>NC_059133.1:3701776-4324049 GCF_020740605.2 Lemur catta
CATAAGCATGTAAATTACCCACATGCTGTGTTTCACTAAACCTCCCTCAATAATAATAGTGCAAGTCATATTTTTATTATAAATAGACACACTAAGGAAAAACCAGTGTTATTAAACAGACTAAAATTGCCAGAGCCACCTTTAGCAGTTACCTAATTCTAACCATATTTTCCAACATTAACTATATTTTAATAAAATCGAAACACTATAGAACAATTATTTCTGAATACGATTCAATAAGCAAATAAGTAAATGTTTGAATAAAGACAGCTAAATACGGACCAAATATAAACTTTCAGGAAGCACACACCCCTTCTACAAACCCTCACAATGTTTGTATTTTCCAACTTTAGTCTTAATTTCTTAAAAAATCTCCATCGAGCCACTGAACAGAAGGAGCGCCTCAGCTAACAGGCCCCACTGAGGTCCAGAACGTGAGCACATGGACATACAGCCCCACGCTTAGGACCAGTGAGCTGCCGGTCTGGTGGCCCCCTGCAGTCCTACATTCCTTTGAGCACACACATCTTTCCCTGGCCCACCCCCACCCGACCCCCTCCTTTCCTAGGGCCAGTGTTTCTCAAAGCAAGCCCCAAACCAGAATTCCCACCTCTGACAATGGTGGGGTCCTAAGATCTGCAGGGCCAGTAAGTAGTTCTGGTGATACAACACTGAAGTTTTATAAACTACCAAAAGGAGGAGTGGGAGCAATACAACAAAAAATAATGTAAATTTAAAAATACAGTATAATAACTATTTATAGAGCATTTATATTGTATTAAGTATTATAAGTAATCTAAAGATGATTTAAAGCATATGGGAGGATCTGTGTGGGTTATATGCAAATGCCACACCATTTTCTATGAGAGACTTGATTGTCCTCAGGTTTTGGTAGCTGCAGGGGTCCTGGAACCAGTCCCCCATGGGTACCGAGGGAGGATTGTACTTAGATATAAATCTAACAAAGCATATATATATGGATATATAGGGTATATAGGATCTGTATGCTGAAAACTATAAAATACTGATGAAAGACATCAAAAAGATATCTAAATAAAAAGGCATTCCTTGCTAATGGATTAAAATATTCAACATAGTAAAGATATCAATTCTCTCCCCAAGTGAGCTATAGATTTAATGAGATTACGATCACAATCATAGCAGGATTTTGTATAGTTAAGGAAAAGTTATCCTAAAATTTGCAAGGAAGAGCAAAGAAGATAGAATAGCTAAAACAAAGTTGGAGGTATCGCACTACCTGATTTTAAGACTTACTATGGGCCGGGCGCCGTGGCTCAAGCCTGTAATCCTAGCACTCTGGGAGGCCGAGGCGGATGGATCGCTCGAGGTCAGGGGTTCGAGACCAGCCTGAGCAAGAGCGAGACCCCCGTCTCTACTAAAAATGGAAAGAAATTAGCCAGACAACTAAAAATATATAGAAAAAATTAGCTGGGTGTGGTGGCACATGCCTGTAGTCCCAGCTACTCAGGAGGCTGAGGCAGGAGGATTGCTTGAGGTTTAAGGTTGCTGTGAGCTAGGCTAATGCCACAGCACTCTAGCCCAGGCAACAGAGTAAGACTCTGTCTCAAAAAAAAAAAAAAAAAAGACTTACTATGAATTGAAAGAATGAATAAACACACAAATAAATGGACAGATGTTGTGGTACTGGTAGAGACAAAAATCAAAGGCACAGTACAGAGTATCTAGAGACAGACCCACACAAATTGGGCCATTTGATCCTGGACAGACGTGAAAGAGCAATTCAACAAACAACGGACAGTCTTTTCAACAAACGGTGCTGGAATAACTGGTCATCCACATGCAAAACAATGAACCTGACCTAAACCTCATACCTCAGACAGAGACTAACTGGAATGGATCACAGAGCTAAACGTAACACATAAAACTATAAAATTTTTAGAAGAAAACATATGAGAAAAATCTCTGTGACCCTGAAGTAGGCAGAGTTCTTAGAATGACACTTATAAAACAAAAAATTGATAAACTCAACTTGATCGAAATTAAGACAAACACACAAACAAAAAAACTCTTGCTCTGCCAAACACACTGCTAAGAGAATGAAAAGAAAAGCTATCAACCTGGAGGAAATATTGTGGATCACATATCTGACAAAGAACTTGGACCTCAGGTAAAGAACTCTCACAACTCAACAGTAAGGAAACCACCCAGCCGGGTGCAGTGGCACACACCAGGAGTCCCAGCTACTCAGGAGGCTGACGTAGGAGGATCACTTGAGCCCAGGAGTTTGACTGGCCTGGGCAACATAGCAAGACCCTGTTTCTTTAAAAAAAAAACAAAAACAAAACAAAACAAAACAAAACAAAAAACAAAAAACAGAAAGAAAGTTAAGAAAGCCCAGTTAAGAAATGGACAAAGAACTGAAACAGACACTTCCCCAAAGAATATATCAGGATGGCAAATTAAGCACATGAAAAAATGTTCAACATCATTAGTCATTAGGGAAATAAAAAACTTAACAAAATGAGGTACTACTGCATACCTTTTAGAATGGTTAAATTAAAAAATACTGATAGTACTAAGTGCTGACAAGGATGTGGGGCAACTGGAAATCTAATACATTGCTGGTGGAAATGCAAAATGGTACAGCCACTCTGGAAAATGGTTTGCAGCTTCTATAATGTTAATTATGAAATAATCTGCCTTTTCCCTCAGTGATCTGAGATGCCACCTTTCTCATACACTAAATTTCCAGAAACACTTGAATCTCTTTCTGGATTTTTCTATCATGTCCCATTAGACTTCTGTCTCTTCATGTACCAATGGCAGGCTGTCTTTAACAGTGGAAGCTATATAACGTGCTTTGACGTCTGGTAAAACTAGCTGTCATTTTTCTTGTTGGGGGAATTTTCTAGCTATTATTGTTCATTTATTCATCTAAATAAACTTAAAATCAAGTTACCTCGGGCCAAAACACACACACACACACACACATACACACACACCTGAGATTATTACTGAGATATTAAATCTATAAATTAATGTTGAGGAGGAGGAATGCCATCTGCATGAAATTGAGTCTTTCTATCCAAGCTCATGTATGAATAGGGACAATTTTCATGTAGGCTGGTCCCCTTTCAGTAGTGTCTTTATGAGAACAGCCAATATTGTGAATAGCAAGAGTAAGATTTGCGATTTGTTAGAAAATAATTTATGCTTGAGGAGTGATTTATGACATGGAGGGGCTTTTAAAACATTTGCACTGAAGCTTGAGCAGCCAGTATCACAGAACGTAGGTAATGCCAAGGTGCAGGTGGAGGTGGAGAACAAATCCACTGCGTTCCAACAGTCAACCCCAGCGTGATCCTCTAGAGCAACTTCTTGCAACTAGGAATTAGTTTAGAGGCGTTAAAATGCTCCCCAAATCTTGGAAGATAAACTTGTGTACTGGTGAATTATTCCTCTCTCCCTAACTACTGGCAAAGTTGGGATTTATGACAAAGCCTGCCAAGTCTCCACAGGGCTCGTCCCCCTCCCGTCAGCTTTCAGACTTGTCTTACTGCTGGCTGCGCTGCTGCATCTTCCCTGATGGTCTGTTACAACCTCCTGCTCTTTATCATCCCTGCACTAAGTCAAATATTTCCTCCTGCCACTGCTCAGGGCAGAAGTGCGTTCCAGCAACAGCCCGGCCAGAGGGTAATCTCCTTGGATCCCGGCACTGTTTCTACGGGGGCGTACTTCACACTGCTTTCCCACCAGCGTGTTTCTCCAAACACATTCATCAGAATTCCTGAAGGGATTTTTATCATTTACAAAATAGAAAGTTTATCACATGATCCTTTAAATTGTAGAAAATAAGATTACTGGCAACAATGGTTGTTGGGAATTAACTGACTGACAGACGAACAGCAAACACTAAAGATGTGAGGCGGTTCAGACAGACAAGCGTCCCCACGGTCACCAGGACTCTAGGAGGCGGCGCGGACAGACTTGCTGTTTGAATGAGATATTCAACCGAATGTGTGCGGAACAGAAGTGCTAGTGATTTCCAGTGACTACACAGCGAACTAAATGTCTGTGTGGCTGAGGAATCGTGTTGTCTGTCCCATCCAGACAGTCTCACTTCACAGTTTTGAATAAATTCCTTGGTTGCTTAAAGCTTGCTTAGCTCCTCTTCATCAAAGCATGAGAGTTTGATACCAAAAAATAGAAGACTCTATCTGAGCTTAAATCTACCCGGAAAGTCAACAAAACTGCCACTGGTAGAAGACAAAAGACAAAGGATTGTAAAGAGCAAGGTTGATTTTGAAGTGTGAAGAGACAGGGCCAAACAAACCTGGATTAGTGAAATGCACAGTAGATGTCTTCTGAGAGTTGAGACTCAAAGTCTGCAGGTTACACGGGAAGGGGAGGGAAGCCGCAAACGTTTGGTAGGACAGAAGTCCTGCTGAGGGAAACCCTTCCGCCAGACTCTACGCGCGCCCTGGGTGTGCCCGAGCAGCTGAGCAGAAGTGTGGAGTGAGAGGAGACGGTCAGACACCCGAAAGCACTGGGTGATGGCGCTGACCTGGGGTGGGGTCGTGGCCAACCCAGGCCCTGTAGGGAAGAAACCCCTCCGATGTGGGGGGATGGGAAGACGACTCCTGCAGAGGACTTGGATTTAGAAAGAAAGCAGTCTCCTGAAGTCAGGGCCAGATGGCTTCAAGAGTGAAGCAGACACTCTAAGGAAAGCGAGAGATGGGGCCCAGCTGTGTACGGTGAGGAAGAGTTCCAGCAAGCGCCTGGGATCAAAGGCCATAGCCCAGCACTGGAAAGGCCCAGGAGAAACTGGATGGCAGGTTTGGGGATGGAACTCGTGGGCCAGGCATTACACTTTTCTCCAGTACACACAGCAGCCAGGGACAAGAGGCAGGGGGCCTGGGGAGCACGGGGAGGCGAGAGCAAAGGGCCCCACGCAGCCTCGGAAAGCTCTTGCTCACCTGCCCACTTGCCCAGCGCACGGAAGCCCACCCACCACCGGCGCTGCTCCCAGTACTGGCACAGCAAAGACACAAACAGTCCGTGCCCACCCTCCTTGTACTTACACTCTAGGAATGTGAGGAGCAGACAAAAACCAACCACAAATAACGCACAGATCCACATAAATGCACAGTCAGTCGGGAAGGGGCAGTGTAGGTTGCAGAGAAGAGGAGGCAGGAGCTGAGCCTGGGGAAAGGGAGGGCCGAAGGCGCAGGGGAGAGGTGGGAATGTGGGGATTATGATTTTAAGGGGTGGGGACAGGGAAGGCCTCTGAAGAGGGCAGCACACACCTGAAGAATACAAGGGCCTGGGCCACACGACTCAGAGAATCAGCGGAGAGAAGAGTAAGCACAGAGGCCACAGCGGAAGTGGCCAGCGTGAGAAGGGCAGCATGGTGGGCAAGGGGGGTCCCAAGTCCTCAGCTTCTTACTCCCCCATGACCTTGACCAACCTTAATTCCCACCCAGCCATATCCCCCAGGAGCCCTCCAAACAATCTCCAGCCAGTTCCCTCCTTTTCTCCTCCAAAAACGCCAGACCCATCCTCACCACTGCGCTCTCTCCAGTGTGAATCTAATCCTCCACCACCTTCCTGCCCCGGAACACGTGCCCAAGGCAACCTCCCCCAAACTGAGAGTCACCAGGGTGCAGGACAGGGGAGTTGGGCGGGATGATGGCACAGGCAGGGCTCCTTCCTAAGCCTCCTTCCAGACTAAAATGCTAGAGGCACAGTCTCCTGTTCTAGGAAAAGGGACAGTGCTGTTTTTAGTGCAGGAGGGACTATGGCCTACAAACCACTTCTTAAACTTTTCTGTACATTCAAATCCCCTGGGGGTGTCTGATTCAGAGGTCTGGAGTGGGGCCTGGGATTCTGCGTTTCAGACAAGCCCCCTGGTGATGCCTCTGTGGTTGGTTCAGGATCCACAGGCTGGGTAGTAAGGGGCTACAACAGGGATGGGAACGGACCCCGCGGAAGCCATGCAATTATTCTCACTTAGCATTTGGAAGCAAGACACAAAGGGAAGACGTCTGGCAGTGGCAGGCTCCAAAGCAGGGAGGTAAGGCTGCCCAAAAGAGCCAGCTGGTGGCCACGCAGGGCCATGAGCAAAATAAGAAGTAAACCTGAAGAGACAGGAGGCAGAGGAAGAAGCCAGGTGGCCTCTGAGGGACCATGGGACAGCCTCGGAGGCCCAGGAAGCCCTTCAGTTCCTGCTCTGGGAGTCCATGTTCTCACTGTGGCCTTAAAATACACACTCTGTCTTCTGCTCACTCTTTAATGGAGTTGTTTTTTCCTTGCTGATTTGCTTGAGTTCTTTATTGGCCCTTTATCGGATATATAGCTTGTGAATATTTTCTCTCATTCTGTAAGGTTGTCTATTTGCTCTGTTCATTATTTCCTTAGCTGTGCAGAAGCTTTTTTAACTTAATCATGTCCCATTTATTTATTTTTGTTGTTGCTGTCATTGCCATTGGGTCTTTTTCACAAATTCTTTGCCTAGGCCAGTATCTAGAAGAGTTTGTCCTACATTTCCTCTTAGAATTCTTATGGTTTCCTCCTTACACTAAGTCTTTTATCCATCTTGAACTAATGTTTGTGAGTCGTGAGAGATATGGGTCCTGTTTTGTTCTTCTGCATGTGGCTATCCAATCTTCCCAGCACCATTTATCGAACAGGGCTTCTTTTCCCCAGTGTATATTATTGTCTATTTTGTCAAAGATCAGTTGGCTGTATGTGGAGGGTTTTCTATCTGGGTTCTCTATTCTGTTCTATCGATCTATGTCTCTATTTTTGTCCTAACAACAGAAGCTTTTCAAAAGAAGATAGACAAATGGCCAATAAACATATGAAAAAATGCTCAATGTCATTAATCATCAGGGAAATGCAAATTAAAACCACAATGAGGTATCACCTTATCCCAGTTAGAATGGCTTTTATTAAAAAGTCCAAAAACAACAGGTGCTGGCATGGATGCAGAGAGAAAGAAACACTTACACACTGTTGGTGGGACTGCAAATTAGTACAACCTCAATGGAAAACAGAATGGAGATTCCTTAAAGAACTGAAAGTAGACCTACTATTCAACCCAGCAATCCCACTGCTGGGTATTTACCCAAAGGAAAAGAAGTCATTTTATCAAAGACACCTGCACTCGAATGTTTATTGCAGTACAATTTACAATTGCAAAGGTGTGGAATCAACACGGGTGCCCATCAATTCATGGGTGGATTAACAAAATGTGGTATATGTATACCATGGAATACTACTCGGCCATAAGAAAGGATGAATTAATGCCTTTTGCAATAGTTTGGATGGAAATGGAGACTAATATCCTAAGTATTTAAAGAATGGAAAAACAAACACCACATGTACTCACTATTAAATTGGAACTAACCGATGAGCACACATGTGCACAGAGGGAAGTAAAACTCAGTGGAAATCAAGCAAGAGGGAGGGGGGAGGAGGGGATGGGTAAAAATCTACCTAATGGGTCTATGGACACTATCTGAGTGATGGGCACCTTTATAGCTCTGACTTAAGCATTACAAAGGTGATCCATAAAACCAAAAACATCTGTACCCTCATAATATTTTGAAATAAAAAACAATTTTTAAAAAGAAATTGTGGCACATATACACAATGGAATATTATTATATAGCCACAAAAAAGAATGAAATCCTGCCATTTGCAACAACATGGACGGAACTGGAGAACATTATGCCAAGTGAAATAAGCCAAGCACAGAAAGACAAATCTCGCACATTCTCATTCACATGTGGGAGCTAAATATTAAGAACAATTGATCTCATTAAGACAGAGTAGAATGATGGTTGCCAGAGGCCGGGAAGGGTGTCAGGGAGGAGGGATAAAGTGGGGGTGGCAAATGGGTACAAAAATATACTCAGACAGCTAGGCAGAACGAACAATATTTGATAGCACAACAAAGTGACTAGAGTCAACAATAAGTTAGGGTATACTTTAAAATAACTAAAAGAGTGGAATTGGAATGCTCCCAACACAAGAAATGATAAATGCCTGAGGTGATGGATATCTCAATTACCCTGATTTGATTAATTCACATTGTATACCTTCATTAAAACATCACATGCACCCTATAAAGATATATGACTTTTACATACCCATAATAATTAAGAATAAAAACTGGAGAGCGAGCAGGACAAGCTCTGACCAGACGAGGAGTAAGCCTGGGAGTTCTCCAGGAAGGCCCAGCAAGTGCGAGGGCTTGAGCCACTCAACATACAACAGTCAAAAGGACTCTACTGCTTCCGTGTGCTTCTGACTGAAATAATCTGCGTTATCTATTATCTGCCATAACAAAGACAAATAAGAAACACTAAAAGCCCCGACTTAGGCAGCATCCAAGGTATCCAAATAACAAAAACATTTGTACTTCCTTAATATTTTGAAATTAAAAAAGAGTCATCCCTTCCCTCTAGCAGGGGACGTGTTCGTTAAATGCTTGAGTGTGCTCTGGGTCAGGCCCTGTATCAGGCAGCGCAGATTCAGAGAAAAATAAGCCCAGGTCCCTGTACCTACAGAAAGCAACCCGGCTAGGCGGGGGAGACCTGCAAAGGGCAATAGTCACAAAAGCAGCCTCGGAAACGACGTAGCAAAAGCCGAGATAGAGGAAATTAATTTACATGTTACCTGTAACTTCAAGCTTCACTTTTTCAGTAACTGTTACGAGTAAAATATTATGTTTTATGATTTATTTTTGTTGTTCAGCTCACTTAAACCATAAAGTGAAGTAAAAACAGGTCCAAATAGGAAATTTTTTAAAAATCAGAAAAATCTGGAAGTCAGAAGACTCTTAAAGGCTTACCTGGCCCATTCACCTGCTCCAGGCAGGACAACACCTCTTCATCCCAGGCAGATGTGGGTTTTTTAAAAGTCAGATTATACTTTAATCCATTTAAGTACAGTTTCAACCCAAATGCACTTAAGTCAGCCTCTTCTGTTTTAGCCAACATTTTTAAGATATCTCTACCACAACAGCCTAATTTTTTGCAACTTTAATTAAAGGCCATTTAGACAAGCAATCAACTTTTGCTATTCCCTGGGGTTTAGCTTAAAACGGATTTTTATGTAACTATTACAATGACAAGGCAAAAACCGGGAAGAGGTGAGTGATGAGAAAGTAGAGAGCAGAGGCTCGTATAAATGTTCCACCACTGGATTCAGAGGGTTCAAAAAAGGAAAATACGCACCTAATTTTTAAAAAAAATGGAAAATAGATAAATATTTTCTAGCACAAACTGGATTATAAGCTACATTACATTTAATTTTTATCCTTTTTCAAGAAATTTATACCTATTATACTGTATTACAATGTAATCAATTATCATTTTTGTGCCTAGTCTCTAATAAAGGTTAGTGCAAACTGAAAATTAAGTAAATATAGTACTATATAAGAGCTTAGGAAAGTTTAACTGTAAAAACAATAAATACATTTCAGAATATCTGTTTATCCCTAAAAATTTAGAGAGCACTTTTGCATGTTTTGACCTTCGGAATCCAGTGACCAGAACATCTCCCACAGGGTCGGCACCGCCAGGCCTTGGACGGAGTGTGGGGCACACAGACGTGGAGCGCAAGGCCTGGACGGCAGCATCATGGCCGGTGATGTAAGCTCTGCTCAAAGTCACCAGCATAAAGTTCTAATATATGAGGCAGTCCTAGAAACATAAGGCAACAACGAAAAGCCAACTGCTTACCCGAAAGGATCACAGTAATGGAATACAATAAGCCCACCAGAAGAAAACTTCCTCTTATACTGTTCTTTCTCAAATTCGTCTCTCTAATCTGCCCCCTTATTCCCAGGCTGATTTATCACCACACTCTGACCAGGCCTCCATCTCCTGCAGCGACTGACATCTGCTCCTGTCCGCTGGGGGCTCTTCTCCACTCCTGTCCCCTGGGAGCTCTTCTCTACTCCTGTCCCCTGGGAGCTCTTCTCCACTCCTGTCCCCTGGGAGCTCTTCTCCACTCCTGTCCCCTGGGGGACTCATCTCCACTGCATTACTCACCACGCTCT
The DNA here is from genome assembly GCF_020740605.2 of Lemur catta. Taxonomy (NCBI): domain Eukaryota; kingdom Metazoa; phylum Chordata; class Mammalia; order Primates; family Lemuridae; genus Lemur; species Lemur catta. Next base: position 3,711,828 of record NC_059133.1, read on the forward strand.
GTCAGTTAGGAAAGGCGAGCTCATGCAGCAATAACAAACAAGCTGCAAAATTCTAAGTGGCTTAAAATAAGTTTATTTCCTGATCACACCATTTAACAGTTATATGGTCTTGGGCACATTACTTAAACTCTCTGGCCCTCACTGTCCTCATCTGCAAAATGGGTAGATAACATTATCATTAAATGAGGTAAGAGATAAGTACTCAGGATGGAGCCAAGCACTTAGTAAGCTCAATCATTACTGCTGTTGTTGCTCTTGACCCCCCGAATCTTGATCGGAAGCCTTAGTGCTCACTTTCCTTCCCAGCTCTGATTACACCAGGTCATCTAACCGTCTGTCTCCCACAGGAGATCACGAGCTATGTGAGAATAAGGACTGCAATGGATTCAATTTTTGAACCACAGGGCTTAATAGAGAGTCTGGCTCATGGCAGGCACTCCGTAAATGCTCACTTAACTAAAGGGAACGATGTTAAATAATAATTCCTGTTGCCTGAATAAACCTCACATGTGCTAGACATACACAGGGAGTACTGTGTTAACGAGGACACACTCACAGATGCATCTGGCCTGCAGGAAACCTGACCACAGGCACACAATGAAGGTCGAGAACGTCATCTGTAGATGGGGAGGACACAGGGGTTTAAGGCTCCTGAAGCAAGCTATGACATTAGCTGGGACCACCAGGACACAGGCTACTGCTCCCAGGGAAGTCTGAGCAAAGGAATGAAGACATTCCACACTGTGGAATTAGCACAAATCTATCTCCACGTGGGAAGGAACGCACTTCAAGGTTCCCCTGTTCCTCCTTCCTCACTTGGGGCCATTATTCCACTGCCCCGTGCTGCCCCGGCACACAAAAGCCAGCCGCAGCATGGTGAAACTTTCTGAAGGGATAGACGGGTTCTCTGTATCTTCACTGGGGTGACAGGTAGACAGGGGCAGACATCTGTCAAACCTTATGGAGCCATTCATTTAAAATCTCTGTTTTACTGTATATAAATTAAAAAGAGAGAGAAGCAATCTGGGGACACTGCGGACTGTCACATGAGTCCCTTTGGGTTCTTTAGCTCATAATGACAACTGAGGTGTGACATCCTTCCCCCCCGAACTAGAGCCTTATGGAACATGGGGGTGGGAGGAGGAACAGATGAACAGTCAGGTGAACCTGGCCTCTGCTGACATTATCACATACTTCTCATCCCCGTGCAGGGTCAGCTCCCTCGGAAGCCCTTCCTCAAGAAGAATGGGTTGGATCACTCTATCATCTTTTACTTTTTAGCATCTACCTCTAGGCTTTGGGTTGCTTAAGGGTGAGGACCTTTTCTCTCCCTGCCCGCTCTCCAGCACCTTGCATAATGCTTGGCACACAGTATGCTCTTAATAAATATCTGTTGCTCTGGCAATATGTTTCTAAAGTTATCTTCAAAGATATGAGATATATTGCCTTTAAATAAAAATGGTACTTCTAAGTAAGAATAATGTCTAAATTACATTAAATCTTGGTAACTCTAAAGATTTAAATCTCTTCTTTTTTGGATATGTATGAATCCTACTGTCATGATTTATAAGTCCATAGAAGCCATATATTTACTGGGCAGAACAAACAGTAAGCCTGGAATGCATAACACAGCACCAGAATTCTTGCTATAAAGATTACTGATGCCTCAGGCTTTTAAAAAACGAGATGTCACACGAAACTGTACATCAGGAGCTTGCCCTAAAGATAAAACCATTACACACTGCTCTATCGATTCCACTTTAAATCACAGCTCCTGGCTCTCTGTTGTGCCTGTGCACATGCACCCATGCAAGCGCAAGCACGTGGGCCAGTGTGTCTGAATGAACACCTGGCAACCTAAAAACAACATCTTGGAGATAACTGTCAGAGCACGAAACACTGCACTAACCAGGAACTTCCAAGGTTGTGGATTAGCACAACAACACATCAAAAGCAACCTTGAAATTAAGTGTGATATGCCTCAGGAAACTTCAGCTTTTGCAGATCAATAATTGGAATCCAATGTTTTAAACCAAAAATAATGGTGTATTTATTTTGTTCTAAGCACAACACTAAAGGGGGTAGATCTCAAGCCACGAATGTGTAATTTCCTAAAAGTAAAACTGGTTTTTCTGCGTCTTTATACGAATTCTAAAGTCTAAAGAAAGTCTGCAGTAACACTGACAGTGCTCCCTGTAGACACAGGTGGTCTGCTGTGTACCTACCTGTGCTTTCCACAGAAGTTCAGGAAACCCCTGCCCACAACCCTGCTAGGGAGACTGTGGCCCCCCTTCACAGCTGGAGGTGAGCAGGATGGACAGCTCTGAGCCCAAGGTCAGACAGGAGCACCAGGAGTTCAGGACCATGGGGCTGACTCAGGGCAGGCTGGGGGCACAGAACCAAGTGTCCCCTCACTACTGTGCAGGGCTTCGTGACACCATTATTCTGGTAACAAATAGCTACATTGTTTCTACTGTATGTATTTGTATTCAACCTTAGTTTGAATTTGTGTGTCTCATTACAAAGGCTAACTTTGTTCTCTTCTCTTTTACAAATTTCAAAAAAATAAACAGTATACACAGAAGTCTAACAAATGCCAATTTAATAAATGTAGGCTTAATGAGCATGGTTGTTTGGAGAAAGTGTATCAGAGTTTATCTTTCTAATAAGTCCAAGTTGAGTCACAGAGAATAAAACATCAATTAATTTACATAAGAATTCTAATCTCAATTTTGATTTAATAACTATTTCAAAACAATTTGACTTATAAAGTCAGCGTATGAAAAATTCCTTGAATTCTATGTGTATGTGATTTTTTAATCCTGTCCATATTTACTAACACTATGCTAATAATGTCCTTTCTTCCAAAATTGCTAGAAATGATTTTTCAAGATTAAAAACAAATCTATCTTAAAGAGAATATAGAAAGTGCCGATTTCTTTCTCCCTCCAAAGTGCTGAATGAAACATCCACTGCTCCCTTTGTTTGGAACAAACTCTCCGGGGGCCTCAAGGGGAAGCAGCAAAATTCTGAGTTCTGGCCAGGGCTCCCACCCCTGAGCTGCAGCTGGAGCTGCAGAACACGGGCAGCCCTTGGCCAGGGGGCAGAGGGTCCGACACTTATCCACATTTTTAAAATCACCTGGTATTGCCGCTCTTTGCACTGGAGCTCTGAGACATTTTTGTTTCGTTTTGTGTGGGGTTGGGTGAGGGGGAGGGTCCAGGTGAAACTCCAGCAGGCCCGACCGCCCCTCCCCTCCCTGCTCCCCGCAGCCAGGCAGTGGGATTTTTCTTGTCAACGCCCCCCACCCGCCCCTGCTTAGACTCCCTGCCTCTCCCACACTCCTGCCCCAGGCTGGCTGCCCAGGAGCTGCAGGTGCAGACCAAAGTCATTCCTGGCCACAACCCGCTTCACTCGGTGACCGTCTGGGACTGAAAAGATGAAAACCAACTCCCCTCTTACCCCAGTGCCACCATGGCAGTGATTCAATTTAAAAGTGTCCTCTTGGATTTTTCCAGTGGATAAATACAACATTGTCACTAAAACATATCAAGAAAATAGTGATGAATCATTCCCAGAAATTAGTCTCACATTAAACCAATTATTCAAATGTCTGAAAGTAACATGAGCTAAGTGCAGCTTATAGAAGGATTTGTAACATAAGATGTACAATAATACAAATAATACAAAAAGTTCAACCTGAAAAGGACAATCTCATCACCCCCACCACACACCCACACCCACACCCACACACAAGCACAGAGGAAAACTTGCAGAGGCCGCTTCAGCTGGCAGGGGCAAGGTTTCCTGCAATTCTCAGCAGAAGGGCCTGAAACACTGTCTAAGGACCTCCTCAGAAAATTTCAGTCAAATAAAAACTGGAAATACCCTTTAAGAAGTTAGAAATAGTCATTTTGCTACTTTCCTTTCATGCAATATTTCGTTTTTCTTAAACGATTAAAGAACACCTATCCTCTGTTTATGTAAATACATATGACAGTTCACAAAACTTCCTTTAATAAACATCTCTTTTTGGCAATGTCAGTCTTTCAAGGCTGTACACAGAATATTAATTTCTTAAAAATAGTCTAGATAAATAAAGAGAATCCTATTTTAAACTTAATTTACAAAAATCATCTTTATTCCTACATCTAGAAGATTGATACTAGATATTCTGTATGCATTTGCAAAATACAAATCAAATCTGAGATCATAGCACAGAAAACTGAAAAAAATTGTGACTTTAGCTAACGATATCCCCCGTGGACAACTCCCAACAGAGACTCTGCCACACCAAGTCTGTGCCAAACACGCAGGAAGGAGGAGCAGCTCAGCAGCTGAGCAGAGGGTTCAGGGTGCGAGTATAGGGCCAGGGTGCCTGGGTTCTCATGTGGCTCCATCACTGAGTGGCTGTGTGTGACTTTGGGCAAGTTATTTAATCTCAATGTGCCTCAGTTCACAAATTTGTAAAATGGCGATACTATTACGCACTCTAGAAAATACTGTGACGAATGCACTGATCATGTGAGGGCTCAGAGAGAGCCTGACACACCGCGAGCACTACACGATGCTTGCCTGCACCACTGTGATTGCTGCTGTTATTCATTCTCAAAGCATTTACTTTGCAGGGTCTTGAAAAAGGTTCAAAATTTTATTTTTCCAATCTAAATAAGTGACCAAAGTTAATAATACCTTTCCCCCAAAAGACATGTAGGTACTTCCAAATGTAACCAATTATTACTATTAGTAGCATGAAGAGCATAAGTTAAGGCATTGATTAGAGTGATTGACCCCAGAATTCAGGCATGGCTGGAGGCAGAGGAAGCAGATCCTGGGAGGCAGTGAGGAAGGAGGTGGACGCATCCTCCATTCCATCTTGATCTCTTCTACCTATCAGATCAGAGTGTGCACTCAGGAAAAGACCAGAAATACACTCACCCAAATATGTAAAAGAATCATGAAGGCTTAAAACATTTCCCCTCCAAGGTGTGTTTGCTTTTTATCACAGAGCTGAACGGAAGGAAATAAAAGGCTAATAGTGGAATTCTCAGCATGCTGGAAACATCAGGAAGATGGAGGGTCATGGAGAAATGAGGCTACACCTTTGCCCACTAGAATGGGCAGCTCTGTGCAGGCTTTGTAAGAACTGTGCAGGCACATGAAGTCCTGAAATGGAGCTGGGGTGTGGGAGGAGATCTGCTTTGAGGGCTACACATGGCCCCCAAAGGACCACAGGTGGTATTTCTTTCTAGTGCCCTGGCACCTGGCTTTCCTGAGCACCAGGATGCTGGCTTGTGAGACACAGCCAGTCAGGCCTGTGTGTTGAGGGACAATCTGGCAGCCCACGGGCGGAGGAGCAACTGGCAAGGACCACAGGCTTCTCACACTCTTGGCACCCTTCGTGGGTGCTGCCTCCTCAACAGCCTGTCACAGAGGGCTGGGCCCTGCTCACAGGACTATGGGGAGGGCACCATGACTGCCGAGTGGCACTGAGGGGGCCTTCCCTGCACACTGAACTTAGGCAGGATGAGACTGCGGAACACAGGCTGAGGAGCAGGACGGGATCAAACCACACATCTACAGTACACGCAGGAGGCACTCACGAAAGGCAGCTGTTAATGTTATCCTCGTTGATCATTTAATCCTCACAACAAATGTGTGAGGTGAGTAAAATTATCTCCTTTTCACAGATGAAGAAAGTGAGGCTCAGCACCTAAGCACTGTGTAAAGAGCTGCCTAGTCAGTAAGCAAAAAACCCTGGCATTTAAACTGGCTTTTTCCCATGCACCACGCTGAAGGTAAGAGTGCAAAGATGCTAGAAGCAGGCAGTGGGAAAAGGTTCCCACAGGGCTGTCTCTCAGCAGCTCCTGCTTGGCTGGCTGGACTCACATGTGTGCTTCACCCCTGTAGGGTTCAGGGGACCTGGGTTTCATCCTGCCACTGGAGGGCATCTGTATCGTTCTGACAGGCCAGAAACAGAAAGCCAGAGAGGCAGACAGGAGCGGCAGTATCCAAGATCCAACCAGGACAGGATCCTAAGAACTGGGCACAAGCAGCACTGAGGAAGCACACACGAGGGCAGTGACCGGGAAAAACTCTGTCCACTGGTTTTATTGAACTTATCAGGCTTTGGTTTGCCCAGACACCTGAGTGCGGCACCAGGGAGGACCATTCCCACAAGCAGGTACTGGGTCCAAATTAACACCGTCAGTGTGGCACCAGACTCCCAAGCAAAGAAACAATATTAACACAGAAACTGGTAAGAGATGGGTAGACCCTCCAGGACCCCAGGACACAGAAGCAAGATCAAACCACTCTGTGAGAACAAGTTCACAACTAGGGACCATCGGGGCTTCCAAGAGAAAACATTATCTTCACAGAAGATGAGCTAGAGCTAAAATCACACAAATCACTGGGAGAAGGAACCAGAGAGAGAGAGAACAAATGAGAAAAACTGTACCCCAAGGACTAGAAATAAAAACAGTCTCCAAGAGAAAATAAGTATTAATATGTCTGAAATGACTAAAGACAAACACATATAGACAGCACAATGAAAAAGTGGACCTGAAAAACAACCCAAAATAATTTTCAGAAATGAAAGCTACAATAAGGAATCCATAGGCTAAGCCTGCCCTCGGGTACCTGCAGGTGAGAGCCAAACCCACAGGGCCCTGTGAGCGTACCCTCCTCCTGCCCAGCGCTCCCCCACCCTCACCCCTCAAGTCCCAGTAAGTCCCACACCCAGCAGGCTGCCCCACACACCTGCTCACAGGTGCTCTCCTGCCTGCAAGGTTAGCCCACTCCTCCACCTGTCTAACCCTTTCTCATTCACCCTTCAATGCCTCAATCCAGGAGGTTCTTCCGGAAGCTCCAAGTGGAGCTGTCTACACCAAGCGCTGAGAGCACTTCTACCCCTGGCTCTCAATGCTTCACACACCACTTACTCTGCGACACTGAAAGGATATATTTTTGCATCTGTCTCCCCCTCTATACTGTGAATTCCTCGAGAGAGCACGAGGCCAAATTCATTTCTGCGTTCCCACTGTCTAGAATACTGGCTGGTACACAACATATGGCAAATTACATACTTGTTGAACTGAATCAAAAGCTCTAACCACTATGCCAAAATAGCATGTTCATTACTATTTGGAGTAAAAAATACTCCTGACTTTAACTATAACATAGCAGTAGGTTTGAATGTGAACTAAAACCCCCAGCTTGAGAGTAAACATCATTTTTGTTCCATTAGAATATGATAGGTATGAAATTAAATTCTACCAGAATAAGATAAGCAGTTGGCTTTTAAAAGGTGGTGGTGGGGGGGGTCTGACGATGACTTCAACTGCTGCTGAAAAAAAGTCTTTTATAGGAACATAACTTTGATCCTCTTAATTTTCAGTTGCTGCCAGGAGAAAAAAAAAAACTAAATATGCTAAAGATCAAAACTCTTTTAGATGTGGGACAGTTCCATTCCTTTTTTTTTTTAGAAAAAGAGAGCGCTACTCTCCAACATTTGAAATAAGAGCACTTTTCTAATTTAACCAAAGAAATGAAGCCTGGGGAGATAATAGAGAAATTTCACAATGTCAAAAGCACTCATTTTCATTAGACTGAGATATGTAATAGAAGTCTTAAACACTCATGCACTCAGTAAAAGCTAATGTACCCAAACCAGAACACCTGACAATAGAAAGTAAATTCAAATTCCTATTCCTCTAAAGAGGAAAAAAAAGAATGTTCAACACAGTGAAAGAAAAACCTTTATATTTTCTTTTGTCTGTCTCTCTCTCTCTCTTCACCACATACCCATACTACCCTCATCCCAGCTACTAATTATTTCAGTTAGCAAAATTCTCCAGATCATATGCTAACGTTCCACTTTTTAAAATCGTTCAATTAAAAGTATAGTAGAAATTGTCATTGTTAAAGCCTCCCCTCTTCGCCAAGAAAGGGTTACATATAGAGATTATGAAAGTAGAGCAAAGAAAGAATTACTGCAGTCACTAATGAACTGAACAAACTCTCTTACAGAGAAAAACAGGGACGCTAACATGAACCCTTTCCTTTTCTAGTAGTGTCTTATTGTTATTGTTAAAGTAATTCACGTCCACTGTAACGATCACAAAAAGTACACAGAAAAAACCAATCCTTAGTCCTCTCAGCCAGAGATTATTATTATTATTAATATTACAGTATATTTCTTCCAGATCATTTTTTCATGCACATATATTCGTGTGCCTTAAATATACATATAACATAGATATAAAATATATAAAAGTAGGGGCTAATCAGATATAGGGCTGTCTTCTACTTTCAATTCTCACTTACCATGACATATGAGCATGGTAACAATACGGTAAATGCTCTCAGAAAATACAATTTGTATTGGATACATACTATGTTACTATCATCTATTACAACATTTCCCACTGATAGAAAAGTATACTCTCCTTACTTACCATAAGCATAACTGTAAAGATGTCTGATCCTAAGTGCCTATTATATGTCTTACATTTGTTATCTAATTTACTCCTCACAACAATTCTATTGCACAAATACTAACATTTCCCATATTTGGTTGGGTAAACTGAGTCACACAGAGGCTAAATAACTTACTCAAGGTTACCCTGCTATTGTTTAGCAGAACCCGGGTTTAACCCTAGAAAAGCCTGCTCTGGAGCCAGAGTTCCTCATTGATCTGTAGTCAAATCTGTGATAACCTGCAGTGTTTCTAATCCATAAAATACTCTGGCTTACTCTGAAAAATCAATTAAATATTATCCTAGTTTTCCATGGTCGCATTTTAAACATTTTATTCTTTAATCAATCCCAAATTGATTTTTGTTACAAAAACAAGCTTAGCTTATTCCCAGTAGTTAACCAGTTATTCATGGTTCACTTTTTAAATAAGCTTCCCTTTTCTCTCCAAGTTATTAGGTTATCCTTATCACACAGTAACTTTTTATAACTTTTCGGGGGCCTGTTTCCAAAGTATGTGTTTCTTCAACTAACCTATACACTTCTGTACATTGTTTTGATTATTTTAGCTCTAAAGTATATTTCAGTATTGTTAAGATACTTCCTCAATTATTTTCATTTTGTTGTCAAAATTCTGGGTTTTTTTTCCCCCTCAGTGAGATTTTAATTAGCCTAGTAATAAAAATGAATTTTAAAGCAACTAATACCTTTAAAATATTCCAAACTTCCATCTACTAGTAAGGTACATCACTCATTTTATATAGCTGGCTTCCCCCTCATCTAAGTCTCAAATATTTCTTGTTACAGATACTGTGAAATAATGGTTTTCCTACTACACACAAATCCATTAAAGGCACTGTTGTCTAGAAACTATGCCTACTACATGGTATAGTAAAGAAAATGGATAGCAGTTAAGAAAAGTGGATTCTAGGCTTCTACAAACTCCCGAGTCTTCAGGGCAATGTCCTCCTTTCTCTATCTACAGTATGAGGTAAATTATGCTTCTCAGAAAAACCCATGTCCCTGAAATACGGTCCTCTACACTAATCTCAAAGAAACCATATTCTCTAAAATAGTTCAGACCACAATGAAAAAAGTTCAGCAAGAATTGAGAAATACAATTATTGTCAAGAACTACTGTTAAGGCCACATGTGCTGTTGTACAATAAATAAAGTGTTCACCCCGAGGATTCACACAAATTTGGTGACAGGTTTCAAAGGGCAAGTCTCAAACATCTCTTGATGTGGAAGCAGGGGAGTACGGTGGAAAAAGTTTGGACCCTGGAGTCAGAATTCTACCTGCTATTGCCCCAAGCAAATAACTTAACTACTTCGCTTGATCCATCAGTAAAACAGAGATACTCATCCACTGTCCATTAATGTCATTACACTGTGCACCAGGTGTCAGGACAGGTGTTAAGCCAGACATGCTGTGTCTGCCTTTGAGGTGCTTACAACCTAGTGAGGAGTGGTGGTGGGAATTCCACAAGGAACACAGGTGAGATCCTGGAGCCTGGTGAGTCTGCAACAGCAATAGTAATAGCCAAGAGTACATCGCTATGCTGTACTTATAATATTAGTGTAATTCTTCCTTTTAAATAATGTTATGCATTTTCTGCAAAAGAACAAGCTGACTACAAGACATACATAGAAAAGGAGCTTTTCTAAATATGGCAAATGGTAGAACATACTTTATGTCTTCAAAAAAAAATGATTCACAGCTGCAACAAACTACACCACGATAGGTGTCCTCTAGATAGGAATTTTAATTTCATTTACTGTAACAGGAACTGTAAGTTCAGGAAACTAATGGTGACAGCTTGATTTATGAATTTTGACATATTTCTTGAACTGGGATTACATTACAAAGAAGTGGAATTCTAAGCAAGCCAGATCTTGCCTATACATTCAATCTTCAAATCAATAAGCTGAGATTCTACGCAACTTGCTTCTGACAAAGGGAAAACACACAGGCCAACTGAGCTAAGACATACATCCATAACCTAAAAGTTCCTTAACACACTCTCAGAATTGAGCTAGAACAGATTTTGGACTCCACACAGAAAACACTTCAGCTCTTTACTAGATAATAACAAAAGGGAAATTCAATGCAGAAAACATGTATGGTCAAAATGACAAGAAAACAAATTATTCTCATCCTAAAGAAAGTTCTTACATTTGCATTCACTTTACTCCCTCCAAAAAGTTTCATCACCTATTAGAAAAGCAATGTACACAAAATGAAGAATCTGAAGATTACTTGAAACTCGGTAAATACCTATGAAATCTCTACAAATTTCTATTTAAATACACACAATGGGGAGACATTGAAATGAACGAGATCTATTCCTTTACAGAGAGACTGGTGGGGGTGAGGGGCGGGGAGGGACTGGGGAGTATGGAGTAGAAGGTATTTCTGCATTGACCCGAGAAGGCCTGTAGAGAAAACACCTTGTAACCTTGAGTTCTGAAGGCCAGGTTAAGGTTTCTCGGGAAAGGAATGACAGCTGGGGAAGTCCACACAGCGCTAGTATAGGCTGAAAATGTAGAAACTGGCCCTGAGAGAGGACAAGGGCCTTGCCACCCCCACCTATTTCACACGGCTCAGAGGAAAACACTAACACATGAGCCAGACCTCTCTTTGTTTCTCCACAGAGCAATCACTCAATCAACTATCCCCGCAACTGACAAGCCGGTCAGTGTCCATGTACAAACAGGAGCTAACGATCACTAAGAGCGACAGCCTAAAGAAAATAATTGGGAAATAGCCGCAGATTTTTTTTTCAGTTTCATGATTTAATACACAAATATGCTGCTTGAAAACACATCGGAGAGGAGGAAACCATAAAGAAGGAGCTAACAGTTTGCAGGCTCTTGACTCTTCATGTCTAGATGTGAAAAGCTGAAAGGCAGCCCTCCCCCCTCAAAACAAGAACACTAAAAGATGATCAAGTTATGAATGTTTAACAATTGTAAATTTAGTATAAAATTTTATTTAAGATTAATGAAAAGGTTCATTCAGACTTACAAAGCCTACATCTGGGATTTAAAAAAATTTTTTTAATTACTGACAAATATTACACAATGTAGATTTTCTTACAATCTAAAATATACATAATTTGGATAAGTCAAATAAAAATATGGCAAACAGTAAGTTAGAATATATTCAAATGTATCTTAAACATACTTTCGAAAATAATTACAGAACCCAGAATGTAGAAAAACATTAATTTCCCTCTGAAAACTTATTTTATTTTTACTAGTCTTTGTTTGCAAATACAGTCAGGAAATTTCATAGTACAATTTAGACTCCTTGAATAGGACTGTGTCTTCCTTGCTTTATAACTGCAGAACCTAAAACTGTGTTTGGCATGTAGTAGACATTCAACAAATAATTTAAAAATAACTTCTCATTCAAGAAAAATTTATTAAATGCCTACTATGTGCCAGGTACACTTTAGATATTGGAATAACACAACGAGCAAAACAAACTTAATAAAAAATGTATTACAAAATGTTTTATGTATTAAATGAAACTTACCTTCATAACTGAGAATTGAGAATTAGAGGGGCCAAATGAAGTTTATTGTCTTTCCATGTTGAACTTTTCCATACAATAAAGACCAATTTTTAAAATGAAGTTATGCTTGTAATGAAAGCTTTATCTGCACAGGTATTTGAACACATGGGGTCATCAAGCACATCTGCCTGCCGGGAATCTTTTACCTCGGGGATGAGGTGGAGAAAGAAGAAACTGAATGGCATTTCCACACATCTTTGGCAGAAAGGACTCAATGGCCAAACAGGCCATGGTCCATCTTGATCAATGCAATTTCTCAGGGGGGAAAAGAAGGTGGATAAACTAGATCACATGCCTGTCCGTTTGGAAAAACACATTTAGCTTTATGAAATAAAAAACATGTTTGGTTTCTAATAAAGACTCACTTAAGGAGGTTATAACAATAGTAAGGAAAGGAAGAATGGGGAAGAAAAAAGTAAACCACACATTCCTTATTCTAACAAAGAGACAGCCAAAGATGCTTTCGTCATGTTTACAGCATTAAGATCCCCGTGCTTCCTACAATAGAAACCAAAACAGAATCTACATTTAAGTCCACAAAGGTTTAGAAGTAAACTAATCACTACAGCTGTAGCAAGGAAATACTATGCAAGTTGAGCACAAAAACAAGGTAAGAATAGAAGTCAGTACAGATTTAAGAACACCTCTCTACCATGACTCGGGAAAGGAAGTCTAGCGATGCCTTTACAATTCAGGAAATGCCACAACCCATCACGTGTACACACTTAAGAGTTCAAGCCTCATGGGAAGACTGGGTAACATACACGTCTGAGCTGATTTTCACTCTGAGGCCAGGCACTCTGACTCTCTTAAATGTTGCCCAAAGACACCAAATTTCCAAAGGCAGATGATCGCCCTCCCTGTCAATACTGCACTCCTGGCACAGCCAGCCCAGAGGACCCCATCACCCACCTGTTCTCCTCTGACAGGTCTCATCAAACAGACTTTCATCAGAGCTACTCAGGTACATGCGTCATCTCCCCTCCTAAAGTGACTGTCTTAAGTTTTCATTCAGCTGAATTAAATCACATTTAGTCTCTCTGGGCCTTGGTTTCTTCATTTAGAAAATGATGATGATAATATCTTTTCAGCCTTTTTCACAGAGGCGTCAGAAAGGCTCCAATGAACTAACGCAGATGAAAAGAACTCTACAAAATGGAAAGGGCCAAGTGCAAGGCGTGCCACCCAGCGGCTGGGCTCCATACTCACTGCAATGAATGCAGTTACTCAGACAGCACAGAGACCCAGTTGGGCGTAAAAGGCTCTGGTCAAACTTCAGGGAAATCAGGCAGCACACAAAAATAGGAAGATTTGGGTCATGAATAATTTGGAGATTTGGGTTCAAAGACAAGAGTATGGTCAGCAGGTACTCCTAGAATCAAAGGATCTCAGGAGGAGACGCCTCACCTCTCTGATCCATCAAACGATCCCCAAGGCTGGAAACACTCACACTGGATAAATGGATGAACCAGAAAATGAGACGAGATGTCCCCAGAGCACCAGACTTGAACCTGGAGGGTCTACATGGCCTGGCCAGCCTAGGAAACCCATATTCACCAGCCTCCAGAATCTACGGCCTGAAATCCTTCAAGAAGCCTATTATAAACCTTTTCCTTCAAACTCTTGGAAAGCTCTCAAACGAAAGGCGCCGTGGTATAGGGGAGCAAGCATGGGCCTGGGAACTCACAGTCAAACAAATCCAAATTCTCCTCTGGGCTCTGCGACGCACTAACTGGATGGCCTCTCCGTAAAATGTGGTTAGCAGAACCTGCTTTGCAAGGCCGATGGCAAGATTAAAGTTGATAGGACATGTAATTCACTAAGTACAATGCTGGGACATAGTAGACACTAAACAAATAAATCCTAAGTCCCGTTTTCCTTCTGGGTGAAGGATGAACCAAATTAAACTAGATGATACAAAATTCCCCCTAATTCAGATCTTCAGTCTTGGAGTAGAGACAAAGCCACATATCCCGGTGGGCCCCAGTCTGGGTAGAAGTGGGACAACCCGTCCAGACAACACAATGAGGATTAATGGTCCAATGATAAAGGCGTGCTACATAAGCATCCATTTCCCCAAAACTAGAATCAAAGTCATCTGAGTAATAGTGAACTCCATCCTTTGAAGCAATAATGAGCAAGGGAACGGATTTGGCTGCAAGAATAAAGAAGGTTTTAGCAAATCTAGAATAAGATTTTGGTGTGGTGTCAGAGTCTTTGGTAGGAGAAAAAAATCCCTAAGGTAATGCTTTCAGGTTCAGGCCGTTTGTTGACACAGGTAAGAAACTGGGAGAAACAGAGGCATTTGAGTTGATACTCAAAGAATGAACTCCTTCATACCCTCTAGAGTGTTTGTTCAGAAATCAGCAGTGCTATTAGCAACTGCCCAAGTGACAGAGCATACCCCCGACTTCCTGTGCGCCCCAGTGACCTCCACACAGCAGCACTTGGGCACGCTCCGTATTTACTTACGGTGCAATCTGATCCCGACTTCAGTGAGCTATTTCACAAGCCTTTTAAGGGTTACTACATTTTGTTCCTATAAGAGGCCAATCCAAATTAGCAACAAAAGAATAGTTAAACATAAGAAAAACCACCTCTTTTGTGCTCAAGAAAGGCAGTCTTGGTCATTAAAAAGATAAAGTGTTTTATTCTGTCAACTTTCTTTTACAAAAATCAGTCCAGTAATTTTCCAAGGGGGGACTGGTAGTCTTACACTCATATCTGCTTGAAGATGAGGAGGAGTGCTAAAATGATGCACAAATATAACAAAAGTGCAAGTTGTCTGGCGTCTGGTTCTTTGCCCTGTCTCATAGGAATTATTCCGGTTATCAACTGCTGCATAACAGTTACCCCAAAATTTAGCATCTTATACTGTCCATTTTATTTTCAATCTTCTCCCCACTCTGTTTTTCAGACTAGATGATTTCTACTGATATACCTTCAAACACACTGGCTCTTTCCTCTGTCATCTTTCTTGATTTGTTAAGTACGTTCAGTAATTTTTTTTAACTTTAGATACTGTACTTTTCAGTTCTAGAATTTCTATTTGGTTCTTTTTTAATAGTTGCTATTTCTCTGCTGAGATATCATATCTTTTCATTTATAAAGCATATTTTCCTATACATCCTTGAGTATAGCTACATTTGTTACTTTAAAATCCTTGTCTGCTAAACCCCACATCTGTGTCATCTCAAAGTCAGTCTCCATCAATTATCTTTTCTCTTGACAACAGGTCACATTTTCCTGTATGTCAAGTAATTTTGTATTGTGTCCTGGACATTGTGAATGGTATGATTGTGGAAACTCTGGATTCTATTATATTCCCCTAAGAATGTTGATATTAATATTTTGGCATAGGCAATTACCTTAGTTGGACTTGAACTACAAACTCCAGGACGGCAGCTCAAATCTCAGTACAAATGTTTCATCCTTAGCTTAGCTGCTTGGAGCCTGGCCCATACATGTGTGACTCAGGCATTAGTGGGATTTAGGTAGTTGCTACATAGAATTTGGGACTTGTTTTCTCCTTTCTGGGATTCCCCCAGTCACTTTCCAATGGCTATAGTTGCCCCTAAACTGTTCTTTGATTCATCAAGCTAGAAAGACTTTAGATTTCCTATCAGGGTTTTTGTTGCCCTACATGGCACACACTATGCCATTCCTTTCTCCCAAATGTTAATTTGTCTGCAGAATCTGCCTATCTGTGTCAAATTTGAGTGTCTTCATGTAACTGTCTTTTGTCCAGAGTTTATAACTGTTATGTGCAGGAGCACCAGCCCAACAGTAGCTTAGTAGGTTATTAACAGAGGCGGGACATATACAACTTATTTTTCTTTTCCAATTTTTCACTTTTTCTCAAAATGCTACAGATCATGAATGCAGAAAGGGTTTTGCTGGGCAAGGTGTCCCTGATCTATGTGGCATCAGCTGGGCAAGTAAGAAACTGAGGTTGGTTCCACTACTAAGATAGTTTCTTGTGCACACTTGGTGCCTTGGTGCTCCTTGACTAATCTCTTCCTCTCCCTTCACTGTATCTCATCATCCAGGGCTTCTCCATGTGGACTCAGCAACTCAGAGCAAGGTGATCTCAGGGAATCTGCACTTGGAACATGGTAAATGACTTCTAAAGAGCTGGAAACAGAATCTACTCGGCCAGTTAAAGGCTATGCCAGAAATGGTACAGGATCACTGCTGCCAAATTTTATTGTTCAAAGCAGCCACAGGGCCTGCCCAAATTCAAGGGATGGAGAAATAGATACCAACACTTGATGGGGGAGTGCCAAAGTCATACTGCAGAAATACAGGTACAATGACAGATATTTTTGTTGTCATCTTAGGAAAATATAATCTGCCACAGATATTATACATTTAATATTTAATGAAGCAAAATGAACACCACACAAAGTAAAACTCCAGGAAGACACAGAAGGGGGCTACTTCCGTGTGAGGCATGTGGTCCAGTTCTCCTGCCATCTTTTTACACCACACTCTCACATTCTCAACATAACGACCTCTAAGCTGTTTAGCACAAAGAAGTTTCTAAAAGCAGCCTATCAACTTGCCAAAACTTAATACTTAAATTGCATGTCCATTTCAAAACACCTGTAAGAAAAGGCTTATGATGCTATCATCCATAAACGCAGGATACAGATATAAGTTAAAGCCTTTTGTTTGTTTCTTCTTAGAATAATGGTCAATATAACATATTTATTAAAAAAACGTATTTTTTAAACTACTATGTGCTAGAAAATTTTCTTGGCTCTCTAAATACAGCTTTTTATTGACTGCTCTCTACATGATATAGGAGTGTGTTTAAATGCACAGACTTAGTACAAACACTGACAATTTACAAGAAAGCAGACTGGCTCAAACACAACTAAGGACAAAGACAACACAAAACTACAAAAATACAAACTCTTATACAAATAAATATAACATTATTTTTATGTTTATCTGTGGGGAAAATACATATATAATATATAAAATAAATATATAACATATTTCATATGTATATTTTTAAATATATTACATATATAATACATATATATCTTCCTCAAGTTATTTTCTAAGCACCTCAAGCTTTCACTTCAAAAACATAAATGTATTCTAAATTCTATATACTATATTCTAAACGTAGCCATGTATGTATGATACATACTAAGAAAT
Source organism: Lemur catta (assembly GCF_020740605.2). Taxonomy (NCBI): domain Eukaryota; kingdom Metazoa; phylum Chordata; class Mammalia; order Primates; family Lemuridae; genus Lemur; species Lemur catta. The sequence continues at coordinate 3,729,055 of NC_059133.1, forward strand.
AAACTTACCTTGTCTTGGTTATCTTTATTCTTGTAACACAGATTTCCAAGCAGGCGAATGAGATGAGACTTGAACCCCTCGGCCACATGTGAGACATCCCCTTCTGCTCTCATGCAGCCAGCGGTACTGAAGATGTTTGTGGTATCTTTTCCAGCTACATGAATCAGTCGTAAAACATCTATAACGACAAGAGTACATTTCATTTTCTACAGAAAAATACTTTTTAGTATTTTGTACTAGTTTTCTATAAATAAATCTAATTTAGTTTATTTTTTTGAGACAGAGTCTCTCTCTTTTGCCCTGGCTAGAGTGCCGTGGCATCAGCCTAGCTCACAGCAACCTCAAACTCCTGGGCTCAAGCGATCCTCCTGCCTCAGCCTCCCAAGTAGCTGGGACTACAGGCATGCACCACCATGCCCGGCTAATTTTTTCTATATATGGTTTTAGTTGTCCAGATAATTTCTTTCTAATTTTTTTTTTAGTAGAGACAGGATCTCGCTCTTGCTCAGGCTGGTCTTGAACTCCTGAGCTCAAACAATCCACCCACCTCGGCCTCCCAGAGTGCTAGGATTACAGGTGTGAACCACCGCGCCCGGCCAAATCTAATTTATTTTAATAGATTAAAACAAAATAAAGGTAGAATACCAAAAGCTTTCTTTAAATAATGATTAGAAGGCTCCTCTGCCTTTGCTTTAAATGTTTTGGACTCCAGTTTTGGGGAGATAAGCCATAATAATAACCCTGACTTGGAATTTCTATCTATCCTCAAAGAAAAGTTAGTCAAAAATTTTCTAGTATCTTTCTTATAAAAAGGTTTCCAATCTCTATTTCTTCATGAAAGAATTATTCTGATAACTATAGTCACCTAAGTCTAAAGTATAATACCTGCCTACAATGACTCATATGACAGAAACCAAGAAGAGTGTTTTTATGTTCCCCTCTGGTCAGATCATCAGAAGGCAGTGTGTGTTTTCCATAGATCTATTTTAGCTACATTCAAAACAACTTCCCATTGTTATTTTCTATGAATACCTCAAGGCAGTCTATGAAAACAGAAGATCTTCTAGGAACTGTATTTTAGTGTTTCCACATCATTTCATTTAATTCAACAAACGTATTACAGGAAGACATCACTTTCCTAATTTTATAATGAAGAAATCAGGCTCAGAGAAGTTAGTAACTGGGCAGAGTTGGGATGGCAACCCACATCTGGCCTGGCTCCAAACTCATGCTCTTTCCACAAAGCATTTTTCTGTTAATTATCACTAAAAGTACTGTATTCAACATAAAACACTGATAAGAAATTCTAAATATCTTCTTCTATAGCTCACTACTAGCTCATATGTATGTCTAGATACAAAGTCGTCTTCCTCACTATATGGGTCTCCAAAGTATAATCTTTTTAAACAAAAAAAATAATAAATAGTGAACAGCAACAACTAAGCAAGGCTATACACAAGGAACAGGTTCTACTCGAATCATTTTGCTAACAGCTTTTTGCAAGGTTGGTAATACTTTAAACAATGGCTTCTTGTTTAAAACAATTTTTTTTTACAAGAATTGAATACATAATATGTGTAAGGCACTATTCTGTGTGCTCAATAAATGTAACCAGGAAAAATTTACTGACACATTTTGCAAAGCTACGGTAATGTAAAATCATCACCACCATCTCACAACCACTACTGATGAAACATCTAGCATGTGCACCCTGCAAAACAGGCACGATTATCCTCCTCTCACTGAGAAGGAATGCTGAGTTCAACAGAAGGGAGGTGGCAGAACTACGACATGGACTCAAGTTTGTCTGGCCCCAAAGCCTGAACCACACCACCATGATTCCTCTCAAGAAAAAATACTCAAAAAAAATCTCAAAAATACATCACACACTGAAAATTAAGGATTTGTGTTTGGATTTATATTACAGTATGACAAGCCAAAGATTTCTGAACTAAAAATACTATATGTGATATTTCACTCACCAATCACTCTTTCCAGCAAGCCAGGAAAAACCTGTAGATAGCCAAGCAGCTCGGTATTAGCCGTCATTTCACACAGTACGTCAAGAAGCCTAATTGTAGCCAGTACCTCCTAAAAAGAAAACAAAACATAGTTTTTAAGTACATCTGAAGTTAAATGATTTAACTGTTACAAATAACTGTAAGAGAATAAAATATTTCAATAAATATAAAGAGTCAGTGCTTATACTATGTCTAAAGAGAGAAACAAAACTATATAAAAAAAACAGAAGTATTAAATATTTACACGAATAATCACTTTCACTAACAGCAGACATCTGCCATCAAGAATGTAAGATTGGCCGGGCGTGGTGGCTCACGCCTGTAATCCTAGCACTCTGGGAGGCCGAAGCGGGTGGATCGCTTGAGGTCAGGAGTTCGAAACCAGCCTGAGCAAGAGCGAGACCCCGTCTCTACTAAAAACAGAAACAAATTAGCTGGCCAACTAAAATATATATATATATAGAAAAAATTAGCCAGGCATGGTGGCACATGCCTGTAGTCCCAGCTACTCGGGAGGCTGAGGCAGAAGGATCGCTTGAGCCCAGGAGTTTGAGGTTGCTGTGAGCTAGGCTGATGCCACGGCACTCACTCTAGCCAGGGCAACAAAGTGACACTCTGTCTCAAAAAAAAAAAAAAAGAATGTAAGATTATGTGTCATTATGTTTCTGCTTGGAGCAAAAAGTCAGAAAAGTTCTTATTCAAGCAAAAATACCTTCCAACAGTGGAATAAATGTTCAAAATTACTAGCTACGTACATAACATTTATGCAAATACTTTCTTTTTAAAGCATTCCCAGCATGCAAGTTCCACTTTAAAGATCCAAATATCCTATGAAATACATTAATTTCTTGTCCACAGAAATCCTGTGAAATGCTGTGGTTCAAAGAACTCTGGCTTTAAGAACTTGTATTATTTCTGGGTAAATATAAACCTATATACAATATCTTGGTAGACTGTTAAGATAATGTTAACTTGAAAATGTTAGTTTACTAACTACTAAGTAATTTATTACCAAATAGACTGCATGACCAAAAAACTACCAAGCACCAACTGCATGGCATTAGGTGTCTACATAAAATTTTAAAATGCAATTTTTATATAGATTTTGAACCATTTTTAAAGTACCCATTATTTGGCAAAATGTGGTAAAGACTATAAATTTAGGTCATAAAGATAACATTTTTCAAAAGAAAGATAAATTACTTCCTTATGTTAATTCTAAATGTGTATTTACTGTGCTCTCATTAGGGGACTTAAGGATAATATATTAATACAGCATTCTGAAATCTCAAAATAAATAGCAAGAAACAATACACAATGCCTTGTATCTTGAATTTTATATCATAGCCTTCACCTGCTAAAGAGTTAGGGGAAAAAATATCTAGATTAGAAGTCTGAAATTAGTACCATGTTTAAAAGAGTCTTGAGCAAATCCATTGATTTTACAGAGCTTCAGCATCCTCGTTTGTGAAAGGGGTAGACTGCCCAGATGGTTCTCTCTAGATACCATTTTTCCTTCAAGAAATGGCTGATTGACTTTAGGTCTGGGCAGAGTATGTATTATACAGGGTAACCCTGCACATTCTGTCACACCAGACAGCAAGGAAGCTATTAAAGACTATCAGGGGCACGTCAGAAGGAATCACAAACAACTTGAGGAGGCTCCTGCTGGCCAGCAATGGCACATTAGGACATTAGGAAGAATTACAACCATAACAGATTGAAAACAAGTCAAACGGTTTTAAAGCTACAACTTCATAATGATAATTAAACAAAACAAAATAAAACAACTCACTGGTCATCTCTGGATGATGCCACAAAATCAACTCATTACTTTGAAGATTGGTAATGAAGAGGAGGAAAAAACCAAGCATTTACCCTGCCTTTCTCAATCCAAATGTACCTTCTATAACCTAATAGCTTCCATTAGGGAAAAGATTCTCTTAAAAAGAGCCCTGCTAATAAATGAAGAATGAATGATAGAGTTAAAAGACCACCATTTTGCAAACCCTAAAGAACTAATGGGTCTAGGTAAGCATTAGCAACTGCTAACATCACAAAGAGATAACCAAGTACCATGTGCCTCGATGAAAGTACGTATCACCAACAATGAGACATTACTGCATGCACGTGTGCACGCACACACATACACAAACTCAAAAACAAACAAAAAGAAAACTAACTCAAATCTGAATATGCCTCTAGAACTAACCATCATTCAGAAGAAATGCAAGAGAAAGAAGAATATGTTAAATGCCACCATGGAGACACACTCATCAAAATCCAGACAGTTTTAGAAAGCTCTACAGGAAAAACAACACAGTTTCTTCAACAAATCACTACCAAAGGGCAGAAAAAAGAAGAGGAGGAGGAGAAAAGGAAACCTGTGTATTAACAGAGAGTGAAGACATATCAGCTAATTGTAAGGTGTGGCCCTGATTTGTATCCTGATTCAACAAAATAAATTTGAAAAAAAAGTAATTAGAGAAGAGGGAAAATCTGAATACTGTTCAGTTGATATTAACATTTTATTGTTGATTTTTTAGGTGTGCTCAATGTATTGTACTTGTGTCTGAAGACTCCTTATCTTTTAGAGTAACTGATGAAACACATTTGAGCTTTGTTTCCGGCCATGGCAACTGGCACGAGAATGAGCAGAGCTATAGATCAAACAAGAACGGTAATGAGCTGGTAACTGCTGACGCTAGGCAATGGCATATGGAGTTTCAGTATGCTTTCTTCTCTTAGTCTGTGTTTGACATTTTTCATAATAAAAAGACAGAAATAAAATCAGAGGGCTGAAAGAGATGATCTGGAAGTTTCCTTCCAACTTCTAAATTCTATTATATTAACTGAAATAAACCCAAAAGAAAATTAATCTATCCCCACCTACCACATCTCTAATCTTAATCATTAAAAATCTTTTATTAATAAAGAATTTCGAATGATAATCTGGAAATTCGTAATGAAAGAATAACCAGGAAAAATTACTCTCTTAAAAAATAAGAGTAATGTGTAAAATGTCCTTTCAGATATTTAAAAGTATTATAAAACTATATTCATTAAATGAGGCCCTAGGGCAAAAAAAAGAAAAAAAGACATAGGCAAATCAAAGGAACATTGTGAAAGATTTTGAAGTGAGCATAAAACCAAAAAAAAGGATTAGTCTCCTGTTCAGCTCACCTGTCCTGGCTAACTCCACCCTTCAGTGTCTTTGAGCTACATTACAATTTTATAAGTTATAGAAAACTGGTAAGAATTCAAATGATTCTTTTCCATTAATATGAAAATTAGTTGTATCTGGCTAGAACACAATTAATTATTGCCTTGTACATAGACCAGTTTTGGCATTTATTTGTCCTTTCACTTCAGCATTCCTCTACTGCATATAAACACATGCTTCTTTGAATTCTCCTTTCTCCAGTTGTTAACATCTTGTTGGTTCCTTCTGTAAAAGTTGAAAGTCCAGAAATAAATCCAAACATATGTAAGAATTTAGTATACGATATAGGTGGGATTAAAACTAGTGGAAACGAAGAGATTATTATTATCCACTAAATGGTACTGATACAATAATTAACATTTAGGGAACATTAGCTATGTACCAGTGAGCATACCCAATGCTTATATTAAAATAAAACCCATTTTACAGGTAAAGAAAACAGGCACAGAGACGATAAGTAACTTTTCCAAGATCATACACTAGTAATAGAAGAAATCAAGATCCAAACCTGGTCAGTCTTACACCAAAGACTACATAATCTTGAATAGTCACAAGACATAAATAATTCATGTGAATCCATAACTCTCTCCTCATGTGAAAATAAATTCTAGATTAACCAAAAATGTAGACTAAGTACTGAAAGAACTAGACTATGTGGGTGCATATTTCCACAATCTAAGTGGAGACGTTTACTAAATATGTAAACAAAATTTAGGAGCCAGAAGGATAAAATTGATAAGTCTAATGAGATAAAAAACAAACCAAAAACTTCTAAAAGGCTAAGAATACCATGAATAAATTCTAATAAAAAATTAACTATGTTAAAAAAAGTTTATTAGATCTATGACAGAAAGATTAATTTTCTGAAAATGTAAATTCAATTAAAAACGCAACCTAAGGCCAGGCATGGTGGCTCACACCTGTAATCCTAGCACTTTAGGAAGATAAGGAAGGAGGGTCACTTGGGGCCAAGAGTTCGAGAACAGACTGAGCACCAAAGTGACACTCTGGCTCTACAAAAAATTAAAAAATTAGCCAGGTGTGGTGGTGCACACCTGTAGTCCCAGGTACTCAGGAGGCTGAGGTGGGAGGATCACTTAAGCCGAGGAGTTCATGGCTACAGTGAACTATGATAACGCTACCGCACTCTAGCCTGGGCAACAGAGAGCGACCCTGTCTCAAAAAAAAAAACAAAAAAACAAAAAGGTAACCTAACTTGCAAAACTTGCAAAATAAATGAACATATTGGTCACCGAAAAACATTAAAGAGAAATAATAACTAAATAAGATTTGCAAAGGGCAATCCATAGATTCCTTTGCTGCCCTAGTATGTCATTTAGAAATACCTCTACTCCCCGTCCCCACACCTCCCTCTGCAAAAAAACAAAAAAAAAAAAAAGAAATACCTCTAAAAATCTTAAACACACATACTCTCTGACCCAGCAATTCAACTTCCAGCAATTTATAATCCCAGATTTACTTGTCCAAAATTTGTTCAAGGATGTTCACTATAGCATTACTTGTGAAGGTTTAAAAAAAAAACCCAAAGCAACTAAAATGTCTATAGGAAACAAATGAAAAAATTATGATGCATCTATGTAGTGAAATACTATTCAACTATTAAAAAGCATTAATACAGATGTGTTAAAGTAAAAAGATGTACAAATTATATCATAAGTAAAAAGTAAGTTGAAGTGTATGTAATATTATAAAAACTGAAACAAAAAACATATATAGGTATGTATATTAAAAAACTTAAGGAAAGAAAAATAAAAAAGTATTTGCAGATGTGTAGAAAAGATGGGGGCTGAGTAAAAAAGGGAAAACTTCTTTATGTTTCATTAACGTCAGCTTAAATAATTTTTCTTATAACAAACCAAATATTCATATAATATAAAAATTTAAGCCCTTATCAATAAGTGAAATGAAAAAACACCTTTTTACTTATTCCACAAATACGTATTCAACACTTAACTGCATAATAGATACTACAATACGACTTATGGTAGTGTTGCAAGGAATAAAACAGAACGAAAAACGCACAACCTGAGGACACTTCTCATATGGCTATCAGAAAATATAAAGCTTAAAAAAATGCTTTTTAAGAGCCAGGCACAGTGGCTCATGCCTGTAATCCTAGCACTCTGGGAGGCCGAGGAGGGAGGATAGCTTGAACTCAGTAGTTCGAGACCAGTCTGAGCAAGAGCAAGATCGCATCTTTATTAAATACAGAAAAATCAGCCAGGCACAATAGTGTGTGCCTGTATTCCCAGCTACTCGGGAAGCTGAGGCAGGAGGATGGCTTGAGCCCAGGAGTTTGAGGTTGCTGTGAGCTATGACGACACCACGGCACTCTAGCCAGGCAATAGAGTGAGACTCTATTTAAAAAAAAAAAAATATATGTTTTTTAAGTTTTCAGAGTAAAAGCAAGGCTCACTACAACTGAACAAGATGTAGTAAACTGAATCTTAACTCTTAAACACACTAGAACTAACAAAATATATCAAAAACTGGAAATAAATACACAAAACATATCAAAAGAAAGGAATAAGTACATTAATATGAGAATTTAAGACTACTTAATAAAGGAACACATGTATGGAACCTCAGGATTTTAAAGCTAATCAATTACATGAATTAAAAAATGAATGCTATAAACAGGACTATTTTCATTTTCATTTTTCATTCACAGCATTATGAGAAATTTATTAAATATCTTGTCCTAAAAAGATCACAAATGAATAAATACAGTGGCTTAACAGTCAACTGGCTGGGAGGGGGTGGAAAGACCTGACTTGCAGCACTTGTTGATTTCCATGGTGTAACTACTTCCGCCATGGATGATTTGAAGCTACCAACAGTTTAACAATCAGCTCACAAATTTCAAAATATTTAATTATCAACTCTCAGAAGTTGGTACAGGCCAGTTCCACTACACCACTGGGTACATGGGATATTTAAATACTGATGTAAGGTCTTCTTTTTTAAAAAAAGTGTAACATATATGTATTAATATGCATAAATAGGCCACGCGCAGTGGCTCATGCCTGTAATCCTAACACTCTGGGAGGCCGAGGCGGGCAGATTGTTTGAGCTCAGGAGTTCAAGACCAGCCTGAGCAAGAGCGAGACCCCGTCTCTACTAAAAATAGAAAAGAAATTATACAAACAGCTAAAAACATATATATATATATAAAAAATTAGCCGGGCATAGTGGTACATGCCTGTAGTCCCAGCTACTCGGGAAGCTGAGGCAGGAGGATTGCTCGAGCCCAGGAGTTTGAGGTTGCTGTGAGCTAGGCTGACGCCAGCCACGGCACTCACTCTAGCCCAGGCAACAGAGTGAGACTCTGCCTCAAAAAAAAAAAAAAAAATGCATAAATCACGAGCACATAGAACAATAAATTTCCAAAAGCGAACTAATTTGGCTTTTCAAAAGAAACTGCCTGCAATTTTCTATTCCATTAATATATAATAATTCCTCCCAATTTAGAGAAAAAAGTTTGAAGGAAAAATATAAATTTTCCTAAAATGAAAAGTTATACCAGGTAACGTTTTACAATACTAAAATCACCTATAGTTTAAACGTAAGTACCTCAAAAAGTTTAAAGCTATGAAAAGTTTTAAAGCTTTTCTGTTTCCTAAATAATTAATTTTTAAAACCTTTTTAAAGCACAACTCACTGCTCCTCCTGCTGGAAGCAAAGGCAAAGCCTTTCTCTTATCCATGCAGAAAATGAGAACAGAAACATTGGCGTGATCAGTGACACTCACCATAGTCTATGTGACACAGCACAGAAAATCAATAGCGAAGTGGGCTTGAACAAAAATATATTCACAAAAAAGGAAATACCCTCTCTCATGTTAGAGCAGCCACAATCATGACCTGAACTGACAGCAGAAGTTACCAACGTCACACAGCACACATCACTCTCCAGGAAACACTGCGGCTCAGCACCATGTCCCCTGCTTCCGTCACAGACGGTGGACGAGTCTGCACTCTGGATTCCAGCCCCTCTCACCTAGTCTCACCTATTCGCCAACCGCGACTCCAGCATCCATGATTCCCTCTACCTCGTCATTCCTATCAGCACACACAGGACCCTCTTATCTTTTTTAAAAATGTGGTTAAATTGACTTTATTGAGGCATAATTTGCACACAATAAAATACATCCACCTTGAGTGCACAGTACAGAGCGGTGTTGAGGTATATAGCTATGTGTAACATTTCTATTGTTGGAAAGTTCCCTTGTGTCCCTCTGCAATTAATTCCACTGCTTCACTTCTAGCCCCCAGTGACGTCTGATCTGCTTTCTGTCATTATCGGCAAGCTTGCCCTACTACAGAATCTCACAGAAACAGACCCATACGGTATGTTCGCGAGTCTAACTCCTCACCCTCAGAACTTCTGAGATTCATTCCTGTAATTGTATCAGAAGTACATTCCTTTTTACTTCTGAGTAGTAATCCAGAGAAAGAACAATTCTAACTTTAAGACAGAGGGAAAGAAGGAGGAATAGATAAAAATGGAGAGAAATTCTGAAGTGAGGAGGAAGGAAGGCAATGAAATCACTACAAGCTAGCTTCCATACCCTTAGCAGAGGCAAGACTGAATGACCTAGGCTTAGGGAGAGGAGATAACCAGGACAGTATATGATTAGGAATCTCTCATATGTATGGAAGAAACAAAGTTTCTAGAAGACAATTTGGAAATGTGTATCAAAAGCTTTAAAAATGTGATATCCTTATACCCAGCAATACACTTCTAAGATTATGTCCTGGGTTAATAACTATGGAAATGTATAAAGATATAACTATAAAGACATATATTATAGCACTATTTATAGTAAGTAGAACTCAACCTAAATGTCCCAACTATAGGGACTTGGACAAATAAATGGTAAATTCTTTAGTTGGAATGTTACATTGGCATTTTTTTTTTTTTTTTTTTTTTTGAGACAGAGTGTCACTTTGTTGCCCTGGCTACAGTGAGTGCCGTGGCGTCAGCCAAGCTCACAGCAACCTCAAACTCCTGGGCTTAAGCAATCCTACTGCCTCAGCCTTTCGAGTAGCTGAGACTACAGGTATGCGCCACCATGCCCGGCTAATTTTTTCTATATATATTTTAGTTGGCCAGCTAATTTGTTTCTATTTTTAGTAGAGACTGGGTCTCGCTCTTGCTCAGGCTGGTCTTGAACTCCTGACCTCAAGCGATCCACCTGCCTCGGCCTCCCAGAGTGCTAGGATTACAGGCATGAGCCACCGCGCCCGGCCATACATTGGCATTTTTAAAAGACATTTATAATACATTATTTATTCATTCAGTAAATGTTTGCTAAGTGCCTACAATGTACATAGCCTATGAACATTTAACAGTCAAAACTTGAGCCTTCGGCCGGGCGCAGTGGCTCACACCTGTAATCCTCGGCCTCCCAGGGTGGATCGCTCGAGGTCAGGAGTTCGAGACCAGCCTGAGCGAGACCCTGTCTCTACTAAAAATAGAAATAAAAATTATCTGGACAACTAAAAATATATATAGAAAAAATTAGCCGGGCAATGGTGGCGCATGCCTGTAGTCCCAGCTACTCGGGAGGCTGAGGCAGTAGGATCGCTTAAGCCCAGGAGTTTGAGGTTGCTGTGAGCTAGGCTGACACCACAGCACTCACTCTAGCCTGGGCAACAAAGTGAGACTCTGTCTCAAAAAAAAAAAAAAAAAAAAAAACTTGAGCCTTCATGGAACTCACATTTAGAAGAAAAAAAGGGAACTTACAACTAGATGGCACAGAGCTGACACCACATGCAACATGCATGTGTAACACACACACACGTCTACGTACGCATGCACATATTTGATGCTATCTGCCTGAAAAAATATATTAATTAGAATTTGTTTAAGAAGTCATTAACTCTGGATAGTAGGAATAAGGGCATTGTTTTCCCTGATCTAAATTTTCTAACTATTCTAACATAAAGCTACATTACTTATGTAATATTTTTAAAAAAGAATTCCCCTAGAGGACTTGGCCAAGTTAAACACTCTGCCTATTCTCTCTCACCGGGAGTCAGGCAATGTCTCCTTACCTCGTCGTCAGCATGCTGCTCAGAGGTCAGCTTGAGCACAATCTTGCACTGATCCACAAAGGCGCTCGCCATCAATTCGGCGTGGCACAAAAACACAGGAATGTCATCCTTGGTCAGTGGCTCATCACCCACTATCTTGGCTATTATAACGTCTAACAACGTAACTCTGTAAAACAAAAGATTACTACATGAATGTCTAATACTTAAATTGTACATGCTAAAAATACTTACGGAGACAACTTTGAGGCAATATTTTTATTTTAAATTCCTTACCTTGTTTATAATATCTAGCTAGGAAAACATTTTATGAATAAAGTTAATTTTCATCAATTACCTATTTTTAAAAATCTTGGTTTCTTTGATATGACTCAGCTACAGAAACAAGCATTATCTAGTGTACCTTCTACAGCCATCACTTTCAGCACTGAAATAATTCCAGAAATGCTATCAGTTTATGTTTTACAAAGATATCTTCAATAATAACAACAGCAAAGTGAAGTGGGCTAACATTTATTCACTACTTACTATTGAGCTAAGCATCTTACACATTATGTCATTTAATGCGCACAAAAACTCCATGAGCCAGGTACCATCATAAGTCTCACATTAAGACAGGCAAATAAAGCTCAGTGAGGTTAACTGACTTGTCCAGTGTCACACAGCCACTGAGACTTTAAGCCAGTTCATGTGGTGATTGAGCTAAATAAAGTGCTTAGAGAAGTCCTGGATTTACATAACAAGAGCTGTGTACAAGTTACTTAAAGAAAAAACTTTAAGTGTTTTCACTGATAATGTACTCACAGTAAAAGTAATACCCTCAGCAGAAAATGTACCATAAAGGTGGAGTTGGTTCTTAAAGTGACACTCTTTAGATTTAGAATATGGCCAATTAAATGTCAAATTTCTGACTTACCACATACTCACACATAAAATAAGCATTTTGAAAAGAGCAAGGTCTCATCCTAGAATACCACCTTAACATCTCATTATGCCTATAAGGCCATAACTTAATATTTGGTGGCATTTGGAGGTGGCAGACCCTCCCTACTTTCCATCCTGAAAATGGCCCCGCTGTGGCTCCTTGGAGCTCTGACCTTCTGCTGGCACTCGGGTGCAGGCAGAATGCACAGACAGAAGCATCTCTCTGCTGCCCCTCAGATACTAGGGACTGTAAAATTGTTTTTGACTTACACAATTACTCCAAAATGACAACAGTACTATCACCTACATGACAAAATGATGCTACCAAAAAGCAGTATCCCTTTCTTACACTCTAGTGTATTGGGCAACTTTGATGTTCTCAGCATTTAACACATCACAGAAACTCAATGAATGTAAATTCAATTAAAAATTAAAGGTTGAAGCTCTACAGGAACAAATAATCTAGCAACAGCATGCTTTTTTAGTTCAATACTCTCAAAGATTTTTTAATCAATAAAAAAATTTATATCACACACCTCCAATATGTGATTTATAGATAACCTACTACTATCAAACTAGATATTAAATACCAACAAAGTTTAATTACTTTCTGATTTTTTTTTAGGCAACAAATAAATAGAAGTAGATATTCTAACATTTTCTTACCATACCCAGCAGCTTGTCTTATACACCCCACTATGGAGACTTACTCGCCAGGACAACTATAACATGATGGCTGCTTACCACACAAAGGGCAGAGAATTAAATACGAGGGTGGCAGCACTGCTGAGCAACTCTGCCCATTGCATAAACAAAGAGAGAGACTCAGGAGAGTGACTGGGGACATTTCTTCACATTCTTCCTTTGCCCTGACAGCTCTACATAGGCACATTTTGTCAGTGGTACAGAGATTTCCATACCACTATTTGATACCTTTTCCTCTGGAACACAAATGAAACAAGGAAGCAGAGCTAAGTATGGCCAAGCTGATGGTTACAATTAAGAAGTAATGGCCTGAAATTAAGGAACAAAGCTGGAGGACTCCCACTTCCTGATTTCAAAATTTACTGAAAAGCTACAGTAATCAAAACAGTATGGCACCGGCATAAACACAGGCATATGGATCAATGCAAAAGAATAGAAAGCTCAGAAATAAACCCTCACATATATGGTCAAATGATTCTGACAAGGGTGCCAAGACCATTCAACTGGGAAAGGACAGTCTTTTCAACAAATGGCACTAGCAAAAATAGACACCTTCATGCAAGAAAATGAAGCTGGACTCTTATCTAATACCACATACAAAACTCAAAATGGACCAAAGATCTAAATGTAAGGCCTAAAACAATAAAAATCAGAAGAAAATAGGACAAAAGCCTCAAAACATTGGAATTGGCAATGATTTCTTTGTTATGACACTAAAGGCACAGACAACAAAAGAAAAAACAGACAAATTAGACTTCATGAACATGTAAAGACTTCATGCATCAAAAGACAGTATCAGCAGAGTTAAAAGAAAACTCATAGGAGAACATATTTGCAAATCATATATCTGATAAAGGATTGATATCCAGAATATATATCCTAAAACTCAACAACACTAAAATAAATAACCTGATTCAAGACTGGGCAAAGGACTTTGCTATGGTTTGAATGTTTGTTTCCTCTGAAACTCAGGTTGAAATTTAACTGCCATTGTAAAAGTATTAAGAGGTAGGGCTTTTAACAAATGATTAGGTCACAGGTCTCCAACATGAATGGATTAATTCCATTATCTCAGGAGTGGGTTGTCATAAGGTTAGCCTGGCCCCTGCTTTCTCTTCTACTACATGTACCTGCCTGCTCTCTCACCTGCTATCACACGATTACACAGCAGGAGGGCCCTCACCAGACGCAGGCACCATGCTCTGGGACTTTGCAGCCTCCAGAATTGTAAGAAATAAATTTATTTTCCTTATAAATTACCCAGTCTCAGGTATTCTGTTATCGTAACAGAAAATGGACTAAGATACTGCCTGCACTATTTTATACTCCCACCAACAGTGCACATGGGTTACAATTTCTCCACATTCTTGCCAAAACTTGTTATTGTCTGTTCTTTGATAGCTGTCATCCTACTGGGTGTGAGGTGGTATCTAATTGTAGTTTGTTGTTTAATGGGTACAGAGTTTCAGATCTGTGAGATGAAAAAGTTCTTGAAACTAAATATTGATTAGCTGCAAGACAATGTGAACACACGTAACACTAGTGAACTGTACACTTAAAAATGGTTACAATGGTATTTATTACATGTGTTTTACCACAAGTTTTATAAGAAGGCTATTGTCAAAGTCTAGTAAAAGATGCCATAAGGAATCCTAGCACTCTGGGAGGCCGAGGCAGAAAGATCGCTTGAGGTCAGGAGTTTGAGATCAGCCTGAGCAAGAACGAAACTCCATCTCTACGAAAAATAGAAAACTTAGCTGGGTGTGGTGGTGCACGCCTGTAGTCTCAGCTATCCGGGAGGCTGAGGCAGGAGAGTTACTTAAGCCTAGAAGTTTGAAGCTGCAGTAAGCTATGATGATGCCACTGAACTCCAGCCAGTGACAGAGTGAGTCACTGTCTCAAAAAAAAAAAAAAAAAAAGATGCCATAGAGGTAAACTAGGGCTGTGACAGAAGTGAGATAAATTCATAAGACACTGGGACCGTATGCCTGGTAACGTTCACTGACCAGTATGAACTGGTAAGTTCAGAGGGAGGAGCTGAAGGAAAACTTGAGGTTTCCAACTCAGTAGATGATATTACATCCTTCAGTCTACTAATGAACATTTTATTGAAGAGTAAGAAAATTAATTAATTCACTCATACTTTCATTGAAAAACCTTTTTTTTTTTCTTTTTCATTTTGAGTGCCTGCTGCATGCCAAGCACTGACTAGAAATGCGGAAGGGAGAACAAAAAGGATGAAAGCCTTGCCCTCAGGGCACCGACAATATGCTGGAAGCGTGCTACAGTAACAAGCAGGTGTGTGACATGATCCCATGTATGATACATGATATGATGAAAGGACAGCACTTCTTTGGAAGAAACATAACGCAGAGGCGAGAGATGGAGGTGACAACTGAGCAGAACCTTACATGAAGTAAGGAAGCACCTGCTACAGCTTTTTAATAAATAAAAATGGGAAATTTTTAATCTATCATCCCCATTTATAATAGTAATGTAATGGATCAGTTTAAAATAGGTCATTTGGTAGGAATATGGCAAATATAAATTTGAATATTAAAATACAATTAAACTGTGCATTCTCCTTGTATTCAGGTGTTCCTCACTGTAAAGCAATTACTGATTTTTAACACTTCATCTTCTTTTTGTAGGTAAAAAAGTACAAATAATTATTTTTCTGCAATGGAGGCATGCATATGGGGGGAGCCTTGAAATTGGATTTATAAACCTGGTATTTAAACTGACTAAAAGCATGAACTTTTCCTTTTTGTTAATAATATTAAAGAAGAAAAATAAACTACTAAAAAGACTACAAAGAAGGGACACATAAAGCTCAACTGTTGAAACCTAAATATGTAGCACGAATTCCAAAACCATTGCAATTACAAAACTTGTGACTACAATCAAAAGATTAACATTTTTTTAAGTTTTTGATCATGAGATCTGTAATTTCTGAATAAATTTAGCTATTTTCCTAATGCAAGGTTTTTAATAAGGTTAGAAAAAATACATGCTATTGCAATGTAAAGTGTACTGCAAATTATTTTATTCAAACCTTTTACTTTATAGATCAAGAAACTGAATCCAAATAAGGTGAAAAGACCTGGCTATGACCACATAACGAATTAGGTCTCAGTACTCCGAGGTCATTGCTCTTTCTACTATAATAACTGTGAGATAATAGACAGGTATCCATTTTCTTTTACTCTGAATTATCTATCAGAAAACTACGAGCCTAACAGAGTATATCCCAAATAATCACTGCAGTGATATGAACAAACAAGCACATTCAAATATACAGCTGTAATATACAGTTGCATAAATTATTGTTATTAAAATCCAGGCACATGCATAACATTTTGTTCTTAATTTTTCCTTAATATGCGTGTACTAAATAATGGCACCAACCTGGTTTCTGCAGCCCTACATAAATCACTGCCTGTTGTGGCCAAGCTGTAATGTTAACCAAACAATTTAAAACCATTACCGACACAGAAACATGTATTTAGAGATCCTGTGCCAACTAAGAAACCACACAGTGTTTCAGTCATGTGCACAGGATGCTCTCTATGGAATGCTAAACACTCCAAACCACACTGGCTTAGGGGTTACCTTTCTTGATTGCTCAGCTTGGCATACATGACTTGTACCAACTCCGGGTTTTTCAGAAAATGGTCTGTAATAATCAAGAACCTAAGAAGAAAAAGGGGGAAAGTCTTATTACTAGAAACATTAAAACAGACATGCCTTTATCTACTTTACAGGCATATGTTATACACAAAAGCATTTCATTTTAGTGAATTTTTGATTTGTTGTAATCTTAAATGTTTTAAGAGGTTCATATACTATCTTTCTCTTAAACATAGCTAAAAGAAAAAACTCAAAATATTCTTCTCCCATTTTACTTATGAAAAATTTATTAAAATAATTTAAACTGATTCAACAGGAAGAAAGGGCCTACTATAGCTTTTATCTAAGGTGAGAAAGGAAATTCTTCACTATAGTCTCATATTTTCATTTAAACATATGCCAAGAACACAGGGATGAATACTAGCTTGATTATCCGCTCTTTAAGGTTCTCAAGTTACCAAGAAAACATCCTCGTTGTCAAGTAATGCGTTCATCTAAACTCAGAGATAGACTTATGGAAACCCTGAGGCAAAGATTATAGGCATATTTCTTCAAAGTACCACTGTGACAACTAAAAAGACTGAATAGTATTATTAATTAATTCTGAATCATATCTACCAGAGGGCTTCTGAGGGAAAGTTTTAAGAACTATGGAATATATTGTTTATGACCAGGTTATAGGATTAAGAGTTGACTATAAGCATTAAATATATTGATACAGCTTATTTAATCATTTGTTAATGAAATAATGCAATAAAAGTATATCTTTCGATGTGATAACCAAATGAAGCATATTAACTACCATAACACATTGCCACTTCACATAAAAGCAAAATCTAAATACATATTCTATTTCTTCTACAACATTTAAAATAGAAAATCAACACTTTGACGTAAAATATTTCTAATTATAATGGATATTATTCAAAATTCTCAAACAACATTCATATCAACGTAGGCAGGTTATCAAGCTGCAATAATAGAAATGCACGCATTTCAAGCTGGGTATATGCACAAAATTGGGATCCTAAAGATACTTGGAATAACTCAGCTACCTGGAACTCAAAACACTTTCTTATAAGAACATTCATTCAAAAATACAACATCTCAAGTTACAAGCCATACTTCTAAAGGTATTCTCCAAACAGTAAAGACCTATACATAGACAGACAGTTACAGAGGAACATGTTAGGGGCCACAGACACACGCCATGGATCACAGAAACAACTGGATTTAACCAGCAGGTTGTGGGGAGAGTAGAGAGGAACAAAGGACAGGGGGCAAGAAAATGAAACAGGTTATAGGAGATGTTTGGTAAACACATCAGAGAAACACATATTTATTTTGTAAAAATAAAAAACTAGAAATGTAATACTTTCCTAAGTCTTGTATTTCACATGCATAAAGGCTGAATTCGCACCATGTGTGCACAGGTAACAGGCCTCCCACAGGAGATCTGGTTTTTCTGTCACTACTTTCTGCCTCTGGTGTTAGAGCTGACACACCCCAGTCAATGTCAGGGGCAGAATTCCCCAGGTTAATCTTCAAATTCTTCATTTAGATGTGATTACAGAAAAGCTAATGTTCATAAATCACATTGTTGATGCCAAGCAATGATCATATTTTTACATTTTCCACACTGGCTAAAACATAAAATGCATGAAAGTTTCTCATCTCTTTGTCTCAATTCTCATTTATCACTGATTTTAAAGCATGTGAACAGTGTTTGCATTATATTGATACACCAAATAAAAGGTGGTAAAAGCCATCTATGTATGCATCCAGGAGCACATGTAAACAAACGATAAAAGAGGAACACTTACACTGGTAAATAGAGATACTCCTCAAGTGGAGGATTCTGAGAAATTTTTTTAATTGAAAGCCATCTATTATCCATATCCATACAGGTACACAAGGCAAAGCTACACCCATAACATGAGTAAAATAGAATTCATTGACTACAAAAATCTAGAAAACTGATTATACAAAGCATTTGATTTAAATGTGCTCTAGAAAATAAACATGATTCTCCTGCTTTGCCTGGGAAAATCTAACCCATAGTTGCTTAACATGGCAATTTGGACAAAGCTTACAAAGCTGCTATAGAAAATAACTTTCCTTCTCCTGTTAAACAGTTAAATGACATTTTCAATGGCTTAAATGTAGCATTACTAAAATAGATACTAAAATATCAGTCTCCTGAGTCAATGGCAATGCTTCTTCTAACTAGAAAAAAAGAGTTATAATCAGAAAAAAAAAATAGGATTTCCTGAATGCCACATGTGCAAAGCACTGGGAGAAATGCCATTAGACACATGTGCACCTTAGCCACCCTTCCTTCAATGCCATACTTTCAGAGAGGTGGTAGCTGTAAAGGTTAAGAACACAAATTTTGATCTCCGAAAAAGCTGGGCTTGAGCCTCAGCCTCAATCCCTGGAAACCACTATTCTGTTTGCCATTTCTATTATTTTGTCATTTTAAGAAAGTAACATAAATGGAATAATACATTATTTAACCTTTTGGGATTAGTTTTTTACTCAGCATAATTACTATGAGATTCTCCCAAGTACGGCTGACACCAATAGTCTGTTCCCTTTTTTTGCCGGGTAGCATTCCAGTTTGGGTTCTATTTTAAGAAATTGACTGGGGTTTTGGGTGGACATGTAACATTTTATAACGTTCATATTCTGAAAAAAGAAACACACTTGCAGGCACATTTTGGCACGGAATGTCTGATTTTCAAGAATAGACTACTGACGTTAAGGGAAGAAGCCTGTGTAGAGGTCTAGAGAACAGTGATATGGACCCTCTGCGGGGGTCTCTCTCCAAAGGCACTGAGAACCAGACAAGCCTGAGGTGACCGAAGTCCTAGGATGCCACCAATCCCTGGACTCACTCAACAAATGCTACCTACCAAGGACTGTTCTATGGAGGAGGGTGGCAAACTTTCCCATAAAGGGCCAGACAATAAATATTTTAGGATTTGCAGGCCAAAGGGTCTCTGTCACTACTCAGCTCTGCCATTGAAGCATGAAAGCAGCCACAGACAATGCATAAATAAATAAGCTTGGCTGTGTTCCAATACAACTTTATAAAAACAGACCAGGTGCAGTGGCTCACACCTATAATCCTAGCACTCTGGGAGGCTAAGGCGGGAGGATCACTTCAGCTCAGAAGTTCGACAACAGCCTGAGCCAGAGCAAGATCCCGTCTCTACTAAAAATAGAAAAATTAGCCAGGTATCGTAGTACCTGCCTGTAGTCTCAGCTACTCAGGAGGCTGAGACAGGAGGATCGCTTTAGCCCAAAGGGGCTAAAGGTTGTAGTGAGCTATGATGATACCACTGCACTCTAACTGGGACAACAGGGCAAGACTCTGTTTCCAAAAAAATAAATGAAAAAAAAAATTTTTAATGCTCTAAAGAGCTAAGAAAGTGGAATGCACAGCTGTTGTGAGTGAACAGAAGGGGGGCAAGAGATTCATACTGCAAGAGGAAGGACAATTATCTTCCTAATATCTTCATATATAAGCTGATAATAAAATATATATACATAAGGCAAAAAACAACCTTACAGAAAAGACGATATTTAGTCTGGGAAGGAAACTTTGTCATCCAAAATAAATCAACTAGGTAACTCAAATACAAACAAAAAATCAGGCTTTACTCCCAGCTATAACTTCATTTTTGTAGTGAAATTGGGTAGGAGTTTAAGAGATCAATAAAAGTTTATGCCAAAAGAGGCCAAACCTAAAAGACTTCATGCCTCACCTTTGTAGACCTCCTCCTGAAAATTTATAAGTTTTATAATATGTAACACAGTAAAAAAAAAAAAGAGAGAGAGAGAGAGAGGCCTTCAAGTTCGGCATCACTTACAATCCTGTCTCTGCTATATACTACTTGTGTGACCTTGGTCAAACTGGTGTACCCTGCTTAACTCTCGTCTGAACGTGGTGGCAAAATACAATTTACAGGACATAAAAATGAGATTATACACACAAAGCACCCATCACATCACAGGGTAGTCCTACCTTTTCCTCTACTGTATAATTCTGCACTGACTGATCTAACTGACCAGTGCACATTTACTGCATTTTCAGATTTAGATGAACTCAAAATAGAACTCTTGGATTCATCTAGGGTTATCTAAGAACATGAAAACATCTTTCACACCTACAAACAAAAGAAACAAACATTTTTAGAAAGACATTTTCCCAATAACTCAAACCAAGCAGTGCCAAAAACTCTCGCCTACACTTTCCTGTGTCTCTAGCATATCCAAACAAAAAGACCCAAAGTTATTGGAATCTTACATTTGCCCTTTTCTAAGAAAAAAGCAGATGAAGAAAAGATAATATACCCATGAATTCTAAGACTGTGTTTGTTTTGTACTCCTTGTCAGCTATTTCATGATACAGGGGAGAGAAAGGGCAGAAAGTGGTTTTTCTCCAATTTCCAGGGATGAGAAAGAGAGAAAGTGGACTGAAGAAAAGAAAAAAACTGAATGGAGCCTCAGGAACCTGGGGGACAACGACAAAAGACTCATGTCTGACCTTCTGAGTAGACTGAGTAGAGGGGAACTATTCCACCACAGTGCCCTGGTCATCCTGCATGTATCCACGCAGGCCACAGCTTGAACAGCAGCGAATGTGAGTCTTGGCTACACACCTTGTGATGTTCCTGGAACCCAAGAGGATAGGAGGGCTGTCTCCTTCTTGTCCTTCCATCTCCTAAGGGAGGCTGTCCTGACACTGGTTCAGATGAAGTACTGCGCTAACGAGGTATGGAGCTTTCTGCCCCGCCCTCCTCAGAATATAAAACCACTCCAAGCAGTCAAGAAGTAGTTCCTCAGCAACAAGGTACCCCACGGTTCACACTCCTATCATCCTGCCCTTGTGCTGTGTGGGCCACGGGACATGAGGAGCCGGGCCCTTTGGCTTCTTCTCTTCTCTGTCCACATCAGTAACAACTGTCTAAACCTAAAAGTGGCTTGTTATACCTTGTATCTTTACAGGTCACATCACTCAGGCTTCAGCTGTGACGTGCCTTGTACTGTGCGCACCTGACATGGAATCCCAGAGGAGCAGAGAAAGAATGTGGGCTTGAAAAAGTATTCAAACAAGTAACAGCCAAAGACTTCCCAAGTTTGGCAAAAGATATAAACCTACAGATTCAAGAAGCTGAAGGAAACCCAAAAAGGATAAACCCAAAGAAATCTATGCCAAGATATCATAATTAACTTCTGAAAAGACAAAGAAAAACCTTAAAAGCAACCAGAGAGAAATGATGTAGAAGGGCAACAATCTGAATGGCAGCGAACAGGTGCCCACAAAACACACAACAACCTCAGCTCTCACGAGCCACCTACCAGTCGCAACGGTACGACCTACACCGCAAAGGTCCTGGGCATTTCAAGCTGTGTTTTTCACACACCAAGAACGTCCTTGCCCCTCCTCACCACCTTAAAAAATTCTCCTTCTCCTTAAAGGCCCAACTCAAACCTCACCTCACCTTTTACAAGTTCTCCAGGTTCTGCTCAAAACCTTTTCTAATTTGTCAACATATGTTAAATTCTAACTTATTGTTTAATTATCATAATTTGAATTTTTACTTAAAACCTCTACAAAGAAAGTCATCTGTCAGGATGTCCTTAAGCAATCAAATTTCTAACAAGATACTTACGGCCACTCTGATTCAGGATGCTTTTGGTAAGCATCTATGACATCAATTGCAATATTGAGGTTTTCTTCCAGTTCTTTAATTCTTTCAGGATTAAGAGATGTAAACAAAATCATTGAAGAGTAGGCAACAATTTTTTTGTCTGGATGATTTAAGCAAGACCTTCCAAATAAAGAAATGAGATTGTTAGCCCAATTTAGCAACATGCCAAAATATGATTATAATACATAAATAACAACAATCCCATGTGCAAATTCAGTACATAATGATATTTTTAAGGATTTGATGAAGAATCATAACACTCTGAAACAAGTTCATTACTTACTGTAAAAACACCAAATATAAAATTAGTTACAATAAAAAGTATCTAATGTTAAAGTTACAGTTGACTTATGATCCAAAAGAAAAAGGCAAATAACACTTGATTAGAGAAAAAGATAAACATGATAAACATGATTGTATCTATAAAGCATGAAAATGTTCATCCTTCTAAGAAAGAAAAATCAACAGGCAAAAAATGACAACTCAATGACTACAGGCACTGCCTTAACAGTCATTAGGGACAGGATGTCTACAAGACAGACAGAAACAGAATTTGCAGCTAAGAGCCTCAGTGTAACTCCTGGCTTATCTACCTATCACCTAGGTGACCTTAGGAAGGTCAGTAATTTATCCACTGTCAATAATATCACGGGTACGCACTATGACAGGTTTTTTTCATTTAAACTTCACAGTACTTTTCTGAAAGAGGTATAATCCATCATCTATTATAGATAAATAATCTATTAACTTCACTTGCCTAACAGCACAAAGCCATACTTGACAAAACTGGACTTCAAATTTGGTTATATCTGTTTCATAAACACATAAAGAGTGAAGTCACATAACCTCTTTCAATACATTTTCTGATATAAAAAATGAAATACAGTAAAAAAAACCTTCTTTGACTATCTCACAGGGCTTTTGTAAGGCTCAAATGAGATCATATAAAGTCACCATGTTAGGCCTGTTGAGACTTCTTTGACTGTCTACACTTGGGCCTTTCCTCTGTTTTTCTACTACACCCTAGATTTACCCTAATTATTAAAATGTACTTGCCTGTTCCTTTATTTCCCCTACTAAAGCATAAAATCTTTGGGAATAATGACCATATCAAAGTTACCACATTTCCAATCGTCTGGCTCAAAACTTGGTAGATAATAAATGCCCAAAATGGGCCAGGCGCGGTGGCTCACGTTGTAATCCTAGCCCTCTGGGAGGCCGAGGCGGGTGGATCACTCGAGGTCAGGAGTTCGAGACCAGCCTGAGCGAGACCCCGTCTCTACTAAAAATAGAAATAAATTATCTGAACAACTAAAAATATATATAGAAAAAATTAGCCGGGCATGGTGGCGCATGCCTGTAGTCCCAGCTACTCGGGAGGCTGAGGCAGTAGGATCACTTAAGCCCAGGAGTTTGAGGTTGCTGTGCGCTAGGCTGACGCCACGGCACTCACTCTAGCCCAAGCAACAAAGTGAGACTCTGTCTCAAAAAAATAAAAAATAAAAAAAATAAATGCCCAAAATGTTTTAAAGAAATAAATTCTCAAAAATAAGTAATGTCTATTTCTATTATTTGAATCTCATAATTCTTTTCTTCTACCTAAGCTCAATTATCACTATTCACAAGGATATATACCTTCAACTCCAATTGTTTGTAGGAATTTGAGAGACAGACAAAGTGAGCCAGAAATGAATTAGAATTAATTTGCTCTTAACACCATACTTTACAGATGAGCCCAGAAAACCTATATAACCAGGGAAGGCAGCATAGAATTTAGGCAGTATGGTACTTAACATCAAATATAGGCTTTAGATCCGTACAGCAGCACTGGGTTTACATTCCAGCTATTCCATTGACCAGTGATAAGCTTCAGGTTCCTCATCTGTCCAAATGGGGACAGTATGACCTACCCTGCAGAGCTTTTGTAAGAACAGGGATAATACACAGAAAATGCCCAACTGAGGGTAGCTCAGCTGCTACCTTTGCTGCTTATATTGTTGGAACCACTGGAGTTACCTCATTCACTAGCGCCAAAGCCTAGATTAGAAGCTAGACCACCTGCTGCCAGACAGTGCCTTTCCTACTGTCCTGCCTCCTTAGCTGCTCACCTTCCATCTCTATGCTCAGTTTCTTATGAGCTAACAGAACTGCTTTAAAAAAAGTAGTAGATCACCAAGAAAACTACCAGCATCCAATCCAGAAAAACAGACTGGTTATCCACCTCTTACACTCATAAACCGACTGGTTATCCATTTCTTATGGGATAAAGGGATTGGTTATTCACATCTCACATTGATAAATGAATTGGTTACCTACTTTTTACACTGATAAACCAGCTGGTTATCCACTTCTGACAATTCTCCATATCTACCAAAACATGTGGCATTGTGCTGACCATATAAGAAGTATTCAGCAAATAAATAAGGGATTAATTCATTGCCCATACTTTGATGATTTTTTTTTCTTATAAATTTCCACGTCCATAACAATGTTATCTACTTTAACCATGACTTTTATTTTCTTAAAAGTAAACTGACACACAATCCAAGGTACAAATCTTAAGCGTACATATAGCTCAATGAATGTTAGATAGGTACATACCCATTGGTACCGCAACCCAGATCAAGCTATAGAACACGTCCAGGACCCAGGACCCAGGAGTTTACCTCGTGTCCTTTCCCAGGCAGTACCTACTCAACACCACCCACCAAGAACTACCACTGTCCTGGACTCTGTATCCATAGGTTAGTTTTTCCTGCTTTTGAACTTCATATAAATGGAACAACTAACTACATCTTCTCAGAGGTTAGAAAAATTCTTATCAATATACTCACAGAAAGAGTTCTGGGAAAGCATGTAACCAAACAATAGACTGGGAATCTTCATTCCGTGAAGCAATGTTGCCTAAAAACTGCAGTCCACAACGAAAAGCTGAGGATATATAAAAGTAAAAAATATATAGATGATTAAACACAATGAATAAATAAATATATCTTAGTAAGAAATATACCCCATGTTATTAAATAGGAATTTTCTGGTTTCTTCTTTTAAATATAAAGGTCTCTCTCTCTCTCCACAAATCTTTGGGAATAACATTAATATGCCTTACCAAAACAATATACTCTATACAAAATTAACAACTTAAAAAAGATTGTAAATGTAAACACGAATATAATTACATTAAATATCACTGGAATATGAGCTTTAATTAAAAGACAGTGACACTTAGAATGAATTTTTAAAAACCTAAACTACATGCTATTTAAAACAGACATACCTAAAATATAAGGTTATTTCTATAATGAAATACGAAATCATGGAAGTTAAAGAATGGTAAAAAGATATACCAGGCAAATACCAAAAAAAAGGAAGTCACAGACCACTTAAAATCAGACACAATAAACCTTAACACATAAAACGTTAGTAGAAATTTGATTTTAAAAGTCATTACAGAATGACTTAATTCACCAGAAAGCTGTAACAATTAAATGGGATATACCTAATAACATGGTCTCAAATACGTATGTAAGAAAAATTGGTAACAGTACAGAGGAGAGGCAGGCGCAGTGGTTCACGCCTATAATCCTGGCACTCTGGGAGGCTCAGACGGGAGGATCACTTGAGCTCAAGAGTTTAAGACCAGCCTGAGCAAGAGTGAGATGCCGTCTCTATAAAAAATAGAAAAATTAGCTAGGCCTGGTGGCACGCACCTGTAGTCCCAGCTACTCAGGAGGCTGAGGCAGGAGGATCAGTTGAGCCCAGGAGTTTGAGGTTGCAGTGAGCTAAGATGATGCCACCGCACTCTAGCCCGGGCAACAGAGCGAGACTGTGTCTCCAAAGAAAACAGTATAGAGGAAAGAGAACAACCTACAACTAAATAGGGTAATTAAAATATAGTTTTCTCGAAATAAACAAAATACACCTTTCTCAGTAACTTACAGAACAGACAAAAATATCCATATTATTTAAAGAATTAAGTACGATTTAATAACCTAGTTTACATATTTAAATAGATCACCAAATAAAACTGCAGAATATTAGCCAGTAATAAGGTAATAATAAAACTGACAACTTAAAACTTGCTGAGATATACTACATGCTAGACACTGTGTTCTAACTATGTTAATTCATCTAATCCCCATGACAACCTAAGAGGCAGGTATTACTATTATCTCTATTTCACAATGACTAAACCAAAGCTCAGAAAGGTTAGATATTTCCCAAGGTTGCAAAGCCTGCTGGTGGTAGAATAGGACTGGCAAAAACAAGACATGGCAGTTGCCCCGGGACAGGGGTCAAGGCTAATCAAGGGAGGTAAAAAACAACAGGAGAGTCTGAGTTGAAATGGACATTTTTGCCCCAATTAAAGAAATTCCCACCAGGAAGCAATCAGAAAGACATTTTCAGGGGCAAACAGTCTACTGAAGTCCCTTAAACTTTCCAGGTCTCTGCTTTCCAAGAAGAAAAGGGCTACCCCAAGGGTGTGGCCCCAGAGCCCCTATCCTCTGTCTTTGTAGTTTCCTAGGATCTGAGCATTCCCTTCAAATCCTGTTGCCAGGTCAGGCTGCTCACTCCGACATCTTGGAGGCACAGTAGTTATAAGGATTAAAAAGGATGAGGCATGTGACGCGCCTGCGCTATTCACTAATTCATAGCAGCTCAACAACTGGACGTTCAGAGTTGCAAACCGTGGCCAAAAATCAAAACACTGAAACCTTAAAAGTATGCCAAGAAAATAAAGAGCCAAGAACCTCAAAATTGAATTAATATTATAATCTAAAATAAGGAAGCCAGATACAGAACTGCAAGTACACATTCATATTCATTCTTTGTCAAAAAATGACAAGAACAAAAAAAATCAATGTTTGTCTTAGGCATCCTGTATATACAGCGATGATTATCTTTCTTCTTTTTATTCTTCTGAGTTGATAAAAATTAGTCTGTAATGAACTTATATTAAATGTTTATAATACAAAAATACTAATCCTTTTTTCCAGGTAAGTCATAATTTAAAAAGACATTTAAATCTCTACTGAATAGTTTACAATACTAACACTCAAATCTGTGTAAATTAAATTTTACGTGTAAAAAAAAACCAACTTACCCAACAATTTATCAGGCAACTAAAAATTAGTGCTCTGAAACAGAACACAATTGTGGAAAGGAAAAGGTTTAAAGATGTCCTAGACACCGGAAAGGAAAACTCCAAACAAGGACAAATGACAATTTACTTTTACCAAACAGCTTATCAACTGATCTTTATGTAAATATTGCAAATGTTACAAAGCCCCTCAAAAATCCCAACACTATTTTTACAAATTAGGAAAGAATAAAGGCCAAAAACAACACCAATAACGCAATTAAAATAACTCATGCTTATGTTTACATAAAATTTGAAGAGCATAATATATTCATCACACCACTGTAATTATTCCCTGAAAATAATCCTCTAAATATTATTTTGACAATGTAATTACAGTTCTTACCTCAAGAGCGGTAACAAAACACTGGCACAGATACACTATTAAAAATCTACCTAGAATAAGATTCTCACAGAGAAAGAGTCAAAAGACAGTACAGGCACTTTATTAGGAACCAGAATACTTCTTAAAAGATTATTTGTATTAAGTTTGAATTAACACACTATAAAAAAAATTTTTTTTAAGTTTCACTGTTGAATCCAAATTTCATTTTGAATTCCAAATAAAATTCAGTAATTTCACTAGCTGCCTTTTTGAAGAAGGTGGTGAGAAAGACGACCTAACTTCCATTTTCCTACCCTTGCCACAATAATATCTTTCCAACTCTCACTAAACACGAGTCATCTACTTGAAACTGACACAGTTGAAAAAGAAGACCTATTAAACAGAGAGATGTTCCATCTTCACGGACTAGAAGACTCAACACTGTTAAGATGGCAATTCTCCCCAAATTGATCTATGGATCCAACATAATCCCTAGTATCCAGAACATATAAATGACTCTTAAAACTCAACAACAAACGACAAACAGCCCAATTTAAAACTGGGCACAGGATTCGAATAGACATTTCGCCAGTAAGTGTGTCATCACTCAGGAAATGCAAATCAAAACCACAATGAAGGACCACCATTTCACACCCACCAGGATGACTATAATCCAAAAAAGAAATGTCAGCACGGATGCGGAGAAACTGGAACATTCATACGCTGTTGATGAAAAAGTAAAATGGTTCAGCTGTTACAGAAGTTTGGCCGTTCCTCAAATGTTAAGTACAGAGTTACTGTATGACCCAGTGATTCTATTCCTAGGCACATACCCAAAAGAACAGAAAACAGGTACTCAAACAAATACATGTACCCACGTGTTCACAGCAGCGTTATTCTTAATAGCCAAAAGGTGGAAACAATCCAAATGTCCATCAACTGATGAATGGATAAACAAACTATGACATACCTATACAGTGGAATATTATTCAGCCACAAAAAGGAAAATGCTACAATGTAGATGAACCTCAAAAACATTATGCTAAATGAAAACATCCAGACACTGAAGGTCACATAGTGCTATGATTCCACTGATATGAAATATCCAGAGTAGGTAAATCCATACAGACAAAACACAAAATACTGGTTGCCAGGTGGTACAGGGCAGGGGAAATAGCAACTGCTTAACGAGAACAGGGTATTCTTTTGGAGTGATGAAAATATTTTTAATTAGGTAGAGGTGGTGGTTCACAATACTGTGAATGTGCTAAATGCCACTCAATTGTTTGCTTTAAAATGCTTCATTTTATGTGAATCTCATATCAATAAAAACTTAAGTAAACTGACACAACTGCAACTATCTAAATTGTGAACTCAGCACAGCTAACACAAAGTAAGCCTATAAGGACCTACTCTCTCTGACTAGTGGCTGTCTGTGAATAGCCAAGCCACCAAACAACCAGTTTACACTTCAATGACAAACTGGTCATAAAAGCAACTTCAGATATCTGCTCCTATAAATTTTCCCTTAGGTCACCTACCTGCTTCCATGAAAATTAATCCTGAGAAGAAAGGATAAAATAATCTTTCATCACATATTACAAAAACTAAGTAATTCTTTTTAGTAAATCTGGAATAGAGCAGAAAAAAACGGATAACACACCAAGGGAACATGGAGTCAGGGAAGATATCTTAAGACTGAAATAGGAGAGTGTATCTATGCCGATGAAAATGAAGGAAAATGGAGTCCAGAGGAAAAACAGGCTGCCTGGGAGCAAGGGCGTAATTTCAGGAGGAAAGTGCTAAGTGGGCGAGTGGGGGGGTGGCTGCACGCTAATAGTCATTTAATCACACCATTCGTGCAGCACTTCCCCGGTGTGTCTTTCTTTAGGAACACATCATTAAAAGAGATGCCTGCTCTGCACGCCACAGCGCATCAGCTCTGCAGTGACACCCGGCCCTCCACGTCAGGATCGCCTGTTACACAATGGAGCACATTCTGAACTTTCTTACTGAACTACCAAACCACACACGGACTTCAAAAATAGCTGCCTTTATTGAGTAGCGCAGTGAAACATGCACTCTACTGCGGATCTTTACTTCTGCAATTTTGAGTCCTGAGGCTTCCATTTTACTATAAAATGGAGCTACAAAAATATCTTTAAATATATAACATCTTAACAACACTTCACAACTGAATCCTACATCCTATCAATTTTTTGAGAATATTTTAAAAACCTATTGCTGCTCAAAAAAACTTAAAGCACATACTTTGTAAATTCTTAGATGATGTAATTTTTTTAAACTACCATTTCCCAAAGGAAGATTTCTAAATCAAATACAAAGACCCAAGATTTTTTAGCAAATTGAGTTTTAAATGAAAACACTAAGAAATCACAGAACTGAATCAGAATTAAACTAAGTCTGGCAGCACCTCTAACACACTAATTTAGCCTACTTCACCTTTGTGCTTCAGTTTTTGTGTCTGTAAAAGACTGTCACCTCTAGTTCAAGAGTAGTATGCATATTAACATTAACAAAAGTAAGGCTTGTGTTACATAGTAAGTATAGGCATTAAGAACTATATATAAAATAATTTATAAGTTAAATCATATTTTAAATACAGATGAAGAAATCTCATTTAAAGGAACTATCCATTAAATTATCTTATAAGGTAAATTATTCTTTCCTACAACAATTTTTAAACGTAGTACATCTAAATCTAGTACATTTAATTTTAAATTTTAAATCTAGTACATCTAATTTATAAGCCTGGATATTTACATTAAGATTTTCTCATTAAATGACTTAGGTTTACCCATGAAGTATTTCAATTCCTTAAACAAAAAGATCATATATTAAAATTCTATGGCTTTTTGAAAAACATTATATTAAGATAATAAGCCCTGTCCAAGGCAGAAGTATTGAGGTTAGTAGTATAAAGACCAAAAACATTCAAATAAGTCTAGAAAAGCTTCCAGCTCTTCACACGAAGAAGTCTGGTGTTTCTCTTAATCCCATATCAACAGCCGTAACAATCAGCCTAACCTCCCTTTCGGTCACACCAGATATGTGACTTAACAGATTTAACATCTGGCTCCCCTCACTGGAATGTGAGCTCCCTGAGGGCAGAGAATTTTGTCTGTTTCTGTCACTCTTCGAATCACACCCCAAACCTAAAATAGGGCTTGTCACATCCATAAATATCGAAAGACAGCGTATTGGTCTGCTCAGGCTCCCACAACAAGGTACCACATACTGGGCGGCTTAAACAACAGACGTTTATTTTCCCACAAGTCTGAACACCAAAGTCCAAGCTCAAGGTGTCAGCAGGGCTGGTTCCTTCTGAGGCCTCTCTCCTTGGCTAGTAGATGCCATCTTCTCCGCGTCATGTGTCTTTATGCTGTGCATGTCTGTGTCCTAATCTCATAACGATGTCAGTCATATACCCTCATTTTACCTTAATCACTTCTTTAAAGATCCTATCTCCAAATATGGTCACATTCTAGGTAGTGCGGGTTAGGACTTTGCTATGGTCTGAGTGTTTGTGTCCCTCCAGAATTCTTATGTTGAGATCTAATGCCCAGTGTGTTGGTATTAGAAGGTGGGGCCGTTGGGAGGTGACAAGGTCATGAGGGTAGAGCCCATGTAAGTGGGATTAGTGCCCTTATAAAAGGGGCCGCAGGGAGCTTATGTGCCCCTTCTGCCTTCTGCCATGTAAGGACACAAGAGACACCAACTATGAAGCAGAGAGCAGCCCTCACTAGACACCAAATCTGCTGGTGCCTTAATCTTAGACTTTTCAGCCTCTAGAATTGTGAGCAGTAAATTTCTGTTACTTATAAATTAGTCATCTAAGGTATTCTATTATAGCAATTGGAACAGACTAAGATCAACTTACAAATCTGGGGGAACGAAATTCAGCCCACAATAGGAAAGGAAGTTGCTGCAACTTTCTTTTATGATAATTCTTTAATATTTCAATATTGAAGTTTCCTTATCTCATGAAATACAGAATATGTGCTTCAATGAATGATGTAATACTCAAAGTATTGGTCTTCAATCCCTTTCAAAGACATAAATAATCCATGAATCATACTGCATGTTACCTGTCAACAGGGATTCCTGTTCTACTCGCAGTTCACGAAACAGAAGAATCAAATCAACAGCAACTCCAATCGTATCCAAGTTCCTGTATCAGGTTTTTAAAAAAGACAAAATAAGACAAAAGCTTTTTCTTAAAAGTTCACTTCAAATGAAGGTTCAATGCATGGTGCTGAGACTCGATTAACAGTTCCTGTGGAAGGCAGAATAATGGCCCTCCACAGATGTCCACATCCCAATGCCCAAGCTCTGTGAATACGTTACCTTGTATGGCAAAAGGGACTTTACAGAAGAGACTAAATTAAGGATCTTGAGACAGGAAGATTATCCCAGATCACATGGGTGGGCCCAATGCAATCACAAGATCTTTATAAGAGAAACACAGAGGGTCGGGGTCAGGGGAGGAGGCCACAGGACAAGGGATGCAGGCATAGAAGCTAGAAAAGACAAGAAAACTGATTCTCCCTTAGCGCCTCCAGAAAAAACACAGCCATATTGACCCATTTTAGATTTCTGAATTCCAGAGCTACAAGATAACAAAAGTGTGTTCCTTTAAACCACTAAATTTTTGGTAATTTTCTACCACAGCAATAGGAAACTAATACAGATTAGGGCAGCTGAAGCAGGGCGCTGCTGTAACAAATACCTAAAAATGTGGAAGTGCCTCTAGAATTTGGCAATGAGCAGAAGCTGGAAGAACTTCAAGGAGCATGACAGAAAAAGCCTATACTGCCTTGAACACTGAAAGCATGGCAGCTGAGGGCCTGGAAGGAAATGAACATGTTATTAGAGACTAGAGGAAAGGCGACTGATGCTTGCTACACAGACGCAAGAGATTAGCTGAATTGTGTCCTACAGTTATGCAGAAAGCAAAACTTGTAAACAATGAACTTGGATATTTAGCTGAGCAGATTTCCAAGCAAAATGTTGAAAGTGAGATCAGGTTTCTTCTTACTGCCTATAGGAAAATGCGAAAGAGAAGAAATAAATTAAGGGAAGAACTGTTAACTAAAAAGGAATCAGGTCTTGATGATTTGGGAAATTCCCAGCCTTCCAGAAAGACTGCAAAAGATGCTAAACAAGGAGGTTCACTGTTAGGAAAGCTGTTTTGGAGAGAAAGCCAAGGTTATGGCTGCACCATCTTTTGCTAGTTTCTGGGAGAGATAAAAAGATCAGAGTATTAAGTCACACAAAGGTCTCTTTGAAGAGACTGGGTGTGTGACTCATGAATTCCCCTCAGCAGAAGCCAGGAACACAGACAGGGTTATCTAAGAAAGATCCATAGCAGACCCTCTTGTCCAATGGTGTGAATCCCCATGACATACATGGGAGACCCACAAAGTTTTAAGAATGTTATACCAGAAAAGGCACTGCCAGCTTGGACTGAAATGCACAGAGAAAGGATGAAATGAAATAAGGCTGTCAGTCTCCCAAAATTCTATAGGCCGTAAACACGCCGAAAAAAACTACTTACTTGCAAACATGTGCTACCCTTCAATAAAATGGAAGTATGACTCTGAGGGTAGAGCCAAGGGCTCGGAAAGCAGAGTCTCAAGCCACAAAGGATTCTTCCCAGGCCTTGAAACTTAACTGAGTTTTCCAGAGTAGATTTTGAAACTGCTTGGGATCAGTGGCTCCCCTTTTCCTTTCATTTTCCCTGCTTTTCAAGAGGAATGTCTAAAACTGTAATCCTATGCCTGCTCAACTGTATCCTGTGTCTGTCGAATTGGGGGAGCAGATAACTTGTTTCCTAGATTCACAGGTACACAGATGAGGAGCAATTTTGCCCCAGCATAGATCATACCCAGAGGTTCACACATATGTAATTTAGACAATTTAGATGACGAGATTTGGGACTTTTTAACTGATGAGACTTAGAAGACATTCTGAACTTGAGTTGATGCTGTAATGGGTTGAGAAGCTGGGAAAGTTGGGACAGAATAAATGTATTCTACATGTGGGACAGACATGAATGTTTAGGGGCCAAAGGATGGACTGCGCTAAGCAACAGAATGGTGCTCTCAAGATGTCCACATCCTAAACCCTGGAACCAATGGAAATATTACCTTATATGGCAAAAAAGATGTGGTATAAAAAACACATATTTGGTCTTTGTCCCAGATTCCTGGCACAGAGTTCCTAAAACCCTTACAAGTTCCTGAGCAATAGGTGCATATTTTGCTATTCATAACAAGCCCCATTTGATAATATCTGATTTATTCTAATGATGTAACTCAGGGTGGGTCTCTAGATAGCTTCAGGATGGTGGCTGGTTGCCAGAGGAACCAACCATGTGACTAGAGGATTGGAAATTTCAGCCCTACTCCTGATCTCAGGGGAAGACAGAGGGGCCAAGATTGAGTTCAATTACCAATGGCCAATGATTTAATTGATCATGCCTGCTAATGAGGCCTGCATAAAATGCCTAAACAGTGGGGTGTGGAGAACTCTCAGGTTGGTGAACACAAAGTGCTCAGAGGATGGCACACCCAGAAAAAACATGGAAGCTGGCACCCCGCCCCCACCATACCTTGTCCTATGTATCTCTTCCATTTGGCTGTTTCTGTTTTGTGATTTGGTTGGTGTCACAAAATACCAACGAAAATTAAATTAAATGAGTAAATTAATGTGATTAAGTGATTAAATTAGCAATTTTGAAATGGGGAGATTACCCTGGGTTGTCTGGGTGGGCCTAATGTAAACATAAGGGTCCTCATGAAAGGGATACAGGAAGGTCACAGTCAGAAACACAGACTGTTAGATGCTATTCGGATGCGGGCCAGGCACAGTGGCTCATACCTGTAATCTCAGCACTTTGGGAAGCCAAGGCAGGAAGATAGCTTGAGGCCAGGAGTTCAAGACTAGCCTGGGCAAGATGGCAAGACTCAGTCTCTACAAAAAATTTTTTAAAAAATTAACTAGTCGAGGCCGGGCGCGGTGGCTCACGCCTGTAATCCTAGCACTCTGGGAGGCCGAGGCAGGTGGATCGCTTGAGGTCAGGAGTTCAAGACCAGCCTGAGCAAGAGCGAGACCCCATCACTAAACATAGAAAGAAATTATACAGACAGCTAAAAATACATATAGAAAAATTAGCCAGGCATGGTGGCGCATGCCTGTACTCCCAGCTACTTGGGAGGCTGAGGCAGTAGGATCGCTTAAAGCCCAGGAGTTTGAGGGTGCTGTGAGCTAGGCTGACGCCACGGCACTCACTCCGACCCGGGCAACAGAGCGACACTATCTCCAAAAAAAAAAAAAAAAAAAATTAACTAGTCGAGCCTGTAATCCCAGCTACTCTGGAGATTGAGGTGGGAGGATTGCTTGAGCCCAGGAGATGGAGGCTGCAGTGAGCTATGATCACACCACTGCTCTCCAGTCTAGGTGACAGAGCGAGATCCTGCCTCTTAAAAAAAAATTTTTTTTTTTTTTTTTTTTGGCCGGGCGCGGTGGCTCAGGCCTGTAATCCTAGCACTCTGGGAGGCCGAGGCGGGCGGATCGTTTGAGCTCAGGAGTTCCAGACCAGCCTGAGCAAGAGCGAGACCCCATCTCTACTAAACATAGAAAGAAATTATACAGACAGCTAAAAATACATATAGAAAAATTAGCCAGGCATGGTGGCGCATGCCTGTAGTCCCAGCTACTCGGGAGGCTGAGGCAGGAGCATTGCCTGAGCCCAGGAGTCTGAGGTTACTGTGAGCAAGGCTGAAGCCACGGCACTCACTCTAGCCCGGGCAACAGAGTAAGACTCTGTCTCAAAAAAAAAAAAAAAAAAAAAAAAAAAAAAAAAAATTTTTGTTTTAATAAATAAATATGGAGGATATGGCCATGAAACAATAAACGCAGGCAGTTTCCATCATCTAGAAAAAGACAAGGAAATGGATTCTCCCCAGAGCATCCAGAAGGAACCAGCCCTACGGACACTGTGACTTTCAGTCAGTGAGACTGATTTTGAACTTCTGACTTCTAGAACTGTAAGATAAAACATTTCTCTTATTTTAAGCTACTAAATTTGTGGTAACTTGTTACAGTGACAACAGGAAATTAATACAGCTCCCTATCTTCTTCACTTCTCAACACAAACGAGAACTATGCCAAGACTCTCCTAAAGAATAAGCATCCTGTCCTCCCAGGTTGGCACAGGGGATTACAGGGGCCAACTAGCAAGAACACCCGAGAACTTTCCAAGAGCCAACCATGAAGATCCCAGCGTGGGACAATTCTCTTTCCCATGTGTTGATGTTGCTGCTGACATTCAGTGCTCTTGCTCAGTGGCGAAGTTGCTGTGCACACTGACAGGAGCATGCCGCAGCTCTCAGACATGTAGGCCACAGCAAGCGTTGAGGACCACAGCCTGGGCAGGGGGCCTCCAAGGTTAGATGGGATGTGATCTGCACCACTGGCATCTGGGAACAGCGTCAAGGAGTGTGCAGGTCCAAACCCAAGCGCATATGCAGTGCCTCGCTTTATGAAGTAGATGGATTCTAACAGAGGTCCTATAGTATTAAAGCTGAAATTGAACACATTCTCTTCCCCAACCCTCCACCCCTACACCGCCCCCTCCCTTCAGGAAATGCACTTGTAAGCAGGTAAGATGACAATGTAATTAAGAGTCTACAGCTAAATCTGGGGAGAAAACAGGCAAGTTAAACATGCCCCTGCCTCCACAGGGCTCACAGGTGGGAAGCCAGGAACAGGACCCCACTCCCTCCTCCATCCAGCTGTCCCCTATCCATCAGCTTCCTCTGGAAGTCCTCCCACAGTAATTTCCCATCCGGCTACATCTCCCACTGGACAACAAACTACTTGAGACCAGGAACTGTGCTCCCTTATTGTAATGGAAGCACCTACCCAGTCCCAGGCACATGACAGGTTGCATTAAGTACTTTTTCAATTAATGTGTATTTTGAGGCTAGCTAGCTCCCTTCTCCTCTGAGCAATAAGGGAACTGAAATCTCCCCTAGAAAAGGTTGAATGATTTCCTCTGGGTTATGCTACTGAGCATGAGGAATACAGTTTACTCATCCCACACTTATTTATTGAACACATATCCAGTGCCAGGCACCATTTGAGATTCTGGGGATACAGCAGAGAACAAAACAGACCAAATGGCAAGTCTCAGTAGAGCGCTGGCTATATGACATACAATTCTGGAATTCAGGGCAAAAGTCAGGGCTACAGATAACATTTAGGAATCTGCAGCCTGTACCTAATATTTTTAGCCACAAAAATGGATGAAACCATCTAGGAAAACAATGTAGATAAAGAGGGGGTCCAAAGACTGGGGCCTGTGTCATGTTAACATTTAGAAGATGTGTAGATGAAAACCCAGCAAAGGAAACTGAGAAAGAGTAGCCCAGAGAGGCAGGAGGAGAACCAAGAGTAGTGAGGGGACGTCCTTCCAGGAAGGAATTATCAACCACATAAAATGTTTCTGTTAGTTTTGGCAAAATGAGCACTCCACACTGACCACAGGATTTGGCAACTCAGAGGTCACTGGTGATACTAACAGGAGCCATTTTGATGATGTGTTAAGTTAAAAGATTGATTGAAGTGAGTTTAAAAACAAGAAGTGGAGACAGGGAGTATAGAGAAAAAAAAAAAAAAAGAATAAGAACCTGCTCTGAATGGATCAAATCCCAGCACCCTGCACTGAGGCCCAGTTTTACTGGAAGGAGTTTCCAAACGCCCAGGTTTGGCGTGCACACGGCTGGGTGTCTCTCCCTTCCCCTGGGCCAGGTGCCCAGAGAGCACTGCTCCTTCTCTCCCCACCCACGCATGAGACAGGTGAGAAGAGGGGCTCAGTACCCTGCCCCCCAGAAAAGAAGAGGCCATCCCACCTCTCTTCCTGCTCTTGCTTCCACATAAACCAGGCCAATGGGCCTGCTGCCTGTTTCTATATGCCCACTGTGCTAAGAATGATTTTCACTTTTTTAAATGGTTAAAGAAAAAAACAAAAGAAGAACACAATTTGATGACATGTGAAAACTTTATGAAATTCAAATCTCAATGTTCATTAATGAAGTTTTAGTGGAACCCAGCCAGGGTCGTTTGTTCATTCACACACTGTCTAGGGCTGCTTTTGCACTATAATGGGAGAGCTGAGAAATCTGACAAGAGTTCACAAAGTCTAAACTATTATCTGACTCTTTACAGAAAAAGTATAGCAACTCCTGCAATGGGGGTCACATTTACATGCAGAGCTAACTACTTTGAACAGTTTTCTTCGAGCACTTCCTGCCATTTCATAAGACTCAGATTGCTTGCTTTGCTGTATTATACCTCATTCCATATATCCACGGCAAAAACAATTCCAGTCCATGCAAAGTGCAACATTCAGACAAAAGATGTAACAAGATTTAGGCCTTAATAGCATCACACCTTTTGAACAACTCTTTGATAAATTTTTAAAAAACACCAAAAAAGTATGTATTGGTTGTAATCCAAATCTTGACTGGCACAGAAAGGCTGGCCACAAAGTCCTTACTACAATCTTTGTTGTATTTCTGACTAAAAAATTATTTTCTGGATGCTGTTGCCCTAAGTGGTTGGAAATTTCCCTTTGAAAATCAACAGCAAATAATAATATAATTGTAGAAGGTAAGAGGCAGATAAACTAACAGCCTTAACTGTTCATTTTCATTTCAGCCCAACCCTAAGTTGCATGCAATAAAAACACAATCATTACCACACACAGCACAGCCCTTGCTTTGATGGCCCTGACAAAAGACCACTGAAATTTTATTTGCCATAGTATTTATCTTTGCAATGTCTGAATTTTTATAGTTTGCATGTTCACTTGTCCCAGGTCACATGGCTGCGTAAGGGATGGAGCAGTTGTCTGCAACAGGGCCAGTGAACAGGGCTCAGGACAGTCAGGGGAGCCCCAGTTTTAGGATCAGATGTTTAGAGTCAGAGATAATGTTCCCAGGCTCTCTCACTCAGTGAGTGACTTCTAGACAAGTTATTTAACCTCTCCGAGTCACAGTTTCCTCTTTTGTAAAAATGGAAAAATAGTACCACATTATTTCTTGGGTTTATTCTAAGGATTAAACAAGATACTGCAAGTAAAGCACCTGGGCCAAAGCACCGGTGCTGAGGGCAGGCTTATCAAATGCTCACTCCCTCCCCTCCAGGCCAGCCATTCGCAGCCACAGTCAACTGTCTGTTCTAAGGCTCTCCTTTCCCCCACACTACAGCACCTCATGGCCTGGAAAACGACAAAGGAAAAAAGCCTCTGGCCTAAGGCTCCTAGCATATGTTTTAAAATGTTGACTATTATTATCAAGATTATTTTTTCTATCCATTTATCTGCAAATGGATGGCAGGTTTGGTTTAGCACTGAGGTTAAAGGACTTTAGCTTTTTTCCCCCTCTCCTTTGATCTTAAAAATCTCATTAATCATATCAAAGCTTCAGGTATAACAGCGTCTAGGCAAAGGGCGTCCCTCAAGTGGCTTCTGCATCAACCCAACTTCACCCATCACAGCAGTGACAGGGAGGCCTGGAGGCTCTGTCTGTCTACATTTAAGTCCAGGAAAGAAAGGTGAGCATCCTGTTTGTGGCTTGTGACTTCATTTCAAGCAAAAATTTTTAATAAAAAGCAGGTTCCGGCCAGGCGCGGTGGCTCACGCCTGTAATCCTAGCCCTCTGGGAGGCCGAGGCGGGTGGATCACTCGAGGTCAGGAGTTCGAAACCGGCCTGAGCAAGAGTGAGACCCCGTCTCTACTAAAAATAAAAATAAATTATCTGGCCAACTAAAAATATATAGAGAAAAAATTAGCTGGGCATGGTGGCGCATGCCTGTAGTCCCAGCTACTCGGGAGGCTGAGGCAGTAGGATCGTTTAAGCCCAGGAGTTTGAAGTTGCTGTGAGCTAGGCTGACGCCAATGGCACTCACTCTAGCCCGGGCAACAGAGCGAGACTCTGCCTCAAAAAAAAAAAAAAAAAAAAGTAGATTCCATAAAATCCAAGAGGAAAGAGTAACATGTAAAAGCAAAGAACAGCACTGGGCAACTCACTGTACAGAACCAAATACCTCAAAACATGTTATAATTACAAATAAGAAATCTAAGGAATCCCTAATGTTAAACAGACTCTACTCCAGGTGGTACCATTACATATGGTCTAAGAGATTCCACTAGTAAGACCTGCAGAGGACTTCTCCCCTGCGGATGTAAAGGACAATCTTGCAGTAACAGCAGGTGACACTATAATGCCAAAACAATTTCTAACAGATAAACCAGTATGAAAGAACCAGCATGCACATATACAAGGAAATACAATCAAAGGTATGTGTGTAACTACAAGGAATACTACCTGATTGAATTTTGGTTTGCAGAACACTCTATACATGCGTTTCGGAGACACCTGAAGCATTCCGTTATTAACTGCAGACTGGAAGCCAGATTCTCCACTTGGGACGGATCTCTGCAGGCCAGCTCAACAGCAAGAGATGATTTCTTTAAGATATCCAGGACTCTTTGGAAGATAGTCCTGGGTGCCGTTTCTCTGAAAGAGGATAAAATTGTTACAAACCAGGAAAAAAGAATCTGATTTTCAAACGTCCTATTCAGAAAATTGCTTTTACCTATTTTTGTGGGGAAGTAGGCTAGCCTTGTCTGTTCCACCTCAATTTACAGCACAAAATAAAAGAGCTACATACATTGAGCACTACTTAGTATGTGCCAGGCACTGTTTGTGTCCCTTTTCGCATGTTATCTCATTTAATCTCTTCAATAAGCTCATGAAGCCAACGCTGGCCTCTCCATTTTACATATCAGGTGAATGAGTTAGAGACAAGGTTAAGTAACTTTCCTGCATCACTCAGTTCATCACTGGCAGAGCCACAATGCGAACTGAAGCCCTCTGGCCCAAGTACTTCTGCTCCCTGTGACAACCCAAATCCCAGTTTCAGTGACTGTTCATGCGTGTGGATCTGCCCTTAATCAGAACAGAATACCTGTGCCTCACGTTCTAGACAGAACATAACCTGGTCCTCTGCACACCCACTACGTACCTAAGTTCAACACGAGGAACAATATTTACAAAGGACTGCTAGAGGACAAGGACACGACCCATTCTCTAGATACCGTGAAGCCGCAACACTCGAACCACACTTCTATATATTCAACTACACAGATGAGAGGCAGGGAGGCAGGGAGGAAAAATGTAAAGTGTGCCAGCTCTTCCACCAGGAATGTGCGCCTGGAGAGAAAGATAAACCTGCGGCTGCCGCCTGTGGGCATCTCTGTCTCCACATGCCTCTCATGCCAGGAGTACTGCCTGCACTGGCTATCATTCCAGAGCTCTGAAGATAAGTTTTTTGTGCAACATGGCATCTAAATGCAAGCCAAATTCCTCATTCCATAAATCCCATAAAGAAACAGCAATTTGTTTTAATGTTAGAAGAAAAATTGCCACACTGGACAATTTAAGAGATTCTCACAGATGATTCTCACCCACACGAATTTTCTCCAGTCTCACAGGGGACTGTGGAATCAGTCTCCTGCCCTTCATCCTTGGAGTAAGCCCGACCAATACAGAGCTGTGTGTTGACTCAGAACTACCGGGACTGAGCCGCTCGGGTGCTGCGGAGACACTCCATGGACGTCCCCTTTCCCTCCCTGAGCTACAGTACCATGAGTCTTTGGATGCCAAGTGGAGTGTTTTTATCTTATCGATAGATAATAGAAATCATAGTATTTATTATGTTTTCCTCTCTGTCTGGGCCTTTAATAAATCTGGAGTCAAATTTATGACCCATGTTTAACAACAACACGAATCCTTATTTTTGCTCTCTGGCTGTTCCCTTCTTCCTAATTTCCTCCCTTATCTTTCTTTTTTCTTTAATTGTATTTCTTTTTTAAGGCACCTCAAATTTGGTTTTAGAAAGAGGCAGAATATAAATTAATCAACTAAACCACGTGTAAAGTAATTTGCTTGTACCTGCCCTTGCGGGCCCACTCCAAGTGTGGATCACGAAACTTGCTTTCACCTGGTCCTCTGCCACCTGCCCCTCACATGGGCACCACCTTCCCTCAGGTCAGCCCTGGACACCTTTGGAATCAAACTATGGTGCAGACCAAACAAGATGGAAGAAAAGCAATGTTCTTAGGAAAACTGGAAAACTGATATTCCAACCATAGAACAGTAAGTTCATGAACTATTTTATGAATAATTCCCAATGTTACATGTTAATTTGTCATATGTGCACCATGCCTTTATACTTTGAACCAAATGAAAAATGTTTAACTGAGCTAAAGCCAGCAAAAATCCAAATAACTATTAATAGCTACTAAAGAGTAATCATAGCAATATCTACATTTGGCACACAGTAATTCACGTTTGCCATATAAAGAGAAAATAATTTGGGATTATGATCACTGTCATTGCTCTCCCCATGGATTCCTGAAATCACCCAGAACCTCTAGAATGCCCTTCCCATACCATCCCCACCCAATTCTCTGCCTGGAAGAATACTGTGTCTCCTTTGAAACCTTTTGAAAATTCACAGCCCTGGTGAGGCTCTTCCACTACTCCAGGCAAACTGGCTCCCATCTCTGTGCTGTCCTGGAACTCTGTTCGTAAGACTAGAATAACTTGTCCACATCAGATAATATTTCCTTATCTTATCTCTCCAGCTAGACTCTAAGTCCCTTGAAAAATAGAGACTATATTTTTGTTTTCTACATCTCTAGGGCCCAGGACTGCCACTAATTGAATGTGTTCAAGTTTAAAACAGCGATGAGACTGTTTGCACACTCTTGAGTGGCCCTTGCCTGCATCACTGCCCTGCTATGTAACTCCAGCACTTACTGAGCCTGTGCGCAGAGCTGGGCACCAGGCCTCCTGGGAGCAGTGAAATCAGCTCTTTCAGGCAGCAACTGAAAAAAGGGAAATGCTGAGGCCTCAGATCAACTCTCCCCTCACCATTAAGAAATGCACATATCCTAGACTCAGAAACTTGGAAAATGGTCATATTTTAAGATGTGGATATAATGTACATATCTGATGACTGTTATTTAACAAACATCTAATTTTTCCTTCCCCATTAAATGATACAATGGATAAGCTTGTGGGACGGCAAGGAGTTGTAACCTAATTAACTGTATTTTAAATTTCTTGACAGCAAAGAACATGTTTTAGATGTCTGCTTCCCTCTATAAAAGGCAGCAATAAAAAAAGAAAAAAACTCTTCCTCTAGAGCCATATAATAGCTACAGATTCTATTCCCCATAGTTTTACATAATACATTAACAATTTTCATCAGATGAGGACAAAGAAGCTTCTATTCAGTAACAGTAAATTCTACGAAAGCATTTAACTCTTCTATACATCTTTACCTTCTCTGCAGCCTTGAAAGAAAACTATTTGGCATTACAGATCCAAAGCAGGTCTGGT
This sequence comes from Lemur catta, assembly GCF_020740605.2. NCBI lineage: Eukaryota > Metazoa > Chordata > Mammalia > Primates > Lemuridae > Lemur > Lemur catta. The sequence continues at coordinate 3,772,320 of NC_059133.1, forward strand.
GTGCTCTGTCTGCAAAAATGTATGTTCACTGTCAAGACAATGTAGCTAAAAATGTGTAATGATTAACGACAATGAAATAGCTAGTAAAGATCAGTCAATCACTCTAATATTACAAACGTTATTAATAATAATAACTGCTGTCATTTCTGCTTTAACCAAACTAACAAAATATATTCACAAAGACTTTAAAAAGCTTAGCTGCTTCATTCACAGAAGGCACAAAGTACTTACAAGGACAATTAAAATTCAACTGTTAGACATTCCTATTAGAAAGGAATGCATACCCTGAAGACAATATATAAATGAAATGTTACATTACAGAAAAAAAATCCTTTGAATTATACAAAAGGTAGAATTTCATTTCCTTCAAGTTTGAACAGATCTGTAGGGTTTAATCTTGGCAAGTCTTGTTTGAGTGAAATTAAAGAAAACTACCTGTGATTATATGTAACAGGTTAGATAGATCTAATATACTATATGTACACACATTTTACAATTAATTCATCAGGTGGGAAAAGAAAACTACACGCTAGTCATTGTGATGCCACAACTAAGATTTTCATACTTGTTAAAAGATTTATTCTAATACTTTAGATTTAATTAAAAACTGGCATGGGTAGTTTAGAATAGTTTAACCACTGTCAAGAAAAACTATTAAAATATACACCAGTTCAGAGATTAAAATAACAATCACTGGTTGTTATTTAAAACCATAAATCTTGCTGGGCAGGATTGAACAAAAACAGAAAATAAAAACATTTGTATCTCCTGCCACAAACAGCCTGGGGCAAAATTTTGAGATCCGAGCAGAACTCAAATCTCTGCCTTTGTTACACTCTTCTCCCATCTTCTGTCACATCCAGGACTCTGAAGCTGTTCCTGACAACCCAGACAGATCCATTTTGCAGGATCACAAACTTTTTCTGTAAAGAGCCAGAGAGTACTTGAAATTCTGATGGTCAGTCTCTGCCCCACCTCTCCACTCGCCCTTACAGCACAAAAGCAGCCACAGCCAACACCTCAAGGAGTGAACATGGCTAGGTTCCAATGAAACTCAGTTATGGACACCAAAACTTAAAAGATCATATAGTTTTCAAGTGTCACGAAGTTTTATTATTTCCCCAACCATTTAAAAACATAAAAACCATTCTTAACTCATAGGCCTTAAGAAAAAAACAAGGACTGGGCCAGATTTGGCCATGGTTTTGCAACCCCTGCTTTAAAGGGTCCCAAACATCCCAGTTCATCCCCACAAATTACATGCCAGTCGTGGTGGCTCATGCCTGTAATCCTAGCACTTTGAGAGGCTGAGGCGGGATGGGTGCTTGAGGCCAGGAGTTTGAGACCAGCCAGAGCACGAGCAAGACCCCCATTTCCACAAAAAAAAAAAAAAAATAGAAAAATAAGCCAGGCATGGCAGCACATGCCTGCAGTCCCAGCTGGTTGGGAGGCTAAGGCAAGAAGATCACAGGAGCCCAAGAGTTTGAGGTTGCTGTGAGCTCTTATGACACCACTGCACTCTAGCCTGGGCGACAGAGCAAGACCCTGTCTCAAACACACACACACACACACACACAAACACACACACACACACACACACACACACACAATTTCTCTTTCTTATTGTCCTCACCACATTAAAAATTCATCTGTCATCAGAACAAACAGAATCTCAAATACATTACGCTAAATGAAAGCAGCTAAGAAAAGGTGAAATTGGCACAGAGATAGGAAATAAATCATAAGAATAGAATAGAGAGCCCAGGAACAGAACTATGCATACATGGAAACTTGATAAATGACAGTGCTGGCATGGAAGGCCTGGAGGGAAGGGTGGCCTATGCTACAAGAAGTGCTGTAATGACTGTTACCCACATGGAAAAAACTGAAATGGACCCTTACTTATAACGACACCCAAAAAGTAACTCCAGTTGGATTTAGGAATACATGGAAGACAAAACTATAAAGCTTCGGAAGAAAATATACATGGAGAATGTCTTTATAGTCTTAGGTAGAGAGTTTGCATATAACACATTATTAAAAACCTTATTTAAAAAGTGGTAACTGAGCACAGACTGAAGGTGAGGGAGCCAACTATGCACCTTCCTGGGAGAAGAGCTAGGACAGGAGGCAAAGGCGTTGCAGCATGTCACGGGAAGTCAGGGCTGGCCTGGATAAAGCCCAGTGAGCAAACAGAAGAGGAACGAGAGTCAGAAAGGGAAGAGGGGCCACGCTGCACAGGCACCACAGGCCACAGAGGACGTTGGCTTTTATCCTGATGTGAAGCCATGGCAGGTTCTGAGCAGAGGGGGACATCATGTTACTTACATTTTCAAAGGATCCCTTTGGCTGCTGTGTAAGGAGCTGATCACAGGGGAGAAAGGCAAGACACCAGGAGACCAGTTAGGAGGCTCTCCTTAGAACCGAGTGGAAGCAGACATGGAAAGCAGAGATCAGATCCTGCAGATGCTCTGAAGACAGAGCCAACAGGATTTGATGATGAATTGTTATGAGGGGTATGTAAGAAAGAGGAGTCAATGATGACTCCAGAACTTTGGCCTCAATAATAAATAGAAAGACAGGTTTATCTTTAGCAGCAATGGAGAAGACTACTATGAGGGTGTTTGGGGGATGAGAGGATTAGGAGTTTGGTTTGGAATTTGTTAAATTTGAGGTACCTATCAGAAATGCAAGTGGAAATGTGGAGTAGGTAGATAAATATATAAGTCTAGAGTCCAGAAGAAAAGTCCAGCTGGAGAAAAATGCTACAGCAAATGAAAGGTAGTTAAGCCACAAGACTGAAAGAATAGCGTGGCAGTAGATACAGGTAGAAAAGAGAAGAGATCTGAGGACTGGGCTCTGGGATCATCGCTTAGGGAAATGGAAGGAGAGATTTTTCTTAGGATGGAAATTAGAGTAAAGCAAATCTATAAACTGATGAGAATAATCCAATAGAAAGGGTAAAACTGATGATTTGAAAAAGAGGGAGGGGAAAAAAGAAAACTGCTAGAGAAATGCATGCAAAAGGGAGAATTTAGTGGAGACATGAGGGGAACCAGCATTCACAGCAAGACAGTAAGAGAGGGGAAGACATCGTGGGCACATACAAGGAGGCAGGTAGAGAGGGTGATGAGAGTTCCTGGAAATTATCCTCTAGTTCTTTTCTCAGTAAAACAGAAAGCTGAGAATGAAGATGAGGGAGAGGCAATGGAAACTTAAAAAGAGTAGAAGGCATGAGAGAGCTGGCCAGGAGAGCAGCAGATTCAAAACGCCTACCGAGGCCAGGGATCACCGGTGTAAAGTGAGACCAGTCGGCACAGCTGTGTGTTTTTCTCCAGCCTTGTTCGGCCACTTGCTGCAGCACAAAGGAAACAGCAAGTTGTATTTAACCAGTAAAGAGAGGAGGCAAGGAAGGATGTACACAAAGAAATGCTTTTATCACTGATCCACAGATCTACGCTGGATTAAGGGAAGGCGAACATTAAGTAGAGGAATGAAGAACAAAGGGACAGTAGCAGGATCAACAGGCCACAGGTCCTGTGGGGCTGAAGACTTATTGCAGTAGGGGCCCTAAAGAAAGGACAAAACAGGTAGGCAGACTGCGGAGGGAATGCAGCCAATAGCGAATATCAAGGTCTCAGAAGGTTCAGCAACGTGTGGGTCAAGCTCACTGAAGGAAAGAACATCAAGGAAATCAGAGGTCAGGGTAATGAAAGGATAATCTATGTAAACACTGAAATAACCAAGGTTTAAGACAGAAAAAGTAACAGAGTTAACAGTGAACTAGGGCTAAACTCTTCAAAGAATGTAGGAGAATGACCCACAGATCTCTTTTAACTGCAAAGGTGATTAAACGGGGTGGCACTCCGATGGCACAAGCGTGAAAGCTGGAGGGGCATATGGAAGGTAAAGGTCTGGGAGGGCAACGACAATCCAGGAAAACATCTTTCACACCTCCGAGCCAGCAGTACACGAAATGCAGGAGAGAAAACAGCCCCCCACTTCTAAGAACTTCCGGAAAGGTATGTCCTCAGAAGTGAGCCACATTCGCTTAGATTAGGAAGATGAAAGGAATGTTTAAGGAAGTTGAGAATCCAGGGAATTTTGCTGAAGGCACATGGGAAGGTTTTAAGAGCTGGGGAATCAGGAAAGGATTTGTGTAAAGACTTAGAATGAGAGTCCAGGGAACAAGAGAACACCTAGGAGCTTCCCATATAAATCAGAAAATCAGCGCGTGAACTTCTAGCAAAAAATTGGGATTTTGTTTTGAATATCATTGAATCCACAGGTCAACTTGGGAAGAACTGATATCTCTGTTATCGAGGTTTCCTATAATGTAATAGTATACCTCTACCATTTAGGTCTTCTTACATGTTTTTTAATAAGGCTTTATAATATGATGATAACAATGATTGCAGCTAACGCTGAAACTGTGCCCGTTATATGCCAGATACTGTTCTAAGCACTACAAACTCCTCAATGGCTATAATGAGAGTATCACTCACTTGCAAATCATCGTTTTAATTCTAATATAACTGCTCTAAGCTTGTGGCCACCAGAGAGCCCAGCTCAGCTTGGTGATAGTCCCAGGGTTCCTTTGCTTTTGAGAGTCCTTGCCCACAGACCAGTGACCAAGCCCTCAGGTCAAGTGACCACTACAAAAGACTGGAAGAATGAAAGAGCTGAGAAACTCTCCTCTGAGGATACTGGTGGTCACGATCCCAGCCTTATTTATTTTCACTGGCTGGCTCAAACTCTTTCCTGTCTACTTCACGCACTTAAGATAATTGAATGTGAGAGGTGGCTCACACTGACCACTTCTGTATTTTGAAGTTGAGTCAGAACACCTTACCAAACGGTTCCATGTGGCATTCCAGCTCATGGCATAGGTAAAAATAAAGGAAATTGCCAACACACTCTAAAAAGTTCTTTTTATAGTGTAACTTAATTGATGTTCTCTCTCAACAAAGTTGAGCTGAATCATAGTTGAGTCAAAACACCATATGGCATCCTTAGCTAAGCTGATGACTCGTGTGGGGTTTTTTGTTTTTGGGGTTTTGTGTGTGTTTTTGGTGCAAAGATGCTTGCTGGCCGGAGGCTCAGTAATGTTTGGGGAAAACTCATGTGTGTGTATACACAGATGAATAGGTTTATTTTTTTACTTCTGCGGTATGTTGACCTCTAAAGTGCTTAATCTATTCGCTTTCTTTATGAAAGTTAGTCAACATATTTATACAAGCAATTAACAATACCAAGTCTTTTTTTTACTCCCTGAAATCAGTCATCTATCTTTTGATATTTCCTGTACCCTCTTAGTCTTTCTTCTATGCTCTCACTTTATAGCTAACGACTCAAGAAAATTAAATATTCAAGGAAATGAAAACACTACGGAGTGTTCATTATGTGCTAGTCTGAAAGCAGATACTAAGAATACAGATATAAATAAGCTCTCCTGCTAGTGGGTTGGCAGGTAATTAAGGCAATACTTTGTGTGAAATTCTTTGAAAGAGATGCACACACAGTGCCAAGGGAACATGGGGCAGAGGCACCTAGAGGTCAGAAATGGCTTTTAATAGGAGGTGAAATTGTAATTAAATCTTGAGGGAAAACCAGGAGTGTATGTATGAAGGCATAAGACATTTATATTTCCAAATTTAATATTACAGCATTTGAGCTAGTCCTGTTACCAGTTCAAAATAAGCTAAACATAGTTCATTTTACCGTATCAACTATATACTACAGTTGCAACACTAAGCACAGAGCTTGGCACATATCATATGTGGAGTGATGAAATGAATGAATAACATGGTAAACTGAATTAATAGCTTTTCAGTAATGTGAGTAACTATTATTGAGTGGCTCTCTGTCTGCACAAAGTGACGACCTCATTGGAGCCACTGGTTCCTCACTGCTCTACTCAGTTCAACATTTACGGAGTACCCAAAATGGGCCAGGCACCCTGCTAAGAAGACACCATAGAGAAGACAGCCCCTGCCCTCAAGAAAGGAACTATCAAATATGGAAAAAGACATACAGAAAGATATTTCATTATGAAATGAAAAGAGCAGTTATGGAAGAAAGTTCACGCTTTAAACACCTCTCCTCCATTCCAAACAAAGCAATAATATGGGGAGGGGGTATTATAAATGTATGCTTCACAACCGCACCAAAATTTGGTGCAGTCATTTTAATTCTAGCCGTTCTAATGGGTATGCTGAAGTATCTTATGCGGCTTTGTTTATAACAGCTCTATTGACATATAGGTTTTTGAGTTATTATGTTGTAACGGTATTCCCATAGCATATCATTCATCCATTTAAAGTATACAACTAAATGGGTTTTCACATATTACATTATTTTAATTCTCAGAAAGTACATATAACATAAAACATGCTATTTTAACCACTGTTAAGTATATAATTCAGTGGCTTTAATTACATCCACAATGTTGTACAACTATCACCACTATTTCCAAATCGTTTCAAACACCCAAATAGAAACTCCATAATCATCAAGCAGTAACTCCCCATTTTCCCTTTCCTCAAACCCTGGTAATCTCTAATCTATTTTCCATCTCTATGAATCTGTCTACTCTAGGTACCTCATAAAAGTGGAATCATACAATATTTGTCCTTTTTCGTTTCCTTTGGGTATATACCTACGAGTGGAATTGCTTGGTCATATTCTGTTAGCTCTCGGAGGAACCACCAGACCTCTCCAGTGGCCACAGCAGTTTACATTCCCACCAGCAATGGATGGGGGCTCCAATTCGTCCACATCCCCGCCAGTACTTGTTCTTTCCATTTTTTTGATAATCGCCTCCTAAAGTATCTTATTGTGGTTTTAACTGCATTTCCTTGGTGACTAATGATGTTGAGCACTTTATCACGTTTATTGGTCTTTATATATCTTTCTTTGTGAAACATAGAAGTTTTTTGCCCAATTTTTCAACTGAGTTGTAGGAATACTTTATATATTCTGAAACAAGTCCTTTGTCAGATATATACATTCATTGCAAATACGTTCTCTAAGCCTGGGGCTTGCCATTTCATTTTTTTTTTGCAACAGAGTCTCACTCTGTTGCCCGGGCTACAGTGAGTGCCGTGGCGTCAGCCCAGCTCACAGCAACCTCACACTCCTGGGCTCAAGCAATCCTGCTGCCTGAGCCTCCCGAGTAGCTGGGACTACAGGCATGCACCACCATGCCCAGCTAATTTTTTTTTCTATATATATTTTTAGCTGTCCATTATAATTTCTTTCTATTTTTAGTAGAGACGGGGTCTCGCTCTTGCTCAGGCTGGTCTCGAACTCCTGAGCTCAAACAATCCGCCCACCTTGGCCTCCCAGAGTGCTAGGATTACAGGCGTGAGCCACCCCTCCTGGCCCATTTCATTTTCTTCATGGTGTCTTTTGATGAGAAGTTTTTCATTTTGATGGTCTAATTTTATAAAGTCACTATTTTCCTTACATGGTTAGTGTTGTCTGTGTTCTAGATAACAAACGTTTGCCTACACCCAAGGTCACAAAGATATTCTCTCATGTTTTCTTCTCAGCACTTTATAATTTTAGCTTTTACATTTAGGCCTATAATCCATGTTGAAATAAATGTGAGGTGTGGGTCAAGGTTCATCTTATTCCAATTAAATATGTAGTTATTCCACCACCATTTGTTGAAAGAAATAAATTTTTTAGGTTGATTTTGGTTTTGAGTTTGCAAATACTTTGCAAAGGGAAGATACCTAGCAATGGCCTCAATTTTCCATGCACAATATTCAGCATTCAATAAAAAAGATAGGATCAAATGACTAAACATAAAAAGACAAAAATTGATTACAGAAAGAGTTATCAGGTACATTCTTCAAAATAACTATAATATACTCAACATAGAAGATAATATGAATTTCGACAGGGTACGGAAATCTATTTTTAAAAAGAGTCAAACAGAAATTCTATAATACAATAACTCAAAAAGCAAATAACTGAAACTAAGAACACAACAGATGATAGCAGATTAGACAAAGAAGAAGAGAGAATAGCAAACTGGAAGTCAGGGTAGTAGAAAATTTTCAACCAGAAGCTTGGAGAGCCAAAAGGATGGAAAATACAGAAAAGTGCCTAAGAGACAAGGAATATAGTGAAAGGTTTAATATACGTGTAATTGGAGTCCAAGAATGAAAGGAGAGAATGGACAGAAGCAATATTTGAAGGAATAACAGCTGACGATTTCTCAAACTGCTCAAAAACATCAAATTCAAGAAGCATTATCCAAACAGGATAATTACAAAAAAGCCACACATATCTGCTCTCATAGGACTTCCACTCCAGGAGAGTGAGAATAAATTAAAAACCACTCCAGGCCAGGCACAGTGGCTCACGCCTGTAATCCTAGCACCCTGGGAGGCCGAGGCAGGTGGATCACTCGAGGTCAGGAGTTCGAGACCAGCCTGAGCAAGAGCGAAACCCAATCTCTACTAAAAATAGAAAGAAATTATCTGGACAACTAAAAATATATATAGAAAAAATTAGCCGGGCATGGTGGCGCATGCCTGTAGTCCCAGCTACTCGGGAGGCTGAGGCAGGAGGATCGTTTAAGCCCAGGAGTTTGAGGTTGCTGTGAGCTAGGCTGACGCCACGGCACTCACTCTAGCCTGGGCAACAGAGCGAGACTCTGTCTCAAAAAAAAAAAGAAAGAAAAGAAAAAAAACAAAAAAAACCCACTACAAATAAATTATACAGTATGTTAGAATATAACAAGTGGCTTATAAAAAAATGAAAATAGAGCTTATAAAGTAAAGGAGTTCGGAGGTATGGAGGGAAGTGTGCACTGCACTATTACACAGGATGTACAAGAACTTTAGGTAAACAAAAAAACAATTTTGACTACACACAGATTAAAGAGCCATACTGAGAAAAGCTAAAAAAATAAAAAAATTACTGTCTACATGAGTAAGAAAAAGACCAAGCAAATACAATGAGTAATAAGCCATACAAACAGCAGCAATTCCACAAGAAAGTGTCTATTTTCAACTCTATGCTAGATGCTAGGAATGCAGTGAATGTGATATGCTCACTTTATTCAAGAAGCTTATCAGATGGAGGAGCAATGAGCTATCAGTTTGAGATGGATTTATAGAAGGTAGTATCCAGATGTTACATTATTCTAAGAATATTCAAGAGCCAGAACACAATCCTCCCTATAGAAAACAATAAATTCCCGAGCAGCACTACCCAACAGAACTTTCTGCCTGATGGAAATATTCTTTATCTGTGCTGTCACAATCACATGTAGCCACTGAGCACTAAAAATACGGCTAATCCAACTAAGGAACTGAATTGTTAATTTTACTTATTTTCAATTAATTTAAATTTAAGTAGCCACATTTGACTAGTAGCTTCTTAATGAACAGCACAGGTATAGAGTATGACAACCCATCTCACCTGGCTCTACACTTTACTTGTGGGGCCTGGATAGGCTCAGGGATACTTCATCAAGGTAACTAATGGGTTGGAAAATGAAACCTCCACAAGACCAAAATACAATTTTTAACGTCTTTATATCTTACTTTGTTCCAGAAAAAATTTAACATGACTTGCAAAGACTAACAGCAAGATAAATCATTGTTAAACAAATATGAAATATATAGATATCTATATCAAAGGTATAAAGCAAATGTAAAATAGGCGAGAAAAAAGAATTACCTTCCACAGAGAAGAAATAGCGAAGAGTATTTTAATACTGACATTTTATGACCATAAGCAATTGTCTAAAGAATTTTAGTGACTAAGAGACTGTTCAAGTGGTTTACAGAATATGTTTAATACAGAGCATAGAGAATTTTGACTGGTGTATTAATGATTTATTGCTATATAGCAAATTACCTCAAACTTTAGCATCTAAAACAGTAACATTTATGACCTCACACAGGTCTGAAGATGAGAAATCTGGGAGTGGCTCAGGGTCTCGCACGGTTGCACACACTGGGACCGAGAGAATCTGCTCCCAAGGTGGTTCTTCACGTGGTTGGCAGGAGGCCTCAGTTCCTCACCACACAGCTCTCTGCATATGGATGCTTGAGTGTCCTCATGACATGGCAGCTGGCTTTGTCAGAATGAGTGAGCCACAAGAGAGTGCAAAGAGCAAACTGCAGCTCAGACCTAATCTGAAAAGTTACACACTGTCACTTCTGCCATATTCTTGTCTTCAGAAATAAGTCACTAAGTTCAGCCCACAGTCAAGTAGGAAAGAATTAACCTCCTCCTCCTCTTAAAGGACAGAGTACCAAAGAATTTGTAGGCATATCTAAAATCGCTACCATGGGATGTAAGAATTTCCTCTCATCTGGGGGTTGCTAAAAATTGTAATGAAATCCTGGGATCTCTTTCTCTGGAAACCCCAAAATTAGAATAAATCATTGTCTTCTTGAAATAGCTTCCAATGTCTTCCACAAGGCAAGACATTAAACATAAATGGTTCTCAGTCACTTACAGCCCAGTTATTTTTTAATAGCAGGTCCTAAATAAATGGCATCTACTATGCATACAGCACTGCACTATACATATAAAACTACAGAACCTCCCAACAATCCCACAAAGTAGCTATTATCAATCCCATTTTCAAGATGACAGACAAGAAGTCCACAGAGACTAAGCAGGATTCATACCCAGGTCTCCATGTTCCCGTTCCACTGCATGACGCTCCTATTACTCGGGCTACCACAGCCATAAGTTTGTTTTATAGCACTGAAGATCTCAGAAGAATTACAAAATAGTTTATTTCTAACATTCTTCTTATCTTTTGGTGGAATGTTGCACTTTCCTCACTCTGTTTTTGCTTTGTTGTTTTCTATCTGCTACTCGGAGGACTCATTTTGTTCTGCTCTATGTCTCATCCACCTCCTAGCACGTCAGCCCATCCTCCCCCAGATCCATGTGCATTCCCCTTCATGCCAGACAACAGCACTAGGCCCTCTCTTAAGAGGAGATGCCCTCCTTCCCCAGGACAAACACTGGATCCCTGAGTGTCAGAACTGGAGGAATCCTCTCAGAGCAGCTGGAGTCTGGACCAAACTTCACAAGACCCCTAGTGATTTGCCCAAAGACACAGAGAAGCAGTGACAAGACCAGAGGCCTGTCCATATAAACCCTCATCGAGAGCTCTCTGCACCCCCACACAGCTGTGTCTCATCATCGCAGGACCTGCACCTTAGTTCATCTTCCTGGTCTCCAAACTCTGCCTGGAACAAGGACACTGCCCCAAAAGAACTCAGACCAAACCTAGGAAACAACCTCATATCCTCATTCTCCCCCAACAACCCAATTGGTCCCCGAGTTTTTTCCATTCAACCTTGTAAGTATCTCTCAATATTTATTCAACTCATCCCCATGGACAATGTCCTAATTCAGGCACGTTTCTCTTTCACTTGAGCTTCTGCAACAGTTCCTTGAAGTTCCCCTGCCTCTAGCTTCACCTTCTCTCATTTATCCCCCACAATGGCAGCCAGAGAGATCTTTCTAATATACAGATCTTATCATGCCACTCCCTCGATAAAAACCTTCAGTGGCTCCCCATAACTCCTCTCACAAGAGACCAAGGGCTTTGTAAATTGGCCAGGGTCTTGGATTTTCTCCTACATGTTATAACAGAAAGGTACCAGAAACTGTACCTATTTCATTTAATCCTCTCAGTTGCTCCGCAAAATCAACATGTAGGCCTTTTGCAGATACTATTCTTTCTAGTTAGTCCTCTCTTCTGAAACCCAAGCACCTGAAGTAATCTTAAAGCCTTTCCCGGGTCACCAATCCATGCAAGAGATCCACGTACTCCCTCTGTGCCGACACTTCTTCTTGTATAGACCTCCATTAGTATGCGTTTACACAGCAAATTCCCTGCCATGCTTGATAAAAAGGATCACACCATTCATCTCTGTACCCTCAGCCTCTAGCAAAGAACCTGTTTCATAGTAGGTGCTCAATAAATGGTTGATGACTGGATACTCACTATAAGGAGGGTCCATTATGGCACAAATATGCCTAAGCATTAAATTAAACAACATATTTCCCCAAAGGCCCAAGTGCCTGGGGCTTTTAGCATCCTATCAGCAGCTCCACACTTCCTACCATGATTTAGGTACAGGGCATGCTCTGACCAGCTGTCTAGTTTAAAAAGACAACCTCTGGTGATCATCTGGACAACCCAAATCTAGGTGTTCCTTTTTTCTACGCTCTCTCTACTCTTTCTACATAATCCCATGATATATGTTACCTTGGGTCCCTAGTACAGGACAGAGCAAGGACCTTTCATTTTCCTACCTCACCTAGCACACAACACCCAATACGTGAGGGACCATCAATCAACGTGTTAAGTGATAGTAGTATCAACCAATATTTATTTACTGTGTATGAGGTATGTCCTAAGGATCTAGATGCATTATCTCATTTAATCCTCATAACAATACCACCAAGGACATACTATTAATATTCAACATTATTTGCATTAAACAGATGAGCAAACTGAGGCTCAGAGAATACAACAAAATCAAACAAGCATTGAGTGAAGGCTTCACATATTTTACATTCTCACATGCTTTATTTCATTTATTCCTCTGTACAACCCAGCAATGAAGTTTTGTTTTATATGCCCATTTTAGGCAAGAAATCTAAGGCGTCGATACACTGCACACAATAACATGCAGCTTTAAGTCCAGGAACCAAATCCAGGTCTGTCAAGACTTCTGGGCACCTTCTCTTTTACCCGGCTACCTTGCTCCTCAGTGGCAGACTCAGAATCGGGCCTCTCCCGGCAGTGCTCTTCCACACTGCACAAAACGCTGCGCCGTGCGGGGCGGCGAGGCCTGGGCTCCCCAGCCAGGCAGAGTGGAGAGCCAACCCAACCCCGTGCCTGGGAACTGCCATGCCCGCACCCTCCCAACGCCCACGCCCGTAACGTGCGTCTCCCGCCAGGCTCCTCGTCGGCGCCGCTCCCAGCCGCGGCCCGCAACAGCACCGCACACGACCCGGGCTCGAGCTTGCGCCGAGTGAACAAAACCGGCACGCGCGGCAAAGGGCTCCCCGGGTCACGGCTTCGCACCTGGAAGGGCGGGCGGGGAGCAGGCGTCCCCGCAGGGACGAGGCGGGGCCTGGAGGGCGCGCGGCCCGGGCGGCACTCGGGGCGCCAACGCAGGCCTCGGCCTCCGCGCGTCCAGCGAGAGGGGGCGGCGCGCTGGGCCCGGGCCGGGCGCCAGAGTGGGGGTCCGGGCCTCCCTCCCCGCCCGGGGCAGCCCCCCGCCCGGGCCGGTTACCGATTCCGCTGCTCTTTGAAGAGCGCCGTGAGCGCGCGGAGGGCCTCCAGGTCCTGGATGGGCGCCGGCACCATGACGCCCGACAGCCGGGTGGGAGGCGGCCTGGGCGCCGCCATCTTGCCGCTCGCAGCGCCGCCGAGCCGGGCGAGGAGGAGGCGGCGGAGGAGGGAGGAGGAGGAAGACGAGGAAAAGCAAGACGAGGGCGCGCTCCGCACTGCCCCGACCGCCGCCGCCGCCGCCCGCACTGCCCCGAGGCTGCGCCGCGGCCGGGCCCGAGAGCGCTGGGCAGAGCCGGGCTCGCCGCGGGCGGGAGGAGGGGACGGCGCCGCGGAGGAGGGGGCGCCGGCGGAAGTCCCGCCCGAGAGGAGGGGGCGCCCGGCGGAAGTTCTGTGTGCGGGGGCGGGAGGGGAGATGCTGGGGGTTAGTGAGGGGGGTGTGTGAGAGGCGTCGGGGACCGGGACTCGCCTCCGAGGGGGGAGGTTGCCGGGCGTGGGGGTGCCGCACCACACAGGGTCTTCGTTTGGGGAGGGGAAACGGGGTTCAACTGAGAAGGGGTCCACCTATGGGCAGGGGCTCGCGGACAGAGGGCCTCCGCCCAGGACGTGCCGGGCGGAGGAACACCTCGTCCCTGTGCCGCAGGGGTTACTGGCGGAGGGGCCGGAGGGGCGGGGCCGGTGCCAGGTTGTCGATCCCCGCCCCCACCGCGGCCCCCTGGCAGCCGGAGTCTCAGACCCCGCGAGCTCAGTCCGCCCACCCTACTGATCGTGCACTGACCAATGCCGGATCGCTTACCAGCCGCTCAGCATAGGGTGACAATACAATTCGAAGTCAAGAAGCTAAATTCTACAGCAATAGAATAAGAAGTGTTTTTTCCTAAGGGAAATGAATCAGACAAGGCTTCTGTGGCTGGTGTTAATAACTCACATGTTTTCTTTCCACCGCCCTTTATTATCTTGTATACGCCTTTCACCAAGAACTGTGGCCAAGCCTCGTGCTAGGTGCTGGAGATAGATCAATAAGGTTCCTCCACACCTGAAGGAACTCAAAGACTACTGAGAGGGAACGAGAGAGGCAAACAGTTAAGTACAGATGTTAACTGCTGTGATAGAGGACTGCACAAATTGCCTTGGTACCACTTAAAATATGTACTTGCACCCACCCCCTCGACATTCCTATTGAAAAGTAGGAGTGTGTTTATAATGTGGCACTTTTTACATTTTTTGCTAACTAATATTTAAAGATACAGTAAGCACCTCCAAAGTGCGCAGGAGAAATGAACGCTGCACCAGCAAGTTACTTGATGTTGTCGTTCATTTTACCCATATAATTGACTACATATTCATTCCACAAACTTTTCTGTGTGCTATGTGCCAGGCATTAGATCACCTAGCGATGCTCCAGACAATTCAAAAAGTTTGACAATCTTTACGCTAGCAAGGCAAAATATCCCAATTTTTTCCTGGAGTCGGGGGTGGTAAAATATATTTAGGATGCATCAAGATCCTGACCCCTAGTTTTCTTATCCTCAATTGTAAAACGAAAGCAATTACTCTGAATCTTCCAGAAAACATTCCCCATAATTTTCAAATTTCTTGTCTGTAATATTGCAATATACTCCTATTGCAATATTTTGCAAGAGACAATATTTTAATTGTCTCTCTTGGCCTATGCTCTTATTTCCCTACATTCTAGAGCCTTTACAAATATAAGTCAACATTTCACTCTGCCCAAAACCCTCTAGTGGATTTCCATTTCACTCAGAGTAAAAGCCACAGTTCCTCCACGGAAAAGACCCTAAATGGTCTGCCTCCTCCCCCCACCTGGCTTTGATTCTATACTAGTCGCCTCTTCCCCATTGTGCTCCCACCACCCTGGCCTCCTTGTACTCTGTCGACCCAAAAGGAAGCTGAGGCACAATTAATATAGAGAGTTTATTCGGGCCCAGGTTGAGGCCTGGGACACACTTCCAAGTTGCCTTAGAGAGTGCTCTGGAGAACAAAAGAGACGCTCAAGTTTATTTTGTTTTTTTTTTGTTTGTTTGTTAAAAAAAAAAAGGATCAAGACTGGCAGGAGAATGGGTTTGTGGTCCACAGTCTGAAGCAATGGTGGCTCTTCCAGGTCCATGGTCCCAGAGTTATGTGAGGACTCTTTCTCTTCTGGAAGCTGATGGGACCAAAACATAGGCAGTGCCACAAAGTGGTGACAGAAAAAATCTTGGGAGAAGGCATTTTGCCTTTTACTTGGAACAGCTGCTGGGCCCACCTGGCTCCTGTGAAGATCTGCCACGTGGTATCATTTGCCCCTCAGGGTCTTAAGTATCCGCTGGAGAACTTGCTGAACCCAGGCAATCAGAGGAGACCTGGGCTCAGCTGCCCTCGGGACAAGAGTGGGCACCTGAACGTGGACTGCAGTGGACTGCAGAGGGCAGTGCCCTTCGGCTACATCCACGTGGGTAACTGTGGCTGTGCCTGCAAATTGATGTGGGCCGTTCTTCCTGGTACTTGGACAGACATCTCGTCACCCTGCTCCCTGCAACCATGTTATTGTCCCTAACTGAGTCAAAGCAGGGAAAGAACCTCTCAGGGGTCCACATGTTTAAAGGTGATGATTTCCTGGCTCCAGCCTCAGGAGAGTCATGGGATTGATTTTGCCTGACCTGCTCCCAGCCCTTCACACATCAGCAGTCCCCTGGCCCAGCCTTTCTGTGGGTGCATTCATCTCTGGACCCCTTAGATGACCCTGGGAGGGATCCCTCAGGCCCTGTGAGCTCTGGGCCGAGCCCTGGAGTCTGGTCGCAGTCCCTGCTGGCTAATCCTTCCATCCAGAGGACATTCTTCCCAGATCCCCAGACAAACACCGAGGAAATTTCAGCGCAGCTGCAGCCAGGGTATCTGGGGAGTTCAGACCACAGGGTGTTTTCCGCTGCCCGCAGGGCACCTCCAGCCAGTGTGGCAAGCCCAGAAAATAACCGTGGAGAACCAGGTCCCAGTCATCCGACAGTGCAGAGCCCAGAACAGAGGAGGAAAACTCCGGCAATGATGTGGGCAGCATGAAAAGACAGAAAGTGCTGGAGCAAAGGCCTCTTTTCGGCTCTCCCAGCCAAACAGGAGGCCGGCAGCAAGGGCAGGGCAAGGAGAACGACACCAACCTCAGGCTCAGAGCGGTGGTGGCTGGGATAGCAGACAGCGCCCCACCTGCGCAGGCTCCTTCAGTGTTGCTATTCCTGCCCAGCTCACCCAGCTTCTCCCTTCATCTCCTACTTCATCCCAGTCTAGACGGTGGGTGTCTCCCCAGGGCTCACCGCCCATTTCCTGGGTCCAGTGCCCCATCTGCCAGTTGCGGTTCTCAGCAAGAGAAGTAGAACATGCCAGCGTGTGTGGGGAGGTCCCTCAGGCGTGAGCCAGGAGGTCGTGGTTTGGGGCCCGCTCTCTATGAATACGACTGGGGAGTGGATCTCTTGACAGCCAGAAGGGCTGAGGAGGCTGAGCCTCACGCCCTCCTCCCTCCACTCATTCCCTCGGGACTCTGCTTGAGAGCACCTTCGTGCCCAGCCTCATCCCCATGCCCAGTTGTCAAGGCTTCGGTGACCATGGCATCCTGTCTCCTGAGGACAACTCTGCTGTTTTCCCCCTTGGAACTTCTGGGCCTTGGAACACCATCCAAAACATCTCCCCCGCCGTGAGTGATGCACATCTTCGTGCCCATTTTCCTGAAAGGAAAACTGAGGCACAGTGAAAAGAAACCCACTGCCTGACAGATAAGATCCTGTGGTGTGCAGGGAGTCGGAGAGTGGGTTTCCAGCATGAGACGGACATCCAGCCTCCCATGAACTTAACTCTCAGTATCCTTGGTGGGTTCCTGCCCTGGTGTAACCAGGTCACGGTGCTGCTGTATCACTCTAAGCAGGTTATTTATCTTGGGGCCCAGAATTAACCTTCAGTAACTGAGAGAGAAAATCCTCCATCCCCCATGCACAGAGCTGTTACAGGGAAGAGGAGCGAGTGCCCAAGGAACGGCCCTGGGCTTGGCGGCGGAACCTTGGGCAAACCCCATCTTCCCTCTGCACGATGAGGTAGTTGGACCAGAGGGCCTTGAAGGTCCCTCAAGCTATGACTTTGCAAATTCTGTTCTCACCTTCTTTGATCAAATATGCCCTCTCTCCCCTTTCCCAGAAGATGTCATTGTGTGGCACTGACACCAGTTCCGGTCCCGAGGGTACAGGGCAGACGGGGAGCAGCTGGTTCTGCAAGGGGAGGGCCCAGAGCCAGTTTAGAAGGGGTAGGAAAGAGCATGCTGGCACCGTCAGGGGAGCAGACAGCACAGTGGGGTGCAGCCATGGACCCCCTCGCAGCAAGAGGCGTTCTACTCCCCTACCTTGCCCCATCCTGGGCCCATTTCTAGCCATGAATAAAACAATAGATTGGCCCAGAGGGGTGGCAGGGGCATCCTAACTGCCAGCCAGGTGGTGGACATCACTGTGTGGGTGGGAGAAAAGCCCCTGGAGCCCTGAGGCTGGGCCCAGAAGAGCAGACAGTGAGGAGGGGCTGGGCCTGGCAGGGGAGAGGGACAAGGCAGCACTGACAGGGGGAGTGCCCTCCAAAGTAGCTGGGGGGTTGGTGGCAGAGGAACATGTTGGGGTCCTGCTGGAGTCCTGGCCAGAGTGAGGGGCTTGGGGAAAGCCCAGGACAAAGACCCTCCTGTGTGGACATGTCTGAACTTGCCCCTCAGAGAGGCTCTGGGACCTCGGGAGGGAGACGCAGCCGGGAGATGAAGTCAGCCAGGTGGCAGCGGGTGCTGGGCAGCCCCTGGTTGCCTGCATGGGGGGTGGGCACCAGCGCAGCGCCACCACCGGCTCTAACCTGCCCTTTCTCGTGGGGCCCACAGGTGTGGGCTTCCTGTGAGGGTGGAAGTCGCCGAGGAAGGGGCTCTCAGCCAGACCTAGTCCTGGCACGTTCCTAACCTGAGAATCTACACAATAAAATGGTGACTAAGACAAAAAAGGAGAGGGGCGATTATTACAGTTGTTCATCAGGAATTCTCACTGGTTTACAGAGATACCGCTGCATGGCGACCAGCCACGTGCTGCTGAACTACAGGCTGTGCGGCATTTCATGGCTGCTTGGCGTCAGCGCAAGGGCAGTGATGTGACTGCCGTTTCATTCCAATGCCTGTCTGGGGCTGACAATTTAAAGGGGCTTGTGTTCTTCAGATACAAGTTTTTTTTCTTCTTCCTCCCCATCACCTGCTCCCACTCCACCTGGGGAAGTTACCTTCCTGCCTCGGGACTTTGCACATGCACAGAACACTCCTGGCAGGTACCTACATGACCCGCTTCCTTACTGCCTTCAGCTGATCTCTTAGTGACCTTCCTGATCAAGCTATTTAAAATTGTAACACACTACCTAACTCCCGATCCCCAGGAATTTTTCCCCATAGCACTTAACACTTTTTGTATTATTTTGTTTATTGGTACTTACCTATTTTGTCTACTACTAGAATGTAAGCTCCACAAGGGTAGAGATTTCATCTCTTTTATTTTCATATCTCTAGTCCAACAGCTAGAAAAAGACCTACTATATGGTAATTGCTCAATAAATATTCATGAAATTAATGAGCAAAGAATATTTTAAATACATTTTCAGAAAGGAGAAAGGAATCAGCATGCCTCCAGGAGAAGTGCAACAATCCAAAGAGTGCAGGAAAGAGTGAGGATGGAAAAAGAGGAAGAAAAACGTACAAGGGTGAAGATTTTAAAAGAGAGAGATTAACAGCTCAGATGAAAAGTATAGAAGTATAGGTAAGAGAAACACAAGGAAACTAAATTGGTCAAACAGTAGGTGTTATTGACCGCCCGGAAGAGAGGATTTCAACCTTGACTGAATTGACAGAACCAGGTTAATTTTTCACTTGGGCTAAGTGGCATTTTTAAACATTGTATAACTATTTGATTTGGGTGAACCAGATGAACATGCCACCGTGTTAATGTACATGAATAAAACTTCAGATGAAATTTCTGATATGAATTTTTCACCCAAGCCCACTGAAGAAGAACTGAATCAGCAATGACTCAGTAATCAAGAGAGAAGTCAATAAAAATAAATAAGTAGAAAGCCATAAAGGAAGAAAGAAAGGGAAGGGAGGAAGGAAGAAAGGGAGGGAGGGGGAGGGAAGGAAAAAAGGAAAATCAGAGGAGAAAGTGGTGAGGTGCAGGCAAAACCAGACTTGGACCAAAGTGCATATGGTTTTGGCAAGGAAAAGAAAGAGGAAGTGAATACTGGTGAAGAGACGGGAAGGTGAGTGACAGATAAGAAAATTCTTGCTGTGCCGGCTCCTCCACCTGAAACTTTCTCCTTAGCATCTCTGCCTGTGATTCCCTCGGTAGAAACTTTGTATCATATACCACCAATGCCCTGGTCCGTGTGTGCCTCTCTTGGCACTGACTTTCCAGTCAGCCTGTGCCGCAGACATGTGCTAGATACCCGTCTTCCGCAGCTGAGGTCCCTCAAGGCTGGCATTTTGTCTTCCCCATCCAGCCCTGCGCTTAAAAACAATGCTATAAATATTTGTTGACCTGAAAACTTTGGGGATTGAGAAAAGAGAGGAAAAAAATAACAGAATAGTGTTATTGTTCAGAGCAAGGATCGGCAAACTACAACCTGTGAGCCAAATCTTTCCCGCCACCTATTTTCAGAAATAAAATTTTATTGGAAACTGTCACAGTCATTCATTTACATATTATCTGTGGCTACTTTGGCATG
Source organism: Lemur catta (assembly GCF_020740605.2). Lineage (NCBI taxonomy): Eukaryota > Metazoa > Chordata > Mammalia > Primates > Lemuridae > Lemur > Lemur catta. Next base: position 3,792,376 of record NC_059133.1, read on the forward strand.
ACAGTGGCAGATCCGAGCAGTTGTGATGGAGACTGTATAGCCTACAGAGCCTAAAATGTCAACTATTTGGTCCTTTATAGGAAAGGTTTGCTAACCTCGCAGAGGACATGAGCTCTAGAGCCAGGCAGGCCTGGATGATGTGAATCCCACTTTTATCTCTTATCACCTGAATTTGGACAAGCGACCATCACTGTAAGACTTTTTTTTTTAATGAAATGGAATAGTAATAGTACCTGCTAATTGGGTTGTTGGGGGGATTCAATGAGATAGTTTGTTTCAGTCCAGGGTCTGTCTTAGCTAGCTTAGCTCAGCAAGTGTGAACGTTGGCCACGCGTGGTATAAAAATGAGTGAGTGGGAGGGATGCCGGGCAAGAAGGTTGAAAGCCATCAGGTGGTTGGCAAATTAGAAACAGCAGGAAATAGGTAGGAAATTATGTGTAGGCTCAAGATAAAATTGGTAGTAAGTGACTGACAATAGCTTACTGGTATTTGACACAATTATTCCGATGTTACTAGTAATAGTTGCATCATAGGGATCAATGGTTTTTATATAATTTGTAAAGTTATTACCCTAATTCCTTATGATTGCCACCAATCCATTCACAATTTTATTTTTCATATTTCAATTTAGCCAACATTTTTTGAGCATGTATCATGGAGTATATTAGAATCTAGTCTTCTGGTAATCCCAGGATAGGTTATTTAAAGCTATCCCCTGAATGAGAAAAATTAAAACAAAAAAAACCTGAGTGAAATATTTCAAAAACCTCTGTCACCTAGTTGATCCAAGGAACTCAAACGATTGAACTGGCATTTAGACAGACCCAGAATGGTGGCACACTTGGACACATGGCAGGAGCAAATGAAAATCATCTTTGGAGGAAGGTGGCATGCTGGGCATCAAAGTATTCCTATAAATAATTCTCAAATATAGTGAACAACACAAAAATAACTAGGTCTACAAGGAAATAAGACATTATAAGGAGAACCAGCAAAAGCAATGTACAACAGAAACTGACCCACAAAGACTTAAGATATTGGAATTATCAGACATAGCCAATGAAACAACACGTTTACTATATTCAAAGAAATAAAACACAATTCAAAAGTCCAAGCAAAGAACTGAAATACAATGAGTGAAATAGTATTATGTGTAAAAGGAATAAGTGGAAGTTCTGAAACTGAAAAGAAAATAGCATAGTAAGAACTCAATAGATGGAATTAACAACAGGCTAGAGAGACCTAAAGAGAGAATAAATAAACTGGAAGGTGGATCAGAAGAAATTATCCAGCATGAAGAAATAAAAATATAAAGAATACAGAAGAGCTAAGAGACACAGAGAATAGGCTGAGAAAGTCTAACACAGGTAACTGGAGTCTCAAAGGGAGAGAGAAATAGGACAGAGGCAGCACTTAGGACGACAGCCGAGAATTTGCCAAAACTGATGAAAGATTGCAAACCACAGATTCCAAAAGTTCGATGAATACAAAGCAGAGTAAATGGAGAGAAATCTGTATGTAGATACATCGTAGTGGAATTGCAGAAAAGACAAAGGCAAAATCTGATAAGAAGCCACAGGGAAGAAAAGACAGTTTAGTTTCAAAGGAATGAGAATTGGAGTGAGCTGCATTTTCGGCAGAAACACTGGAAACCAAAACAGTGGCAGCCTGTGTTCGGTGGGCTGAAGGACGTACCACAGAGCGACGCTGGAGGAAGCACAAAAGAGTGTGAGTCAGAGACGAAAACAGTCCCAGGTGGAAGATGAGAGACACAAGAAGGAACGAGGGGCAGTGGGATTGGGAGAGAATCCGCTTCACCCTGTGAACACCCAGAGCATAAAACAGTAATAAAGCAACCGCGACTCATGGGGTTTAGAATAAACAAGAAAGAAAACATTCATGACACAGCTCTGCTCCAGACCACCACGACACCACCTGGGGACTTCTGCCCTCTGCTGCCCGCTAGTGCCCCAGGCCTCCCACAGGGCCATCTCTGAGGGCACCGCCCAGGTGCAGCTCCTGCCTGAGGACTTCCTCTGCCTCACACTTCCCTGCAGCCGAGACCACAGAGGGTTGAAGGGCAGAAAAGAAAGAAAATCCATTGACAGAAAAGAAGGGAAATCCATTGAGAGCCGTCTGTAAAAGCCAGAACTGCTTTTTATGAAACGGGCTTTGTCAAGGCAATCAGTCCCAAACACTATTCGGATATTATTAACACTCCTCGTGCCCTCTTGGCCTGAACTTGGAATTCTGCTATCAGGATTGACATTATCTGGCAGGGAGCCTCCATTATAAACATCTGGCAGAAAACTGTGGAAGAGAAGAGAAACTCGCAAACAGCATCCTGAATGGGACCGTCATTGAAACAGCCGTTCAGACCAGCACTGTTCAAAGTGCTTTGTGGACCCGTTCATGACAGCTTTCCACGTCTGGGTAAGATGGACAAAGGCCCTACTGGAGGACCCATAAACACACACGCCCTACAGTAAACAATATAAAACCTATACATACCACAAAAATGCAACCACTCGAAGGTGTCTGAGAGCGAAGAGAAGCAGACAGACACGTTCACGTGGAGCGAGGAGACAGGGAGTACAGGTAAGCTCGCATCTCCGTAGCTCTATCTGGGGACAGATTGATTGTAGTGTGTGAGTGTGCACAGCAGCAGTGGGGGGCACATGTGCAAAACCCTACGCTTTTTCTGGCCTGGGGGAACATGACAGTCAGTGTATGAAAATATGAACACTGAAGAGAGTGGACAAACCCCAAAAGAGAAGGTGCTATGGTTTGAATATTTGTCCCCTCCAGAACTCGTGTTGAAATTTAACCCCCAATGTGGCAGTGTTGAGGGGTGGGGCCTTTAAGAGGTGATTGGGTCATGAGGGTTCTGTCCTCATGAATGATCCATTCATGGATTAACAGTTAAATAGATTAATGGTCTATCTTGGGAGTGAGACTGCTGGCTTTATAAGAAGAGGAAGAGAGACCTGAGCCGGCACACTCAGCCACCTCGCCATGTGACGCCTGCACTGCCCCTGCTCTGCAGAGTCCCACCAGCAAGAAGACCCTCACCAGATGCAGCCCCTTGACCTTGGACTTCTCAGCCTCCATGACTATAAGAGATAAACTGCTTTTCTTTATAAATTACCCAGTTTCAGGTACTCTGCTATAAGCAACAGAAAACAGAGTAAGACAGAGAGAATCCGCACATTAATTACATCTGTGTCTCTGACTGCCACTACAGTGCACACATGTGGGATGGACCCAAAGCGCACAACTAAAGACAAAAGATCTGAAGCGAGACTGGAACTACCCCTGAAGCAGCAGAGTCTTCAGCCTAAGCCGACACGAGAAAATCACCAGTGAAAACAAATGAAACAGTGCTCAGCAGAGGAAAGAAGCAGAATCCAGAATCCCTACAGCTTACTATTTATTCATAGCATCAAGCTACAACCCAAACGTTACCTGAAATACAAGGAAACAAGGAAGTGGGACGCATCCTCAAGGAAAAAGAAAATCCGTTGAATCCGTCCATGAGATGAGCCAGACATTAAGAGCCGGCAGATTTTAAAGCAACTATTACAACTAAAGTCAATGAAGTAAAGCAAAAAATGACTTCAGTGAATAAAAACCTCAAGAGAGAAATGGTAAATCTCAGCAGAAACGTAGAAACAATACAAAAGAACCAGATAGAAATCTTAAACCTCAAAAATACAATTTCTGAACTTAAAAGTTCACTGGAGGGACTCAGACAGAAGGACACGAAAGAAGGAAGAATAAGTGAAACTGAACCATTGCATAGATAGATAGAAAATTTCCAAAGATAAGAAAAAAAAAAAAGAAAGCATTGAAAAACAATGAACAGAAAGAATCTCAGGGATATTAGTGGATAGCATATGTCCAAATATTAGTTTAATTACAATACCAGAAGGATAGGCAAGAGAAAATAGGATTTTTTTTAAAAGTGTTTGAAGAAATAATGGTCAAAATTTTTTCTGTATTTGGTGAAAGGTAGAAACTTGCAAATATAAGATGCTAAACTAACACCAAGCAAAATAAGTATAAGGAAGCCTATGCCAAGGCACATCACACTGTTGAAAGCCAAATGAATTAATATTTTAAAGGTCCTGGCCAAGGCTAGAAAACGAAATAAAAGACATACAAATTAGGAAAAAAGTAGAAGTGTGTGTAGACAGTTCTAATGAATCTATAAAAACAATACTAGACCTAATAAGTGAACACAGTAGCAAGGTTGCAGGATACAGGGTTAATATATGAAAATTAATTGTATAGGTATGTCTATAGACTAGCAAGGAACAATTACAAATTCAATTTAAAAAACAACTTCACTTACTATAATACCAAAAAATACCTAGGATTATATCTAATGAAAGATGTGCAAGACCTGTATAATGAAAACCACAAAACATTACAAAAGGAAGTTGAAAGAGACTTAAGTCCATGGAAAGATATGCCGTGTCTGTGGATTGGAATACTCAATATCGTTAAGATGTCAGTTGATCTATTGTGAGTCAACGTAATTCCAATTAAAATTTTAACAGACTCTGTAAAAGATTTTGAAAAGCTGCTTATAAATTTATATGAAAAGGCAAAGGATCCAGAATATCCAAAACAATTTTGAAAAGGAAGAATAAAGTTGAAGGACTTAAACTATTTGATTTCAAGACTTACCATAAAACTACAGTCATCAAGACAGGACTAGGATCCCTGAGAGAACATAAATATTTGGGGTGATCTTTCTGACCCCCAGTCTTTCTGCCCGGACTCACTTCCCACCTGACAGGGCAGAAGGCAGGCGTCCAGGACAGCAACACGGTCTCATTGAATTAAGGGGACAGAGATCACAGGTTGCAAATCAAGGTAGCTGGAATTTCCGGAGGTGGGAGCTTCGCAGAGCGTGAATTCTAGAAATCAGATAGGAATCTGGCCGAGTCTCAGACTAAATATTAAACTGTGTGTGCCCCGGCGGAGAGTCCATGGGGCTGTCAGGGAGCTCTGCCCTTAGCAATCCCCAGAACTCACACAGGGCTGGGAGATGTTTGAGTTCTGACCAGTCGGAGTGGAGAGATACATACAACATGGATAAACCCGAAAACGTCACGATAAGGGGAAGAAATCAGACAAAAAAAAGACTACCTATTGTATAAGTACATCTATATGAAATTTCTAGAAAAGGCAAGAACTATAGACAGAAGGCAGGTCTGTGTTTGCCTGGGGCTGGGGTGGGAACAGGGACAGACTGCAAGGACGCAAGGCAGGCTGCAAACGGACCACAGTGGAAACATCGGGGTAAGGGACGTGATCTAAACTGGAGTACTGTGCTGATCACACACCTGAATACATTTACCAAAAGTCATCAAACTCTGAAAGAAAACAAGCTCCTGGTAGATATCGAACCCGATCATGACCATGTGGCAACTGACCGTGAGGCAGGTACTGCCTGCCGGGGGCTGGATTCCGCCAGACCCTCCAGGGCGCAGCCGCAATTCATTGTGAGATGGAAACGGCACATCTCGCTGGGCACCAGCAAGGCCAGGCGGCAGAATTAAGCAGCACAAGCTGGTGGCCCAAAGTCACGTCGTCCACCTCCAGCGCACTGGGACATGTCCTAAGCTCGCACCGCCTACAGCCACACAGGTGGGAACAGCTACAGTCACAGGAAGGAGGAGGAGGAGCAGGATGGGGTCGCAGATGGGCTTGTTGGTGTATTAGATTCTGATGGCTGCTGTAACAAATCATCACAAATTTAGTGGCTTAAAACAGCACAAATTTGGTATCTTACAGTTCTGGAGGTCAGAGGACTGAAATGGGTCTCACTGCACTAAAACCAAGGCGTCCACAGGGCCGTGCTCCTTCAGAGACGCTGGGGAGACTATTTCCTCGCCTCCCCTGGCTTCACAGACCCTCTTCCTCCGTTCCAAGCCGGCCACGAGGGTTGAAGGGTCGATTCCTTCTCGCTCTGGCGTCCTCTGGTCCCTGCTTGCATCGTCACCCCCGACTCCGACACTGACTCTCCTCCCCTCCCTCTTCTGCTTCCAGGAACCCTGTGATTACACTGGGCCCACCTGGATGCTTTAGGATACTCTCCCCTCTTGTGATTAGCTGAGTAGCAACCTTAATTCTATCTGCAACCTTGACTGCCCCCTACAGTGTAATTTAACATATTCTCAGATCCAGTGATTAGCATGGGGACCTCTTTGGGGGACCATTCTGCCCATCACATTTGGTTTGTGGGTGCAACCAAAAGCACAGTGTGACCGCACTGCAGCCCCATTCAGAGGTGGCTTTGAGAGACTGCAGTGAGTCAAAATCTTGGGCACAGAGCTTAGAGTGGGGGGCCTGGTCCTCTGTTTCATGTGGAAAGAGAGTGGCCCAAGGCTGGAGCATATCTAGACTCAGTAGCTTGGTCAGAGGCCTGGAAGGACAAGCACTGGGAGCAAGATGTGCAGAAGATGTCAATGAACCAAGAGAACAGGTGACGAGAAAAAAGATCCTTTGTATCATTTGTTAGCGCCCACCAGAGAGTACTCGACACAGAAGAGGCATTAAACAACCAAGTAGACAGAGCGACTTCAGCCAGCAGCTTCGTCACCAGCCACCCTGGAACTGACACAACAGTCTCCTGAATCGACCGGCCACAGCGGCAGGGATTGAGGCCGAGCATGGGCCCAAGGCACCTACAGCCCCTCACTACAGCCACCCCCCTACTGCCACCCGCAAACGTTCCACTTCTCACTCTGCCCCACCCAGCATCCTTCACTCCCCACAGTGATCCTGAGAGCACTTCCCAGTACACTTCCTGCACCCAAATCCCCATCCCACTCCCTGGGGAGCCCAGCCTGGGACAGGTGCTCAACAACTGTTGAAGGGAATTGAACTGACCCGCCTCCGTGGCGGTCAAGGCCGTCTTTCTACCCACGGTGGAGGAACCAGCAGAGACGCCCATCCAAGGCTAACAGTCCAAACCCTGGCTTCCTCTCGAAGGACCCATTTCTTTCCTGGATGGCTGAATAATCCCAGGAATACCCCCACCACCTCCCCACCTTTGGGCCTCGTTAATTCAGTCCCCGAAGCGAAGCGTCTGTACCAGAGACACTTGCTCACAGTGGGGGTGCGACTGTTTTGCTGACGCTGCATCCTGCACACGCGTGGGCGGCTGCACGGCCCTTGAACACGTGGAGGTGTCTCCTCCGGGACTGGGGTGCAGCAAGGAGGGACGGGAGGCTGTTAGCTTCCCTTCCCTGCTGGCCCCTGGCTAAGCCAGTCCGCTCTGCCTTCTCCATCATTGATCTAACTCCTTGTCTTCCTTTGCCAGCAGCTACACAGTCTGTAATTATTTAACGGAGTCATTCATTTGTCTGTTGTCTGTCGGTCCTAAAACGTATGCTTCATGAGGGCAGGAACCTTGTCTATCTGAGTTACCGTTCTACCCTTGGCTCCCAGCCCAGTGCCCACTCTGTGGCCTTGGGGCACAAGTGTGAAGCCCACGGCCTCGTTTCGCCACTTGCCATCTGAGGGATCTCAGGCAGGTCACTCCATCTCACTGAGTCTCAGGTGCCCTATCTGCAAAATGAGAATACAGGAGGGTTGGCACGAGGATGAACGAGATGACACGGTCACACGGCACTTGGCACAGTGCAGAGGCATGGAAAATGCCCTTGTAGGCAGGGGAGGACAGGGCTGGGGGACTATGCTCCTGGTTTCCCTTGTGAACTGGAAGGCAGAGTCCTCCACTGGGAGATGCCACAGCTTTGGCACACATGCCAGGGAGACGAGGAGGCGGCTGGTGGGGGGCACAGCAAGCAGCTGGCTCCGGGCACCAAACATCCTTGGTGTGGGCTTCCTCCCGTCCCAGCGCGGAGGCTGGTGCAGGGGTGGAGGAGACAGGTGCTGTGCAAAGCCCGGCTGGGCTCTGCCGGATGAGCAGGGCGGAAGGACGCAGGGGCCAAGGAGCTGAGGGCGCTGGCAACGGCGCGGCGGCGATGATGTCCTGTGCGGTCAGGAGGCCTGGAGACGAGCGGGGCGGCCGGTGCCCACGGGGAAGCGCAGGGAGCCGAGATCAGGACGAGGTCAGGGTGTGGCGGCACGGAGGCGTGAGAGGCCGGGCGCCGCGGAAGCTGTGGTCAGGGAGTGGGATCCCGGGTGCAGTTGGAACCTCCGAGTGGGGACGAGGCCCGGGCGTGGGCGGCCGCAGCAGGGCGAGGTGAAGGCCACCGCCAGGAGGTGTGGGGAGGCCTCGCGTGCTCCCGGGCTCCGTCGGCTCCAGATGACTCACAGATGTGCTCCCCGGCCCTCACCTCTCACCCTCACTTCCGCCGCTCTGCCACGGGAGTGACTCTCGCCACCACCAAACGTTGCTCAAGCAGAACTTATTTTCTTTATACCAAATCCTTCCCGTTTTTAACCACCCTATCATTGTCTTCCCAAGCCCCCAATTTTTATGTCATTCACTTCCTCCTCTCCTTTGCTGGTTTTGCCCCCCCTCATCTAGACTCTTACGAATCCTCATGAATTATTTTGTCCATAACATTTCTAACCTAAGTGCCCTACTTTCAATTTTCAGAGCCAAAATCCTCCCCAGGAACTGGCATCACGGATCTGAGAAGTGGGCTGCGTCCACGGTGGGGGGCGTGCAGGGGACACAGGCCGGGAAGATGCCCTGAGAGGGCAGGAATAGCCCAGCTCAGTAGGCCGGCAGCTGTGGGCCCCGGGCCACCATGTGGGCATGTGAAGTCTATGGGGATACTTTGCAAATGGTAACGTCTTGGCCTCAAGGAAGCTGGTGAAGGATGGTCCCAGCTTCTGAATGCGTACCTCCAGCCAACATGGACCCCTCGATCTGGGTCCAGGGAGGAAACACTTCCTTAAATGCTAGTTTAGTCATATCTTTCCGAAGCTTCGGGGTGGGGGCTTGTCAACACAGACCTGTGGTTGAGAGAGGAGCACCAGAGCCAAGCTGCCTGTGTCCAAACCCCCGCCTCAAATGCCACCAGCCACGTGACCTAGCATGTTATGTCACCTTGATGTGACTCAGTTTCCAAATCTGAAATCTCACTGGGTCACTGCGAGCGTTCAGAGAGGGTGTGGGACGCTCCCAGAGCAGCGCCTGGCACCTGGTAAGTGCTCCACACCTGGTCACTGTTGTGATCACACCTTTTATGAGTTCACCCACTACCTAGAAATGTCCACACCCCCGAAAACGGATGACCACATCTGTCGTCTGCTCTCCCGGGACGGTCACACAACTCGACGGCCTGGACTGGACGCTCTCAGGGGCGATCAGTCATCCCAGGGTGACCCCGCCTCCCTCGGCCGGGCTTCCCAACTTTGTTTTCTGTTATTTCCGTTATTTTTCATGCCACACACAAACCCCACCACCACAGACGTACCGCCCAGGAAACAATGTTAAGTAATTGACGGTTTGGCCATTTTTTAAGTCCGGGCTTCCGGGAGGGGAGATGTCTGTGCAGGACCTGCCATGCTGGGAAGCAGGGCTGGAGGGGGTCTCCCAGCTCACGGGGCGCAGGCGCTCCTGGCCACCCTGCTGCAGCCGGGAGCCTCTCTGCCCCCAAGGACGACACTCACCTTGCCCTGCACCGGGTGGCTCCAGCCCCTCCCTCATGACCTGCCAAGACCTCCATCACAATGCAGGTCGCTATTGCTGTCCCCAAAGCCTCTCCAAGCCAGGACCCCACACTCCGCCCAAATGTATCCTGTGTGGACACACACCTTCTTGCTTTCTTTATTTCCATGATTAGAGCTATTACTGTTTTTGAATGTATTTCCTTGTCTCAGTGATCTACGTTTAAAATGTTTCTTTTTCTTTTGTCCATCAATGACAACAACCCCAAACACTCTACACTCTACCGTGTGCTTCGCGACGTGGCACAGGGAATGGACAGGTGGGCGCTCCCCGGGCTCACAGTCGGGAAGGTGAGGCAGGTGTTTCCAGGCACGCGGGGGCCTTGAGAAGTCAGACCCGCCAGGCCAGGGGCGGCCGGGACTGGAGACACTCATTCCCGGGTCGGGGATGCCCAGGAGGACACGAGAGCCTCCGCCGGCCTCCCCTGCTCTCTGGAGCATTCCCAGGGGTCATTCCCATGGAATTCTAGGGTGTCCTCAGCCCCGGAAGTCCCACCGTTGTGTTGTGAGACTCTGGTGGGACATGGCCAGCAAAAGGGGCCACAAAAGGGGGACAAGCGTGCTAAGGAGCCAGGGGCAGGGAGACAAGAGGGAAGGCCGTTTGGCAGGAAAGCAAAAGTATCTGCCACGGAGAATCGTGGAATGTTTGTGCTGGAGGCAGAGAGGAGAAAAACGCACCAGAGCGAAGAAAGCCGCTGGCTGTCCGGCACCTGCAAGCAGCCATTTGAGACCACGGAGTGCCACCTGGTGGGCACTTGGGGAAGTGCCTCTGGCAGAGGCGCTGAGCACCGGGCAGGCCCAGGTGGGCTCCCAGAGCTGGGGATGCTGAGCACAAGGAGACCCTGAGCAGGCGCTTCTCTCCCAGAGCTCACCTCACCCCCCTCTCGGAGGAAGGGCCCTGTGTGAGGACCCTGGGTTCCGGTCCTGGCTCAGACGCCATCTGGAGGACCTCAGTGTGTCGGGAAGTGGGGAGAGGGCTTTCCGCTCAGCTCCATCCTTCTGTGGTTCTTTCTCTGCCGCTGAGGGTCCCCAACCCCACCACACACACCCTCTGCTTGCTGCTTGGCCCACCCTCCCTGGGGAACTGGAGTGGGCTCAGGGGAATGGCAAGGCCACTTGCGAAGCCCCTCGTAGCACTCCTAACAGAAGATTACATTTGGTCATGGAGGCCGAGCTCTCAGCACAGGGCTTTGCTGGTGGTAACTGCTCCAAGAACAATATGTCCGAGGAAAGAGCCCTGGATTGTGAGTCAGTACTCTAGCCTAGTCTGAACATAAACACCCTGGGGACTTGGGGACTGAGTAGTTCTAGAAAGGTCTCCCTGGTCCTCAGTCAAAATGCAGTTTGGGGGCCGGTGAGGTGGTTCACACCTGTAATCCTAGCACTTTGGGAGGTCCAGGTGTGAGGATTGCTTGAGGCCAGGAATTTGAGACCAGCCTGAGCAAGAGTAGGAGCAAGACTCCTCTCTGTAAAAGATAGAAAAATTAGCCTGGCTTGGTGGCGCATGCCTGCAGTCCCAACTACTCGAGAGACTGAGGCAGGAGGATCGCTTGAACCCGGGAGTATGAGGCTGCAGTGAGCTATGATGACATCACTGCACTCTAGCCCTGGTGACAGAGCAAGACCCTGTCTCAAAAAAAAAAAAAAATGCAGTTTTGCCACATTTGTTCCTGTTCAGCCTTCTGAAGCAATTCAGAATAATTTTTGTTTTTCATGTGATGCCTACAAACAGCTTTCATATTCCCTGCAAAGCTTGTCATTTTGAGCCCAGTTTCCTTCATTCCTTACAGCAGTGCTTTTCAAAATTGTCCTCGGTTGAAAACAGTCAGGATTCTGGTCCCTTCTAGGGCTGCTCTTTATTTGTCGGTGTTTCTGTCACCATGTGGCGAGAAACTCCAGACCAGCCCTCAGCAGCCTGGACGTCACGGATTCTAGACACCGGGTGTCGCTTGGTGGAGCCTGAAGATTATATCAGTCCTCTCAGCAGTCCTTTGCTCGTACGGTCAGTATGTCCTTCGCCAGTGCTCTGAACAAAGCCCTGAGACGCTCAGATATGCACACAATTAAGTAAAAGACACATATCACCTAGAAAAACTAGTATTGTTTTCAAGCAAAAAAATACTGGGTAAAATGAACATTCCTACTGGATGAATGCAATTCTAAATTAATACTATTATATACTTTTTTTTTTAACTTTTCCTCTTAACAAAGAAATGGCAAAGCCCCGCTCGAGCCCTCCGGAGCGGGCGGAACAAAGAGAAAAGCTGCTTGTCAAGTCAGATGTGAAAGGCCTGCTTCAAGCCCCCCAATCATATCTTGGAAGGGAAGCTTTGTCCTATTGACATTGGGGATCGTTTTTCACAAGCTCAAGTTACCCCCTTGAAGATTTTTAGGAAGTTTCATGATACGGAGACATTGTTGAAAAATCGGCTGCTTGACTTCTGCTAAGCAATCAGACGCGGAGATCAAATCTGCTTCTGCCCACTTGGACGGCTCGGAGCGTTCCCGGTTATCTCGGGCGAAATGAGTTTGCAACTTTAACTCCCACGTCCCAGCAGTCAGACGGCTTCACCTGCTTTTCTGTGTGTGGTTTCACAAAGGGTCTCTGAGGAAGGTCGGCTGCAGGCGTGGATTGATCTCCAATATCTGACATTCTGCATTCACAAATATCAGAGTATTTAAGAAGCAACACATACTGTTTTTACTTTATAAACTGGAAGAAGAGGTGCTAGGAAATACAATGTCTTTCATCAAACCCTTAGGTCTTTCCTTTAGAACATAAAATTCTAAAGTAAGTTGTGGGTTATTCTTGCCCTGCCCTGAATTTTAAGTGTCTGACTGCTTAAAATACCATTAAAACATAATGAAAGGAAGCCCAGCTGGCCACGCTGCACACGGACTGCTGCACCTCTGTTTATATGCTAATGAAAACTTTTGAGGAGCTTTATTTTTATACGGGGTCCAGATAGCGAGGAGACCTCCTGTTCCCATGCTAGGTCTTCATTCCTGGGGAAAGGAGTGTCTAGCACATAGGAATATATTATAAATCACATTTTTAGCGAGAATGACAAAGCTTAGTAACCCTTGCCTTAGGGAACCTGTCCAATTTGTCAGTTAAAATTCAGGCTTCTGATATAAAACGAGCCCGTTCATGTTGTGCGAGGGCTGATTCCCCGTGGAAGGAATCTGCACGGGAGCTGTCAACACTGGGGAGGACGGTGGGAACGGAGGGTGGAATGTGGGGTCCCTGCACAGAGAGCTTCGTGGCACTTCCTCGGTCTCCCACCTGCCCCTAAGTCCCCCGTGTGGGGCCTCCTGCAGACCCCTCCCCAGGCAGGGGGATCAGCCTGAAAACCCAGGGATCCATGCAGGGGGGTGGGGGGTTGTACTCAGAATTATAACACAGACTGGAGCCTGTTGCTTTTATGAACCGGATAATGGAAGCGTCTCATCTAAAACCACAAGCCAAAGAGAAAGCGTTTCATTGAAAGGAGAGGGTCAAGGCACATCTATTTGTGTCCACGTTTGGGTCCAGACAGGCCTTTCTGGGACAGGAGGAAGGGGAGGATTTTGATTTTGAACCCTATTATTCGACGATTCTGAAATGTCTCCAGCTCTGAGAACGTGCCCGCGGGTAGGTTCTCCGAGGGGCCTGGTAGACAGCAAACAAAAGGGGGCTTTGGGGAGCAAAGTGTGCAGCCACGAGCCCCACTGTTCCAAACACTCATGTTCTCTCGTTGCCCAGGCAGGAGGTTTCCACACCCCAAACCAGCCCCCTCCGGCCCCGTCCTCCCAGGGCCCAGCGACGGTCACGTGCGGCTGCCGTGGGAACCAGCACCAGCCCTGCAGTCTGCAGACCCCTGCTGAACTCCACGGTGGCAACTCTGGCCAAACATGCGTCTTCTGGGGCCCCACTCCAGACCTTCCCAGAGTCTCTGGGGTACGAGCCCGGGGGTCTGAGCCATCGTCTCGGGTGATTTGAGAGCCACAGAGCAAGCAGTGGTGGGAGGTCCAGCTGTGCCTTCCACGCCTCTGCTTTGTCTAGGGGTGGACGTTCCCATGGTCCCCAGCCTCAGCCACGTGCTCACGGAGTTTCACACGCGACCGTCCGCCCCCTCTGCCCCTTCCTGCGATGCTCTTCAAACGCCAGCCTGATAAACCCCACAGACATCCCGGAAGGCTGCATCAAAGCTCTGACTGTGGGAGCCAGGACCCCAGGGCGGCTGTGCCTGGTGGAGATGCACAGGGCTTTGGAGGATCCTGGGCTGGGCCACTGCAGCTTCTTCCTAGCTGTGTTTCTTCAGGTTCATCAAGCAACCTCTCTGAAACTTGACTGCCCAATCTACAGAACTCGGGCAAGGGAGTGCCCCCCTGCCTCTTCCTGGGTGGAAGGGGAGAGTGCAGGTGACCCTCTCTCCTCTTCCTCCCCTGCCCATGCTCCCATTTTAGCCTGGGAAGAGTGTAGACAGGCATTCCAGTATTCAGTCCCAAGTTCTCAGTGTGAATACTTGGCTGTCCTCAAAGCTGAGTGTGGCTGCCACAAACACAAAGTGCCCAGCTGACTCCGTAGGCCACCTGTAGCCCCCCATTCTGGGAACCCCCCCAAGCTGCAAGACCTGTTCCTTCCAATGGGCCGTCGGGTGCGTGTGCCTCAGAGCGGGAGCCCAGCCATGCGGAGGGTCATCCAGGCACTGCCGTCCAACCACAGCTCCATGGCCCCTCCCTCCTGGGACACGGGGACTCTCCCAAAGCCCCACACCAGCTCCGGGTGGAAGGAGGCTGGGTGGGGTCTGTCTGGGGAGGCCCCGGGCTCAGGTAATGAAGCTCCCCTCTCACCTGCTGGGAGCCTGGAGGATGAAGATGGGGTTACTCACCGGGAGGAGGAAGGAACAGAAACTCTCCTTGCTGCTGTCCTGGGACAAATGGCGCCCCGCGTCCCCACGCCTCCACGGCTTTGCCTCTTTGGCTTCTGGAGCCTCCGCCAGGCTTCTTTTCACTCCTCAAGACCCCCTCAAAAGCCACCTCCTCCAGGAGGCTCTCCCAGGCCCTGCCCCCGCCTCACGCCTACCTGTGCCCAGGCCCCGCGGGCTCATGCCTCCTCGGGCTGTGGCTCTACCCACCTGCCTTCCCACTAGCACCTCCCTGTGGGGACCAAGCTTATTCAGTCAACAACCTTTCATCACGTCCCTCCCAGGTCAGCGTCTCGCTGGGCGTCTGCCCCGGCAGCCCTGCATCTGAGCCTCCCAAACTCCAGGCAAGCCCCCCCGCGGAGAGGAGTGCAGCGTGGGTGATGCCGGACACAGTTTGTCCTCCTCAGCCTAAGCGAAGGGTGGGTGGGTGAGGCCTGAGGCCCTTCCTCGTTTAAAGTCCTGTGGCGGCTGAGGGCACCCGCGGTATCTAGAGCAGGGGCCAGAAAGTGGGCGCGCGGCCAACCAAGCCGAGTCTCGCTGGTCTCCGCTTCCCTCCTGGGAACGCTGACGACGCTGGCAAAGCCGTGCTCTCAGCAGCCCTTGCAGGTAGGGGCTGTGCCCATCCCCAGTATGTGGAGGAGGACATCAGGGCACAGAGAGGTTAAGCGACTGGCTCAGGTCACACAGCGAGGCAGGTGCAGCTCCAGGAGGCTTACAGGGTGGGCGGCATGCTGCGAGCCAGGCCTCTCTGCCACCCCAGCTGTGGCCTCGCAGGAGACGGCCTGTCTCCAGCCTCACACCCCCTGGGTGGCAGTGGTCATGGCCGCACTGCAGACCTGCAGCCCTGAGGGAGGGAGGTCATGGGGAAGGGAGGGTGTCTGTGTAGGGGGTTGGACCGATGACGGGGCCAGAGGCAAAAAGGAAAAACCCAACCGGGCTAGTTCTCCTCTCACCAACCTCCGAGGTGACCCCCAGGAATGATGGGCCCGGAGGAGGAAACGCTGACTCACTCGGCCAGGCTGGGCTAATAGGAAGCTGGGAGACCCCCCCCCCCCCACCGACCCGACCCCGTCCCAAGAGCAGCCTCCCCGTGGTGCCCTGGCCGCGCCCGCCGGCCTGAGTACCTCCCAGCTTTGCGTGCATGCCCGCTGGCGGCCTGCACCTTTGGCCTTCCCTGCACCCCACACCACCCTGCAGCTGGCACCGCTAAGCACGCCTCCGGCCCTGCCCCTTTGCCGTGAAATCTGACCACTGAAAGAGAAGCCATCGACACAGACAAAATCGTGGTCAGAAGATGTGTCTCGGCCTCTCCTCGAATCTGTTTGTCAAACCAAAATGTGCTTTGTGTTGAAGTCAAACTATCCTTAATGCATTTTCCATTCTCTGCAAAAACCACAGCCATCAATTAAAGAAAAACCCCAAAACACGAAGCACACTTCTTTTGCCTGGTCTACCATTTTCTTTGATCCATTAAAATCTGAGAGCGAGCCCTTCGTCCTCGCCAGGGCGTGGGGCACAGAGAGAATAATTGTCCGTGAAGTGGCCGTCCGAGTGTTTGCTTTGTGATGAAAGAAAACTTTTGAGAACTTGGAATAAAGAAGGAATATGTAAGTCTCTCCAGATCCCATCAATAATAATATTAATCAATTAATGATTTACTCACGGTTTATATGTCTATTTGCTTTGCTATTCATAAGCAGACATTGTTTCCTTAGCAACCTTGACATCAGCCCAGACTTCATCTCTCTGGGAACTAAAGGGCAGCTCTCAAGGAAAGGCACACAGCCTCTCTCGCTTTTGCCAGTGTTTGCGAACGGGAAAATGATGAATTGATACGCTCTAAAGGAGCCATTTTTCTTTTCCTTCCCATTACCACTGAGATCTGACATTTGAAACACCTTCTGTGTCAACATCTAATTCCACCCCCTTCCTTCCCAACAATGCCTTCAGTCTTAACCAAATAACATTGCTTTCACCAAGGTGTGTCATTTATTTACAGACGTGTATGTGCACACACGCGCATATGTAAATATATATGCCATCAGCTCTTACTGACAAACAAAAATGTTGATTTATTTTCTGAGTTGACTTTAAAAACTTTGGTAATCTCCCCGCTCATGTACAGGACCCCGCTATAGACTGAATAAGAGCTCACAAAGTGTTGGCCGATGAGGATGGAAAGTTCTGGATTTGCCAACTAAAAAGCCCATTTGTCCACAATAGCTCAAAGGGCAGCAAATCCAGTTTCCTCAGTGCAAATACTTAAGAAGGAATCTAGTGCGACAGACAATCGGGTGACTAAGAACGGAACGGACAGAGATTAAGACTCGCGTCCAACGCAGCTACGTTTTCTTTGATCTGCCGTGACTGCGGAGTACATTCTTTTAGGAGAATTTTGCCATTTTCCTTTTGGGGGACAAACCTATAAAAAAAATAGGAGGCCTGGGAAGGGAAATCCACTTGCCGAGGAGAAGCGAGCATGTTTTCCAACAGGCAGAAAACGAGGGGTGAGACAGGGTTTCCCTCATATCAGTGAGCATCTTTCCATTCTCCCAGGGCCCCCCTTTTCGGCGGTAGCTGCCTCACCGTGGGTCTGAGAAGCGCGAGTCACAGTCAAGGTGAAACTCAGTGTTGAGGGCAGCTCGAGGAAGGAGGCATTTGCTTATTCTTTCGGCCAAAGGAGACTGTCCCCGCAGGGCGAGACACAGCCCTGGCCTCAGGAGGTCCCCGGTCTGGTGCAATGGGATGCCACGATAGATCCGTTTCGCTGTGTCCTGTCTTTCCGAACTAACTGGAAATCTGACGTTTTAGGCTGGGAACCTTCGACTCTCTGGAGTGGAACTGAGTTGGTCCGGGGCCAAAACCACGAGAAAGCACCAAAATTTTCCACTGTTTTTCACCAAACTCGGCCTTGCTTGTCTGAACCTGACCCTTCTGTGAGCCCAGCTTGACTGGCGTGTTCATAGGGGACCCGAGACCTCCTGTACCTCAAGGTTCCCAACAAAAATCTGACTGACTCTTTTTAAAACCTTTCCCCTGACAGGGCAGCCTGCCCGCAGCTCGGTGCCCGGCGAACGGGCAGGGAATGACAGTTGACGGGAGGAGCGAGAGCACAGCTGTCACTTCTTAGAAAACATTGCCCAGCCCTCTCCCCACCTGACCCGCCGACCTCCGACCTCCGCACCAACCAGCAGGGCTTCAGCGGCTCCTGGACGCGACCCCTGCAGCAGCTGCTAAGCTACGTGTGACTCGGCACAACTCACCTCCTGTCTCTGTGTTCTCTCTCAATGACTCCAGTGCTGGCTTCATTTGAACTCATGCTAAGGGACTTAGGAAGAAGAGTAGAAAGCTTAAAATCCCCCAGTAAATGGAACAGTCCTGGCCTGGCTGCTGTCCATCTGATGGGGTTAAACTCACGCACAGAAGGGACCTGAAACATTCTATGACATGTAGCTCAGTGACGCGGGCATGGAGACCCCCGGCCCTCTTCACCCAGCAAAGGCGGCTCAAGGCTGATCGTCGTGGGCGCTACAACCAGCACCTACCTGAGCCCCAACCACGCATGCTCTGCGAGCGCAGCGGAATCTGGCTGGAGCTCTTGGCTCAGCCCCTGCACCCAGCTGAGTCCCAGAGTCACCAAGGAAAGTTACCTGTGGTGTTTTCCTTCAGGGAGCTTTTCTTCTTTTCTTCAAGACCCAGTTACACTAACGTTGAGCGGACTTTCAAGAAAGGAAAGGCCCAATGTAAACAAAGCGGTTGGTTTTACAATATAGTATCCTGATGGAAACCCACCTGAGGAGATATATATTTTGAGACAGAGTCTCACTCTGTCGCCCAAGCTAGAGTTCAGTGGCATCATTGTAGCTCACTGTTACCCCAAACCTCAAGCGATCCTCCTGCCTCAACCTCCCAAATAGCTGGGACTACAGGCTCACACCACCACACCCGGCTAATTTTTCTATTTTTTGTAGAGATGGGTTCTCACCATTGCTCAGGCTGGTCTCAAACTCCTGACCTCAAATGATCCTCCCACCTTGGCCTCCCAAAGTGCTAGGATTACCGGTGTAGGCCACTGTGCCTGGCCAGAAGATATATATTTTTAAAGTATTCCCAGGCCCTAGAGCACAGGAGTGGAAGGCCATAGTCCCCTGCTGGCAATTTCTTCTTCTGCTGCTGCTGCTACTGACATATGAACTCAGCTCCATTATACAACCACTCTGTGCCTCAGTCTCCCCATTGGCAAAAGGAGGTGATGAAGAGAAACCCTAGCTCAGAGGGTCGCATCAGTATTGAATGAATGTTGCCTTTAGAGCATGTAGAAGTGCTCCTGCCCGTGGTGCGCACCCCACAAGGGCATTAGCAGTGGGTTGTTAGGAGGACTGAGTTGTGTCTTGAAGGAGGGCTTCCCGCAGGCGTTAAGGCAGTAAGAATGAGGACCCCTCAAGGACCCAGACTCCCCTAGAGCAGGGGAGACTCACTTGATCCTCACCTCGGGTTTATGGGGTAAAGATTATCCTGCCCTATATGCAGATGAGGAAGCCAAAGTTCACCAAGCCCCAGGGATTTGTCCCGGATCACACGGCCAGCACCTGGCAGAAACAGGAATTTTACCCACCTCTCTGTGACTTCAAAGCATGCGTGACGATTTTTTCACTTTCAGCTCACTGAATGCTCTGCTATGTAAGGACAACAAAGGTAAACATAAATACTTTAAATCCGACTGCTTCTTCAAATGCCCAGCCTCCCCAAAGATGCTTTTGGCCAAGGACAAATGACACTAGTAACACCTTGAGATGCAGCTGGTCCGGGGAGGAATCCGAGCTTGTCGCTCTCTGGAGCAGTGATTAGCTGGCTCCTCTGTCTCTGGGGTATTTATCAGCCGAGTCCCTCATGTCTTGGTTTCCATGACTTGTATTTTCCAGGGTGGACCCTGAACTATACACTAAGGTCGCTTCTTCAGACAAAACAATAGGAGCACATTCTTGCTTGGGTGGTTTGAAGTTAGGTCATAATCCCGGGCTATCTACCGGTTAGGAAAATAAACACTGGCACCCCCTCCGGGCCCCTCGCCACCCCTGCGGGAGGGAACGCAGGCTGCTCTGTTTCCATTGCGGCTCTGCGGGTAAAGAATCACCTCAAGGGGGGTCAGCTGGAGGAAGAGTAGACAACTTGCCTCTTGACCCACGGGGAAAGGACAGATGGGGCTCTCCGCCAGTGGTGGAGGGGGCGAGCTGCTGCTGCAAGATGGGCCGACAGTCACTGGGGACCTGAGGGCAGGGCCCGGAAATCCCGCTCCTGCTCCTGCCTCCACATGGAGTTCCCTCTCCCCACACGTCTCTTGTTCTCTTCCTCTGCCTCCTTCTTTTGACAATATACTTATTCCTTTGTTTCCTGCTCTGCTAATCACGGTAGGCAGGATCTCTCTCCTGCCTGCAGAATGTTCCTTTCTCAGAGTACCTGCTCTTGTTTTACAAATGCAGCATCTTCTCTAATCTCTCTAAGCATGCTGATTAAAGGTTTTGGGGGTTGTGGTGGTTGTTTTTGAAGTTCTCACCCATTCCCTTAATTCTGTTACTTCAGGGACTCTTTTCTGTTTGCCTTTTTTTTTTTTTAAGAGTCAGGGTCTTGCTTTGTTGCCCAGGCTGGAGTGCAGTGACAGGATTATAGCTCACTGTAACCTCTAACTCCTGGGCTCTAGCATCCTCCTACCTCAGCCTCCTAAGTAGCTGGGACTACAGGCGTGCACCAGGATGCTCAGCTAATTTTTAATATTTTTTTGTAGAGACAGGGTCTCTCTACGTTGCCCAGCTGATCTTGAACTCCTGGCCTTAAGCAATCCTCAGCCTCCCAAAGTGCTAGGATTATAGGCATGAGCCACTGGCACCCCTGACCCTGTTTATTTACTTTGATCTTAAATGTCAGAGGGTTTCCTCAAAGTCTGACACACCTAAGTTGTCTCTCACGTTTATAACGAGTCATTAATGATACAGGCGGGCAGGGCTGTGTTAGTGGGTTCCAGTTTGGAGCAACCAGGTGGATAGCAGCTCCCTAAGTGTCAGAATACAGAAAGTTCATCTTTAAGGAGAATTTTTTGGTTTTGGTGTGGGGCAGATGCCTCACCACCTGGGCATCTCCATGAGTGAATGGCTGACTGATCTGGAAACCAACACGTACAGTGTGTGACTTTGGGTAAGTCACAAAATCTTTCTGAGCCTCTGTTTTCTGATCTGTAAAAAGGAGACGATTCTAGCAGTTGCTGAAGGCTGGCCCTGTTCCCTCTGGTCTGTGTGGCAGCGGCCTTGCACTGGCCCGATCCGCCAGGATCCATGGGACCCCCGGGCACCCCAGGCCCTGTGTGGGCTTTTATACAATGCCCAGTTCTTCCTTCCCGGTTTCATTCTTGGACTGCCACACAAATCCCTCCCACACTCCTTCTTGAAGGTCCTTCAAGGCAGACCAAGTGTTTGCTGTTCTCCCTTAATTGCAATTTACCTCATTTGCATGTGGCTTTTTCATTCTAATTCCCTGAACCAAGGCAGGCTGCGTTGCCAGGGCAACGAGAGCTGAGCAAGGAGAGCCAAGCCCCCAGCCCCCAGACCCCCCCTTCCTCCCTTCCTCGCTGTCAGGGAGACGGCAGCATTTCTTGCCCCCAGAAGGCAAATACTGCAGTTTCCCCTGCTCACTTTGTCCCCCACGCTGCCCCCGAGGTCTTGGTGGCTGACTCGGGCTGTGCATCCCTCCTCTGACACAGTGAACCCCGTTCTCATCCCCACTGCCCTTGGCTGGGCCACCTTGGGTTCTTGTGTTGCTAAGAGACGCTGTGCATGTATCTCTTAGTCCTAGTAATGGTCACGACTGTTACCTTTGCTCATTGTCCAGCAGGTCGCTGGAGCACTCGAGGGACTCAGTGGACGTGTGAAAGGCATTTGTGACTCACTGAGCTTTGTTGATTCCACCTCCCGCTGGTGTCCGGTCATCCGTCCTTCCCTTCTCCCACTGCCTCCCAGGACGCCGGCGCTTTCTCCCACTTCACCTGCTGCTTCCTCTCTGTAAAACAGCCTCACATGGGAGCCTCAGGTGTGTCGGATCCAGCCATGGCCTCACCACAACCCTGGGCTCCTGACGCGCTCTGCTGGGTGAACCCGTGAACACAGGCGCTCACGGCCCACACCCTGCCGCCCGGGTCACAGCCAGAGAGGGCTGAAGGGTGAGGACCAGCCAGGACAAAATTTGGTCGTGACTTATAAACAACCCTCGCGCCATTTTGAGCCGCAAGTCCCACGCTTTCCCCCCGTGGTTAGTCAGTGGCCCAAATGAATTCATTTTCCTCGCAGACCCCTCAGAGGAAGTGTGAATACGCGATGAGATTAACAGTGTGGACAGAGAGGAAGATAATTCATGCGGGAGTGACTGGAGGTCAGCTGTGCAAGTGCCAGCTCACTGGGCTGGGCTGGCCCGTGACGTGTGGCCTCGCACACCCCCGATATCTGCCTGGTCCCCGACTTCCAGGCAGGGAGGGGCAGGGGCAGAGGTAGGGGACGAGTGGGAAGGAAGGTCCTTACAGTAACAATTCAAGTGACATATTGAGGACCTACTCAAATGACTGCTACCTTGAAGGGTCACACTTCAAAAAGCTGAACTCAACACTTTAGGAGAGAATTTAAACAAGAAAGGAAGGAAGGGAAGGAGGACGAGAGGAAGAAAGGGAGGGAGGACCGGAGGAAAAGCAAAAAAAGGAAACTCTGTCTTTTAATTCCAGCTCAGCTTTGTACCAGCTTTGGGACCTTGGTCAAGTACCTGCACCCCCCACCACGCTGCCCCCAGACGTCATTTTGTCACCTCTCAGGATCTAGGAGGCCCTCACAGAAATGATGGTTCAGACCCACAGCCACGGTTAAAATGCAGAGAGCGGGTAGTTAACTGGAGCGACAGCTGTGATCACTCACAGAGACAGCCGCTCGCGTTCACCACGCCCCGCGTGCTGTCGGGCTGGGTCCGGCCGTGTGCTAGCCCTCATTCACACAGCAGCCACAGTGCAAGGCATTACTGCCACTTTATCCACCAGGACACAGACTCCGAGAGTTGAAGTGACCTGCCCAGCCCACGTGGCTGTCAAGTGAGTGGCTGTCTGGGCTCAGGTTCCACTCGTCCCAAAGCCGGTTCCCACTTTAGTGAGTTACCTCCCTGCAGCCACTTCCAAACGACAGACGCTGTGTCTCCCTAAACACACATTGTGAACTGTGTTCAGTGTGCCTCTAAGAGCTATGCTAGCATCACAAAAAAGAAAAAAAAAAGGACTCTTTGAAGGATGCAAAGAAGGCCACCTCTGGCTGTGCTGAGCGTGGCCCGGCGGCTGCGGAACAGCCCCGCTACCCACCGGGCTATTTTTTTTTTTTTTTTTTGTTCCCCGGGCTAGAGTGCCGTGGCGTCAGCCTAGCTCACAGCAACCTCAAACTCCTGGACTCAAGCGATCCTCCTGCCTCAGCCTCCCAAGTAGCTGGGACTACAGGCATGCGCCACCATGCCCGGCTAATTTTTCCTATATATATTTTTAGTAGGTCAGATAATTTCTTTCTATTTTTAGTAGAGACGGGGTCTTGCTCTTGCTCAGGCCGCTCTCGAACTCCTGACCCCGAGCAATCCTCCCGCCTCGGCCTCCCAGAGTGCTAGGATTACAGGCGGGAGCCACCGTGCCTGGCCAACCGCTGGGCTATTGTTATTTATTTTTGCTAAATGCATTACTCCTGCCATAAAGCGTGGTGACCGAACTTGAAGCAGCCACAACATGATTGCCACAGACGTGTTTTGCTGAAGTTAGTGAGTTTACCCTCTAATCTTTCTTGAGTGGTTCCAGGGCACTTGAAGGTTAGCTCTGGTGCGGCGGGGTGGGTCCGGCACCTGCGGTGGCATTCCCGTCATTTAGATCAGGAGTGCCTGGGTTTCTGGAAATATTTCACTGAAGCGAGCATGCCTTTCTGCTGTATTTTCATTGATTTGTTATAGCCCATCTTGTTAGAGGTTTGGGGGGTTGTTTGTTTTGTTTCACACAGTCCCAGGGAAGGCATTCCAGGGCAAGACCTACCAGTCCAAGCGGAGCTCAGTGCCACTCCCTGGCGTCGAAATGCACGTGGCCCACGCTGCAGATAAGCGTCGTGCCAGGGCAGCCCCAGTGCGGAGGACACCCTGCAGCACAGCCTGACCTTGTCCTGCCGGCAAGCCCGGGGCGCAGAGACGGGAACAGAATTTCTCAGCTTTATATTTCAGTGTCTTAAGGAATTGTTTTCAACGCCATCAGAGATTGTTGGCTCTTTCGGTTTTGTTTTATTTTTCCCCTGTTTATACTTCCACCCTGAGTCAAGAGGCCTGAGCTGTGCCCAGACCTCTTCTTCCCAGAGGCGGTAACACAGCAAACCCGGGCCCCAGCGTCTTCATTCGTCAAATAGACACAGACTCCGCCACGCGGCGAGAGCTGACGTGTGCGGACGTCCGCAATGCCCGTCTCAAAGTGGCTTCCGTTGCTCCCAGCACAGCCAGCACCGAAAAGCACCCGGTACTGAAAAGGGCCCGTTCTACGGAGCAGTCGCCGGGCCCAGCATCGGGCTGGGTGTTTTGTGGAATGAGAAAAAGGTAACAGAATCCTTACACCGAGAGAGCGGAAAGCAGTTGTGCAGACACAACAGGAAAGAATGTGGCAAAAGTATTCTAATACGAGCAGGGTTGTCTAGGCTTCTTGAAGATGAAATGAGACCCAGTCCATATCTGGCACATCAATCCCCCAACTCTAGGACCCTCCAGACCTCTTCACCTTGGTGCTGTCTGGCTTGAGAGAGCGGTGGGCGTGTCGCACAAGGGGTGCTGCTCACATGCGTGGTCCCTCCCGGAGCCTTTGCCAAAGATGACTCGGGTAAACACGTTACCACTCTGCTATGACCCAGCCGGTACGGTCATGCCAGGCATCCAGCTCCACTCACCTGTGCAGCCCCCAGAAAATTCCCCGGCTTGTCTCCACTAGGCTCAGGCTGGAGGAGAGGGAGAGCGGCAACCGGCTCGGCCCCTCCTGGGGGGAGAAAGGGAAACGTGCAGAAAAGACAGGAGGCGGGCGCGGGGGATCCTCGTGGACACACGATAATACAAACGGGGCCAGGTACCCGGCCTGGGCTGAGAGAATGGCCGGGGACAGTCGACGTGCCTGTGCCTTCAAGGAGCTTGCGGTCTAAGGGCGGCAACACACATAAATAACGAGACTCATGTTCTCACAAAGTATAGTAAGTTCTAGAAAGAAAAACAGGAATAGGAATCCTAAAAGTTTACAAAGGGGACCTGATTTAAATTGGGAGGTCAAAATGGACAACTATAAAAGGAACATTTCCACAAAGACCTGCAGGAGCGGGAGTTGGCTGGGTGGCAAGGACAAGCACAGTAACGGAGGGAACAGCATCTAGAAGGACTTCAAGGTGAGAAAGAGTTTGGAATGTTTTAGAAGCTAAAACATTTAGAGCTGACATGGCTGAAAGTATTATGAGCAAGGGGGAGGGTGGCTTGATGCTATTATTTTGTATACAATAAATAGATATGTTCTACTCCGTTTAATAAACCCGCCGTGTGGGGAGTGCAATTTTGGGAACTAAATACCTTATTTAGTTGAATCCGGGCGTAGTGGCACCTGTCTGTAGTCCCAGAGACTCAGGAGGCTGACATGGGAGGATCACTTGAGCCTGGGAGTTCAGGAGTTCAAGACTAGCCGGGGCAATATAGCAAGACCCTGTCTCTTTAAACAACAAAAACAACAACAAAAACACCAAAACACATTGTTTAGTTGAGGCCAGCTTGGATTTGAATCCTGACCTGGCTGCTACGAACTTTGGCCTCCTGTCAGGTGGCGCTAATGACACTTGCCTCAGAGGACACGGCTCTGAGTTGAGTGAGAAAGGTCCTTGTTCCAAATATCCACCCCTCCCCTCGACTTAGGACCCCACATCCAGAATGAAAGGGCGTATTTAGTGCTACGTGTGTCTCTCCGTTGCTTTTCTTCTTAGCTTGCCCAGAACCTGGGGGAGGAGGGAGGGTATAATTTACTCAGATCCTTTTGGAAACCCCACCAAGAAAACACCCAGAGGGTGCGTGGCCTCTTTCCCTAGCTGCTCCTCACTTAGGGGAGAAACCTAACTGAGAAGCTGGGAAGAAAGCTTGTTTTAAAGAACAGGTACAAACGTTTTTAAAACTGTGGTATGTGCTTGTTTGGACAGTTGGAATGACACATGGAAGACGGCAAGGCCCCCAAGGGTGACATGCAAATTGGTGAAGCATTTCACATTTTTGGAATCCAGGAGACAATGGAATAACATCTTTAAATTGCTGAAAGAAAAAAGCCAAATAAACCCTGCCAACCTTCTGGAAGAGATATTCTTCAGAAACGAAGACTAAACAAATATGTCTTCAAATAAAAGCGGAGAGAATTCATCACCGGTGGATCCACACTCCAAGCAAGCCCGGAGCCAGTTCTCCCGGCTGGAGGTGAGGGACCTGGCAGATGCACCATACGGCAGCAAGCAATGAAGAGCACAGAAAAGCGAAAATATTAGGTAAATATACAAGCATATTGACTATTTAAAGCAATAATAAAGGAGTACGTGCTAAAACGCACAGTATCAATGGCGCCAGGGCAGGAGAGGGTGATGGAGCTGCGGAGCATTTACCAGATAGACCATCTGCCAGCCCAGAGCAAGTCCCGGCAGATTTCAAAGGGCTGAAATCACACAGGTGTTCTCTGACCACAGTGCAATTAAACAAGAAATTAATAACAGAAAGATCATTGGAAAATCCCCAAGTGTTTGGAAATTAAGCAACACTCTTCTGAGTAACCCGTGGGTCAGAGAAGAAATCACAATGGAAATTAGAAAATCTCTGAACCGAAAGACAATGATAATAAATGTATCGAAACTTGTGGGGAGCAGCTAAAGATGTGCTTAAGTGGAAATTTTTAGCTTTAAGTGCATGTATTAGAAAATAAAAAGACTGAAAAGCAACGATCTGAGCTCCTGTCTCATGAAACTAGAGGGGAAAAAAATCCCAGTAAATTAAACCTGAAGAAAGTGGAAAGAATGAACTGCAGACAGGAGTAGAAATCAGTGAACAAGAGAATGGATGTGCAACAGAGAAAACGAACAAAGCCAATTAGGTGTTTGAAAAGATTAATAAAATTGACAATTCCATCAATAATGACCAAGGGGTGGGGGGGGGGACAAAAAACTCACATTTTTTCATCCCAGTATCAAAAATAAAAAGGGCTCATCACTACAGATCCTAATGACATTTTAAATATAACTAAAGGGCTGGGTATGGTGGCTCACACCTGTAATCCTAGCATTCCAGGAGGCCGAGGCGGGAGAATCGCTTGAGCTCGGGAGTTCCAGACCAGCCTGAGCAAGAGCGAGACCCCCGTCTCTACAAAAAATAGGAAAATTAGCTGGATGAGGTGGTGAGCACCTGTAGTCGGGAGGCCGAGGGAGGAGGATCTCTTGAGCCCAGGAGTTTGAGGTTGCTGTGAGTGACAGAGCAAGACCTTATCTCAAAAAAAAAAAAAAAAAAAAGAGTAACTAGAGGGAATTACAAACAACTTTATGCCAATAAAAGTGATAAGCCGGATGAAATGAACACATTCTTTAAAAACAACACTTCAGCAAAACTAATACAAGATTAAATAGAAAATACAAAGAATCTATACAGAATTAAATCTGTAATTTAAAACCCTGTCTCAAAGAAAATTCAGACTCAGATGGATTCACTGGTAATTTTCTAAACATTTAAGAAATAATACCAATCTTATGCAAACTCACACAGAGCACAGAGAAAAAGAGAGAACCTCCCAACTCGTTCTATGAGGCCAGCAAAACCCTGATATTACAGCTGGGCAAGAACCTTACAATAACAGAAGTTTACAGGCTTACATCTCTCATGAATGTAGATGAAAAATCCAAAATAGAACATTAGTAAGTCAAATCCGGAGATATAGTAAAAGGATAAAAGCTCATGACCAAGTAAAGTTTATTCCAGAAATACAAGGTTGGTTTAGCATTTGAAAATCGATCAATATAATTTGCCTTAATAACAGAATAAAGAGGAAAAATCGTATGATCATGCCCATTGATGCAGAAAAACATTTGATCAAATTCAACACTTATTCATGATAAAAACCCTCTGCCAATTAAAAATATATTATAAAGGAACTCCCTTAATCTGTTTTTAAAAAGTGTATATGAAAAACCCTCCTGTTAACGAACTCCTGAAATACCCAGTGACGTGGGTAAATCCCACAGACATAATATTGAAGCCAGACACTGAAGAATACATACTATGTAATTGTTTTTATATGAAGCTCAAGGGTAAGCAAAATAGTGACGGGAGTTAGGGGAGCTCTGTGGGGCTGGGCACTGACAGAGAAGGGCCGTGGGAAGTGTCCTGTGTCTGGGTTGTGAGTACACAGGGGTGTATGAATACGAACATCACTTAGGCTGTACACATAAAAGATTTACGCCCTGTATGAATGTTAAACCTCACTTGAAAAAGCAGCTAAGACCCAAGTAGAGAAGTCACCTTTTATTTATTTGTTTATTTAATTTATTGTTTTGAGACAGAGTCTCCCTCTGTCACCGAGGCTGGAGTGCATTATGCGATCCTAACTCGCTTCTCAAACTCCTGGGCTCAAGCAATCCTCCTGCCTCGGCCTCCCAAAGCACTGGGATTGCAGGAATGAGCCACCGCACCTGGCCAGAAATCACCTTTTAAAGAAATTATTGTGGCTTATTAAAAAAGACCTCTATGAGCCTGCTGGAGTATTTCATTAGCAATATTGCTCATCCTCTTGCTGGGGAACAGTGCTGTCCCGGCCCCAGCATGCATGCAACCCAGGTTACACGGGCAAGGCTTGACACGCAGCGGGTCCGAGTCTGAGCTGGTTGCCTTGTGGTCCTCCTGGGCCACGAGAACGTGGAGGCTTGTGAGGAGCTGCTGCAAAACCATTTCTCACTTCCTTCCCCACCTACCAAGGAGGCTGTCATGAGACCCCGGAGATCCGGTTTCTCCCGGTTCAGAGGAGGTGGGAGGGTTGCTGCCTCCTTCCCCCTCTCCCCGATCTCTCGTGGGGCTACGAGACCTCTTAGCAGTGGCTGGAGCGGGCTCCTAAGCAGCGGAATGCCCCGTGGTTTGCGCGGTTGCCCTGCACAAGGCCCTGCGGAGCTGGCACCTGCAGCCACTCTTCCCTTCCCCGTCAGGGTGAGCAATGCACCAAGTCCACAAACAGCCCATCGCTTCTTTCCTGCTGGTCCTGTGGAGCCTTGGCTTCATCTCGCCCTGCGCTTGACACTTCTCACAGACAGGGAGTGGCCCATCCATAGTCCAGAAGAAAAGGAGAAACTAAGCCAGGGAGCCGGCGTTTACTGTGTGCTGTGTGCCGGACACTGCGCCATGCATACACCTGTAACTACATTTACCTGTCACAGGCTTGCCTTTGGTTATTTTGGACCACCATCACTTTCTTGTTTCCAAAATATTTTGTTGGCATCCTTATCCTTGCTGATGATTTTTGTGTTGCAACCGGCTGTCTGGCACGGACTGAACGTGCAGAACATCCAAGACCAGCCCGCAGGAATGAGCCCTTCTGGCTCGGCAGGATGCGGGAAGAGCACGGTGGTCATCGGCCCTTAGCGGCTGCCGTCTGCATGGATGGAGGAAAGTGCAGGGACCAGCTGAGCAGGCAGGAAGGTGTCTGGAGCATCGCTGAGCACAGTGCTGCTCAGTCCCCTTACTAGGTATCGGGTGCCCTGCTAGGGTCTAGCGTCAGTGTCCCCCACCAGTCTCAGAGAGGTTCAGCAACTTGCCCACATCACACAGCCTGTCAGCAAGAGAGCCAGGACTCAAATCCGGGCCATTCTGGCTCCACAATCTGAGTTCTTCTCACCACCGTGCTTTGGCTAGATATGTGCATCACTATTGTTAGGGTCCGTTGCCAAGGAAACGATGTCCCTTCCCTGCCTCAGGTTGGCCACAGTCACCTCCGACTCGGGAAGCAGTCCACAGACCCACCGAGTCAGGCACCAGCCAACGGGCCGGCCTGGCCTCTGTTTGCCTTTTAGTAAAACTGTGCTGTTGCTGCCTCCGAGGGCCCCTGAACCCCAGGGAAGGACAACAGCAAGTGCCCACGAGGTCCTGGTCACGGGAAGCCTTCCCCTATGCCCCATCTGTCACCAGCCACAGCTAAGCACTGTGTGGGCTCATGTGGCAGCCACCCTCCTGCCTTCCCCGGACAAGGGTGCTGCGTTTTCCTCCCTTCAGTGCCCCTGTATTCTAATGGTACCTCCCCAAACGGCTGACAAGCAAAACTGTGGATGGTGAGTGACATGACCAGTGACGGGGGGAGCGCTGTGAATGCCCGGAGGCTGCAGATAGAATAAAATGATGACAACAGCTCTGGTGCTGCAGCACGACTGCATTCGCGGTGTTTCTCCCGGCCAGGCCTGCGGCCAGCCCCGCGGGGCCGCTGCTCCAGCGCTGGGCTGCGTCCCGCTGCTTCCCCATCAGCAGCTCTGCTTGGGGACAGGGGTTTGCTCGCTCATCAGATGGCGGCGGGACTGTGTCAGCTGCGGCTGCGTGGAGTCAGCATTTCCACTCCGGACGCCTCCGGGGAGAGGCCCCCAGCACGGCTCGCCTTGGTCGGAGAGCAGATAAATCGAAAGGGGAAGCGGCTGAGTCATCCCTCTGTTAGGAAAAAGAAATTGCAGGAATTGGCCCAGCGGCCAACTTTCTGTAACACAAAAGTTTTACAATGTTCATTTTCAGGTGATTTGTTTTTTTTAATTAACCATTTTTTTATTGTGATAAAATATACATGACACAGAATGTAACATTTTAATCATTTTCAAGTGTACAATTCAGTGATACTGAGTACACTCACGTTGCCGCACAGCCATCACCGCCATCCACTTCCAGAACCTTTTGCCTCTTCCCAAACTGAAACTCTGTGCCCATAAAACACTAACTCTCCACTGCGCCTCCCCACGCCCCTGGCAGCTGCCTCTGCTTTCTGCCTCTATGAACCTCTTGTCAGTGAAATTGTACAATGTTTGCCTTTTTGTGACTGGCT
Source organism: Lemur catta (assembly GCF_020740605.2). Taxonomy (NCBI): domain Eukaryota; kingdom Metazoa; phylum Chordata; class Mammalia; order Primates; family Lemuridae; genus Lemur; species Lemur catta. The sequence continues at coordinate 3,823,087 of NC_059133.1, forward strand.
TATGTCACTTAGCGTAATATCCTCAAGGTTCATCCACATTGTAGCATGTGGCAGAATTTCCTTCCTTTTTAAGGCTGAATCACTATTCCATCGTTTGTAAGCACCACGTTTTGTTGATCCAGTCATCCGTCAGTGGACCCTTGGGTCGTTTCCACTTTGGGCTATTGCGTCAGGTGATTTCTATTATGATGCTCTCTTTATCTTTTTCAAAAGTATATATAACTTATGCCTCACTTTACAAAAGGATATCAGATGACTTCCCTTTAAAAATAAACCTTAGAAGAGTATAACATAGATTAAGAAAATGGAGATCAGAAACAAAGTGGGAGGTAAAATTAAATTTAAATGTCAGAGTATTATTCAATTGGATATTAAATTTAGATTTGAGCTTCCCAGTAGCCAAAGTAAAAAGGGATACTTTGATTCTTAGGATTCTGAAAGCATATGGTACTTTATTAAAGTTAGTCAAGGCCAGGCACTGTGGCTCACACCTGTAATCCTAGCAGTTTGAAAGCTTTGAGGTAGGAGGATGGCTTGAGGTCAGGAGTTCAATACCAGCCTGAGCAACATAGCAAGACCCCTGTCTCTACCAAAAAAAAAAAAAAATAGAAAAATTAGCCAGGTGTGGTGGTGTATGCCTATAGTCCCAGCTACTCGAGAGGCTGAGGCAGGAGGATTGTTTGAGCCCAGGAGTTCAAGGTTGCTGTGAGCTATGATGATACCACTGCATTCTAGCCGGGTAATAGCGCAAGACCCTCTCTCCAAAAATGTATACATATAGATTCAAAATTAATCAAGTTAAATTATGACCAACTTCACTGGATCCTGCTTCTACAATTTATTTCTCTTATGACACTGAAATGAGGTTTGTCTTAAATAGTTTGGTAAACAGAGAGAAAACTAAGAAAATAAAAGTGATGAAAACAAAACTGAGTTCAGTAACTTTGCAGTAGATAAAGAAACTGGCTTCTGTTGGGCGTGCAGACCCCACGCCCTAAGGGCAGCCACCTTGTCTCACTCAACACTGTATCTCTGGGCCTGGCCCCTGACCTGGGTTACAGGTGACATGCAAAAAAAAAAAAAAGGAGAGTGAAGTGATACTTACTGAGAACAAAAAAAACGAGTCCCCAGGGAAGGAAGAGAAGAACAAATATTTTCTGAGCTCCCCTTCCCGGCCAGGCACTGTGCTTGTGTTTTGTAGTCAGCGTCCTGCTTCATTCTTGCAAAAGCCCTGCAAGGTAGTAATTATTAGCCCAATTTTTCAGATGGGAAAACTGATACCGATCAGGAAAACTCTTTGGGAGACTCTTGAAAGAGTTGGAGAAAAGTGCTAGACACTGGGTTTGGCCCTACCAAGGGGTAGTGGGGAAAGGGCTCTTTCCCGGTGATTTCATGCCAGACTCGCCCCCTAGAATCCCAGGAGCAGCCTCACTGGCTGAGGTGTTTCGTGTGCTCGTGCCAAGGTGGGGCCCGTCCTAGGCCTCTGTCCGTGCCTGCTGGCTGGGTGATCACTGGGCTGTTGTTTTTATTTCAGGCATATTTGTATACAGGGATTTGCACACAATAAATTTTCAATAGATATTCACCGAGTTGAACTGAGTGTTGTCTGCAAAGAGGAAGGAGGGGTTCCACGATGCCAAAGTTTAGCCAGAGCTCAGATGGAAGGCAACCTCTGCCTTGTGTCTTGGGGGGGAGAGGGGAGGGCAGTCCCAGGGCGAGAAAAATCTGGCTGTGTGCTACTCGGCGTGAGCCCCTTCATGTCTGCGGCTTATGTTTCTCCTCTGCAAAACGGTAGCAATGCACTTGACCTTGCAGTGCTGTTTGGGTGGTGAAGGCCACCTTGCTGGTGTTTCTTTAAAGTCATCCTTGTCCAGTTGGAAATGTCTTTTCCTTTTTAATCTCCGTGAGAAACAGACTCTGCTGCACGCTAGACAGCTCCCATCTCTGAGCTCTCACACCCGCACCCCCACCCCCACGGTGCCCCCCAACACCCAAGGTACCCACTCCCCAGGGTGTTACCCACCAAGCCGGGCCTGACCTCCAGCTGCAGCGATCAGCCGAAGCTCTCCGTGCCCTGATGAGCTGGCGTTGGTCTCACTGTCGTACAATAAACAGAAAAGTTGGCAGGAAAGCCACAGACCGACCTAATGAGCTTTCTCATGTTACCCTAGGTTAGTAATCGCTGCCAAACTTTTGTGGCACGGAAAGGGGAAAAAAGCCCCCTCTTTCCCCCGTGGAACCAAAGAAGTCCGGAATGTGGAAAATGCCCAGTCCTCCTAAATCCCAGCTGGACTGATTATGCCAGAGTAGAGTCCTCCTTGTTCACCAAGAGCACTAACACTCTCAACAGCGAGGCCCCAGCAGCACAGGCCAGAGCGGCTTCTCCTCGACCTCAGTGCCATTAGCATGCGGTCCCGATGCCGGAGGCTTCTCCGCTGTGATCCGGGCTCAGGGTCGACGTGCTCAGGTTTCCAGGGCGATGCTTCGGGAAGGGTTTTATTACTTCCGAACAGTAAAGGCCCAAGAGAAGCGATTGCAACCAGGGACCTCTCTAATCCAGGGAGACAACGTGGAAATAGTTTCCTTTTGCAAAACCAAACTCTTCACACTGGGGCAGGTGGGCTTCGCTCCCTGGAGCAAGAATTAAGCACCTGTTGCGTGCACAGCAGTGTATTAGGCAGAGAAGAGAGGACATTCAAGAGAGTGCTTTCTCGGGAATCCGAAGAGCTCTTCTGAGATCTGCCTGACCTTGGCGTGGAGAAATACGGAATAGGCTTCCCCCTCCCTAGGAGTGAGCCGGGGTCACTGGCTACTCAACAGACTGACTTGAGTAACTCACCCTTAAAGGACCAAGTTGGCCGGGGCATGGGATTGGGTGCTGAGAGGGAGGTCTCATGTGACAGTGAAATGTCAGGTTCAAAGCTTTTGGCTGACATTACCATCGCAGTTGACTCTGGTAACTGGTTAGATTTCCCATTTAGGATGTTGGAACTTGGTCGCTACCCCACAGAGGACTTTAGCAGTGGCATTAGATGGCCGTTTCTGCTCTGTGACATTCCAATAGCTTCTGGGTCTGCTCTCCAGGAGAATTCTTCTTCCTCGCCTCAGTTCCTGGACCTCATGCCCCTGCCACTCCCCCTTCTCAGGCACCCTGTCTTCCCCACCCCCGCAACCCCCAACCCCTCTCCACCACCTCCCACTCCTGCCTGTCCCTCTTCTCCAGTGCTCCCAGAGCCAGGGCCGGGGGCGGACTGTGTCCGCGCAGGGTGTGCGGGGCGATGGAGGGGGGCTCCACGCTTCCCTGCCGCCTGGGCGGCTGCACCACACGCTGAGGTTCTCCCAGGCGTGCAGGCAAATGCCGGAGAGCCGCCCGTAAGCAGAGACCGTGCACTCTGTCCTTGAATGTTCTGCAGAGGGAGAGAGAAAGTCAGAGGGAGGAAGGTGGAAGTCAGCTGGTTCAGGGCATGAGGTAGCTGTCTCACCACCCAGACAGCATCCCTGGGCCTGCCTCCCCCTCCATCCCCGCAGCAGCACCGCGGCACCCACCGGACCCTGCGCAGCAGGGCGGGAGGGCCCCTAGGAATCCGCGCCTGGCAGAGGAGGTGGCAGAGGCTAAGGACGGTGGTGCCGGGGAGGCGTAATTTGAAGAATCAAGTCTGACTTTTGGGGACCATTTCCCTGACCCCAGCACTTTGTCCGACAGTGCCAGGGCCCGTGACAGGCCTTTGAGCAACGCCTGGTTCCCTGAAGGCTGGGAGCCCCCCCCCCGGGTGGGGCCACAGGGGTTCCCGGAGTTGTGACCAAGCCTGGGGATCCGGAACCGGCGGGCCACAGGCACCTCAGTCCCCTGAGCCAATGTGCGGCTTTATGAATCAGGGGTGTCGGGGAAGGAACTGGACGCTGACTTTCCAGAAGCATCTCGGGAAACCAAAAGAGGGGATGGCTGAAGCCGCAAGGGAAAGCTGTGACTCTTCCCAGCCTCAAGGCGAGGAGCTGTCTTCCCCTCCCCACCTCGGCAGAGCCCCAGCTCCAAGGAACAGCCCCTGACTGACCCAACAGAGCAAACAGACAGCGGCAAGGGCCACCAGGCTCCTGGTGAGCCACTCCTGTCACCAGATGTGTGCACACCATTGGGCGGGCAACTGGGTGGGCTCTGGTACGAGGTGACCTGGCATCCCTCCAGGGCAGTGGGAGGGGGCTCCCGCTCCGCATAACCACCTCCTCTGGCTGAATTACCTGCGCACAATTAATTACGCAATTATCTAGGTTGGGTTGAGAAGAGCAATGATCAAATTGTCAAGATGGGCGGCGGGATAAGAGCGTTTCCACTCTGCAGAGAGGAAAACATTCCTTTCTCGTTTCTAAATCCCGTGTGGCTGGCCGCGGTTACAGCAGCATCTAGCACTTTGGAGTTGGCCCGGCTCAGCTGTGCAGTTATCATTTGCAAAACCTAAGCTGCAGTTACGGACGCAGCTGTCACACGAGCACTTTTCATCATTGTTGCCACTTCTCCCCAAAAGGCTGGTGGTGGTGACACAACTGGGTGGCTGCTGCTCTGGGAACATGCTGGTCCTTGTTTCTGGCCTGACGTCAGGGCCGGGCGGGGTGGGTGCAGGAGGCTGATGGGGCTCCTGGGCTTTGCCCCGTCCGACCTGCTGGGCACAGCCGTTGGGACAAAGAGGACGGCCAGTCGAGGGCTCCAAGAGCCTGGGAAGGGGAACCAATATTTCGGGCCTGGTGTGGGGAGATTTGAGCTTGGGTCCTGCATGGTGGGGTCTTGGGCCTTTAAGTGGACTCTTTTCTGAAAAGGCTGAAAGTGATGTTATGGGCAAGAAGAGGAGGACGAGGGGGGTGGATTTAGGTTAGATCTCAGAAAGAACTTCCAACAAGAAGGCTGTGAGACTGGAATATGTAAGTTCTGAGCAATCAGGAAACCTCTCTAGAAACTCTTTGCTTCCAGCTGCCCACGGTGGCTGTCGCGGTGACATTATGGGCTGCTGAATGGCTGGATGGTCCAGTGGGCGTCTCTGAGCATGACGTCCATTCCCACCTGTTTGCTGTGTTTTTATATTTTCCACCCAATAAACATTTCTTGAGAGCTATTCTGTGCCAGACATTTTGCTGGGGGGACTCCCAGGGATGGCAACGACGAGTCCCTGCCCTCAGTTGGCCCCATCTGGCAGGGGACAGACTCGTGAGTGAACACCTACGATACGGTTCTGCAAGCATCGCGCAGAATGACTCCGAAACATGACGGAGAAGAGAAGAACTAATCGCACCTGGAAACTTAAAGGCGAGTTGCTCAGAGCAGCTGGCATTTCTTTTCTTGTTGTTCATTTCAATCTAAAAATTTTTTAACTTAATATTTTTTGACTCTTTTCTTGTTTATTTTAATTAATTCAGATGTGAAAGCAATGGCATTTCCTTTTTAGAGTTTTTTTAAATTGTGGTAAAATATACATAGTATAATATTTATCATTTTAATCATTTCCAAGTACACAATTTGGTGGCATTAAACACATTCAAGATGTTGTGTAACCATCACCACTGTCTATACCCCCAATTTTTTTATCGTCCCTAATAAAACTCTGTCCCCATTAGACACTAACTCCTCATAATTCCCCGTGGCAACCTCCATTCGTTCTGTCGCTATGAATTTGTCTATTCTAAGTGCCTCTTACAAGTGGAATCATACAGTATTTGTCCTTCTGTGTCTGGTTTATTTCGTTAAGCATAATGTTTCTAGGGTCCATCCAAGTTGTAGCATATATTAAAATTTCCTCCCCTTTTAAGGCTGAATAATATTCCCTTGTATGGATACACCACGTTTTGCTTATCCACTCATCTGTCCGTGGACACTGGAGCTGTGTCCACCTTTGGCTGTTGTGAATGACGCTGCTGTGCACACGTGTGTGCAAATATCCGTTCGAGTCCCTGCTTTCAGTCTGGGGTCTGTGCCCAGAGCAGCTGGCATTTTACGCTGGGCCAGGAGGAGTCCCCAGGCGGAGACCGGGCAAAGGGTATTCCGGGCAGTGGGATCCGTGGGCACAAAGGCTCAGAGGCTTCCTCATCCGCGGCTGATGACAGAAGCAGAGCAGGTGCGCGTGTCCCCACCCTGCATAAAGCCTAGGGGTGGGGGAGTAAGGTTGGGGCCCAAATATGAACAGTCTTGTAGCCTTAAAGGAAAAGCGGTTTATCCGCTCACCACACTTCTGATACCAAATGTGTGTGCTATCCGCACCGAGCAATTCTTCAGGTCTCTGCAGACAACTCAGTGTCCCACAGTTCAGTTCAGTCTGGTACCAACCGCGCAGGGTTAGCGGGGACCCCGCAGGGGGAGGACTCAGGCCTGCCAGACTGTCCCCACTGCAGACGCTGTTGCAGGTGCTGGGTGCCAGGTTGCCCACACTGGCCTGACGCGGCTCCACATCAGGCTCCCGAGACCCCTGCTCAGGTCTGATCATTTGCTAAAATGGCTCGCGGAGCTCAGGGAAACACGTTTAGCAGTTTATTGTGACACGGATGAACAGCCAGCCAATGAGGCGCACGCAGGTGTGCTCACTAGCCCGGAATCTCTCCAGACCCTGTAGTTTAGGGAGTTTTCTGGAGGCTTCATCATGTAGGCATGATTGACTATTAACTCATCTCCAATCCCCTCCCCTCCATGGAGCACAGGGGGGAGGGGGAGGGGGGGGTGGAGCTGAAAGCTTCCTGGTGACCAGCCCCCATCCAGGAGCCACGAGAGTTACCTCGCTAGAACAAAAGACACACCTGTCACCCAGGAGATTCCAAAGCATTCAGGAGCTCTGTGTCAGGGACTGGGGAAGAAACCAAATATAGTACATATTTCTTACCATGTCACATAGCCACACCCTGAGGTTGGTGCAGGAGTCCCTGAAGGATCCATGGCCAGGACGAACTCCATCGCATCTGGGTTTTGGACAGATGATCTGGCAGCCTGGGGGAGGAACAGACAGACAGGGAAGGATAGAGGAGAACAGATTCACCTGTGGGAGGAGGTGAAATGAGTGAATGAACGAACAGGAGGAGATGGAAGGAATGGGCCCAGATGGTGTCAGTTAGTGTCAGGGACCAGGGACTGATGGGACCTGTTAGTATCAGGTCTTGCAAACAAGGCCCAGGGGGGTGGGATTGGGGCTCCTTCCTCTAAAGGAGCAAATTACCAGGAAGAGGCAGGCCCCGGAGGAGAGGGCTGGTGGAGGGACAGGATTTAGGATGCCCACTGACCGCATCTAACTAGGAAAATGTGTTTATCTCACGCGGCACCAGACACACCATCTGGAAGACAGCGCAGTGAATCCTAGCTTCCGCCCCTAAATGCCTGCAGAAAACCGACAGAAAACAAGCCAGGAGGTTTTGGTGACTCAAAGTAATCGCTTCCTTCTGACTCCTGCCATTGACCTTCTTCCCGTGCATAATTTAATGCATAATTATCCCACCATTGCTTAGTTAACTGACACCAATTCGTGCAGGACCTGCCACAGACAGTAATAAACCAGCTGTGTTAAAAATGGATCACTTATCAGCATGTGCCGAAGCCTTCTAATGCCCCATAATGTCTAATCATTAAATCGTGACACCTTGAACTTGCAGTGGACCCCAGGAGCCACAGTTGAATTCTCCAACCACGTGCAGCCACGCTACCTTCTGTGCTGCTCGCCTCCACTGAAGACACTTGATGTCATCGAAGCAGTCACATTGAGAGGATCGTTCCTTTGTGCCCTGCACCTCCTTTCTGGCAGCCAGTCCCAGGCCAACAGTGGCCTGGGGAGGGCCGCTGTCTCAAAGACGGGGACCAGGAGACCTCGAAGGCCTGTGCATCCACACTCAGGTTTGCCTTACTTTGGAAGAACACAGAAAAAGAACAGTATTGGTTCACTATCTACACTAAGAAATGTATTGATGAAGAGATATATTAATAAGAATTTTAAAAATATGTACATACACATATATGTACATACATACACAATGTTAATTTCCTAGGGCTGCTCTTACCACAAACTCGGTGGCTTAAAACAGCAGAAGTTATCCTGTCCGTGCTGGAGGCCAGGAGTCTAAGTCAAGGTGTCAGCAGGTGGGTTCCTTCCGGAGGCTCCGAGGGAGGGTCCTTCCCATAACTCTCTCCTAGCTCCCAGGGGCTGCGGGCTGTCCTTGGTCCCTTGGCTTCAGATGCAATCTCTGCCTCCATCGTCACGTGGCCTCCCTGCTGGGTCCGTGTGTCAAATCTCTCTCTCTTTTCTCTTAGGAGGACACCAGTCATCGGATTTGGGGTCCACCCTGAATGTAGGGTGACCTCCTCCTGAGATCCTTAACTCAATTACATCTGCAAAGACTCCATTTTCAAATAAGGTCACATTCACAGGTACTGGGGTTAGGACTTGGACGCACCTTTTTGAGGGGACACTCTTCAGTCCCCTGCACATAGATAAATACTACCTTCTCACTGTAAACTTGATTTCATTCACCAAGCAGAGCGGGAAGCTTGAGGGGTACAGGAGGTAGCACAGTGGGGTGCAGTTGTCCTTCCACCCCAGGAGCCGGGCCGGCCACCCCTCCTCAGTCTCCTGCCCTTTGACTTCAGCCAGACTTGGGAGCTGGTGTATAGGGGTGGGGTGGGGGTGCTGCTCACACCACTCCCCTCCCCGCTCCTGCTCAGTGTCTACCTCCTGGCTCTGACCATCTGGCCTATGAGTGGCCCAAGCCCTGCCTGGAACCTAGTGTCCACATCCGTAATCCCTGGCCAGGCCGTCCTGGGACAGTCTGAGGTCTACACTTGAAACTGTGTTGTAAAAGAGAGGTCTGCGCTCCGGGCGGCGGGAAGTCAGGGAGGGAAGCCTTAACTTAGGGAGACGCGTGTGGCCTAAGGCCTGAGATAGGAACTAGAAAAATTCCACTTTTTGTAAGCCGTGAACACAGGGTGGAGGCTCATTTTGTAAACCAGTCCCAAGGTGAATCCTTTGGTAAATGAAAAAGTCCTTTTGTGAAGGAAATAATTGCCTTGGATTTGGCCCCCAGCCCCGGGGGCAGAGCTGTGTCTTATCTCCAGATCTCCCCGGGATACTACTACATGCAGGCTGAGCTGAATTGGAAGTATAAGCCACTTGTCAGAAAATTTAAGGAATCCTTGGTAATATGGTTAGGTGTGACAGGCATGATGGTTGTGTTTTTAAAAATCCTTACCATTGGAAACTCTTTTTTCAGGTTTCTGTTTGTTTGTTTGTTTGTTTGAGACAGAGTCTCACTCTGTCGCCCTGGCTAGAGTGCAGTGGCATCATCACAGCTCACTGCAACCTCCAACTCCTGGGCTCAAGTGATCCTCCTGCCTCAGCCTCCAGACTGCTAGGATTACAGGCGTGAGCCACCACACCCAGCCAGAAATGTATTTTTTGAAGTATTTAAGTTATTTAAATATGAAGTGACATGGTGTCTTGGATTTTCTTTAAAATACTTCTGCACTCTGTCCCCAAAGAGGTGGGGCGTAACTCCTGCCCCCTTAAGTGTGGGAAGCTCCTCCTGGTGAGTGCAGAAAGGGAGGGAGGGGAAGAGCAACTTCATGGCGGAGACGCCCGACACACACACCTCAGCCAGGTGACCCAGGGCGGCACCGGCAGTGGTGAGCAATGTTGGTAGTGCATACCCCGACAGGATGTGATGAGAAGGCACTTACCTCCCCCAAACCCACAACCCCCATCTAACCATGAGAAAAACATCAGGAAAATCCCAGTTGAGGACCATTCTGCAAAATTTCTGACCAGAACTCTTCAAAACTGTCAAAGTCATCAAAAACAAGGAAAATCTGAGAAAGTGTCACAGCCAAGGGGAACCCAAGGAGACGTGATGACTAAGTGTCATGTGGGATCCTGGAACAGCAAAAGGACGTTAGGTTGGAACTAAGGAAACCAGAATAAAGTATGTGCTCAGTTGACAATACTGCACCAGTATGAGGTCATTCATGTAATAAATGTGCCACGTAACACAAGAGGTTAGTAATAGAGAAACTGGGCGCCAGGCATGTGGGAACTCTCTGCACTATCTTTGCAATTTTTCTGTAAACCTAAAACTCTTCTAAAAAATAAAATCTATTTTTAAAAAATACTCCTGAAGCCAGGTGCTGTGGCACGAGCCTGTGATCCCAGCTACTCAGGAGGCTGAGGGGACAGGATGGCTTGAGTCCAGGAGTTCAAGGCCAGCCTGGGCAACATAGTGAGACTCTGTCTCAAAAAATATATTCCTGCAAAAAGCAAGTGGGGGAGGGGAAGGATGAAAGAAGATTGGTGGAAGGCTGATCCTTGCTGAAGCTGGCGATCGATACCAGAGGTTTTATACACTCTTCTCTATACTTTGATGCATTTTAAAACTTTTACAATAAGATAGTATTTTACAAAGTTAATAGTCAGAGATCCATGATCTTGAAGGAGGAAAGATATTCACGCAGAGAGTTGCTGATATATGCTAGACTATAAAGGTTCATTTGCTTGGCAGGCATCAAGTCAATAGACACAAGCCAAGTTGGTTACAGCAAAGGGGGTTATATTACTTGGATAGTTCCCAAAGCCGTGTGTCCCCAAACAAGGGGGTTTGGCTGGTTTTATAGTCAGAGGGCCATGTGGCGGGATCTGATGGGATCTTGCGTGCGATGAGGTGCTCAGACTGGATCCTGGCAGGGGGCGATGCCAGGGCTCCGTCCAGTTGGATCCTGATGCTGCCATGCGGTGTCTGCTTCTTAATGCAGTGCCCGCTCCTCGGTCCAAGCACTTAGGTTCTGCCCACGGTTGCATGCTTGGTTCATCTGGGTATGCTCAGCTTACATGACCTTCATCCTGGGGCGCCGTGGCAACCAAAAAGCAACTTACAACTTTGTTGCATAAAAGTGAAGCCCCACTGGTCAGGCGACAGGAATGCAGGTCATTTCAGGGGATGAGACAGGCATCCCCTCAGGAGAAGGGGGTCCAGAGGTGGGCATGGCAGAGGGGCTGAAGAGGAGGTGTGTGCACCGTGAGTGTGTGTGTATGTTGGGGGATGGTGACAGAAGCGTTCCTGGCACATAGGAGGTCTTTCTTCAACAGAATGATGTGGTTATTAGTAGTGGTGACTGTCACCATGCTTCCCACAGCCTGTATTACAGGAGTTCTGCAATGACTCTATTTCTCCCTTGAGACTTCGGAAGTCATTCAAGAGGGAGTTCCCATCTCATTCCATGTCCAGGATGAAGATGAACAGCCTCCTGAAGCCCCTCTCTTCGGCATGAATGATGCTGGGAAACGGGAATGGCACTGAGGAAATGTTGCTGGCACCCAGACAGCATCTCGGGGAACAGAGAATAGCCAGGAAAGGGGACAATTATGCAAACTGTCCTGAACATGGATCTGAATTGGCCTGAATGACAGCCCAGCTGCGGTGCAGGAGGTGGCCCCAGGCAAGAACGGCCCACAGGGCAATCGTGCCCTCTCAAAGCGGGTGTCCCTGACTGAACCAGGGGAGGGCACCGCTGCTGGAGCCACGTCACGCTGAAGCACTTAGCATTATTCTTTCATAAATTCTGGAGATTCGCTGCTTCTACTGCTTGTGCACACTAGACTCTAATGAAATGTGGCATCTAATTGAATAAAAACTGACTTCTTCAATGTGTTTGTACTGATGGCACTATTTATCGGGGACCTCCTGTGTAGGGTTCTTGCAGTTTTATGTAACCATCGCATTTCATCCTTACAGTCACTCCTGTGAAGGACGTGTCATTATTTTCATTTTGTTGTAGAGAAAACCGAGGCCACACAGCCAGTAAGTGGCTGGATTTAAACTCAAGCCTGCAAAACCCAGAGTTCTTAATGTTACATTTAGTATCTCATCATATTGTCATTTCTTCAAAATGCAACTCAATCTCATAAAACGTTAGTGGCAGAATCTTGGTGGTAGGTATCCTGGCATTTGTTGTACAATTCTTTCAACTTTGCTTTATATTTGAAATTTTTCAAAACAAAATACAAGGACAGAAACAACATAACTTGAAGCTCCTCTGTACGGTAGAGTAGGTTTCCTTCACTCAAAGCAGACAGCTTTCTGGTCGAATACGACTGTAGGAGACCTCCTGGAACCTTCCCTCCACATTTCTTCTACCAGATCAGCAAAAAGGATTCAGCCTGGTGTCTCTGAGTGTTTGCCTTCTCATGCTGCTTATAAACTGCTTTGCCTTTAGCGATTCCCCTCAATTATTTTGTTCTAAGGCTGCAATTAAGGAGGGACCACTGTTACGGGGGACCCAGAGGCACCACCAGCTCCCATTAGCTGGTCCCCTAATGCAGCTGATGCGAGACTCTGACGGTAATTACTTTGCAAGTGTAATGAGACACTTACGGGTCCATCAGGTGCCCAACCGTAGCGTGATATGAAATGGGAAAAATTAGGCTCATGTGTAATTTACACAGCTGTTTACTAAGTCTCTCCTGGACGATTAGGAAAAGGAAATGCAGGCCGGGCGCGGTGGCTCACGCCTGTAATCCTAGCCCTCTGGGAGGCCGAGGCAGGTGGATCGCTCCAGGTCAGGAGTTTGAGACCAGCCCGAGCGAGACCCCGTCTCTACTAAAAATAGAAATAAAAATTATCTGGACAACTAAAAATATATATACAAAAAATTAGCGGGCATGGTGGCTCATGCCTGTAGTCCCAGCTACTCGGGAGGCTGAGGCAGGAGGATCCCTTAAGCCCAGGAGTGTGAGGTTGCTGTGAGCTAGGCTGATGCCACGGCACTCACTCTAGCCCGGGCAACAGAGCGAGACTCTGTCTCAAAAAAAAAAAAAGAAAGAAAAGAAAAGAAAAGGAAATGCAGATTACAAAGATGCCAGGCTTCCAGAGCGCATTCCTGTGGCTCGATTGACAGTGGCGACCATTAGCATCGCTCATCATCACTGTTACTTTACCGGTGAATAAGATCTCACATGCATGTGGCACTTCACAGTTTGCAAAGCCCTCTTGTGCGCATGTCGCCAACGCCCGCACTGCCATCTAGGAATTACTGCCTGCACTCTGCAGATGCAGAAACGGAGGCTGAGAAGATGGCAGCGACCCGTCCTGCTAGACCCTGCCAAGGTGAGGCTCGGTGCTGGCCGCTCACTCTGAATCAGGCAGGGGCAGGACTTGGCTCCTCCTCCTCCTCCCTGGGGCTCCTTGGGGGGGGACTCCCTGCCTGCCCCCACGTGAAGGGTTCTGATTGGACAGCTTGGGTCACGTGCTTCTGTGAGAGCCAGTCAGCAGCAGGGGGCTTGGCTCTGCCCACCAATGGCAGCTCCCACTGTTTTGGGGAGTAAGGGAAGACCCTTTCCCAGAAGCAGCCGCGGAAGCAGCCACCAGTTGTCTTCTCAGCCCAGTCCCGCCCGGCCCTCCTGAGGGGGAGCCTTCCCTTCCGGGAACCTTTGCTGAGCCGGGCCCAGAACGAACTGGCTCCTGCAGACCTGCCCCCCAGCTGCAAGTGGGCAGACAGGCCCCCGTGCGCTACCTGGTGTCCCGCCCCTGGCCTTGAGGCTTTCATTGCTGCAACTAGCTCCCAGGCCTCTTCCATGCCCCGACCCCAATTCCCTGGCATGAAGAGCTGCCAGATGTCCCCCGGGCTCGTCTTGTTTCTGGACAGGGCTGCCCGGCCTGGCCAGCCCCACACCGGGCCTCCTCCTTCCCATCAGCTCAAGCTTCCAGTCTCCAGCAGGCCTTGTGCCGGGCTGGCCCAGGCCTGGCTTCGACGGACCAGTGCCCCAAACGAGTGACCTTGGAAACGCTTTACGTCCCCAAAGGTGGCAGAGAGTTGGAGTGGGGCTGGCTGGCTCGGGCGTGGGCCTGAGATGTCAGCCAGTGCTGGGGTCCAGGCTGCTGAGGTGAACTGGGGCACAGGACGGGAGATGCTCTGAGCCGTGCGTGGGGTCCCTGCCTAGGAAGATGGGATCGGCCCAGGGGAGGACTGAGAAGAGAGGCCTGCGTGGAAACAGAGATGGATGCTCAGTCCCTGTGGGTCCCAGTGGGCCTTGGGGCATCGGGTGATCCTGGCCCCACCACTGATGCTGAGGGTGGTGTTGGTTCAGTCTGCCTGTGTCTGTGCTGACACAGGGTTTTAGAGGGCATTTGGAGTCAGATAAACTGAATTTGAATTCCTGAATTCCCTCTGTCTCTACAACAGCGTGTGGATTTTGGCAATTGTGTTCCTCTCTCCGAGCCCAGTTTGCCCATCTCACAGTCACCGTGCATGGTCACACGCACCTCACCAGACTGCCAGGAGGAATAAATGAAGCACCATGTGCACAGTGCCTGGGACTCAGTGAACACTAGTTCTGTCTCCTCCCTGCTGAAGACAGTCGTTCTCTCCCCCCAGCGATTTCTAGAGAGGATCAGAATGCACACGAGGTACACGATTGGAAGGAAGTCTCAAAGACACCAGAGCCCTGTGGCTTGTCTAGCAGGGCTGGATGTGGGCATGAAACGGACTTGAGGCGGGTTTCTTGGAGGGCTTGGTACTGGAAATGACAAGGGTAGGAAGCTTTTCTAATTCACAAGCTGGGCCCACATCCAGAACCTTGCGGAGCAGGAGGGGTTTTGAGATGGCCTGGGGAGGGGCAGATTCTCAATCCTTTTGCTGGCGGAGGACTCCTAAGCTGGCAGGAGGCCTGCTTCTCGAAAGACTCCCATGCACAGGCCATCAGGATGATCACAAAGTTGTTTATTTTCTCACCTGTAAGAAAAGATGGATGCAGGGTGCAGAGAAAACCCACCCTTCCCCTGGTGCACATACTGGGGCCACACACAAACCTAGCAGGCTGTGTCTTTACCAAGGGATTTTCCTCTGTTTCAACAGAACTGCAATTTACCTTCTAAGTGCTCCCCGAAGCATGTTGTCATGCTGCTTCTGGGGAGAATTTATCTTACATTTATGTGCTATTCTACAGCAGCCATGTCCTTAGAACATATATCTGATTGGCAAAAAAAAAGTAGCAAAATGTCAAATTTTATACAATCAGGGCAAGAACTTGCCTTCTCCTGGCATTTGGACTGGCTGCCCCCTGAAAAATGTCTTTCTTTCCTTGGTCCTTAGCAAGGCCCAGCCCACAGACAGAGAAAGGAAATAAAATTTAACCTTTGCATTAAAAAATGAGCAAGGGTTTCAACCCAACAGTTGAGCAACTGGACTCATTTTTTAAACACCAGAATACTCAGATGGACTTACTCATCTGGCTCAGCTTGATACATGTTGACCTAACACTACAAACAAATACGTAACTTTAAGAAATGTCTGAGGGGTACAAACAAAGGCTATTGCTGCATAGTCGTTGGCAGCAATGACTTGGCCTGGAGGTGCACCCTTGGCTGTGCCCCAGACCAGTCTTCAGAACCAGTACTCAGAGACGAAGATGTGGACGTTGACGACATTTCGGTGGGAGACCACACCCCCAACCACATAGTTCATCTCCAGCTTCAGGACGGCATGAAACGGGCCCACAATGGGCCGCACTTGGCGCACAACACCTGGGGAGAGAGCAGAAAGTGTGCTGGAAGTTAGCAGGGACTGTAGCAACCTGGAGATCTGGGAAGTGATTTCCCTGAAGGAATTTGAGAGCTACAAGGGGTCTCAGACCTCACTGAATCCCATGCTCAGGTCCCTTGAGTAACATCCCCTCCAAGTGGGCTCTGCTTCCACCTCCAGGGACCAGAGACAGTGAACTTGTTACTTCCTGAGATGCACAGCTCAGACTGTGAGGGACGCCGTGAGTGTGGGCTTTGCAGTGGGCGGCTCTGGGGTCAATGTCAGCTCCTGCCCTCTGAGAGCCCAGGTTTCCTGCTCTGCCACCATCTACCTGACAGGATTTGGAAGACCCTAGAAAAGGTCCTGCCTGATCCACACCTATCCCCTCCTCCTACCCCTGGGAAGAAACGAAGCAGGAATACCCTTTCCCCATGATGTTTGAGGATCGCAGTGGAGTCCCGGACACCCCTTCTCCAAGCAGAGCAGTTCTGACTGCCCAAGGGACATGCCCCTGGACCCCTTGCTGTCCACACCTCTGTGGAGGGTGACACCCACGTTCATTGTTCAGTGTTTCTGGTAATGAAATCAAGAGGTGGCTCATGCCTGTAATCCTGGCGCTCTGGGAGGCTGAGGCGGGAAGATTGTTTGAGCTCAGGAGTTCGAGACCAGCCTGAGCAAGAGCTGGACCCCATCTCTACTAAAAAAAGAAAAAAAAGAAAAAAAAAATAGCCGGGCATGGTGGCACATGCCTGCAGTCCCAGCTACTTGGGAGGCTGAGGCAGGAGGATCACTTAAGCTTAGGAGTTTGAGGTTGCAGTGAGCTATGATGACACCACTGCACTCTAGCCTCGGTGACAGAGTGAAACTCTGTCTCAAAAAAAAAAAAAAGCGGGGAGGGTGTTGGCTCAGGTGACAGAGGCTCAGAGCAGCAGCAGAATGGCCAGGGCAGTGAGAAAGAGAACAGGAGATAGAGAGAGGCAGGTGTCAGTTCTGGGGAACTGCAGGGGGTAGCAGGGAGCTCTGTTGGGACCAAAGTCTATGACCAATGGCCTCCCCTGCTGGGGTCAGAGGACAGGGCACAGACCAAGCTCAGCTACGCAAGGGCAGCAACCCCAGACACTCTGCAGATTTGAGGGGGAGCAGGATTGGTGGTGAGAGAGTAGATTCTACAACTCTCTCCCAACCTGGGCCTGGCCATCTCCACGTCTCCTGGCCAGGCCCTGGTGGCACCACCTTGCCTCTGCAGGGCACCCAAAGGCTCCCAGAGAACTCTCCCACACTCTGGGTTGGGGCTAGAGAGTGCTGCCATCCTCACTGGATTGTGGAGAAAGGGCCTCAGATTCCTCAGCAAGCAAAGGATGCCACGTCTCCCTGAGCTTTTGGACCCGGTGAGTAAACAGTACAGCGTCTGCCTGTACTTCTGCACTGCACCATCCGGATGCCCAGCCCAGCATGTGCCTAGGCATCCGCTCCAGGTGTGCAGGGCCGGCCTCTGCCAGACCAGAGGGCTCAACAATTCACCTGCTCCTGCGTACGTGCCTCGCTCAACAGGCACTGGAGCCCATTTGCATTGTTACAGAGATAGCGAACAGAATCCTGGGTTCAAAGCTGGCGGAGGATCTAGGACTAAAAGCAGGTAAGTGCTGTGCTCTGATAGAAGCCTGAGCATCGTCCAGCAGGGGAAAGAAGGGAGGTGAGGAAGGCTGGGGGAGTCAGGACAGGCTTCTTGGAGGAGGTGCCCCCCCCTGCAGAGGAAGCTGCATGAGCCAAGCCTACAGGCCAACCCCCAGGGCCTGGCCCAGAGCAGCACAGACCAGGATGTTGACAGTTATGAATGAGTGACCTCCGAGCTCCCTTCTCCACTCCACAAGTGCTGGTGTTAGGATTTGCCCGAAGTCACATGGATGCAGGGCTGTGCTGGTAACTGCTTAACAACGGGCTCTCGTATCATACCATATACAATTTCCACAGCCGATTTCAAGGTACCAACGTGACATCACTGAGAGTGAAGTTGGGGAGACGTGTGTACAAGCAGCTCTCCAGAGCCAGTGTGAGCCGGTGTGAACTGGTGTGAGCTGGCTCTGGCACACCTGCTCGGATGCTCTGTGAAAAGTAAGCATGGGGCCTGCAGCTTCATAACCACATGGTGCGAAAGAGCCACTGACTGCTACAAATCGCTGATTCTGGGCTGGTTTCTGCAAACAGCACCTCTGCAGGCTCATCCAGTGTGCACGGGGCAGCCCATCCCAGGCCTTGGTGCCTGGCACGCAGCGACCACTCGGGGAGATCTGAGGGGTGTCCAAGGCCTTCCGCACCAGCAGCTGGTTCCCAGTCAGGAATGCCAAGTTCATTTGGGCACAATGTCCCCCCTTTCACTCTCTGGGCTTAAGTTTCAATAGTGAAATGCCCAGCAGCCGGGGTGGAATTCCAGGCTATTCCCTAAGCAAACCCGGGCTTTGGCTCCAATGGAGAGATGAACACAGCCTTCTGTAGGCTGTCAGCACCCTTTCTCTGCCTGCCACCTGGCGATGACATTGCAGCTTTGTCCTGTTTGAAGGCCCAGGAACGTCTTCAGCTCCCAGCAACAGAGACGGGCTTATCACCACCCTCGGATTACCTGCAGGTCCGGATGCTGGGTCACCCTGCCCGCCCTGCCCCGGGCGGGGTCTGCCTGCCAGGGTCAGTGTGGCCTCACAGCGCTGAACCCAAGCACACTTACACTCCCATGGCCCCTGTATGTCACCTTTTCTTCTCCCCAGGCCTGAGGCCATCGCTGGCACCCACCAGCCACAGAGGCCTGGGCTACCCGCCGACTTCACTTATCCTGGGCACAGAGAAGGCTCTTACCACCCCTCCTGGTGCTCAGAGGTTTGGGGCTTAAAGAAGAAAGGCCAGAGAGCCGAGTGAGCCTGAGGACTGCTGCACGGCTGAGCGAGGGGGAATGGGGACACCTCCACAAGCCACGCACAGACCTCTTTGTGTCTGTTACTGTTCTGTTTCTGTATGTCATAAAGTTATCATATGTGATACATAACATACAACTACAAACATAATGTATATATTATATACATATATACATATATTATTGAAAATATATAAAATACATAATTTATAAATTTTGTTACAGATAAAATATATATTAGATCTAGATACATATGTTTTTAGTATTTGATATAAAATATATTTGATAAATTTATATACAATTATATACAAATATAATTGTATATAAATAATAGCTTATATATTATTTATATAAGATATATTTATGGTTTATATATCACTAAGATATATTTATAATTGCTATAGAATTTATATATAAAATATAAACATGATAAAATATCATAATTAGCATATCATTATGTTTATATTTTATTTCACACATCTACGTTTAAACAAGCCTTCCTGGCTGCGTGTGGGGTCGCATGGCATGGGCAGTGCCGTGCTCTGTGCAGGCACTGGCTGGATGGGAGTGTCGAGAAACCGAGGGTCTCTCCTGGGGGGTCAGTCTGGGGCCAGAGGAGGAAAGAGACGGTGCTGGCGCGGTAACTTGGTGTGGGCACAGGGCCCTGCCACGGTCGTTCCAAATGGACTCAGAGACCTGCAGGGCACCAACCAACCTAGGGCTGCGGTGGGGCCCCAGGTGAGTTAGTTATTTAACCTTTCTGAGTTTCCATTTCTTCTTCGGTACCCAGGGATTAAAATTAGCCACCTTCAAAATCAGAAATGAAACAAACTCGAGGTCACCCTTCTTCGTCCCCCTCAGAAATGACCGCGGGCTACAGAAAAGCACCGGGTGTTTAAACAGGATCCGACCCTATTCCTGCACGAGGGAAACT
Organism: Lemur catta; assembly: GCF_020740605.2. Taxonomy (NCBI): domain Eukaryota; kingdom Metazoa; phylum Chordata; class Mammalia; order Primates; family Lemuridae; genus Lemur; species Lemur catta. The sequence continues at coordinate 3,842,440 of NC_059133.1, forward strand.
CACAGTATTTCTCTTGCACTGACTTTTAAACTCTACGAGAAGGGAAAGCCCTGGATGTGCGGAAACGTCTGCATCTAAGCACACCCTGTCAGGGCACTCGTGAGGTCCCGTCTGCAGCGCGCCGACGACTCAGACCCCATCAGCGGCGCGGCGTGACAAACACTGATGGAAGCCAAGGACCCCGCCATGGCAAAGTGCTGCAAAGAGGCGGGAGGCGGAGGCTGAATTACCAGTGTGTGTCTCAGGGCCTGGGTTTTCTCAAGGTCTCCACATTTAACAAGAAAAACAACTAAGACGGAAGCAATAGGGACGCTGTGGGGGTGAAACAAAAACTTGTGCAGTTGCACAGAGCAGGTGTACAAGGAGTGTGGGTCCCTTCCTGCCCTTCCAGAATTGGCTTCTCTATCCCTCCCCTCTGACCTGAGACCCACGTTGCATCTGCCACTGTCCACACGCCGCTCGGCCCAGGGCTCCCGTTCCCAGGCCACGGGCCCCAGCCTAGCCACGCTGCCCTGGAGCTCAGGTTTGGGGAGACACGTGTCCCCTACCCCAGGCTAGTTCAAGCCTTGCCCTCATCTTGACCACACCTACCCAGGGGCCAGGGAGGGCTTCACAAAAGAGCACCCGGGAAGTCCAGCTGGTCCCCCGTGCCTGGCACATAACAGATGCCCAATAAATGTCTGTGGAATCAAGTGGCTGGTTCTGACACCACTTCTTTGTTCACAGCTTCCTGCCCACTCATCACTGTCCCCCAACCCACCCATCTACTCAGCCACCCATCGATCCATCGTCAACCCGTCTGCTACAGTTGGGATTTCTGTTCCCTCCAAATCTCAGGTTGAGATTTGATTCCCAGTGTTGGAGGTGGGGCCTGGTGGGAGGTGTTTGGGTCACGGGGGCAGATCCCTCACGACTGGGGTAGCTCTCACTTGTTAGTTCACTGGATAGCTGGCGCCCCCTCCTCTCTCTCTCTTGCTCCCTCTCTGCCACATGACACACCTGTTCCCCCTTCACCTTCTGCCACGACTGGAAGTTCCTTGAAGCCCTGAAGCAGATGCTGGCACCATGCTTCTTGTACAGCCTGCAGAAGTGTGAGCCAAATACACCTCTTTTCTTTATAAATTACCCAGTCTCAGATATTCCTTTATAGTAATGCAAACAGGCTAATACATCATCCACCCATCCATCCACCCAATAGCGGCCACTCTGCACAGGGAGCTTTGACGAAGAAGCTTTAAGTTCCTGTACAGAGAAACTGACATTTGCACTGGGTTTTGAAGGATAAGTAGAAGCCAAGGAAGCAGGACGCACATGTGCAAAGCCCCAAATTGTGAAGGTTCAGGCCAGTTCTGGGAACAGTGTCAACCCTGGGGAGGCACAGACAGAGGAACTGCTCCAGGGGACCAGGAAGCCGTCTCTCGGCTTCCTCCCACCACCAATTCCACACCACTGCTCTTCAGAACCACCACCAACTGCCCTGCCACAGGGAGGCCGTGGGGAGGAAGGAAAGGAAGCAAGGAATGCTCACTGCCCACCTGGGGCATCACGAAGCCTCTGCTGGGGCCCGATTCCACCCATCTCGTTGATTCTACGGACATTTACTTGGCATCTGCCATGTGCCCAACACTCGGGACCGGCTAGACTGCGTAGGTCCTCTTTCCTGAAGTCTTCCCTGGTCTTCCCCCCTCCGCAGAGTCACCTGGTCTCTTTCCACTGTGACACTGCGTCTGCCCACTGCAGGGGGCATCCACAGTCGGCCCCCAGCCAGGGCCAGGGTTTGCTCTGCGTTCATCTCTGCCCGCCATCCCCAAGCCAGGGCCACGACTGCTGAGCGAGACGAAGGCAGAAGGAAGGAGAGAGGGAAGAAGGGAGATGAGTCCCTGAAGCCCCGCAACCTAGGAAGGAAGACAACACTTTGTCCTGAGGGACAGAGGGGCCACCGCAGGCTCTTAGCGAGAGAGGTTTCACGGGGGACAAGCGCTCTAGCAGCAGAACGTGGCGCACAGTGCTGGCCTGTCCCGCTCACCCGCTGGTGTTTACCTCCCCACCTTTCCGAAGCCCCAGAAAGAAAAAAAGGCCATGGTGCTGAGTACAACTGTGTTAATCTTCCAAATCCTCGTCCCTGGCATTTCTGCTTCGGGTCTCAGACGCTGCTGGTATTCCTTGGCGTGTCTGTGCCGCTTAAAGATATAATTAAGCCTTTTTTTTTTTCCGCTGTTAAAAAATGTAGGCCCCCTTAGGCACTTCACTCTCACGTCTTGCCTGTGCTTTGTAAATTGCAGCTGATGGGCGGGGGACCCAGCACCCCGGACACAAGGCGCATGGGGACAGCTTCATGCCTCTTGGGCTCCGAGGTCCACGTTCTTGGCCCCTGAAGCATCTCCCTGCTGCTGCTATTTGAAGTCGCGTGTCATAGTCCATCAGTTGTTTGAAATGATGAAAATCAGCCATGGCGCTCTTATGTCTCTGACTCGACACTGACCTCAAAAGAGACCTGCAGCCTTGGGTTCCTGCTCGGGTTCCGCACAGACCAGCTGTGCGACCTCCTGCAGGTCACCTTCCGCTCTGAAGTTCAGCTTCCAACTCGAGTCTGTGATTCTAACTGACACAGGGTAATGGAGTGAACGAGGTTGTCAAAGAGTATTTTGACAAACACGATGATGACCCAGGAGACTGCACGATAGCTCATCCCAATGGAAATTAACTGTTTTCTAAGAGACAGCAGCTTAAGTTGGAAAAAGCAGAGGTAAGACTTTGAAAGCACCGTGTCAACATGGTAAGAAGGGTAAGAAGTTGTCCCTAACGGGAGTCAGATTACAGAGTAATTGACTCCTTGGTGGTCACCTGTTTCCCCACTGCCATGTAAGGCCGAGGGCACTGTCTTGGCCACTGGTGAAGTCCTGGTTCTTGGAACATAGTAGGTCCGTGGTCCTACCCTGTGCCTGATACACAGGAGACACTCACCAAATGGTTGTTGAATGAATGGCTAAAGATTAAAGCATTAAGCACAGTTTATAAAGTTGAAAATTATCACCCACGAATCCAAGTATTGGGAAGGAATGGACAATAGCCAAAGGTCCCTGAGTTTTCAGCTATTGACCATGTGGAAGGAGAAAGGGCAACAAACAAGAGCCAGGCTCCAGTCTGGTCTCAGGGGCCACCACGTGGAGCCAGCCACAAGCAGGCAGGAAGGCAAAGTGTGGGTCTGCGTGGACAAGGTGCTGGAACGGAGGGGCTGGGAGCTCAGAGGAGACCATGGGCCCACCACAAGCACAACGGGCAACTGGAAGGAGGCAACAGTCGGCCGCACCTCAGTGGATTTACCTGGGTGGAAACCACAGTCCCTGTAGCACAGGATGTCTGGCACAGACCAAAGGCAAAGACGGAGCATGAGGTGCAGCAGCAACACTGCTGGTACATGCAGAGCAACCAACTAGCATGCGGCAGAGCGGGGAAGGCGGCTGCACGGCACGGGCGAGGGGGTGGGAACCGAGGGCCCCGTGTGCCCGCTGCTTCCTTCAGCCCCTCCACGGTGCTGTGGGGGAGAGACTGGCACCTTCCTTTCCCTGGGAAGTAAGATGACAGACTGTGCGAGTGGCACGTCCCAGGGCACAGAGCTGACAGGGCCACGGGTTCCAGGCGGCTGGGACCGAGCCCAGAGTCCAGCTCTTTCCACCCCACCATGCCCCCTCCCTCCTCACTGTGCAATGTCCAGAACGCTTCCAGAACGCACTGCCCTTAGCCGAGTCATAAATATACGGCAAGAGCGACAGAAAGGGATTAGGACCCACCAAGTGATCACATCAGGAACTGGTGGTGCAGCCGAGGGGACTGAGCTCCTGGAATCTGTCTTCTCTGCCTGCCCTGGGAACCGGGGGCAGCTGTCTGAATGCATATTTTGAATGCCGATGTCACTCAACATGTCTCAGCGAAACCCATCACCCGTATTTCTTGGTTATTATAACTGTGCTCCCTCCACAGGCCTCCTGCGAGCTATCCCAGTTTGGAGGGGACAGCTGCAGGCAGCTGAATGACAGAGAAAGCCCCCAGCGTACGCCTTCCCTTGGGGAGAAATGTCAGCTTTGGACCAAACCCCTTCAGCCTTCATCTGTGACGTGGGAGCCATTTCGTTGTAACGCTCACGTCACTGTCTCCCTCCTCATCCCCACCGCAGGCAGCAGAGCTGTCGTGGGGAGGAGGAAACAAGGCACAATGTGGCTGAGGGAGTTGCTGACGATCACACAGCCAGCAAACAGCAAACCAGAACTCGAACCCAAATCCTGGGCCACTGCCCCTTCCACCAAGCCACACGGCCTTGCCAAAGAGGCCTGGGCAGTGTTCCAAAAGGATCTGCCATCAGATGCACCAACTTTTACGAAGCCAGCCAAAACTGTGGCTGTGACGGGAGGGAAAGAAATCCTTTCCCCTCCCCTCCATGTGCTTCCTGCCCCGACCTCAGCCCCCACCCACCTGCTGGGGTCCTCCCAGACCCCAGACCCAAACTCGTCAGCCTACTCAAATCTCTCCAGACGCCCCCAGAGGGGCAACTCAAACCCAAGCACACCAAACACAGACCCACCCTCCTGCCCCAAACCCACTGCCCTACCCCCCACCTCCCACCCAGGTCCTCCCGACCCAGGAACTTGGAGTCACCCTCAACAAGCCACTTGCTCCCATCGCTCAAGTGCAATCACCACTGGGGCTGACGGGTTCAAGTCTCAGGAGTTTCAGGCCATCCTCCCTCCTCCCTCCTCCCCCGACCCCACCCTGCCTCAGCCCAGGCCTAGCTGCGTCTGCCCCGACGCTCACAACGCTCCTCCCGCCAGGCACCCTCACCGCCCTTGTCAGAGACACATCAGGATGTAAATCTGACCATAGATCCGACTGTGGGGCCTTGCTGTGGCTCTGCTGAAAACTCTGCCCCCCGCACCCCAAACCCCGGCTCACAGCAGGTGGGACGCACCCCAATGAGGCCCCCACTCCTCAGCACACAGTGCTTCAGCCATCCTGAACCCCTCGCAATCCCCCCGAGATGGGGGGCCGTGGCGGGCAGAGCGAGCCCAAGTCCTGCCAACTTGATTTAAAGACCCGGGCACAGCAGAGAGGGACACGTCTTGCCCTCTGCCTTCCAGTTCAGGCTACGCTGCCTCCTCCTACAGACGGAGAGGTTTGCACGCGCAGCATGGGGACCCCGCGCCTGCTGGAGCAGAGCCCTCTTCTTACTCATCGGACAGGCACGGCATGTTTGCTCTGGGCAGGGCTGCGCTGGGTGCGGGGGCCACGCGTTGCCTGGCCCTGGTCTGGGTCTTCATGGGGCTCGGGGGGAGGCAGGCAGGGGGGGATGGGCAGGAGAGGCTGGTGACAGTGAGCAAACGTGCTTCGGCAGAGCCGGGAGAACGCTCACCCCAGACCGCACACCGGGCGCTCCTGGAAGCTCCCCCAAGGGGTTTCCCTCGAGTGGGCTTTGAAGGACGAGGTGCCTGGCAAGAAGTTGGCCAGGGCGGGCACTTGTGCATCAGGAATGCGGGGTGCCCGCAAGTCTCCGCACATGGACAAGAATAAAAGAGAGGGGAGAGGGGGCCACAGCACAGAGCCATCCCACGCCACAAGGCCCCATCTCCCATGTCCCCTCATCCAGGCTGGTGTCCGACACGGGGCTCTTCCAGCACAGTCCTCAGGGAGAGGTCTGGCCAGCCGTCTGCTGAGCACTCATTATACGTCTACTCTGTGCACCGTGGTCATGGTTGTTGGGGACCCAAAGGTGACAACTGTGAGATTTCAGGACTGAGCCCTGCCCAAGGTCACCAGGAAGGTCATGACAACAGGAACCCACATAGAGTCCCAACACGCTGTGTGCATTCTTAGCCTGGAATCCGCTCCATGCCTCAGTTTCTGCATCTGGAGAATGGGAATAGTCACCCACAGGGTCGCTATGAGGAGCAGGTGACATAAAATGTACATATAACATGCTTGGAAGAGTGCCTGGCCCCTGGCAAGGGCCATGCGGGCTTTGCTGTTTTGCTGAGGACTATGATACTTGGGGTTCTCGGCCTTGGCCACGGATGGAAAATTCCTCACCAAGTCCCTCTGGAAACACCCCGACATTGTCCCCTGTCTGTTGAGGCTGCTGGCCTGGTGACGGTGGCCCTGAGGTCCCTTAACATATTTAAGGATGCTCACCCGAGGTTGTCAGAAGATTTATATCATCATAAGACTCTTTTTTTTCCAATTTTGCACAACATGCCTCTACTGCTGTTTGGCTAAAACATTTCATTTTTCAAAAAAGAATAATTTATGAACGTGCCCAGTGGTATCAAAGGCTTTTCAGAAGGTGCAGGCCAGCAGCATAAGAGGGTCACAAATCACTCCCCTGAGAAGCTCAGAGAGCTAAGGAGCTGCACTCGGCTTGTTTTAACCCCTTGGTGACCTGGGAGTCGGTGGGGGTGTGGGATCCTGCAGTTCCGGGTCCCTGCCAGGGCCGGGACTGGATCACCTGCTAGCGGTGCATTTGCTGTGTGTGTGTGTGTGTGTGTTACACGCATGTGCATGCGTGTGTGCATGCAAGAAACAAGGACAAACAGGGTGACAGAGGGGAGCCTCGTACAAATGAGCCCGTCAGAGGCACTTCCCTCGAGGAGCTCAGTTTGGTGCAACTGAAAGTCAAGCAAAAACCTCCCAACGCCCTGACCCCTGGCGCTTCCCTCTTTACTGCACCCTTCCTGCAGGCACCAACACTCCCGCTCCTGTTCACAGCAGATGTTCTAGAAGGAGTCTCCCAGGAGTACCCACTGCAGTGTCTTCCCCTCCGTCCACTCCACTGAAGCAGCCTCGTCGAGGCTGCCTGTGGTCTCGGCACTGCTGAAGCCAGTGGCGGACCCTTGGTCCCCATCTGACCTGACACTCGCAGCAATGACAGGCTCAGCTGCCCCTCCCCCGCCCTCTTGGAAACTTCTTCTCTTCTGGGCTTCCAGGACTTTGTGGGCACAGCAGGCCCACCCTGCCTCAGGGACTTTGCATGCGCTGTTCCCTCTGCCTGGAACCCTCTTCCTCCAGATCTCCATGTGAGTCATTTCCTCAGCTCCTGGGTCTTTGACAAATGTCACCGACCACCAGATTGAAAGTCATATTGCACTGCCACTGCACACCCTGCCCCACCGTCCTCCTCTCCTGCTGTGCACAGCACTCACCACCATCCTATGTGCATCCTATGCTGTTTCCTGTCTGCTCCTAGCCCTGGAATACAAAGTGTGCAGATTCATGTCTGTCTTGGTCACTGCTGCATCCCTTTGAGCAGGGCCTGCACCCAGGGGTACGCCCATTACTTGTTGAAAGAACGAGTATGAGGAGAGTTCCGAAACAGGCTCAGGCAGGGTGCTGTGGGAGCACACAGGAAGGGAGCACATGCTGCATGTGGAGGCATGAGGGCATCTGAGAGGAGGTGACAGCTGACCTGGGCTTTGAGGGATGAATAGGAGTTTACCAAGAGGAGAAGGTAAAGTCCAGGAGCAGAGAGAGAGGCCATGGAACGTCTGGAGTCTGGGGCATGAGCTGTTTGTGCTGGAGTGGAGCGGAGGGGAGGGGAGGGGAGGGGAGGGATAAGATGAGGGAGGCAGAGCTGAGCAGCCAGCAGGCAGACCCGGGAGCTTCACCTCTGCCTGGAGCCTAGGCAACCCTGAGCGCTGGGCCCCAGGGCCAGGGCCTGCTCTAAGGGACGCAGCAGTGACCACAATGGACAGACGTGAATCCCTACCCCGTACACTTTGCATTGCAGAGGGTAGAAGCACAGGAGGGAGATGGGCGAGTCTGGGCTGAGGACGTCTCTCTGGCCAGGCCGCAGGGATGGACGGGGAAGGCGGGGCTTCGCACGGCAGTCACAGCAACGCTGGCTGTGGGTGTGGGGAGGGGGCGGCTTCTGGCTTTAAGAACTGACTGGCTGAGCACGTTTTACCATGACATGCAAGTAGGTTGCTGAGAGAGGAAAGATGCTTTGGTTAGGCTCAGCCCATGGGACCTCACAGGCAGGTGACATTGTCTGGGAGCAGGGGACCTACAGGTCTGAGACTCAGCCCACATAGGCATATGGGTCGGTGGTGCAGGTAGGGGCTCAGTCCCTAGGAGGCTCATGAGAATGACAGCATGTTGGGGTCCCAGGACCCACGGCTGGCCTTGTCAAGAGGCCACAAGAGGGCCTCTTGTCCCTAGACTCTGCCCACATGGCCTGGCCCCAGCCCTGTGCCGGCTCCCAGTGCTCTCTGGTGGCCGAATGTCACCCACCAACAGGCATCACGGGATCCTGCCGGGCTGGGCCTCTGGCTGACTGTGGGGTGCACGGATGCACTCCCTGCGCCCTCCCTGACTCCCCAAGAGACACCTGCTCATGACCCTGCAGCCTTTCACCTGCTCAGTGCACACCTGTGTCTCCATGTACCTGCGATTCACGGTCCCTGGTGACCCAGGCATGTGTCCATGGGCACCAAGTAGGCACAGGGGATGGAAATTTCAGCTGCCGGCCAGGCAGTGAGTCCTCCAGCCCAAAGCTTGATGAGCGCCATCGCCCAGGAGCGAGGCAGGTGTCTCGAGTTTGGCCTCCTTCCACCCTCCTGCTGGGACCCCGACAGTCCCGTGTGCGGGAACACCATGAGGGCAGAGCGGTGTCACCTCCCAATCTCCTTCAGTTGCATCATCTCATCTGAGCACCACCAAGAAGGCCTGCAGAGCGGGGTGCAGCAGACCCCTGGGGGCTCCCAGGGCAGGGCGGCCTCCTTTCCCCACGGCGCCCCACTCACGTGGGCTCCAAGCAGAGACTGTGCCCTGCTGCACCCCCCAAGCCCTCCGGAGGCCGGTCCAAGCCCTGGGCTGCCGCGGGGAGGCTCACCAGCGGTGTGGCTGGGGTGACGCTGAGAGTTTCCACAGCTGTGAAATTAGGGGTTGCTGACCCTCCTCCAAGCACTTGGGAGGGACAACAGCCGCTGTTGCAGAGCAGTCACGTGGTCAGGCGCAGCACTGAGCTGATGCCGCCGACGGCACCTCTGCTCCGGGGGCGCCATGTGGAGCACACCGGGAGCACAAAGGTGTTTGTCCCTTTCTGTCCCTCTGCCTCGTCCCCTCCGAGACCCTCCTGCCCTGCCCTCTACCTCCCATCACCCCGGGAAACCACTTGGCTCCTGGCCAGGGCGTGGCCCCCGGGGTGACAGGGCTGTGCCTCCCAGAGAAGAGAAAGCGCCTAATCCCTGGGATTTGCCGTGAAAGCCGGGACAGGGCCAATCACTCATCGTCGGGCAGGGACGGCTGTGCTGTTGTTTTTAGGTGGAATTTCTGAATCTCATTTGTAATGTGTACTGATCCGGGGCCAAACCTTACAAATCAGGCTGCAGGTTGGGGTCAGCAGTGCATATTTAACCCCTTAAGAGGTAATAGTCTTAAAGAGATGATCTGAGCCCTGTTAGCTGGGACAACTGATGGTCTTAAGCTTTGACCGAGGCTTTGCCTGGCTAGGGTGGTATCTCCACTCACAAGCCCTCATATCAGGGCCACTGTGTACAGTTGAGTAGGTCGTGCACTGCACATAGACTAGGCTGTCAATTATATTCCCTAGAGTTTTGTAGTACACAACACATTCAACTGTACATGGCAGCCTTGCCACACACCACTTCTCTTTCCCTCTGGGGCATTAACAAGGACAAAACCAACTCCTGAAATACAAGCACTTTTAGCTGTGAGAAGTCACATGGCAGGTTGCTAGGGACACTGCTAGGCCACTTCTTAAAAGCAGGCTCTGTAGCCTGGATGTAAATTTGTCCCCGAGCACGCAGTGCCCCTGGCATAGAGCAATAACCCAGGATGTTCCTGTGAATGAATAAGATGATTCAAGGGTGACAGGACTCGGGAGGCACAGCCTGCTTCCAGCCAGGCGGGACTCGGCAGCCCAGGCTGGGAGCCGTGCCCGCTGAGCAGCTCCCAGGCGGGCGGAGCCGCCGGGCCGGACAGTGCTGGCACTGGGCCGTGCGCCCTCCTCTGGCCACTGCTCCCTAGGCGGGCCCTGGGCCTCCACCAGCCCTCAGCTCCGAACCGCCTCCTCCCAGCAGCTCACCTGTCATCCTAACCGCCTCTGGGCCAGACGACGCTATCTCACGTTAACATAAGCACACTGCCTTGGTCCTTGCCTTGCCTGCCACAGCAAGGCAAATGTTATCATGGCCACTTTACCGAGAAGGAAACTGAGGCCCGGAGGGGTTAGGTAAGCTGCCTAAAGCCACACGGCTAGACACAGAACAAAGCATCAAGCCCAGAACGGCCGACCACGGCCACTGAAACCCAGGTGCACTGCGCCCTAAGGGACCACCCCAGCCATCACCGCTCTTCAAACAGTAAACGTGAAATAGGGTAATAATCCTTATGTGCTAACAGATGAAATTAAAAATGCTATTTCAGAATGTAAAATCTCGCAGCTACTTTTAAGAGGGGGCATGAGAGTGCTGTAGGCGGTGTGTTGGCACACTGGCCAAACTCAGAGGCCACCTTGCATACTGCCCAGACGTGCCACAGTGAACCCACCTCAGTCCCAGTGTGTCCCCCCAGAGCTCAGGCCTGCCGGCTCCAAACCCACCAAGTAGAACTCCCCAGGGGAGACCTGCCCGGGTTATACCCTGGACCCCAATAAAGGTTTTAGTCCCACAGGTCCCCCCCTTGCGTGTGCTCCCCACCTGTTGTCCTGATGGCTCCCCCTTCCCGTCGGCCCCGCAAGGCACGCTGCCCTCTTCCCTCGGATCCGCGAGTAATACCCTGCCCTGCCATTGCCTGTGTTGTGTCGGGCTGCCTCCTCTGCGACTCACCTGACCCGCACACAGGCAGACCTCACCTACTTCCTGGTTAGGGCTGGCACTTACACAAGACCAAACTAGAAAGAATAGGCCGGGCGGGGGGGCTCACACCTGCAATCCCAGCACTTCAGGAGGGTGAGTTGGGAGGACCACCTGAGGCCAAGAGTTCGAGACCAGCCTGGGCAACGTAGTGAGACTCCATCTCTACAAAAAATTTAAAAATTATCTGGGCATGGTGGCACGTGCCTGCAGACCCAGCTACTCAGGAGGCTGAGGCAAGAGGATGGAGCGAGCCCAGGAGTTTAAGGTTACAATGAGCTATGGTCAGGCCACCACACTCTAGCCTAGGTGACAGAGCGAGACCGTCTTTAAACATAAAACATTTTTTTTAAACAAGAAAGAGCTGATACTTATAAAACACTGGGTTGTCAGTACTTACACTCTGCATCCCTACTATGCGAGAGGCCGTGCAAGGCACTTTCACACGGATCGTTTCACCCAAGTGCGTTAGTGGAGTCTAATTAGGGCATTTCCTTTCTAACCCTGATGCGGTCACCAACTCCAGGGTGAGCCGCCCGTCATTCAGCCCTCGTCCACTCAGACTTCTCTGGCTGCCGTGGTGCTCGCCCGCCTTGCCCCTGCCGGGATGAGGACACAAACCTCGGCTTCTCGGGGGAACCCTGTGCCAGCCGGGCCCTTGGACACGTCTGGGAGGCCAAGGGGACTGGGGACAAAAGAGAGCTCACATGGGACCTGCCTGGGAACCGCAGCTCCGACTCGCTGGCTGTGGGGCCCTGGGCCAGCATTCAGATCTTTGTTATATAAATGGTGACGCCAGCCAGGGTGGCCACCCCTCGAGACTGCTGGGATCCAACTGCGCAGCGGGAAGGGCTCTGTGCACGCGTGGGGTGAACGCACAGGGAGGCACCAGGGGACTCCAAAGCAAAGGTGTCAGCAAAGTCTCCAAATCCCGTCCCTGGGCCCAGGGCGGCCTCGGGCTGGGAGCATGGGATCTGGCCTTGATTCTGCAGGGCCCGCTTTCTCCAAGCCAGAAAGTATAAGTCAGCTCAGAAATCAAGCGCTGTGTACACACACTCGCCCACCCACACGCACACTCACCCCTCATATACTCACATGCACCTACGCACCCCCCACGCCCAGCCACACGCACACTCACCCCCCATATACTCACATGCACCTACGCACCCCCCACGCCCAGCCACACGCACACTCACCCCTCATATACTCACATGCACCTACGCACCCCCCACGCCCAGCCACACGCACACTCACCCCTCATATGCTCACATGCACCTACGCACCCCCCACGCCCAGCCACACGCACACTCCTCCTTCATATGCTCACATGCACCTACACACCCCCCACGCCCAGCCGCACACGCACACTGAACCAGATCAGAGGGCTTGCCCAGAAGCAAGTTTGAGAAGTGGAGTGGGACTGAATGTCTTTTTAGATGCACAGGTTGTAATTAAAGCCCGTTCCCAGCCAGGGAGGGTCCTGCCCGGCCTATAAACAACCTCCCTAAGTGGCAGCCAACTCCAGAATCTGCCCAAAGGGGTGGGTGTCACCAGGAACCACTGAGCTCCGAGGGTTCCTGGAGGCCCTGGGCCCCCTGCCAGCACCCAGCAGCAGCAGCTGGGGAGGAGGCAGGCCCGGGGGTCCCGGGCAGCAGCTTGGTACAGTTGCCAGCACTTGGCGGGTGAAGAATCGGACAGTGCTGCTCCAGGACCCCGTCGCTGCCTCAGTGTGGTGGCATTTGAATGTCACTCTTGACCACATGGACCTGAAGGGAGGTCTTTACTCACAAAGGGGTGGCCCAGGACCCAAGACCCCATGGCTGGGAGCGCTCGGACTGTTTAAAAGGAGATGCTTCACTGCTTCTCTTCTCTGGCTGGGACCCAGACCCGACTCCTGCTGGCCAGTGTAGACGCCAGCTGGCGCAGGCTGGAGAAAAATGGGGCTCCATGCAGACCATGGGGATGGGGAAGCCCTGGAGTCGGGCAGCCCCAGGAGTAACCCTGGTCCTCACACACTCCCCGGCTGGGAGAACCTGGCAAAGTGACTTAGCTCCTCTGGCCTCAGCCTTCTTGCCTGCTGAGTGGGCACAAGCGCCACTCGAGCTGCAGGAGGCAGGGGGCAGTTAAACAAAGCAGGAGGATCTAGAAGTGCCGTGGGCAGCACGAGCCTCCTGAGGAGCTTCCCAGACCTCCAGTGGCTCCCCGTGGCCCCTGGAGAACATTCATCAAGGCCTGGCCCTGCCCCTTCAGCTCCCGCTGTGTAGCGATGCCTCTTTGTCCAACTCTCGCCTACCTGGCCATCAAGGCGCAGCATTTGTGTTACCTCTTCCAAGAAGCACCCCCTGACTGCTCTGTCACACATCTGTGGCTGCAGAAAGCTATGTAGTCCACCCTGGAGGTCACCACAACCCTGCAGGCCCGAGGGTCAGGGGCCACGTGCAAAAACAAGCAGTGGCCAGAAATCCACGTCACCTGTGTGCTCTCTGGCTCCTCCTGGTTTTGGGGAGGTTTTAACAGAAATTTTGGCAAAGCAGGCCCTCATCACAGACAGGTTTTGCCCCCCTAGAAAAAGAGAGAGCTGAGAAGTGTGGTCAGGAGGCTCGGGTGCCAGCTGCAGCCCAGCGGCCCAGGGAGCCTGGGTGGGCCCCGGCTGCCTTCTGTCCCTTCCGCAGGCTGGTGATAAGATGGCCTGGGCTGCTGGGGCCCGGGCTCCTCTTAGTCATCGCTTGGGAGCTACTACTTGGAAGACCCCTTCCCGGGGCACCCCCGATTACAGCCTGTGCCCTGCAGAGCTAAGATTGAATCCAGAGCTGCATGAGGCAGGCTTTGTAGTGGCCCGAGAATGCCTCGGGCATTAATAGAGCATTTTTGCCCGGGTTGGAAATGCTTTCTTCATGTTTCATTGACAGCCGGTTAAGGAGGAATGTGTGGGGCTTTGCAGAGACACAGCTGGCCTGCCGCACAGGCTCCTGATCCCACTAAGCACTGGGCTTTGAAGGCTGCATTAGAGGAAGACCTGGCCCTTTCAGGTTCTTAGCAGACCCCGGGCATCTTCTCCCTCTTTTCCTGTTACTTTAGGAGGGCTGAACACAGTGGCCCCAGGGGCCTGGCGGCTTGTACACTAGTTGTTTTTCTGGACCACCCAAACTCTCGGCAACTCTGCCCAGGTCAGCACCGGCCATCCGTGGGCTCCAGCTCTGGGGAAGTGCAGTGTTCGGGGAAGAAACGCTTCAGGCCCACTCCAGCCTCCAGCGCCACGTGGCCTCGGGCAAGTCCCTGTCTTCTCTGGCCCTCACTCCCTTGTTCTTTAGACGGGATGATCTCCTCATGTCACTGAGTCACGGCGATGACGGAATGCCAGCCCTTGGTCATCACAGGAGCTCAGCAAATGTCATTCCTTTACCCGCAACAAGACTCAGCTCGGGCCTGGCCTCTTCCGGGGTCTCCCCGATCCTGGCTCTGCGGTGTTTCAGCCGCACAGTCTCAGGCGGCACTGAACTCAGTTCTGTCCTTTGCCCAAGGGAGACAATCGTGGCCGTCCCGGGTGGTGTTTGGAGGCACCAAAGAAGAAAGCAGGTGAAAGTGCTCGGCAATGCCAAGGAGCGGCGAGGTGAGGTGCCAGGGACCCTGTCCTCCCTGGGCAGCTCAATGCCTGGGCTCGCGTCCAGCGGCAGAACAATCCTGCACCAGGGGATAGGCCTGGAGCTGTGCTCCCCTGACGGCTGCCCCCGCAGGCCAGGAAGGCCCCGGGGTATCAGAAGTTATTCTGGCCAGAAGAGGCGGTGGGGGGGGGGGGGGAGGCCCAGGGAAGAGAGTCCAGGCAGAGGAACAAGGTCAGAGCCCAGCGGATACAGAGACAAGAGCACAACCAGAAGCCAGCCTCAGGCCCAGCCTGGCAGGACCTGGCTCCCCGGCTCTCAGTCCTCCACCAGAGAGATGACCCTGGCGCCAGGCGGTACACTCTGGGGGCCCAGCCAGACGGGACATCCTGCAAACACACTGAGTGGAAGGGGCCGGGGCTCGCCTGCAGGCTGGGCTACAGGCAGGGCGAGCTCCAGGGCCAGGCTGGGCGCTCCCCTGCACAGCCCCAGCCGGGATTCCACAGGCCAGGGCAGCCGGGACTAAGCACGCCGAGGGGAAGCCACTTGGTCCCTGCAGCCGGATCCACATTCCGTTCCCAGGAAGCCGGCTGCTGGGAATGGCACCTATAGTCACCTCTCACCCCCTGGGGCTCTGTTCCATTGCCCGCCATGCCCTGAGTCACTGTGAGAAGACTGGCAACCCTCCCGGCCTCTATAGGCCTCAGTTTACCCCCCTCCAGCAGAAGGGGTTGGAGGAGATGGTCTCTGGGAGCCTCCCTGCTCTGACAGGCCAGGATTTTCTGCCCCAGTAGGTGGGAAGCTGAGAAACCCAAGCTCCCAGGTCGGTCCTGTCCGGGCGCAGACAGGCCAGAGAGAGGCGCCGGTGGGCACTGGTTCCAGGCCCGGCTCAGGTCACCTGGGGGATTCAGCTGGGAACTGAAGATGAAAAACCGCAAGGAACCCGCCCCCGAGAGCCCCCGCAAGCTGTGGAGGCCCCGTCTCTGCGCATGCCTGTTTCAGTATCTCGGATGACATGGGCCTCGCTTCCCCGCTGGGACACAAGCCCCCATGGGCAAGGGCTACATTGTATCTACCCATCTCTGTCTCCACAAGGCCCGGCCCAGGGTCGGGTACAGACAGGAGCTCAGAAAGAGTTTAGAGCTGAAAGCATGAACGAGAGAGCTGGAAGGTTCTATGATTCCACACTCGTGGTTCCCAGAGCCGGGAGTCACCCCAGGGCTGGCCCGTGTCAGGCCAGCGGCAAGCAGGCTGGGCACGTGGAGGGCTTCTGCGGGCCAGTGCCAGGGTGCTCACCGCCCCGCGCCCGGCAGGACAGACCCCGGACCCCACCTCCTGCTGCCTGCCCGCACGCACAGGGGGCTGCAGGGCCCTGAAGGTCTCTTTGTCTAACTCTCATGTACAGCCGGGTAAAACGAGGCCCGGCGTGGGCAGTGACTCAGGGGCAAGTAGCAGCTTTGTGACTGCTGACAATGGAACTCACGCGATCCGGCTAGGGCTAATGCGCCATTAATTGTAATTAACTAATTATTCCCGCTGCCAACTAGCGGAGGCGGCGGCTGCGGGGGAGCCCTCGGATGACTCAGTCATGTTTACAACATGCAAACCCATTTAAGAGCTCGTAAAGTTGCTATAAATGGCTCTTAGGCAAGAGGCGAGTAACGACTCCCTCCCTCCGGCTGCTGCCGCGCAAGCCTTCGGGGTCGGGGGCGGACTGCGCTTCCGAGGTCCCACAGCGCCACCTGGAGGCCGCGCCGCAACACACTGCCCGGCGCCACCTGCGCGGGCGCCGGCTCCGGGCGAGACCAGACTCAGGGCCCCGAGACTACGAAGCCCACTCCCCCCATTCACCGTGGGGAAACTGAGGCCCAGGTGATGGCAAGGGCTGCCCTCCGTTGCTCAGCTGCCTTGAAAGTGTTCAGAGTATAAATTTAAACCCCAAACGGCAGATGTAACCATTTTCACTCCCCACAAATGCTGTAAGATGTGACGGTTCCGGAGAGGTGCTATGAATGACGGAAACAAGCCTGCACGGAGGGGTGGGTCTGCGTGTCTCCTCAGATGCCCAGGTTGTCATTAAAGCCCGTCCCCAGCCAGGGAGGGTCCTGCCCCGGCCCGCGCCGTCACACCCCCCCAGCCAGAGTGCGCTGAGCGGAGCTTCCCACCCACTTGGCTCTTCCCTCTGCCTGGTCAACCCCAAGTCCCCGCTCCAGCGCCACCTCCAAGAAGCACCCTTCCCCCGCCCTCCGCCCAGCTCCCCAGACACCGAATCTCCAGGGAGGGGAGCAGCGAGCACCACGTCCAGGGGGCTGTGAGCGACGGCCGGACCCTGGTCCTCTTACCAACTGACACGTGGAGAGGGGACAGCGACTCTCAAGGCCACCTGCAAGTCAAGTCAGTTCCGAGGCCGAGACAAGAACTCAGGTCCTCTGACCCCTACTTTGCTGTCCCTCCGGTCGCACCAATAAAAATCCTATTAGCTCCCACCAACTGTGGGACTGTATTGAGCCCCGGGACAAGTGCTTTGCTTGTGTAGTATCACTTGAAAGTCATGGTTGCGAGCCAGAGAGGTCTCTTTAACCTGCCCATTTTGCAGATGGGAAGACTGAGGCCCAGAGGCACCACCTGGGGTCAGATCCCAGGCTGCTCCTCCAGCTGAGACAGACCAGGGGCTGTGGGGTTCGGCACTGGGCCCTGAAGGACAGGCGGGACTGGATTTGGGAAAGGGACTCAGACGGGAGCTGTGTTGGTCCGGGGGTTCTCCCGCCCACCTGGCACAACCTCTGGGGGTGGGGGTGGGGGGCGTCTCCAGCCACTCACCCACGGTCATGCCGTCCATGTAGCGCTTGACGATGTCAAAGGAATCCCGCAGGTTCCCCTCTGTGATGTCAAAGATGATGTTGGCCTGGCTGGCAGGGTGCGGCGGCGTGATGGCCCGGAGAAAGATGATCTCTGCAGCGGGAGGTCATGGCGTGGGCAAGGGCACAGTTCCAGGCCCCAGCCCACCCCAGGAACCCACCCCAGGGGACGGAGGAGGGGTCCTGAGCTCCCAGTATCATAGCCTATCTCTGTTTGATCAGTGGGGAAACTGAGGTCTTGAGAGATCTGGGATCTTCTTGGAGGTCATGGAGCTAATCAGTGGCAGTGCCAGCACGAAGGAGTCATGACTGTGGGCCAGGGGAGGGACATGGGTGAGGGGACAAAGGGAGAGAGGGCAGGAAGGCCAAAGGAGCAGCTTCCTCCCTGCCCGCAGTGCTGCAGGCCGGAGGGGCCGCCCTCAGGGTGGGCCGGGCAGTCGGAGGCTGCGTCCATCTCCCAGACCCCCTGACAGAGGAGCTGGGCAGACCACCCTGCCTGAGAGCCATGGGCGCACACTCGCCCAAGGTCTGGGTGATCCTGGGGTGTCTTCTCCCTGCGCCTCAGTTTCCTCATCTGCAAACTGAACGAGGAAGCCAGCAGGTGCTCACTGAAGGTTAGAGTCTGGATTTCCTGGGCCCAAGATGCCAGCAGGTGTCCCTTAGTCACACCTAACTCCCTGCTGGTAGCCAACTCACAGCCCATCACTGGCCAGAGAGGCCATGAGATTGGCCGTTAGGGATTGGGAAGGGTTTGTGTGTGGTTTGGGGAAACCCCAACATTTTGCACAAGGCAAATACCAGTTTGTGATCTTCTCCCACCCAAGCCTGTGCCCACCTGTGAAGACTCTGTGTCCCTCTAGAGCCAGCATGCAGGGGAGCCGGGGCAGGGCTTGCTCCTTTGCCACCCTGTCGCCGGGGAGTCTCTCCGCCCTCCCACCGCCAGGGCCAGGTTACCCCACGTGACCATGTCATAGTGTAAATAGCGTTGTCATGTCTGCCTCAATTGTATGTCTTCCCCAAGAGCGTCAGAGGACTCTTTTCTTATGACTGTGTCCCCAGGGCCTGGCCTTGAGCCTGACACAGGGGCCTCTGTCCACACCTGCTGAGTGAATTAACGATGGCGCACCCCTCTGAAGCCCGGGCACAGAGACTCCACAAATGGGGGGTGCCTGGGGGGTGCACTGGCCCTGGCGCACAAGTGGCACGGCCTTGGAGTTGAAGCTCCAACTCCAAGTTCAGGCTCTTGCTTATCCTCCCAGCCCACCTCTTGCCAAGCTCTACCCCCCAGCCAGAAAGCTTGGCTCAGGTCCTCAAACGCCCACAGTGTCCCCTAACCCCCAGGCCTTCCCAGCTGTGTCCCACTCTGCTCAGCACCCTCCTCTCCCCTTTTCCTTCTCTCACTCAGTCGTCTACTAGTCACGACTGAGGCGTGGAGGTCACTTCTTACAGGAGGCCCTCCCTGACTCCCCAGTGCAGGGCACAGAACTGACACTTAGTGGCTGCCTGCAGAACGACTGTTACTGGTGAGAAGGGACTCCCTGGACCGAGAGCCGGGGAGGGGCTGGAGTGGTGCAGGCTGGGTGCGGGGAGCAGGGACAGAGGCCAGCAAAGGTCACATTTCCACCCCAGCCACATCCGCAAGGAAAGGCTCCTGCAGGCCAAGCCCCCGGCTCAAGCAGGAGGAGGCCCCTGGGGGCCCCGGGGCCCCACGCCAAGTCCACTCACCTTCAGGGCGGGTGAACTCGCGGAAGGTGGGCAGCGAGATGACGGTGTGGGAGATGGTGTGCACCGGGTCGAACACGCAGGTGACGTCGTTGGGGCGGCAGGACTTGATGCAACGGACGGTGTCTGTCTTCTCCTGGCGGAGCCTGAGGGGAACCACAGCACACGAGGCTGACGGCCGAGTCGAGGCCACAGCTCCAACAGGGACCGAGGTCCAGGGAGGAGCAGCAGGTGGCCCGGCTGCGGAACACCTGTCCCAGAGGCAGCTCCACCAGAGAACTGCGGCGGCCTCCACAGCCTGGCTGCTCCGCAGGGACACCTCGTGGCTCCTGCAGGCTGGACCAGGACCGCACACCGGAGACACGCCGGGTCTCCATCTGCCCCGGCTGTGGGTAAGCACAGCTTTGAGATCTGCCAGCGCCCAGACTGAGCATCTGCAACTGCCAAGCACACCCACTGACTCACTCGCCCCCAAACGTGATCTGAATGCCTGCCGGGCACCGGGTGCTGGGGACACCAAAGTGAACAGGGGAGACGTGGTCCTGCCTTCTCGGGGCCCACGGTGGGGTGGGTGGCAGGGTGAGAAACGAGGGGGCACATGTGTGGTGCAGAGCCTGGCGCCAGCACGAGGTCAGATCCACGCCATCTTGCAGCAGGGGCGGAAGAGGCTAAAGTTTATCAGTTGTCTATGTTCCAGGCGCCGTGCCAGACACATTCTTAAAACCTCTTTAACATAAAACAAAACACACAGACAGAAACTACACAGACATGAAGGTATAGGTTAATGAGTTATCATAAGGCAAACGCCTTTATAACCACCACCCAGGCCAAGAAAGAGAACGTGGCAGCCACCTGAGGCCCCTCACGTGTGCCAGACCCGGGTCCACCCCTCCTTCTGCCCCAAATCACCCCCGGCCTGGGGCCCACAGCGATCCTCTATGGGCTTCCCCTGTAGTTTTATCACACAAGTGTGTCTCCCTAGACACATCATTTACACTTGTCCATGAATGAGTTTTTGTTCTGCCTCTTACGTTCTTTTTAATTTACAGGTTTCTTCTCCATCTCTTTGTTTTCAGTACAATTTCCCTGTTAAAAACCCAAAGCATGTGAGGCGTAGAGTCTCCTGCAGCCTGCACTGTGCTGACTGCATCCCCCGGCACAGCTCAGCGCATTCCGCCGTCTCCCGGGTTTCCTGCACGTCGGCAGTCACACCCGGAGCCCGACCGGAGGAGGCGCAGCCCCTCTGGCAGGAGGACAGGTGGTGGAAGTCCCCCATCGGGGCGCGTGTGCTGGCTGCCCGTCTGCAACGCCAGCAGCTGCGGGGATGCTCAGGGCACAGCCCGCTGATTCATCGGGGATTGCTAAATGCTGACAGTCTGGTTCTGTCGCCTCACGTTCGTTTATTAGCTGGGATACTTCTGCAGAGAGATGCTTCCCTGTGTGCTGCTGCTATCTGTCACCAGGAAATACAGTTCACAGAGGACAAGCAAGATCAGCACTTAATTATTTCCTTGTATGTTCCAGTTTTCAGAAGAATGAACTAACTAGCTCTCTGTCATTCTCCAAATGATTTTTGGGGGAGAAAAAAAATCAGTATGAACTCATGATTTAACAAATTTGATGAAGCATGATCCTTTGCAATTATTACCCTTGGCTGAAATTCAAATTTTCCTGGCTTTGGCCAGAGGGAAAATGAAGTTGGTTCCCGGGTTGACCCGGCCCAAGCAGTCTTTCCTAACTTTCTTGCTATCGCATTTGACAAAACGGTCCAGCCTCATCTTAAGCTTTTACTGCCCCAGACCTGGCATCAGCCATTTCTCCAAGAAATCCTGGATTTGTTTTTTCGGTTTTTGTTTTTAGCGGGAAATGGCATGTCAAGATCACAATGTAGACACGAGGGGTGTTCGGTGCCCGTGGGTTGGGCATTGTTTCTAGCCCCCTTCAGAGGACATTTAAAAAATAATATACATCATGAGTTCACACTGATATTTCCAATTCAAAAAAAGGACCACATGATTTTTAATTTAATCTCTTCCATATTACAAAGGAATCTTTCTTCCTTCTACATCAGAATCCTGGTTCTCAAGGACACAGAGTATCCCATAATTATTCATTCAGTTTGCTCCATATTATATACATAGTAGTCTCAGAATAACAATTTTAAAATTACCACCACTAACATAATTATTAAAAATAATTTTTGTATATGCTTTCTCTACTCTGCTGTTTTTAAACAGATGTGCTGTATCTGCATTGTCTGAGCTCCATGCAGCAATTCATGCTATGCCTCCCCCTGATAACAGCTGTAGTTCTACAAGTAACCGTATGTTTAATGCGTGCGCATTCCTAATATCAATAGCGCTCTTTGTCCAGGAAGTCAGCTTTGCGGGATATAAAATCCTTGGCTTACCTTTTCTCGAGTATCCTAAGTATGCTATTTCATTTTCTTCTTGCATAAAGTGTTGTCAAAAAGTCTGATGAGAACATATTTTTCCCCTTATAAGCCACTTGCTGTTTTTGTCTAGATGTTCATAGTTTGCTTTTCCCCCTTTTAAGTCCAATAATTTCACAAGAATATGTCTCAATGTAGATATTCCCAGGTCTGCGTTGTAATCTTTCAATATGGAATCTCGAACCTCTTTTAATTTATGGAAGTTTTCCTGAATTATCATTTACAGCATTTCCCCTGCCCTGGGTTTCCGCAGTCTATTACCTGTTCGTCAGCTCTCCTTTGCATACCTTGAATACTTGTCACTGTTTCTTGGAGCCTTTATTTTGTTTGTTATTTCTTTTTTGATTTTTAAAATTTTTGTTCAACTTCTGTTTCTCTTAAGAAAGTGTTTATTCACTTTTGTGTTCCTTCTAAGTTTAGTCTTTATTTCTAAAATTATTTATTTATTTATTTATTTTTGAGACAGAGTCTCACTCTGTAGCCCAGGCTAGAGTGCCGTGACATCAGCCTAGCTCACAGCAACCTCTAACTCCCGGGCTCAAGTGATCCTCCTGCCTCATCCTCCCGAGTAGCTGGGACTACAGGCATGCACCACCATGCCCGGCTAATTTTTTCTATATATTTTTAGTTGTCCAGCTAATTTCTTTCTACTTTTTTTTTTTTTAGTAGAGATGGGGTCTCAATCTCGCTCAGGCTGGTCTCGAACTCCTGAGCTCAAATGATACACCGCCTCAGTCTCCCAGAGTGGTAGGATTACAGGCGTGAGCCACCGCACCCGGCCTGAAATTATTTTTTAAATTTTAATAATTTCTTTAGTCTATTACTTCAGTGCTCAGTTTTTCCTAGTTCTGACTTACATTATCCTTCCATGTTTTGATCACTTTCTTAACACTTTTGGTTGGTTGGAGACAGAATATGAGAGTCTTCAGTCTGTGAGCACGCTTCCATTACCCAGACAGACAGCGTTCTGTTTCTGACCCTCTTTCTTTCTTATAACAACTTTGTGTATCAGTTCGCTAGGGCTGCCACAACAAAATACCACAGACCGGTGGCTCAACCAACAGAAATGAATCGTTTCCTAGTTCTGGAGGCTGGAAGTCCAAGACCAAGATGTCGGCAGGTGGGTTTCTTCTGAGCCTTCTTTTTGGCTTGCAGAAATCTGCCTTCTCGCTGTGTCCCCACATGGTCGTCCCTCTATGCACGTCTGTGTCCTCATGTCCTGTTCTTATGAGGACTCCAGTCGTGCTGGATCAGGGCCCACGCGTATGATCTCATTTTTACCTTAATTACCTTTTTATGGGTCCTATCTCTAAATACAGTCACGGTCAGAGGTATTGAGGGCTAGGACTTCAACATCTGCATTTTGGAGGGCACCATTCAGTGCGTATCACTGTGTGGGTGCACTGGGCTGAATGGTGTCCCTCCGAAAAAGACATGTCACAGTTCTTAGCCCCCAGGACCTCAGGATATAACCTTAGTTGGACGTAGGGGGCTTGACTGTAGATACAGTCAGTCAAGGAGTTCACACTGGAGGCAGGGGCCCTAATCCAACACAGCTGGGGTCCCTGCAAGGCGGCGGCTACATGAAGACAAAGACACACAGGAAGAACGCCACGTGGTGACCGGGGTGGAGGTCGGAGTGACTTAGCTGCAAGCCCAGGAACACCACGTGCTGCCCACAAACCACCAGCGCCAGGAAAAGGTGCTGGGAAGAGAGATCCCCCTCTAGGTTTCAGGGGAAGCACCGCCTGGCTGACACATTCATTTGCGACTTCGGGCCTCCAGAAGTGCGAGACGGTACATTTCTGTTGGTTAAGCCGCGCAGTCTGCGGCATTCTCTTACAGAAACTGATAAATGAACCTGACCTTGATGCTTTTTGGGTGATCATCTTTCTGGGAAATCAGTTTTCCTGAAACGTGAGACAGAGTACAGTTCACGACAGTTTTCCTGACTTCATTGAGCTCACTAGTCTGTCTCTTTTGGCAGCTACTTTCCGATATTCCTCCGAGTTTTCCTGGACCTCCTGTTCCCAGTCTCTACTGTCTCTTTCCTCCTCAATTTTCTATTCCATTTCCAGCAGTTTCTCCCCAGTGTGAGGCCTTGACCTCGAGGGAAGCCGTGGTGGCTCCGTTGCAAAAGTTCACAAGGGCTAGACTGCTCTGGCCCCGCCCTCCATCCCTGCCCCGGGCCCTTTGCACACCCCGGCCATTGGAATGAGCAAAATGCCTGCCAGCTGTGGGACTTTGGGCAAGTTCCTCAACCTCTCTGTGCCTCCACATCCTCGCTGCGAGACGGGGACACACAGTACTTGCCTCACAAGGCTTCTGTGCAGAGCAAATGAGTTAAGTGCCTGGAAGTGTCTGGCTCTCAGCAAGCACCGCATGCGTTAGTGGTCACAATTGCTATTGTTATCATTATACTGAATACCATTAGTATTGTATTTTCTCCTTGGGAACTTGACTTACTACAGTGACTCAGCCAGAAAAGCACAGGTGTAGGAATCAGAAGTGATGTCAGCTCGACATCAGTGACCTTGGATATGTCCAAACTCTCTGCACCCTCATTCCCCATTAAATCAAGAACCACATGACCACTCAGTGACCTTCCAATGAATGGAGAAGCCAACACTGACATTTACTGCCTGCTGAATTCCAGACACTGCCCACTGTGTTATTTCATAATCTTCAAAATCACACCTGACGTGGGCCTTGGGGCTCTGAAAGGCAGGTGACTTATCCAGATTCCTGGAACTGGTAAGTGGCAAGGAGGAGATTCAAACTCTGCTCCTGTTTTGGTTTTTGGGCACCAGATGATCTCTCAGCAGAATGATCTAGGACACGAATAGAGCCCCGAGGAGCCGCGGGGCAGAGGTGAGCTCTCAGGCCATTCAGCTGTCACCCCACCCGTGCACTCAGGCACACACTGAAACCTCAGTGGGATCCCGCAGTGGAACCGGCCACCTTGGGAGGTCGGGAGTTCCACAGGCGAGGGGGAGTCCAAGCAGAGCTGGAGAGCCACTCGGTGGGACAGCTGGAGAGGGGACTCTGCCAAGCCGTGGAAGGCTACTGGGGGGACCTCTAAGGCCCTGAAGAGGTCTGTCCCCACCTCTTAACACTTCCACGGACACGAAAGTAGAAGAGCTCTTCCTGATGGGAGTCATCTGGACCATGATGAATGAATGATTGAACAGAACAACTGAATCCCTGCTGTGCCTTGCTGGAGTCACGGAGATGATGATATTTAAACTAAATCTTGAAAATGCTACTCATCCATCCAACCATCCATCCATCTGTCCACCCATCCAACCATCCGTCCATCCATCCATCCACCCACCCATCCATCCATCCGTCCATCCACCCATCCATCTGTCTGTCCACCCATCCATCCATCCGTCCACCCACCCATCCATCCAACCATCCGTCCATCCATCCATCCACCCATCCACCCACCCATCCATCCGTCCGTCCACCCATCCATCCATCCGTCCACCCACCCATCCATCCAACGATCCGTCCATCCATCCATCCATCCATCCGTCCACCCACCCATCCATATGTTTATTCAGATCTTTACTGAGCTCCTTCTTCAGGCCAAGCATTCCAAGGGTACGGAGGAGGCAGAAACTAACTAGACACAATCCTGCCTTCAAAGAGCCCCCAGTCCAGAGAGGACGATAAACAAGTAACAGCCACAAGACAATGGGGTAAATGCTCTGACACAGGATGCCTGGGTGCCAGGGGAGCTCGGACTAAGGCAGGCTTCACCTAAGGAGAATGGCAGTTTGCAGGAGGACAACATGGCACATGCTAAAGCCACAAGAAGGCACATCCAGGGAAGGGCAAGCCACCTCTGAGGTCAGAACAGGAGCAAGGGGGTGAGCTGGAGTGGGGACAGTCGCAGCTGAAAGAGTCGGCGGAGGCCAGATCAGGCAGGGCCTTGAATGCCATTCCAAGGGAGCTAGAACCATGGAAGGTTCTAAGGAGGATTAGACCAGTCAGGACCAGAGAGCCCTCTGGCTGCACCTTGGAGAATGCACTGGAAGATGGAGAGTGGACGCTGGTTCAGACTAGACATGACCAGAGAGGTCTGGGAGACAGAGTGGGAGGCTTGCAGCCAGCTGGCGGGACGGGCTCATGCTCCCGGGGCACAGTAATGGCTGCCTCTGCACAAGGTGTGGCATTACTTGTATGTCTGTCTTCCCCACTGGGCAGCAAGGTGAGGCATCCCCCACCCCGCTTACACGGAAGGGCAGGAAGGACCTCAGGACCCTGCAAAATTCTTTAGTTGATGCCACTGTGGTTCTGCCTTCCCCCTTTGGGTTCCTGCTTGGAAACAGTGCCGTAAGTCACAGCCACAGACATGCTGGAGACACAAGCCAGGGTTGGCAGAAAATCATCTACTCCCTCCACAGACGTGGACAGAGCACCTACTGTGTGCTAGGCACCTTGCCAGCAGCTGTGAACACCACCTGGCCCCTGCCTTCACGGAGCCTTCTGGAAGATGGGGAAGACAAATGCACAACACAGGTCAGTGGGAATCGCAGCCTGCTGTCAGCACCACGAGGAAGGGTTGAGAAAGACTGGCAGAGAAGGCAGGCCAGGCGTCGGGCAAGGCCTCTCTTAGGGAGGCACACAGAAGCTGAAGGTTAAGCAACATTCAGGCCAAGGGTGCAAAGCACATGCAAAGGGCCTGAGGCAGCAAAGAGCTTGGCAGTGTGGCTGGCGGGAAGTGAGCAACAGGAGAACAGTTCAAAGTCAGGCTAGAGACTGCACGCAAGGACTGAATTATCTACGGCCTCAAAAGGCACGTTGAGGATCTGGAGGCCTCAGGGTAAGTGCGAAGGAAGCCAGGAAGGGTTTACAGAGGCTAAAAAATCACCCCAGCTGCTGAGCAGCCCCGGGGAGAGCTGAATGGATGCTGGGAGACCAGCAGAGGGGAGAGGGGACAGTGGCTTAGCTGGAATCGAGGTGGGGGAGAGGGAGGCGGGTAAGGCCCACGGTGGGATACTGTTGCAAAACTGAAGGATCAGTAAACCAGGGCTTGGACGCCAGCTGTGTGACCTTGGGCAACTCACTCGTACTCTCTGTGTCTCCAAGAAGATGACACCACGCCTGCCTGGCAGGACTGGCGGTAACGCCTGCAGAGGATCCCGTGAGCCCCACAGGTGCCGTGCAGGCCATTGCCGCCTGCACAGGGCTGGGTGCTCAGTGCAGGCAACGAGCCTCATTCGGGCAAGAGCTGCATCCGAGACGGCGCGACTGAGCTCGGTGTTTCTCCACCACAGCTTTGGGCTTCTCACCAAGACAAACAGCCTCGGTTTGCATCTCAGGGCAGAGCTGTTTTAACTCAGTCAAACGCTCAGCTCCAAGTCACACGGCAAGGAGCCACGCGGGGGCCAGAAGACCTGGTTTCTTGGTCTGGCGGGGCCATGACAGTCTGTGTAACCTTGGCCAAGCCCTTCCCCTTCTCTCTGGGCCTCAGTTTCCATATTTGTAACCCAAAATGGAGAAGAGATAACACATCTGAAGTGACACGACAAGCCTGGCCTCCCAGGCAGTATATATGGGACCCCGGCGCACCCCCTCATAGAGACACTCCTCAGTCAGCCCCGGGGCACGAGGCAGTGGCAGGTGCTTGGCCCACCCGCCCCGAGAAGCAGCAGAGACTCCCAACCGCACCAAATAACACGGCAGCACTCGGCACGCTGGGGCTGGCTTGCGGAGACTTTATTACCGTCCGGAGGGAGGCTAGGAAAGCAACAGGAGGGGCCCCCCGGCCGCAAGCGCGCGCTCAGAGCTCTGCAGACACAAAGATGAAAAGCTTGGCCACAAAGGAGCTGACGGTGCCGTGGCGGTAAAGGTCCATCTTGACGGTCAGGAGCAAGTCCCTGGGCTCGGGGACAGGCTTGGTGAGGGCCACCACCCCGCTGTGGTGGCTCACCTTCCGGGTGGTGAAAAAGCCCTCCTCATTGCCGTCGGTGATGGCCAGCTGCATGCTGTCCCCGGGGACGGCACTGGAGGGGCCCATGCGGAACACCACCGCGGGCACTTGGATGTTGGTGGGGAAAGAGAGGTGGTAGTAGGTTATTCTCAGAGGCAGCTTGGAGCACTCCCGATTCTCATGGCAAGGCAAGCGCTCACAGCGGCTGCAAGAAAAGTGGGCAGAGAGACAAGAAGAGGGTTAGGGCCGACCCAGCAAGCAGAGAAACGGCAGAGCGAGGGGAAGCAGGGCTCGCGGGGTGGGGCCTCCCGCCGCCCCTCGCCGATTCGGCCCACGCCGAGAGCACCCCTCACTCACCTGGGGGAGGTGCCGTGGACCTCCGAGCGCCGACTCAGGCTCTAGCCTCCTCCAACACCCACTGGGGCGCTGGGCGGCTGGGCCAATGGCTGTGCCCAGTGGCTGTGCCCGGAGTGGGGGGGTCCCCTTCTCACTGGCAGAGCCCCGCCCGGGAGCACTCGGCAGGCGCACCCTGCCCTCTGGGTGTCGTCCAGGCTCCTGGCCCCTTGCCCAGACAGTGGCCGGGGCTACACAGGCTCGTGGGCGGGTCTCGGAGACCACCCTGGAGTGCCCGTCTCCATCACTAGCAATCAAGGCAGCTGCTGTTCCCCGAGCACTAGGCTAGTCCTCGTCATGCATTCTCTAGTGTGGTCACAACTGCACTGGGACGGTGGCTTGAGTGCCATTTTCAGAGAAGGAAGCTGAGGCTCAGAGAGAGTGGCCTTCTCACTTCCCAAGGTCACAGAGGGAGGGAGGAAACCAGATCTGTGCTCAGGCAGTGAGGTCTGCTTACTGGTCCCCGTCACTAAGCTTTGTGCTCCAGGCCCAGTTCCCCGTCTCACAGGGGCCGGCTCAGGGCTGGCAATGGAGATGGGGCAGGTCCTAACTTCCACTGATGGAGACAGGGGACAGGTCCTAAGTTCCTGAGGTGGAGATGTCCTAACTTCATGTGGTAGAGATGAGGATAGTTCCTAACTTCCTGTGACAGGATGGGGATAGGGACTAACGTCTTCCACGTCCTGAACTCCAGGTCCATCGCACTCTGAAGGCGGCTGCCTTAGGCACAGGGCCCAGCTGAGGAGCCCTGTGGGACCGGGCCAGCGCGTCCCAGGGAGCCCCGCCATCTTGACTATGCTTGGATTCCCCGGCAGGAGCATCCTGGTCCGGCCATGCCACCACCTCTCCCCCGGGGCCTTCTGGGTTGCCATGTCTGGTTGGGTTACTTAGTCTTATTTTATACTTGGCATTTATCGTGCACGGGTCTCTTTTCCCTCTAGGCTATTTATCGGGATTGACAGGAAGCTTTTTGTTTACTTGGCTGTTTATCACTG
Organism: Lemur catta; assembly: GCF_020740605.2. Classification (NCBI taxonomy): domain Eukaryota; kingdom Metazoa; phylum Chordata; class Mammalia; order Primates; family Lemuridae; genus Lemur; species Lemur catta. The sequence goes on from NC_059133.1 coordinate 3,871,259, forward strand.
AGCTCTAGGAGGACAGCCCTGGGGACGCGCCCCACAGCGCCAAAGGCCTGCGAGGGTCAGGAACACTGACCAGGGCAGTCCTGCATGGGAGGGGCCCAGAGACAGAGGCGGGCAGGCAGGTGGGCACAGGTGCTGATGAGGGCAGCCCACCCCCAGGGACACCCAGGTCCAGGCCCAATGGGAGTGCTCCTCCTGGTCTGAGTGTTCCTCCTGGTCTAAGTACTCCCCTGGATCTGAGTGCTCCTCCTGGTCTGAGTGCTCCCTCCCAGAGAGGCCTCCAGGGAGCCAAGGAGGCTACGGAGAACTGGGGAGGAGGCTGGGGTCCCTGAACTGTGCTGCTCCGGGGCACGCGGCAGCACACTGTGGGCCTCGGGGTTCCCTTCCCTGGCTCACTGCACTGTCTGCCACTGCACACCCCACTCTCACAGCAAGGCAGAAGCTCAGCCAGGACACGGACTGTCCGCGACCCCACAGTCCATAGTCAGTGGCAGGTTTGGGGTTCAAAGTCGGCCTGTCTCACTTCAAAGTCAACACACACACACACACACACCCGCTTCAGGAACGGCCTGGATGGCCTGGTCAGCAGGTGGCGCTAGAGTCTCCCTGGCGGACGGAGCTTCCGGAGTCGGGCGCGTGGCCTGCACTGACCAAGGATGGGGGTTCTGGTTTGCCAGGTGCAGGCGTGGAAGGCAGGGAACGTGCAGTGTGCGTGATGTTTGTGCGTGACGTTCTGGGATGGCTCCCGCGACCTTCCTACGCCGGCGAGCTCCTCCCTCGCCAGGCCTTCCTCACGCTGGGAGTTTCTGGCCGGCCCCTTCCAGACCACCCGTTTCCCAGGGGAAGCTCTTCAGCTTTTACATTCTGGGCTCTGCACGGGGCTCAGCACCTACTACATGCTTAGCAGATGATCGCTGCGCAGATAAACATGTCCTTGATCCTCCTGGTCAGTCCTAACTCCAACCCTCCCGTCCTGCCCTACCCAAACCTCCTACCTGCAAATCATAAACACTGGATCTGGCAAACTGCCTGTCAGACTGCAAACGGCACTAAGATCTTGGTTAGCAGGTGTGCCTAGCTTGGGCGCGAGCTGTCATCACTGAGCCTACCACACAGCAGAGCACAGGGGACCTCGCCCTGGCCCCTGCCTGGCTCCCAGGACCCCAGGCTCTGCTTTCCACAGACGTGTCACCTCACCATACCACGCATCCCGGGTCACGGCGTGCATTAGAGAACAACGTGCCCCAGTGTCCCGGTTCAACATGTTTGACCGTAACACCCCAAGTCTATGAAATTGTCCAAAGCCGTAACACACCTGAGAAAAAGGCCCTAAGGCCTCTCCCTGCTCCTGGGAGGCACAGCTCTCCGGCCACCCCAGGCTGTGGCCGTCCACTGCCACTCCAGACCTTCACATGCTCATCACTCTGGAGACAAGCCCAGGAACTGGCCGAGGCAGGGGGGCCCTTTGTCATACCCTTGGGCCGGAAGTGTTCCCTGTGCCCCCTCCCCATGGAGTGGCAACCAAGGCCACCCAGCTTGGCTCTGGCTTTCAAGACCACAACCCATCAGGGGCCGGCCCCACTGAGGGGATAAAGAGGATGTTCCTGGTCCCATCAAAGGCTGCGGGACAGCTCTGAACACTTCCTCCTGTGGGAAGGAGGGAATCATGTGGGCAGGACGGCAACAGCCCGGTGCTGTCCACAAGGCCGGGTCTTGCGGTTTGCGGCCCAGCCTGCTGGGTCATGCTCTAGTTACCGCCCTTGGCCGCTGTGGATGCTGCCCAGACGGAAGCCGTACGATGCAGAGGCTGCGGCCCAGAGAGAGACAGGACGGCACGGAAGCACAGACTCCTAAATCCTGCCTGTCAAGACTCCCAGAACGGGCTGCTCTCGCCGGGTGTTAACCACAGAAGCGCTGGCCACTAGATCCCTGCTAAATATGGCTCTTTCAGGTTTTAGAAGTTGCTTTCCGAAAGTCAGATAATAAATTCCTTAAGAAGCTTGGATTTTTGAAGAGGAAGAAAAGGGGACACAAAATAGAAAACTCCAGCTTACAGGGTGAGCAGTGCTGCAAGGGGGTGGCCCCTTCACCCGGACCTCTGGCCCGTGTCCCACCCGTGTCGGTTTACCCCGTGCTGGCAAAGGAACAGCTCCTCTTTGTCAGCGACTTGTCACCGCAGCTCATGCTACAGCTCCCCTGACCAGGTCGGAGCAACCAGGATAAAACCCCCTGTGGCCCCTCACCTGGGCACTGCAGTCCCGGTCCCACTTCCCACACCTAACACTGGGCTCCTGGCTGGTCCGCACGCCCTCAACAGCGGCCAGCAAATGAGAAAACAGTAACCAGAGGCCTCGTGGTGAACTCACGGAGACTAAGTTCCTTCTTCATCAGCCCTGGGGAGCGGACGAACCCGTGCCACGGGGCAAACCAGGCACCCGGGGTGTCAACGCCTCACTGAGTGGGGGGCAGGGCATGGTTTTGTGCTGAACAGGCATTCACTGCCCCCATGTCCACACTCCCTCCCTGCGGCCCACCGCCACCCCTAGCCAGGTGGGCCTCTCCCACCCAGCACCCCGCCCCTGCTCCAGCCCCTGCCGCCTGCACACACTCCTGGTGGCCGGCACGGGGCTCGGTGGCCTTTGTGGGCTCACTGTCTACCCAGCTGCCTGCACATAGTAGGTCCAGCAGGAAACGATTTTCTCCAGCACTGAGGGGTGGCAGAGGCTGCCATTTCAGCCAGGACCTCACCGCGCAAGGCCAACCCACCCACCCTCGGGCTTCGAGGCATCAAGACCCCCGTGGGGGCGGCCTCTTCTTTTGGTTTCATGGGTGTGTGCCAGTTAGAAATCGAGGTCACAACCACAGCCAGCCTTCTGGAATCCTCAAACCCAGATGCCAACAAAGGCCCGGGAGTGAGTGAACTTACAATGACAAACGGCTACACAGCTTCAAAGCAAGGACATGGAACCTTCTCAGTGGCTCCGAGAGGCGCTACCACTGCCTGCCAGGCCACTGCGTAACTCGCAAGCCCTCTGGGGCGCTGTGGACTTGCAAACCCAGTTCTGCAGTGGCCTTTTCCTAACCCAAGCACAGGAAGGAAACAAGGTTTTGGGTTTTCAAGAGACAAAAAATACGCTGGGAAACAGATGAGGGAGGCAGCCGGGCCGGCGAACGAGCAGTCCCAGCCGGGAACGCGGAGCGCTGCCGGGGAGGCCAGGGCTGCAGGCCGAGCCTCAGCCGCAAGCCGGGCCAGCCACCCTCGGGCTGAGCAGTGGACACCAGAGCCCACCGCACCATCTGAGGAAGACGCTGACCCTCAGGCGGGGGCGCCAGCCGGCCAGAGCCCAAGACAGGCTCCAGGCCAGGGGGCTGAGGCCTGGGAGACACGGGCGGCCCAGCGGGTTGCTGCTTCAGCAGTTCCAACGCCGCGGGGAGGCCCCCCCGTCTACACTGGGAGAGGGGTCCCCAGCACGGCCTTTTTACTGAAACCGCCGTCAGTGGTACGAAATGAGACTCACTGGATAAAATGAGGGAGGAGGGTGGTGGTGTGAGGTAAGAACCGTGGCCGGGGGTCCTCACGACTCCCGGAGGAAGGTGCTTCCTGGACACCCAAACACCCAGGGGCTTGAGAGAGCGCAAGCTTCCCACGGCACGGGACCACACGTCCCCCAGTCAGCGTGTGGAGCCTCTGGTGCTGGTCCCACAGTCACCGGCCAGACGGAATCTGGCTTTCTGCAGGTCGCCTGACAGCGCCCCGGCACGGCACACTGGCTCCCTGGCTTTCAGCTGACACAGAGACGCTGCCACCTGCTCATCTGAATGGCAGCATTTTCTGACATCTGCATGTTACCCGGGAGGAAACTGAGGCCCAGAGAGCTTGCCCAGGGTTCCACAGAGGAAACAAGAGGCCTGTGGTCTCTGCCTGGCCTGTGAGCATGGCCGCAGACCCCAGACTCATTTCACTCACTCGGTTGGTTTTCAGAGACCAGTTTCACTGATGACGATCCTTGAGTGCCCAAGTCCCCCATGAGAGGTCACTGAGGTCACAGCTTGTCAACTACCCACCCAGGCCTGGAGCCACCAGGAAGGCCAACACAGACAGACAACGGCAGGGCCTGAGCGACTTACGTGTCTGCAGAGCGGCGGTAGTTCTCGGGGCACTCGAAGGCCAGGCAGCGGAAGCCGCCCTGGATGTTGAAGCAGGTCTCGTTGATGGAGCAGTTGTGGATGCCGGTCACACACTCATCGATATCTGCAAAGGACCCGAAAGCAGCACAGTGAAGGCCAAGGCCACAGGAGCCATCGTCCCCGTCTGCAGACAGAGGCGCCCGGGGCCCCACTAACCTGGTGGGGGCAGGGATCAGGCCATCCTTGCCCTCCACTGGCTGGTCTTTGGAGCAGCACCCTATGCCAGCTCTTTTATTTATAGGATAAATATAAATTTACATTCATAGAGTATTAACGTATTATTCGCAACTCTTTAAATGAGTGTAGCAATTATAAGAGCAAACACTGTACGAGGGGCCCCGGGAGCGCTTAGCAGGGACAACTCACTCAATCCTCCCAGGAGTCAATGAGGCGAATACTGTTACGATCCTCATTTTGTTTAGGGAGGAACTCAGAGCTTAAGGGACCTGGCCAAGGTCACTCATTTTGTAAGTGGCAGAGCAGAGCTGCAAACCCAGGCAGGCTGGCGCCAGAGTCCCGCACTAACCACCCAGCCCCTCTCCACGGCTCCCACGGCTCGTGGCCCTTCCCTCACAGGTGACTCGTAACATCCTAGGAAGGAGGGGGCAAAAGCTACTAGCTCCATGTCACGAGAAAACCAGGCTTGAAGGGATTGTATGTCCTGCCCTGTATCCTGGGGTCACAGGCTGTCCAGGCTGGATCAGAGTCACGCCCAGGACTCCTGCTCTGGGGCCGGGGCCACCTTAATGAAGGCCTCAGAGATGCGCAGCCACCTCCTTTCCCGCAGATGCTCCGGGGCAGCCAAATGGTGGGGCTCAGGGGACGTCACCAAGCCTGGGAGGCACCATTAAGAGGTGCCAAATGCCTGATCGTCGGTGGCGAAAACAACACTCCCCAATCTCATAGGCCACAGCTCAGGAATGTGTTTTTGCCGTGTCTGGGCAGGACCCCAAGCTGTGGCAAGGGAGCCTGGCCAGGAGAAGGAAAGTCATTTGCTCCGTCAGAAACTCGAAAACAAAGGGACTTCGATCCAGAGCTCCACGCACAAGCTGAGTGGGTCCCTCCCAGGAAACACCACAGCTCCTGCCTGCCTTTGGCCAAGGGCACCTTCTTCATGACCAGAAACTCTGGCGGCAGAACCCAGGGGACCCCGGAACCTCCATATGGACAGCCCTGTGTGGGCTCACGAGGAAGGGGCCGGACAGATGCCCCTGCAATTCGGCTCCTGGGGCCAGCGGGTGCACTGAGGGTCACTCGCTCACAGACACCTACCTAGCACCCCTTTCAGTGGTCACGTGGATGGTCACAGGACGCACGGTGACGCCCAGAGTGTTCTTAGAAATGGAGGCTGAGCGCAGTGTAGATGCCACTGGCCCCATCACACAGCCCACACTGGAGCTGACCCTGCAGCCATGAGTGTCCACGTGCCATCCCCAGCCAGACCACACCCATCTCCTTGCCTGGACAGTGGCAAGCACCTTGGGACAAAGGCCCAGCCATGTGCTCAGGGGCACGGCCCACAGCAAGAGTTTGTCAAATGACCAGATCAAAGATGAACAAGCAGCACTCTGCTGGGGACACGGGTCTCCAGGCACTGACTTCCTGTTTCCTCCCGGGGCGGGGGCGGGGGGGGGTGTGATCCTCCTAAAGGCTGTCAGCCCCTGCTCCGGCTGCGGAAGGTGTGGTGGGAGGGCTCAGGGGTTCCTGCCCGACAAAGCCTTCATGGGGCTCAGCAAACCCAAGGACAGGTGCGCTGGGGCCTGGGTGTGGCAGACTGGGCTGTGCGTGGACCCCCGAGACACACCCTGGAGGATGAGGCCTCTTTTCCCCAAACACACGTTATCTCATCTGTGGTGCGGCCCTGGGTCAGGGAAGCACCTCCCCCAGCCTGGCCTCAGCCCCTCGACACTGCGGAGCCCCACGCACAGCCTAAGGACCTTGGGGGGACTCCACCTGCTCACCTTGGCAGTTGCGCCCGTTGGGGGCCAGCCTGTAGCCAGACGAGGGGCAGCTGCACTGGAAGCTGCCAGGGATGTTGATGCAGCGGTAGGAGCAGATGTGGCCCCCCGTGGGCAGAGCACACTCGTCGATGTCTGCAACGGCAAAGCCCACCTCAGCGTGCCGAGCCCCGGCACACGGCCGCTGGCCGGCCTATGTCCCCCCAGGGGCAGGGCTGGGGGCTGGGAGGGCAGCATCATGTGGCCAGCTGGACACAAGGGGCCTCAGAGTGCAGGGGCTGGGGGCAGCCTCCGAGACCATCATATCAGAAGGGGAAACTGAGGCCCAGAGGGGAGACGGGCCTAGGCTAGGCTCACACAGCAAGTCCATGGTGTGCAGTATGCATGTGTGTTTGTGTGGGGGGGACATACAGGGCAATGCACTAATAAAAGACACACCCTACGTGAAAATAGTAACAATCATAATAACAGTTGCCCTTTAAAGCACCTACTATGTGGCAGGCACTGTTAAGACGTGCTTTTGAGCCGTCATCTGGGTCACTCCTCCAACAACATGGTGAGGCTGGGGTTAAGCCTCGCGTCACAGAGGAGGAAGCAGAGTTGTGAGTCAGGGATGGGGTGGTCCCCAAGCCCCCTCCTCACCTCTCAGCCACGGGCAGCCACCAAGCCCCAAGAGGTGTGGCCCAAGGTCCCAGTGCTTGTAGCGATCACCATCGTGGTATGTTTATTAAAGAACGATCGGGAAGAGGTTTGCTCCCTTCCTAGCCTCACTCTCAAGGAGGGTAAAGTGTATTCAAATAAATCTCAGTTGGAGGGAAAACAGCAAAGCACCCACTGGCCTCCGAGGGCGTAAGGGAAGGTTCACCAGGGGAGAGACCCCCGCCGGCTCTGCCCTGTAGGCTCTGAAGTGCAGAGCCCGAGGCTGCCCCGTGAGAGCCAGGCCAGGGGCCACCCCCTCATTGAGCAAGGGCACCCTCACCTTCGCAGGTGACCCCATCCACGTCGCTGAGCTGGTAGCCTCGCCGGCAGTAGCACTGGTAGGAGCCGTAGACGTTGGCGCACTCCTGGCTGCAGGGGCTGCTGTTGCACTCATTGATGTCTGAAAGAGAGAGGCCAGGAGGTCCCCACTCAGAGCCACCCCACACGCCCCTGCCGCACAGCAGCCCTCGTGCCCACAGCAGCAGGGACGGCGAAGAGAACACCCCTCCACCTCCCTGCAGTCCCCACACACGGAGAGGCGGAGGTCCCGGGGTGTGGGGCCGAGGAGGACACCCCACGGCTTGGGAGTCTGTTCTCTCGCCAGCCCGGCCCCCGCCTGCTTCACGCCGCACCATCCCCCCAGGGCGACCGTAACAGCCTCGGGCCTCGGCCTTCCAATCCCAGCCCGTTCCAGTTCTCAGAGGAAACCTGGTCCTGTGCTCCCACTCAGCTCCGCGACGGCGCCCTACGCAGATGATGGCACGAGGAGGCCCGCGGTGGCCCGGCCCGCACGCCCACACTCCCCATACGCCAGTGCTGAGCTCCTGGGCTCTCAGCAACTCCGGACCAGCCCCAGCTGCTTCCTTTGCCCAGCACAGGGGTCAGCAAAATCTGGCCTGCTACTTGGTTTTGTAAATAAAGTTTTATTGGCACGCAGCCGCGCTCACCCTTTAATGTGGTTCTCTGGCTGCTTTTGTGCTACCACAGCGGAGTTGAAAGGTTACAACAGAGACTGTGGCTGGCAAAGCCTAAAATATTTACTTTTAGAGAGAAAGCTTGCAAACCCCTGGCCTAAAAGTCCCCTCACACGTTTATTTAGAGCTTTTAGCAGGGCAGGAGGGAGCGTCCATGAGCCTTCCACCCCAGGTTCTAGCTCTGTGGCCCCCACACCTGGCCTGGCCTCTACCTGCTCATCTCTGCCCAGCGTGGCTTCTCACCGCAGCCTAGGGACGCTCCCCGGTGCAGGCACCGAGTCCTCGCTACACACCCGGGCACGCGCTTAAGAGACAGTTAGTGGAGTCACAGGCAAGGCCGGCCAGGCCCCGGCTGTGTGTCCACAACACTGTGTGTCCACAACACTGTGTGTCCACAACACTGCCCACTAACGAGGAGTGACGGGGAAGGCACAAGCCAGGAAGGCTAACAGTACTACTACTAACAACAATTCCAGCCGTGTCTGTGTCACCAGCTTTTCATCGGACACCCAGCCCCGTGACAAGCTCTGCACACGCTTCATATCTCATCTCATCCCCACAGCCCACACGGGGTTGGGCCTACTGTCCCCATGTTACTGATGAGGACACCAAGGCCCACAGGTGCTGAGTTACTTCTTAAGGCCACACAAATGGCAGAAGGGAGCTCCGAATACAGGCCCGAGATCAGGGAAGCCGAGGGCCGAGGGCCCAGAGCCCCACCCAGCCTCCAGTGTGGGAACCACGTGCACGCAGCACACGCTGGCACACCGACCCTTGTGACCATCTCCTCGGCGAGGGCTCCTTCTCAACCCAGAATTGTAAGACCTGCCTTGTCTTGGGTCTGGCTCCAGGAGCCGCCTCTGGGCCAGCGCACTGCGCCAGGCAGAGCGTGGTGGGCAAGGCGAGGGGCTGCCAAAGCTCTCTACTTCTGTTCTCAGAACCCAGTCCCCATCCAAGATGGGACACCTGCAAGCACCAGCCCTGGGCTGCACGTGCTGCTCGTGTGACCCTTTTGTCCCTGTTCATGTGACCTTTTTGTCCCATCAGCCAGGCGGCCAGTGGTGTTATCTGAGAATTGCATGAATCACTGCCCACCCCCCCACACCAGAGCCCTGCCCCAACTTCAGCACGGCTTCCACCGGCCCAAGACCACATCCCTGAGACAGGGCCCCCTTAAACCGCCTGCCTGAGGGAGCTCAATGCTGCCAAAAGATTTACTCTCAGTTCCGGCCCAGACCTGACCAGAGGCCTGACCTCCCTTTTCCTAGAAGCCTCTACTTTAGAACAACTTGCAAATCTGAATCCTTCTCTGTCCCTTTGTCCTCGGCACTCCCTCCACAACCCGGGGGTGTCTTTCTCAAGGGCCAGGGAGCCACTCCTTTGGAACGTCACCCTCGGGAAGGCTAGGGGGCCCTGAGCCTGTCTCCGTGGGAGGGTAGGGCTAAGTTCAGTGAGGGCTGGGGAGCAGGGACAGGCGGCCGAATCACGGTGGCCACAGCCTCCGACACTTCCTTTCTCGAGCTCCAGCGGTCACAAACCCTCCCTCCTTTTGCTCTGGGGGACTTGAGATCAATGTCCCCTGACGTCTGTCCCCCTGCTGCAGTGGCTGGAATGAAATCTCTTACACGGCCTTCACACAAGCGTCCAGCGCTTGTTTCTCTTTGACGCATCAGCCCATTTCCCCCGTGAGGACACAGAGGCAGGGTGAGGCCAGTCATCCCCACAGTCATATCATCAATGGGTCTCACACCCCCAAATCCCATGCTCGTGGCCACGCCCCCCACGGCCTCCGCAGCAGCTGTCAGTCCCCATGTGGCCAAGGACGGGTGTTTGCAGGGGAAACGGGGGAGGTGGGCCGTCCTCCCTAACAAGCGAGTTTTTACCCGCACTTCCCTGCTAACACGCTGGGAAATGAACGCAAACCAGCCCCAAACAGGGCTGCAGGGCGTGGGCGGCCCCCGGAAGGAGGCGGCTGGGGAAGTGCAGGGACGGGCCCTCACCTTCACACGACCGGCCGTCCACCGCGAGCCGGAACCCCACGGAGCAGCTGCAGAGGTAGGAGCCTGGCATGTTCTCGCACTTGTGGCCACACAGGCGCCCGGGGTAGCGCTGGCACTCGTTGACATCTGAAACCGAGGGCCAGGTGGCTCAGAGCAATGTCCACTCACCCTCCTGCCTCCTCCCTCCGCCTCATGTCTCAGACGACAGAGGCAAAGTGACCGTCCTAAGCACAGGGCAAGTCAGAGGACAGCTGGGACCACCCGGGTAGACCCGTCTGTCCACTGGGCGAGCCTCGTGCTCCTTCCACAGTGGCTCATCTGGACACGTGCCCTCCCGCCAGTCCTCTGTCCCAGTGCCCACAGGGAGGGCCCACCGGGATCTGACAGAGGTAGGGGCTACAGCTGCAGCCGCCAGACTCCCCCGAGCACCTCGGCTTGGTAAGGGCAGGTGTTGGCCGGCAGCGTCTGACCTCACCCCTGGTGGGTGAACTGGCCCTCACTGCCCTGGGCCAAGGACACATCTCTGGCCCCGGTGGCCCTGTAGGTTGGCCGTGAATCTCGGGGTAATCACTAACACTCTGGCATTTGTAGACCTGTCTCATCAACACTTGGAGGTCTTGGGTCAAGCAGAACACCTGTTCCACAGGTGGGGAGGGCCCTGCCAGTGGCCGCCCCTGGGCAGTGGCAGAGCCGGAACTAGAACAGGGTCTCCTAACTCGGGGTCCTCTCTCGGGTCTGCCTGCACTCAGGATTCTCTGAGATGAGGACTGGGCCATGGGCACTCCCAGTGCCACATACTGTGTACTCTCTGGTGCCACCTGGCCGGGGGCCCCCGAGGCCTGCAGGGACACCCACATACCCACACACATCCTGCTGATGCCGTCAAAATAGTAGCCAGCCTTGCACTCGCAGCGGAAACTGCCAGGGGAGTTCACACAGTGATGCCCCGTCCCACAGGGCTCTGAGGGTGGCGAACACTCATCCACATCTTGCAAGGAGAGAGAGAGAGAGACATGTTGAAAAACCTTTAGTGTGGTTTCCCCCCAAGATGATCAGAAAGGAAGGAGAAAGGAGCCCTCCTTGGAGAATGTACACTGACAAGGCCGCACTCCCGTCCTTCAACATGACTTCACAGGGCACCTACTGCGTGCCAGGCCCCATGCCCGGAGACAGCCCAGCCACAGGTAGCCCCTACCCTCAGGGAGACCCGCTCTGGCTGGCCAGCAATGGGCCTCATTAAGGCAGGAAATGCCCAGTGACCTAGGAGACACTGGGAAAGTGCCCTGGGAGTCACATGAAGCCCCTTCCCTGGCAGGGATCTGGGCAGGCTGCGTGCCCTGGATACGGAGGAAGGTAGGGGCAGGTGCACAACGGGAGTGACACAAGAGTGAAAAAACCACAAAGAAGAAAGGGCAGCGTTTGGGGAGTAGCAAGATCTATTTCATTTGGATCATAAGGTTCCTGAAGTTTGGCTAGCTTAGGACTGAACTGTAAGTAGGGACATCTGTCCTTTGTCACCAATGGGGAGCTGCTGCAGAGCTGGGAAGAGGGAGGGGTGGGAGAGCTTTGGGCTCAGGACGAAGTGGACAGACTGAAGGAGGCAAGGCTGATGCAGCGGACGGGCTGGTGTTCTACTGCAATAGTCCAGGCGAGTCCATAAAGGCCTGTGCCTGGCCTGTGCCTTGGCAACCGGATGGATGGACCGGCAGAAATGGCTTTGCTTTATGGACCAACGCTCCCCTTCCAGAGAAGGGAGGGCATGTGCTAGAAGCAGACAGAAAAATTGTTTTCTCTTTTTTTTCATCTTTTTATATACCCCAAGCAGATAAAGGATGTTTTCTTTTTTAATACCAACCAACACAGCGAGTTCCCTCCTCGTTAAGATGGTAGCCACGGCCACAGGTGGGCACGTTCTTCTGGCACGTGTAGGAGCCCTCCGTGTTGATGCATGTCTGCCCCACAGGGCACGGAGCACTGATACTTAAACACTCATTGATGTCTACATGGGGAAAGACAGAGACGACGTGGTTAAACGTGGGGGCCACTCCAGAACCCAACGACCAGATCTCCAAGGAAGCCCCGCTTCTCTCCGCTTTGCAAGACCACGAATGCAGGTGCTATGAGCCCTTCACCTTGGACCACACAGCAGGTCCCAACTGGCGCCCGAACTGCATCGCCACACCTCGCCTCTCATACCACCTCCCGGCCCTCTTCCTGCCCCAAGGCTCCGACACCGCCATGTGCTGCCGCGCCCGCTCTGCACCTGCCCGCGGGCTTCCTGCATCCACCTGCTCCTCACAGGTAGACCGAGCCCCTTCCCTGCACACCGCGGGAGACAGGTGACAGTCCACCCTGCAGCAGCACTCTGGCCGCCGGCCAGGCTCTAGGCACCTGGTGACGGGCCAGGCCACACGACACTCAGGCCCTAACACACCCACTGCTCCTGGATGGGCCACTCAGGCCCCCGACGGCTGCCCGGCAGCCAGGCCTTCCTGCCAACACCCCATATGGGCTCCATGGGGCCATGCTGACTCGGGCCACAGCACCCTCAGGTCACTGCACATTAGTCCCCTTCTTTGATTGGACATGCCTCCAACGGGGGGGACTCCGATGAACACACCATGAGCAAGTGTGACCCAGTGAATGACCCAGGAGGACTGGCCTACACATCAGTCCACTCCTTCTGCTCAAATTCAGAGTTAAAAACACACAGAGTGCACTTACTACTAGAGGTAGTCTTTGAAAAGGACCTAAGTTTTTGAAGATGACCTTGTTCAGACACTTGTTAGCATCCAGGGGCCGGGGGGACAAAGGGAAGGAAGCGACGGGGGAGGCCCCTGAGCCTAAGTCAGAAGAAGGGGCAGCTGTACCTACCTTCCTCCTGCCGGCCAAGCCCACCCTCCTCTGACATCAATGGAATCAGCCCTGACTCCTCCTCTCCCCTGGGGTCGGCCTTCACCCTGACCACGCAGCACTTTACAGTGTGCAAAAGCCTTTATGTCCATCATCGCCCTCGGCCACCGTAGCTAGCCTGCAAGTTAGGCACATCCTCCGGACGTCTGAGGGCCTTTGGGCAAGGCAATATTGTTATTATCGTCAAGGCCCAGGGAGATTAAGTAACTCTCTGGCCTCAATGAGGGATTTAGGGGGCCAACCAGGGCCCAGGTCTAGAACCCGGGTCTCCTGCCTCTCAGCCAGTTGGAGGTCCCTTAAAATCAGTGGTCAGCAAACTACAGCCCTCAGGCCAAATAAAGTTTTATTAGCACGAAGCCAGGCCCACTCTATTCCATTCTGTCCACGCACTGCTGCTTTCAGGCTGTGACAGCAGAGCTGAGTAGCTGCCACGGACACGTGATGGCCCTGAAAAGCTAATGCTTGAGTATTTTTCTTGGACAATCCAGATTTAACTAAGACTGGCTTGTGGTTAACTCGGTTTTTTGAATTTTGATAGTAACTGCAATTCAGTAAATGCTATCACTGTTTTCCCCTTCTAAAGACATGACTGGATTTAATTAGTAATGTTCAACTTTTCACAAAGACGGTAGATTGCCATCTCAGAACCTGCTGAAATTGGTTTTATAACGAGATTTGCATCACTGGTTATGTGAATATATTTAAATACCAGGGAAGTCCCTTCACTGTCTTGGAACCAAGCGAGACTTGCCGGTGGTTTAACTTGTGTTCATCATTAGCCTGTTACAGGCGAGGGCTGGAGATAGGGCAGCAACGTCTGCTTTATGCTTTTGGTCCTCACTCTGCCAGGCGAATTCCCCGTGTCTACTAAAATGCTGCCTTTTATTTATTGAAAGAATTCTAGTGTGGTTTGTGTGTTATGTCAAGTAAAGAATATTTAACACTTGGAAAAAAAAAGGGTCCCTGTTCCCTTTGTTTCACCCAGTGCTTCCCGGACTCAGCGGAACCACTCACGGCCCAGGCCCTGTGCTCGTGCCCAGGCCCGGGTGGCCCAGCACGTGGGAAGCCGTGCTCCGGCCCAGTCCCTCCTCCCACCAACGCGGGGTTGGGGGAGGGATGGATTTGCAGAAAAAGAACAAAGAAAACCTGAAGATGACATGATAGGCTCAAGGCCCTCAGTGACTCAACTGCAAGGTCCTGGAAACTTCTCCATTGTATAATAGGGAAAGGGGCCTCTGCTTTCTAAGACCCTGACCCATCCTTCGAGCCAGCCCCGTGGCACGGCCCCCCTGCCACAGGCTGCCCGCTGCGTGGCTGGAGGAGGGAGGGACAGGCTCTGCGGCCCTGAGGATGGTTCTGGGAGCCCCAGGAAATGGACTCTGGCTCCGGTGGGGTCAGCGCTTCCCTCCAGCCTCCTCCCAGACGCCCTGAAGCTACCTCCATCTTGACACACTTTTTCCTTAGAAAGAGTTATTTCTGCTGATGCAGACATTTTTTAAAAGATAACATAAAGGTGCTGACATAAAACGATTCCTAAATACATTGTCAAGTGGGGACAAAAGTTAGTGGCAGAGAAGTCCAGTCCCATCTTCATAAAAAGTAAAGAGCCGCAGGGAACAGAGCGCAGAAGGTGGCACACCCTGCCCGCGGGAGATCGGCAGCGGAGGGGCATCTACCTTCCATGTTTAGGTTGTGTTTGCTTATTTGTAAATAACGTTCGAAATAAAAAGAGGTAATTTTTTAAAAGACTGAATCCTGACCTTGGCTGCAAACACAGAGAGCACACAAAGCCTGCACCAGCCCTAGGGGACGCTCTCAGCTGTGACACTGTCACTGAGCACCCAGAGAGACGGCTCAGAAGGACCAAGTGCCACCAGGCTGGGCTTCAGCCAACGTCCCTCCCCCCAGCCCCGGGCTTCTGTGGGCAGCCGGCTCTTCCCAGCCTAAGGGAGGACAGCGAGGGCCGGTCCCTCCTTTCCACCGCTGCCGTGCCTCGGCCCTACACGGTGCTGCACACGCAGAGGCGAAAATCAGGGCTACGTTGAGACTTGCAAATGCTGTTTCTTTATGGAAATCGGGGCTGATTTTGCCATGAGTCAGGGTTTCCATCCTCAGCAGATGTCGGCCCCCTCCACGGGCCCTCTAAGCGGGCTGCAAGCCTGAGCAGGGCCCTTTCCCTGCAGGCCTGGGAGAGCGGTGGCCTCCCGAGATTGGCGAGGGGCCAACGGGCAGCCAACTGGAACGCCCCCCAACCGCCAGCTCAGAAGCCTCCCCCTCGGGATGAACGGGAAGCTGGGAGGGGAGAGGCCGGGGGGGGGGGGGGGGAGGTTCAGACAAGGCCTCTGTCCTAAGGGCTGACTGCTCCACTTGTCTTTAAATATCTCGAGGTAGTTAAGAAAGTGGGGTGCAGGGAAAAGCTTTCGATCCAAACCATTTCAAACACACGATCAATACAGAGACAACTAAGAAAAAGCTGAGACAGAAATAAGACAGAGATTTGCAGGCCCATGCTCACAGCAGGCCGGCCTCGGGAGCAGGGCTGACAGAGCCACCCGAGGTGGGGGGCGGCAGGGGGTTCTGCCTAGTGCATCTGCGGCTGGGATGCCTGGTGTCTTCTCTCGAGAAATCTCTCTGACCTTAAAGGCAGGGCCCGGAGCTTCTGCCTGGCAGAGGGAAAGGGACGCGCAGATCTGGACTCGGATGCTGACGGCAGTGACCCAGCCAGGTGGTTAAGCTGCGGGGGGAGGCAGGTAACCCAGCGGCCGGCACCCCAGCCCCCCGACGCTGCTCCTCCAGCGTGAGCACTCCTGCCCGGACCTCCCATCTCCACCCTGGGCTCTCATGGGATTTTCTCTCCTTTCACCTTGTCTTTCTCTGATACCAACTTAGTAATTTTTTCTTATTGGGGTGAAATATTCGTAACATAAAGTTTGCCACCGTCATCAGTTTAAGTGCGCAGTCCAGTGGCATCGGCACATTCACAGTGCTGTGCAGCCATCACCACCACCCTACTCCCAGCGTTTTCCATCTTCCCAGACCGAAGCTCTGCAGCCATGAAACACTGCAGGGGATCTCCCCCCGCAAGGCCATGGTAACCACCATTCATGCCACTTTCTATGAATTCAACCACTAGCAGAGGATTTTTAAAAACGAGTCTTAACAGATTACATGGCCAAGGCAGGGGATTGCTGTTTACTGAGCACTTGTCACGGACCAGGCACTTCATACGTGCTTACTTCACACTCCAGCCTGTCGGCCAGATATTATGATTATTCCCATTTCACAGAAGAGGACACTGAGGCTCGGAGGAAGTAATGTTCTTAAGTCCACCAGTTTGAAAGCAGTGTCTCTGACTCTGAAATCCAAACTCTTTCTTTCATCTGAAGTTGGTAAACTTACAGCCCTTGGGCCAAACACAGCCTGCCATCTGTTTTTGCAAATAAAGTTTTATTGGAACACGGCCACGCCCATCTGTTTACGTGTGGCCTGTGGCTGCTCTGACTATGAGACCACAAGGCCCACAATGCCTAAAATATTCGCTATCCAGCCCTTCCCAGTTTGCCAGCCCCATCCTACAGACTACGCAGACCCTCGGATGCCAGAGGCCTGGAGCAGCCCGCCAGCCCGGGCGGCAGCGTGTCTTACCAATACAGTTGCCTAGAGCATCTTGTATAAAGCCGCTCTTGCACTGTAGCTTGGGTCTGCAGCGGAAGGATCCCAGAGTATTCTGACAGATAAAATCGGGGAGGCAGTTATGAATACCACTCTCACACTCGTCAATATCTGGTACATCATAAAAAAAGGAAATTGTTAGCAAGAGTCCTGCCAGAAGCATCTCACAACACTTTAAAATCACAAGAAAGTTCTTTTTAATGCTCATTCCTCAGACTATAACCCGAAACATCCCGGTAGAGAGCTCATGCACGAAAGGGGGCTTCCGAGAGCTCAACAGTGCTCCAGTTGCTAAAGACGTAACATGCTGACTTTTTTTTTGCCAAGGCTCTTAAGAGGCAAGCTTTCTGTCACATAAATAAATTACCCAGGCATTTTCCTGGCAGATGTATGTATTATTATTCATTCGGGCTAAGTGTGTGTTTAGTTTAGCTCATAAAGCAATTATCTTAGTGGTCATAAACATAGTCTCTATAAACTTATCCATTCTGAAGTCTTCACGATATTGCAAAGTATTAACAATGGTTTTTGTCATGATAGGATGTGAAAGGCTGCCCTTCCCTTGAAGTTCATGCCTGACCAATGTGCAAATGTGTATACTCAGCTGGCTCGACCGCTGGGGTCTCGGGGTCCCCGCCGCCCAGCCAGTGCGCAGGGGTGGGGCGACTGAGCTCGCTCAAAGGCCCTCAGATGTCAGGAGGGTGCGTCCTGCTTTGAGTCACCCTCATAATTCAATAATCAACATTTTTATACAAGTGGTTTTGTCTTTCTGAAAGGTTTAAAACCCTCTGCAAAAAACCACATTCTAAAAGATCCTCATCAGAGCCTTATCTGCCAAATAACATCTCGGGCTCGGCGGGGAAAGGCTGGTAGCCAGAAATGTCATGTCTTCATGCAGTGGACGGGGATGTGCTTTGAACTTCAGGGAAGCCTGGAACCAGATGGAAGGCAGCTGTCGTGCAAAAATAGTTTGTGTTTTCTTTTGTTTTTGTTTTTTTGTAGAAAGCACATGGGAGTACTTGAAATTCATGCCTGTTTTTAACTGATCATGCACTGAGCCTTTTTAGAAATCCAGATTTGCCATCATGAACTCAGCACCGTAAGAAGGCAAATCTCTCCTGACGGTACCAGCGCATGACTGTCAATTTTTTAAACGTCCTAAATGTCACTGTCAGCACTGTCACTTCCCATCCTATCCGCCCAGGACACCCGCGTTTCGGTCACGCAGGTCTAACCACCTCCCCCTGCAGAGGAGCAGGCACAGCACCCCGAAACCAGACCCCACACCCTAGGGCCCACTGCCACCCCTCCCACCGCACCCTGTCTATACCCGGGGGAGGAGGAGTTCAAGTCGGAGAATTCTGTACCTTTGCAGTTATTGTCCTCTGTGAGCTCATAGCCAGTCCCACAGCTGCTGTCCCGCTGGCAGCGGAAAGAGCCCACTGTGTTGATGCAGGATTCTCCGAGCCGGCAGTTGTGGCTGCCCGTGATGCATTCGTTGATATCTAGGGGGAGACCAGGGTGATCCAGGAGTAACCAGCTAGAACAGACAGTCCTTGTGCTTTCTCAGAAGGCATGTGCCAAACGCCACCGTGGGCGTGCTTCCCTGCACCCATCCCGTCCTCCCTCAAACCGAGCTGATGCCACCACACGCTGATCCAGGCTGCACGAGAGCAGAGCTGCGGGGACTCGTCACCAAGTCAAAAGCAGCAATTTCTCTGCCCTGTGAAGCTTCAGCTCTCTCGCTCTAAGTGCCGGCCATGGGCTGCAGTCATGTGGTCCCCAAGAACCCCACAGGGCAGCATCTTCCCCCTCGCCCCATCTCACAGAGGAGGGGGCGGAGAGGCTGAGGGATGTGCCCAGGCCCACCGGGCAGATCCTGGGTCCGGAGCCCATGGGACCCCAAACCCAGTCCTCTTTCCCAGCCCTGGTGTTTGCATTGCCCTGGACCAGAGCCTTGGCCGGGCCGCGGCGCATGCGGCAGCCCCCAGGGAGTGCTGGAAGGCTGGTGCCAGGCTGCGCTCCACCCACGCACGGGGCCCCAGCTGTGCAAGGCAGACCCTGCTCGGACCTCCAGCAGGGATTCCTGAGTGCCAGCGACCTGCCAGTCCTGCTAGCCCCGGCTGGAGACACGTACCTTCGCAGGAGACACCGTCAGGCAGCAGCTGGTAGCCCACAAAGCAGGAGCAGACCACCTCGTCCCCGGTGTCACGGCACTGCTGCTTGCAGGGCCCGCCGCCTGGAATCAGAGCGGGCGTGAGCAGGCCCAGACACCTGTGGTTTTCTAGTTCTGTCCCGACTGGGTCAGAGAAACACCCTCAGGGCCGGCGGACGCAAGAAGGCACACTCCCTGGGCCGCAGCCTACCCCAGCCCTAACAGGAGACGGCCCCAAGCCTGGCTCTTGGAACCGCCTCAGGTCTGACAAGGCAGGTGGCAGGCAGGCGGCCTCTGCAGGTTACAGTGGAGCCGGCAGGGGTGAGGCAGAGAAGAGCACACCTGTTGCCACCAGCCATGGGCACCAAGGGAGTGGGAGGCCAGGCTCCAAACGGCCCCAAATACCTGCCCCCCACATAACCCTCAAGCTGGCCCAGATGCCCCGTCCCCAGCACCACAGCCTCAGCTCCCATGGCCACTACCTGGCTGTGGCTGCAGCCTCCCCCTACCTGGGCTCCCTGAGCATCCCAGGTACCACCCCTGCAACCACACTTCCTACAGGGCGGCCAGAGTCATGCTCAAAGTGCACATCTCACCAGGTCACACATCTGCCAGGGAAGGGTCCCACGAGATGCATCTCTAATTGCTGCCCAGGCCCCCAGGGCCCTGCCCACTCCTCTGGCCTCTCCCTCCGTCCTTCCAGCCCCACCCAGGGCACCGCACCCTTCACACAGCTGCAGGTTTCCGCTCTGCTGCCCCCAAGTCCCTTTCAGCATTATCGTCCTGGCTAATCCAGCCTCGTCTGTGGCAAACTAACTATCCGCCCCCCAGGGAGGATTACGAGGCTTTCTGGGGCTCTCCAGACCTCTGTGCCAACTGGCTGTCACTGTGCCCTGACTACATCACTTTGTGATTAAACTGGCTCCCTAATTAACACCCCAAGCACAGGGCAGGCCAGAGCAGACCTGCCAGTCTAGACATGCGGGAATGTTCCATGAAAGGGAAATAAAGTTTTATCATATGAAAAACAAACCTGCAAGGCCCTACTTACTTTGAATTTGCAAACGTCTCCCTTGTGAGACAAATGATCATTAGCAATGGCAATGGCAATACAGTCCCAGCTCCAGGGACACAAAGGCAAGTGACACTTAGCCCCCTCCCTTGAGGGACCCCCAGCCCCAGGGGAAGCTGGTGGAGGCCGGCAGTCACCACTCAGAGCCTGGGAGCTTGGTATGCCCGGTGGACGGAGGGCTTTAAGGCCAGCTCTCAGCCCTCCTCTGTAAGCGCCCCCCACCCCTCCCTGCCAGGCCCCAGCTCTGGAGGGGGCGGGATGGAGGAGCAGGGGGCCAGCAGTCCACGAGGGGCAGAAGCAGCTTCTGGTTGGGCCCAGCCACAGGGCACTGCCCAGGGTCAACCAAAGCAAAACGAGGCCCAGACTTGCAGGGAGGTCAGCACTGACTTTCCTTCAGGTTTAAGCAGCCACCAAATGGCTCACAGCAGACAGCGGCGTCTCACCTCGGCAGCGGTCATTCAGGTATGGGTCCTCCTGTTCCGCCTCGACCTCAGAAATCTTAGCTAAGGGGGAAAAGAGACCGAGACAATCTTTATCCACAGTGTCCATCTTATCTTAGAAGAAACCCCAACTACTTTCTCTTCTTGTCAAATCAGACAGTAATGCCCATTAGGAAATCTTACAAATAGCTAAGTATTAACTTTGTCCATTTTAAAATAGAATTTCACTTGTAAATGTAGATTAAATCTCTACAAGATCAATTACAAAGAAAGAACACAGGCACCGGAACTGTCATCATTAACTTCACGCTGGGCGCTGTCACACGGTCCCAACCACTGGCCACCAGCAAATACAGTCACAGCCTCACCATCCACCCAGACGCACCCTCCAAGCCTGAAGCCCTGCACCCGGGTTGAACTGTGTCCCCAGACTGACTCCACCAAACGGCCGTATTCGTTTCTAAAGGCTTAATCTCAATTTCCGTACTTGTCGCAAGCCAGCGCTGGCCTGCGGACCCTCTGCGTGGCCCCCTGGGAGCACACAGTGGGCCCACCACGCACGGCAGTGGCGGGAGGAAGGTGTGTCCCTATGGGGGGAGAGGCAGAGAAGCCACCCCAGAGGAGGGAGCATTTGAGGAAAGGCTGGGGCGGGGGTTGAAGCAGATAAAAGACCAGAGAGATAAAACATCTGGAGCCACAGAAACCCCAGCCCACGCCCCAGAGCCTGCCAACGCTGCAGACGTAAATCAGCAAAATCCTCCCGGAGACATGGGACAAATCCTCCACAAGGATGAAAAGTTTCGGTTTGTTGAATATGAAAACATCATCTCTGATTTCAAAAGCCAAGGAAGGAGCCAGAATGTGGTCCCAATCCCCCTTTACGACTGTGACATTTGAAATCACCCCGATGGCGTCCATGGGGCCTTGGAGGGCTTAAAAAAATTAAGAACAAAAAGTGAAAGATGGGTCCATTTGACGCAGGACCTCAAAGCCATGGAGATAGCAACCAGTCTTAGAGACCGCAGGTCCGTGAGCGCTCCCCTCTTAACCCCTTCCTGCACCCTCCCCCTTTTTAACAGAGTGGGGACAAAACTCAGAGAGAGGAGGGAACAGGCCTGAAGCCATACAGCAAGTTTGGGCAGGGCAGACTCCGAGTTTTTCCAGGGTTATTTCCCTACGGCACGAGAGACCACTGCGTGATTGAAAGAGATCACTCGACAACCACGAAGTCTCCTGAACCACCCGACTGAACCACGCCCCAGGGCTTCGGACCCATGGAGGACTGGGGCGGGGCAGCAGTGGTAGACGCACAGCTGGGGGCTCTCTGGAAGCGGCTCTTGGGGTCACGCACCCCTTTGCTGAGTATGTGCTGTTATTCGAAAGAGCATAGCCCACTATTAACAAGTGATGCCTGGGTTCCTCGCCGGCACACCAGCTCCAGAGGGACAGAGGGCGCGGGCCAGCACTCGGAAGGCCAGGGTTCGCCTCCTCAAGTGTTGGTCGTGTGACCTTGAGCATCAGATCCTCATCCAGGGAACAAGAGCAAGACTGGCCACCCACGCGGCCTGGGGCTGCTGGAGGGACGGGGTGAGATCGCGAGGGCAGATGCTTCTAGAGCCAGGGGCTGCCCCAAACGTGTCACACCTGTTCTCCCGCTTAATCCTCCCAGCAACCTGGCGAAGGGGGCTGCATCATCGCCACTTCACAAGTGAGGGGACTGAGGCCCAAGGGACACAAACATGTGAGCCCAGATGCCATGTGCTCAGCCCCACCCCACCATGGTGGCTCTCGGGTGAGGTAACAGACGTGAAGTGGCTCCGACAGCTAGACTCGGGCGTGTTAAGGCAGAGGTAACGGACATGCTCACTGTACCGTGACGGTCAATTGTACGTGTCAGCCTGGCTGGGCCTGGTACCCAGACATGTGGTCAGACACTAGTCTGCACGTTGCTGTGAAGGCATTTTTTGGACGAGATTAATATTTAAGTAGGTAGATTTGAGGAAAGTCAATGACCTTCCATAATGTGGTGGGGACTCATGGAATCGGCAAAGGCCTTAAGGGAAACCGGCGGCCCTCCCACAGGAGGAAGGAACCCGCCAGCAGACGGCCTCGACTCCGGCCGCCGCCTCCTCTCCTCCCCGCGGCTCCAGCCTGCCAGCTGCCCTGTGGGTTTGGGACCTGCCACCTCCACAACTGTGTGAGCCAAGTCCTTAAAACAGATCCCCCCCCAACACACACACACACATCCTGGAGAACTAAAGCTCTGCCCAGGCAGAAAGGGAGGGAAAAGTTACCCGTTTCTTGGAGGTCCCCAACGTCGCCGGGGGTGAAGTCTGCGGTCTCCTGGCCCTTGACGCAGCACGCCCTGAAGACCAGCCCGCACTGGTAGCCAACCATGAGGCTGTACTCGCAGCTCTGGCCCTGGGCCTGGGCCGCCCGCCCCAGCAGACAGCAGTGGCAGCACCTCTGCGAACACAGCGGAGACTCCAGGTGGAGGAGCTGAACAGGTGGCCCGGCAGGGGCCCACGAGGGGGCCTCAGTGGGCCTCTCTGATCCCCCTTGTCCAGGCACCCTGGACAGTGATGACTCATGTCCGACTTAGGTACCACTTCTAAATGTTGGCAGTAAATGGCAAAAGCAAGGAGGACCCCCACCCCCCCAAATCTTCCAGGTCTCAGTTTTGAAGGGACCCAGCACAAGCTCCACCTCCTCTCCCCCCATACATGACTGCCCCCAACATCCCTGCCCTGCCCAGCGGCCACGCGGCTCTGCTCACACCCCTCCAGGAAGAGGGTCATGCAGAGCTCCAAAGGGTCTGTCCTCTGCTGTGCTGGGACAATGAACAGGCACCTCGTCTCTCCCCTCTTGCGCTAGGGGGTTTGGGCGGCAGGAACTGAGTTGTGCATTTGAAAAGCACAGAACCTCAAGACAGGTCTTCAAGCAAGGGCAAGGGACAGGACCACTGCCTGTCACCTGGAGCCCAGATCCCTGAGCCCCTGTGTCCTCACACCTGAGTCCCGGGGCCGACATTTGCCCTGATGCATGAAAACCCCTAACTTTAGTCCTTACTAAAGGGTTATCCTATAGAGCACACAGAACTTTCCAGAGCCCCCCGCGGGAGCCGGGGGTTTGGTTTTCCCCTTTCTGTGGAGGCTGATGGGTCTTCCAGGCTGCTCCTTCCACCCCTCTGCTGCCAGAAGTTACGGGAGCATCAGCTACCTCGTCCCCTCCTGGGTGTGAGTAATCCTTCTCGGAAGCACAAATCACGCATCAGCCAAAGCGATCTGCTCCCTCTCCTGTTAGAATGTTCCGTGCTTTTCCCGCACCTCCCTTTCCCTCAAGTCTGGGGACACGGGCACAGCTACCTGCAGGCAGAGGCATTTGCAGGGCCAGCCCTGCCAGGGGGCAGTCACTGGATACCCGACACCGCAGCGACCCTGAAGGACCTGACCGGACTTGGGGTCCCGGGGGTGCCCAGGGAAGGGGATTATGCCCCTTAGCTTACCTTCAGTGCAGGAGCCCCTGCGGGTCCCTGACAGGACTGTTGAGAGGGCAGTTTGCAGTGTGGGCCTCTCTGGACCTCAGTTCCCTCCTCTAGGGTGGTTATGGAGGTCATGTGTTATCAGAGGCCTCAGTGAGGGCCCACTCTTAGCTCTGGGCCCTGACTAGTCTGGGGGCAGGGAAGCTTGAGGGCCTCCTGGCCTCCTAACCTGAACTGAAAAGATTCTGAAGGTCCTAGATGACCCCTGCTCTGACCTCTGCATTTTGCCTAAAGCCTGGGGGCGGGTGGTCCTCAGGGCTAGGGCCTGCTGTCTTCAGCCCTGGCTCCCCAGCACAGGGCTGGGTCCTGGGTGGAGGAGGAGGGACGCTTGAGTGGTCCTCCTGCGCCAGGCACCCCTGCTGCTCACTAGGAAAGGCGGGCTGGGGCTGGGTGCTGACAGGCAGCGCTCAGCTGGGAGGGGACCCGGGTCTGCTGGCTGGCAGGGGATGGGCAGTGCCCCCGCACGGTCCCCAGGTCCTCACCTTCACGAACATGGCCTCCAGGCTGGCGTTGTCACCCTGGGACATGGCACAGCTGTCCTGCTCGTTGGCCAGGTTGATGCCCGTGGCGCAGTGCAGCTCCTCCAGCTGGCTGTGGCAGCACTGCTCCTGGACCATCCTGCGGGGAAGGGCGGGCTGGGCCGGGGCTCTGCGGGTGGGGCCTCCCTGCCCCGCCCCCACAGACACACACACAACACCTGGCATACAGAAGGCGCTCAATACGTGTTCAGTTAGAGAGACTGAACGCAGAGTAGTGTCTGGGGTCAGAGTTGCGAGACCCAGTTGTGTCACTGCCGCGGCCGATTCACCTCCCTGAGCCCTGGGCCCACCCACAGAACGTTCCCACCTATTTAAAACCAAAACTGAGCAGGTGCCGACTCCACGCCAGACTCGCTCATCCCTTTGTCAAGTCACGCCCCACGGTCACACCAGCCTCCCGGCTTTAAATGCTGGGTCCACACTGACAGCTCCCCGTTTCCTTCTCTGGCCTCTCCCCTGCACTCCTGACCTGGGTCCCCAGCCACCCACTCGGGTCTCCACTTGGCTGTCCAAGGGGGACCTTGAACCCGACTCCACTCTCCCCTCACGCACAGCCCTCTCTCCACACCACCCCTTCCTGTCCAGGCAGATTTGGCAAACCCTGGGGCCACCTGCCTCCTCCTCTGAACCCCCGCAGGGCACTCGATGCCCTGTGAATTCCTAGGCGAGCTCCAACTCACCAGGAGCCCAAGGGCCCAGGCTGATCACTGCTGCGAACAGGGCAGAGGGGGGTGTGCAGGGGAGGGGCTGGAGGGCAGCGTACAGCACCTGGCGCTGCAGGGCAGTGACGCCGTTAGAGCCAGGCAGCTCAGGGGCCAACTCACTAAGTGGCCTCAGACAGGTACGTGGCCCCTGGTCTGTGTGCTCACTGGGACAAGCCAATCGGCCTCCCAGAGCCTCAGTGAAACAAAGGGACGGTCATTCACATTTGGTGGCCTTCAAGTGGTGTCCTGGGCATTCAGTAAGATGCTTTGGGGACACTGTAATATAGAAAGTCACAATATCCAGCGCATTTCCCGAGGCCCCATGTGATGAAGTAAGAACCAGCAGAAACACGTCAAGGGTCCCTGGAGGCTGGACTGGCTCCCTCGCTTCCCGTAAGAGAGAAGAGAGTCCCTTTCAGCCACGCAGGTGGTTTCTCACATTTCAGGAAATCTCTTAACACATGTTTGAAAGTTACCCTGGCCGAGTGTAGACCATAAAATCAACGCCCGGTGCGTAGGGAAGAGGGTATTTTCTGTGTACTCTGGGGCTCACTGGGGGTTAACGATAACTCCAAAACTTTTCGAAGACACTGGAGAGAAGTCAGTGACAAATTTAGTGGGGACTAAAACCCAAATTTACGAGCAGGGCCCAGCGCGCCCCTCACTTTCTCCATACGCACATGGAGGGGTTCACCAGGCTGATGCCTCACTTTCTAAGTCTTTGATTTCAGTAATTTAATAAGAGTGGCTCCCTGTTACGGGCGGGGCTGTGTGCCCCCAAAATTCATCTGTGGAAGTCATAATCCCTAGTGCCCCTGCATGTGACCACATTTGGAGATGGGGCCTTTAAAGGGGTGATTAGATCCTCTGGAAGTTCCCCGTGTGATGCTTGGGTGTCCCGTCCGGTATGAAAGAAAAGAGGTAATTCGGGTTAAGATGAGGTCATTAGAGTGGGCTCTAATCCAACAAGACTGCTGCCCTTAGAGGAAGAAGAGATTAGGACACAGACAGAGGGAAGACCCGGAGAGGACACGGGGAAGACAGCACCTGCTGGCCAAGGCGAGGCCCCAGAGCAGCCAGCCCTCCGACACCTTGGTGTGGACTTCCAGCCCCCAGAACTGGGAGGACACGACTGTCTGTTTAAGCCGCCCGGCCTGCAGCACTTTGCAGCCGGAGCAGGCGAATGCGCCCCCGCCGTTTGGCTGTGCCGTGCGGGTGTCACATGTTGTCTCTGATCATTATAGCAACCCTGAAAGCAAGGGATCAGGGTCCCTGTTTTACATTTGGGGAAACTGAGGCTCTAAGCTGGCTCGGGTCACCCGTCGGGAAAGCCACCCAGGTCGGTCCAGCTCCCCAGCTCCGGCCCTGCTCTGGCCAGCGCAGACAGTAAACAGTGCTTAGCGCCGGACGCCAAGCTTCGCTGCGGAGCTGCCAGCGCCCCCGGCGCTCCCAGCGCTGGGCCGTGCCGAGAGCCAGCATCGCTGCCACACTCAGCAGACGCCCCGTAAATCCCGACCACAGGGTCTTCTGGGCAATTCAAGCCGTGCGAGTTTCCTGTTTTCTCTTCCTTTGTTTGGTTTATAATGCTTTTGACTTTTCAAGAATTTCCTCAACCAGGATTTACGTCCGCCGTCACTGCTGGCAGACGGCGGCCCGTGCTGGTGCCAACACAAATGCAAACCTCAGAGTGAGGCGAACGAGACTTCCCTACATGTTCTTTCCATGACAGCTCCCCCGGCCCCGCACTCCCCAGCTGCACGTGTCAGAGCCGCCCGGACTCGGATTAGAGGCAGAGGAAACAAATGCGTCAGCTGCTGGCTGCTTTCACACACGTCTCCCAGACACCTGCCCAGGGTTCAAATCCTCATGTCGTCGTTACTAGCTGGGCACCGGGGATCAGAAACAAGGTTAAATGAGATAATATGCCTCAAATACTGGGCACAAGGTAGATGCTCCATAGTCTAGCTGTTATTTTTACTACTATTTTTATGTTGATGATCAATATTACCTATTTTCATCATTAATTCTAATTTTGAGGGACCTTGTGTCAATTTAGAGAGAGAAGAATAAAACTAGTCAATCCGGATGTTGGCTGTTGCGTAAGGCGAACAACTGCCCGGTGGAACTCTTCGCGCTGGGCCTGCCTCGTTGGCGGTCTCAGGGTCTGTTCATGTGTCCATTTGCAGAGTCACATGATCTCCTCTGCTCCCCACAACTGCCCCCATCTGGCTGCAGACCCCGATCTTCTTGCTTCCAGCCCAGTGAAGAGGACGGATGTCCCGACAATCACAGGGTGGCCAGGAAGGGTGGGCTGAGGCCCGTGCGAGGCCCCTGGGTGCACAGAGAGCAGAGCAGGGTCACCCACCGCACTGCCCACAGCCTGGGTGGATCCAGCCCGGTGCCCGGCCTCTCCCTGCGGTTCTGGCGCACACTGTCCCCACCTCCTCCGCTGTCCGCTAGGGGAACATCGTTGCAGTTAAACGGGAGCCACTGGCAAACATACCTGCATTCTTTGGACTCCGAGGCGTACGGCAGTGAGCAGTCCCTCTGCTGAGTGGCCATTCGATGTCCGTCTGCACAGCAAGCCTCCATGGGGACGTCGGTGCCCACTGTGCAAGGAAGAGAACAAGCTGAGGAGCAGCTCACCACTCACCCCATGTGGTGCCCCAGCCACCCGCACCATCAGCACACGCGCTTCCGGAGGTCTCGACAAGAGCGCCAGGCTGGCTCTGAAAGGGCGGTGGGCACGAACAGCACATCCTTTAGTCACTCTGCAAACCTGTACTGAAAACTCCACGGGGACACAACTGGGAGGACACCCCCACTCTTCCTAGAAAGACCTGAGTCCTCGACTGTTGCCTTCCAAATCCAACCTCGGACCGGATGCTGCAGCCCAGCACCCGAGTCCCAAGCACCCGCGGGCTGAACCCCTGCTCTGGCCGCACGCTGGATCTGCAGCTGCGGCCCCTGCCTTCCAGCCCAGCTGGCAGGATGGGTGGGTGCTGCTACAGAGGCCTGGCCGAGCTGCTGTCCCGCCCCGTGGTCAGGGAGCACCCAGGGTACAACTGACCCAACTCTCTCCAGAGTAGAGACTGGAAATGGGGGTTGGGGAGGACTCAAAATGCAAGGAGCCCCGTCAGGTAAGAAGGAGAGAACCCCCGTTTCTAGACCACGTCTGTGATCCACATCCACGTTCTCTCATCTCTGTAGCAACCTGTGAGGGGCATCCGTCCTCACGCCACAGATGAGGACACGGAGGCTGATGGTCTCTGCCCTTGGTTTGCCACAAGATCCTCTCTTCTACAGAGGCAGAGACCTCCGAGGAGTCTGTGAGGACAGGGCTGTCAGGGCAGGGAGTCCCGACTCAGACCAACACCAACAGCTGCCTCACCATATTAGCTCCTGCTCACAGGGAGCAGATAAAAGCCTCATGTGCAGCCAGCGGCCAGCCCACGCCCTCACGGCTAGACCAGCCAGGCCCTCGTACCCCAGCCACGGCTGTGGCCCCAGTGGGTGCACTCCCCAGCCCTTTAGCTCATGGGAGAAGACCCCACCATGACCCAAGCGAGGAGCCATGGGGTACCAAGGTGCCCACGTACTTGGCTCTCAGCTTAAGGGACTTACGTGCCGAGAAGTATTAGTACCGCCAGCCTCAGCTGCAGGGCAGGTCACCTCTCAGCAGGACATTGCACAACTGGGCTTTAAGAAACACCATGTTTTCTTACTAAGGGCTTTCTAGAACCCATGGGGTGAATCTGTCTTTTGTCCTCTTAGCCCTCAGCAGAAAAGCAAGCCAGTATGTGGCAGCCACAGAGCTGAGTGGCTCTAGCACTTTCCTGCTCTGTGACTTCTTGCAGGTGACTTCTACCCCTCCGAGCCCCAGCTTCCCCAGCGGTAGAACGGGGTGCAGAGGCGCTGAAGACGCTGAAGGTTATAAAGTTCCCAGCACAGAGCAAGCTGTCCGTAAACAGAGGCTTGATTACGTGTTAAATGATCGAAGGGGCTACCTCCCCAAAGCGAGTGAGAAATGGCAGAGGCGCAGCCCAGTCTCGGTGTGCGAGTCCCCCATGGATGAGCTGCCCCTGCCCCACCCCAGAAAGGCAAACACAGGTGCAGCGCAGGTCCCCGCAGCCCCCAGCAGGGCGGGAACTGCCAGAGCTGTAGAAACAAGCTGGAAGTGACCCCCACTGGGGAGGAGGCTGGGCACTTTGAACCTTATTCTCAGCAGGACAATCAAATAAATCCTTCGGTCAGTCTGGAAACTTGGAATGCCCCTGGAATGCAGCTCGAACGTTCTGAGCAGCCCGGAGCTGGAATTTCTGCAGAGTGGAGCTGTCTGGGGGCTGTGTCGGGGGAGCCGGGAGCCTCAGGGCTGCAGAATCAGCTCAGCCCCCTTGGGCATGAGGCTCCCGCCCGTCAGCCAAGGGAAAGCTCACACACAGCCCATCACAGAGATCATGAGCCCGGGCTGCACAGTGACAGGCAGAGGCGTGGGCAGCGGGGTAGAAGGGCTCATTGTCCTCGTCACGAACACCCAGCCCTCACCAGGCCCCGACCCAGGAGGGCACCGTGGACAAGGCCCCTCACTCACTACTCTCATCCCCCAACCCCTGAGGTTCGTTCTGCCGTCACCCTGCCTAGGACATGGCACGCAGTGTGGCCACCACACCACTGCGTAGAAGTGGCACCATTTCCTAACACATTTCTCCTGGCCTGCGATCCAGGCTGCTTCCAAGTCTTCACTACCAGGAAGGAACAAACAGCTCTGGGTGGAACGTCTTGATTCATGAATCTTTATTCCTAAAGTCAGGATTATTTGCTCAGGCTGGAACCCCAGAAGAAGAGTTGGGTCCAAGGCAGGAACATTTTCAAGATTCTTGCTAATTACGGTGGGCTGCAGCCCAAGAGGCCCCCCTGTGGGCGCAGCCCCTCAGCTCTGGGAGTG
This sequence comes from Lemur catta, assembly GCF_020740605.2. NCBI lineage: Eukaryota > Metazoa > Chordata > Mammalia > Primates > Lemuridae > Lemur > Lemur catta. Next base: position 3,901,056 of record NC_059133.1, read on the forward strand.
GAGCAGGAACACGGGTTTCCAGGGAGGACCTGGGGCCGATCTGCGGCCAGCCAGGGCGGCCGGCGCCACACTAGCCAAAGCTCACAGGCTCCAGGTCAAACCTGAGGTATTTGCCTGGGGACATGCTGGGAGCACCCCTCCCCCAGCACACGCAGGGCTTGGGCTGCTCCGGGGACACAGGAGCCAGGAGAACAGAGGAAGCTTCACTGCAGGCCGCCCTGGGTTTGGGCCCTGCCCTCGTACTGCTGAGCCTCTGGCTCCTAAGGCTCCTGATCTGGGAAACGGGGCTCAGACCACCCAATCGCAGGGTTACTGTGGGTGACCGGAGACGGTCCTGGGGTGCCCCACCAAACTGTCACAGGACTTCAAACGGAATCGAGAGCAGAGGAAGCGGAATGGAGTCAGGTCACCAGTGACGCAAACATGAACATTAGGTGTCCTGGTTCCCACCTGGGCCATCCGCACCCACGGACAACTGGTGCGTGGCCAGCTCTGCGCGGGGCTCGGCTGACGCTCGAGGCCCCCATGCTCCTCTGCTCGCTGCTCTCACTCACCGCTCCTCGGCCCTGGGCTCAGGCTTGGCTGGCTCTTTCTGCCTCCCCTGAATTCAGACCTCCTCTGAGGACAGGCACGGTGTCTCCCTCCTCTCACTGTGCCCACAGCACCTGCCCACGCCCAGCACAAACATCAGGGCTCAGGAAGTATTAGTTCAACAGAACCAGGGCAGGGGGCCCCTCAGCAAGACCACCCTTGAAATGCAGAGGCTGCTGGGCAGGATGTCCTGCCCCCGCAAACAAGCCTCTTCCTCCTCTTCCTCTGCCATCCTAGCGGGTGGAAGGAGGGACCCCAAGGGAACACCCACAGGCTGGAGCCAACCACAGAAAAGTGCAGGGCTGGTTAGAATTTGAGCAAGTCAGGGACCGGCTGTGGGTGGGGGGCGTCTGAGACCACAGAACTGCCACTTTCTTAGCCTTGGAGATGGGCCTCAATTTCCCTGGTGGATTCAGCACTGGTTGCCCCAACCCGTTAGGAAAACTGAACTGCAGGGAGAGGAGGGTCTTGTGGACAGAGGGGCCTACAGAACTCCCTGGCCTCACAGCTCAAGATGCCAACAAAGGCAGGCGCAGCAGGCTTGGCTTTCATAGATGCGTGTATCCCACACAAGAAAAGGACTGTTACTAACTTGTGTTCCAAAATAAGTAAAGCCACTCACATCTGCCAGCACTTCCTTGAGGTGGGGCAGGACCAGCTCTCTGAAGCACAAAAGCCAACGTGACTCCCAGCCCCCCACATGAGAGACACATTCCAATTAGAAAGGGAAAAACCCTGTCTTTGTCCCCTTTTAAATAAACAGACTTGGCCAGGCTGGTGGCCCACGCCTGTAATCCTAGCACTCTGGGAGACCAACGCAGGAGGATCGCTTGAGCTCAGGAGGAGACCAGCCTGAGCAAGAGTGAGATCCTGTCTCCACTGAAAATAGAAAAATTAGCCGGGTGTCGTAGCATGAACCTGCAGGCCCAGCTACTCGGGAGGCTGAGGCAGGAGGACCACTTGAGCCCAGGAATTCGAGGCTGCAATGAGCTGTGATCATGCCACTGTACTCTACCCAGGGCGACAGAGCAAGACCCTGTCTCAAAAAATAAATAAACAAAATATACTCGAGGTATGAAAATCAAATAAGGTCAGTAAGGCAGGTATAGTAGCCCAGGGCAAGAGTACATATGAGGTCCCTAGAGTCAAGTCCATAGACAACAATACAAAGGTGGTGTCAGAGGCTGGGCGGAGGGAGAGCGGGGAGTCAGTGTCTAACTGGCACAGAGTTCGGGTTTGGGAAGGTGAAAAGTTCTGGAGATGGAGGGTGGTGATGGTCACACAACAATGTGAATGTGCTCAATGCCACTGACTATACACTTTAAAGTGGTTAAAATGGTAAATTTTATGCATTGTATAATTTGCCGCAATAAGAAATACATTTTTACACCAAATAATTTAGTGTTTGTGGGCCATTTTGTAACGTTCTTCATTAGGAAAGGAACTGGGGGTTTTGCCCATTCACTTACGTGCCTTTTTCAGTCGATGCTGTTTTAACGCACTGATCTTAATACAAAGAGGACTGCTTAGCAAATCGGGCTTAGAACGTGACAGCGGATGCAAGGTGTCCACGGCAGGCTAGGGGACTGCCAACAGGAACAGTTAAAACTAACAAAACACACTGTAACTTTGCAACCAAAACAAAGATGATTTTAAAACTTTTAAAAAAACAAAAACAAAAAACACCCCAGGGATGGTACCTCCCCAGAGTGTCTAGAGAGGGCAGGAGGAGGGCGGTGTGGGGTGCGGGGCCCCACGGTCAGCCCCGGCTGCTCCTCCTGCCCCACCACGGGTGCTCCCACTCGCTCCTCTACCCGGGGATCGGGTCACCTTTGGGTCATCTAAAACCAGCATCCTGCACTTCGCACAAGCAGGGGGTACCTGAGCCAGCAGGTGCCCCTCTCCTCCCCCGACCGCCTGCTCATGCAAGCCACACCCCCACCCAGGCTGGGCCACCAACCCCCCACGCAGACCCCCCACCGCACGGGCACCAAGAGTTTCCCAGGGGTGGACGGCATCCAGCGAACCCTCTGCTGGGTCCCAGGCCCACCGGCAACCCCTTCCGAAGGGCATAAGGTCAAAGCAACTGGCACGCAAACCCCACCGCACCTGCGCAGTCTGGAGAGCAACTCGGAGTAAACGAGGCCTCCGCGGCTTCTTCCATCTCCCCAATCACGGACAGCTGCGCCGCTCCCAACTCCAGAAACTGCCTCAGATGAACCCCCACGGGGCGCCCACCCACGCCCGCCACGCCCTCACTGGCCACTCAGCGCCCGTCCGGGGCCGAGGGCCCTCCAGAGAGAAGCAGGGCCTCGGGCAGTCTGGAATCTTCTCCCACAGATCGTTTCCCCTTTTTTCCTGAGAAGAAACGTCAATCAACTACAGCTTTAATCTGATTCCTGTCACCTGTGTGGATTAGATCCACAAAGCATAATACTAAACATAAGCCAAGAACGAGCTCTCTCGCAAATCCTGTTAACCTGCAACCCCAGCATTCCAAGGCAAGGCCACATCGCGGGTTAAACTGCCCAGCCGCGAACCGGCTCCCACGAGTGCTACATGTCACTGAGCCTCGTCTTCCTTACCTGTAAAATGGGCTGGTAACGGAGCCTGCGGGCAGGGTTGGAAGATCAGTGTCAGACAACCACAGAAGAAAACAGCATCTTCAACATTTAGCAAGTGGGAAGGTTATCGCACCAGGACCGGGAGAACATTCCTGGTCACAGGAGTCACACACCCTCAGGCGGACATGCTGCCAGGTCCCCGACACCCCACCACGTCCATCACCCCTCTCGGGAGAGACACACCTGCCCCGAGTCACTGGTGTGCAAGTGGAGAGAGACGCGGCTTAGCTCACAGCGTCAGATAGCATTTGTCACCCGAGACAGCTGCTGAAACTACATTTCTTCCAGGTAAATTAAACCTTTGTAAAGATTATGGTGCGAACTGTGACCTGTGGTAATTACAAGGGGAAACCGACAGCACGCTACGTGTTTCCAGGCATGCGGAGGCTCACGGTTTAGAAACACAGGTAACGTGGCCCATGGGGACTATGCCCTTGACACTTATAGCCACATGTTCTTTCCAAGACTGCGGATGCCGGGCTGGTGGTCAGAGGGATTCTGTACCAGTCCTCGGGTGGAAGCTTCCAGAATGGCAGCCTGCTAGCTGTAAACACTGCAGGTGCTGTGGGCAATGCCTGAGCACGCTCCCCGGAGGCCTGTGAGCCACTGGGATCTACTACTCAGGTCCCACTGCACAGTGTCACAGTGGGGAGACCCAGAGCAGGGGGTGAAATGTCCCTTCCTTCGGGAAGTCCTCCCTAATCACCCCCAACACACACACATAGCTGTGCGCACAATCTCTTTGTTCCCTGAATGCCCCAGCACTGAGCACAAATAATTAACTCTTTACTTAGCACCACGAGGACTGGGCCAGGCTCTGTCTCCTTCCGCACCCTGCCCCACACCTGCCCCAAGCCGGTGTGGTGAATAAACGATCTCCCGTGACCCTAGTAACTCTATGAAATGGGGGGGCGGGGCATTCAGTAAGTTGCCTGATCCGTGCAGCAAATGCTGGGCAGCCTCCAAATCCAGCTTTGACTCTGAAGCTCACACCCCATTCTAAAACCCCAAAGGAAACACGGGCCTCCTGCTGAAGCTGGACTTAAAAAATCATGTCTTGAAAAGATGAGTGAGGCCATCCAGGGTCCTGGTTAGGAGAATGCGCTAGAGATGAGCTGCCCGGTTCGAGTCCTAGCGCTGCCACTGAGCAGCTGTGTGTGCGGGCACGATGCCCGGCCTCTCTGTGCCCTGCCGTCCTCCCGATCCTCCCTGCACGAGCAGGATGACGACAGCACCTCCTCGTGGGGATGGGATGAGGTAACAGGCGAAGTGGGCACAGGTGGGGCGAGAAAGTCTGTGAGGGCAGGTGCTGGGTTTCCACTCGGGACCCAGCCCCGGGCATCAGTGACTCTTAGGAACGGCATAGAGTGGGTCCGCAGATTAGCGTTAGGCCAAAACAAGAAGCAGGACTTCTTACCCAGGCAGCAAAACTTAACAGTTCAGTTTTACTACTCTAGCAGGTGACAGGATCCAAAAGGAAAAGTAAGGTTTGAGAAAAATACTGGATCACCCTTATTCACAGAGTCATCGAGGGGATTACGTTAGTTACTGAACGGAAAACATTTCAGTTTTAGTAACTACCTGGAGCAAAGCATGCGCTCATCTCGGCAATGAGCAGAAACAGATGCAGAGAGATCATGGTGTCGGTCAAGATCTCTCCAGGCACTTTCAGGATTGGGACCCACACACAGCAACCTCACCCTCTTGTAGTGCCGGCTGCAGTGCAGAACCCTCCCAAGGACAGGGGGCAGCTGGAGCAACAGGCACTCCACCCCCTCCTGACCCAGCCTCTAGTCAGGACCAGCCTGGGGGTCGGAGGCGGCAGCCCAGCCTCTGGCCCCTCTGCCTGCTCTGCAGACTCAGCAGCCTCCTCTCTTCTCAGCCCGAGGGGTCTCTGAGCCCAGGGAACTATGCAGCCACATCTGAAATCATTACCAGGAAACTGGAACTATACGGTCTTCCAAAAGCATTTATTAATCAAATTGTTGTGATTTGATATTTTGCAAAACGAAAATCTTTTGTCATAAAATATACCGGCAAAATAATTACGTGCCCTGTGAGAACTGTCTTCATAAAACTCTACCTGCAAAGCTGCCCTGCCGGCGGGCCCACTGCTCACAGAGCCCAGCCTTAACGGAGTCACGGGCAGGGTGGGGACACTGAAGAAGTGGCTGGGTGGTGGCAGTACGGTGCCCCCATCCTGAGGAGGGGACAGAACTCCTGGAAGCTCCCTGCAAGTCTCATGTTTTCTCCTGCCTAATGGGGCCTTTGCTCGTGCCATTTCCTCCCCATCCTTCTCCTCTTGCAGGTCCCAGTTTGCATGCTGCTTCCTCCAGGAAGTCCTCCCCAACTCTGCCAGCAGGGCTGGGTTCATTTTTCTCTATCTTCTGGGAATATGGGCCACATGGGGGGAAGGGCCCCTGCCACAGCCCCCAGACAGAACAGTGTCTGGCACGGAGCTGTGCCTCAGCGAATGAATGACGGAATGACTGAGGATGCCACTTGCTCGACTTTTACCAGCACGGGCTTGGCACTGACAGCTGCCGGTTCTGTGGTGCTGTTGGGCCCCCTTGCCAGCTCCTGGCTGGGAAATTCGAGAAGGAGAATTTTCAGAAGTCTTGCCGATACTGCCCTACCCTAGGAAAGGGGACAAGAATAATAGCTAATAATAATAACAACATAGCTACCTTGGTAGACATAGTCCTATGTTCACTCCCTTAATCCTCAAAGCGACCTAAGAAGTAGGTTTCTGTTATCTCCATTTGACAAATGAGAAAACCACCAAACCACCCCGTGGGCTTTTTCTGAGGGATGACAGGCAAACTGGCTTGCAGTCCCACTGGCCCGTCGCACCCTGCTGGGGCCTGACGATGAGCTAGCTGGGCTCCCCCAACTCCCGCACCCCACACCCCAGCACCCCACACCCAGGTAGTGCCGGGAGCGGGTGCCAGTGCTGCTCCCCACGGCACCCAAGTCTCATCTTCCTGCGTTCAGCACTCCGGGCCCCCACCTCCTGCCTGGGAAACTTCCAGAAGCGGCAGCGGCACAGACCACATGTTTTTAAGCCAAGTCCTCTCTGGCCTTTGTTCTCCCTCCCAACTCAACTTTCTTTTAATCCGACTTTCTTTAAATCCTCCGTAGGAAATGCTGCCCGGCTGCAGCCAGAGGCCAAGAAAGCCTTGGAGAAAACACCATCTCTTTCCCCAACACCCCCTCCTCCCCACTCCCTCCCACCCCAGCTCGTCAAAGCCCAATGGGACAGACTGACACAGGACAGACAGGCGGCTCCATCTCTGCCTCTGGCAAGAAAGATCAGAGCCCTTCTGCATTTAAGCTTAAGTGGCCAGGCCTCCCAGTCACCAAGAGTTTCAGCCAATTGGTTAAAGGGCTCATCATCTGATGGCTTTTTCTAAGATCTCTTTTAAACTGCATGTTTCCTGGTGGCCCCACAGCACTCTGAGAGCAAGGGCAGTGTCACCCGCGGCCTCATGGCTGCAGAAAGGAGCCAGGCAGTCTTCTAACTCCCTCTCCCTAAACCGCACCAAACTAAACTTGTTGAAATTCAAAATGGGTTCTCCCCCAGAGAAACAAAAGGCCCACAAGACAATCCAGCTGTTCTCATCAAACTGCAATCAAGAGGCCTTTCATACCCTTCAAGTTAGAAACTTCTCTATGGAGAAAGACAGCTGGAGTCGTGACCGCTCCAGGCCGGAGAGTCCCGGGGTGTTCATTCAAAGTTAAACATGCACAGGGAGAAACTGTTATCTTAACAGCAGGCAGAAAAGAACAGTGATGGGGGATCTGGGGACTCCCATGCTCGTGAGCTGAACTGTGCCTTCTCTCTGGCCCTCAGTTTTGTCATCTGTAAAATGCGGGGGTCTCTGAGGTCCCTTACATTTCCAACTGGAGTCTTGGGTGCCCACCCCGGCTCCAAGGTCCCCCCTTGGTTTTCCCTCCGTAATGCCTGCTGCTGCCTGGAATGCCCTTCTTCCCACACCTGCCTCCCGCCCAAGCACCCTCTCCTCCAAGAAGCCTCCGGTGAGCCCCAGGGGCCAGGACAGCTCTGGGTGCCAACACTGAGCCCCACACCTCCCCATGCTGTCTCCAACCCCGAAAACTGACCCAGGCCGTGCCCAGTGCCTGGAACACCAGAGCTCCACAGCGGTCTGCTGCGGCAAGCGGGCCAGGAAACCTCTGCAGAGCTAGCTCCCCGACACCCCCACCTCCCGGGGCAAGCATGAGCTGGGACAAGTGACCTTTTGACCAAGGAGGAGGGTGGTTATCAGCGTTTAAAAGACGCTAAAGTAAACCAGGGGCAAAGAATCTGAGGCTCCCAGGGTGGCCGGGGGCTCTCCTCTGGCCCTGGCCCCTGGCAGAACAAAGACTCCAGTAGGGCGAGGCCTGGCTAATGGCCCTGAGAAGCCATGGGGCCAGCACAGAGGTCACAGGTCATGGCTCTGCTGCCCTGTGGCTGTTCTGATCCACAGGGCCTCGTGGTCACAGGCCTTGAGGATTAGGGAAGAGAAGGCAGAGACAGCCTGGGTGGCCCCTATCCTGGTATCAGTCCCACCGCTGGGGGTGGGGTGGTTCTGGGTCACAGATGTGCTTTTAGAGACTCCATCTCCTTTGCCATAGGTGGAAGTGGTTTGCAAGTGGCCTGTCCCCAGTCCCGGAGGAGCATGGAGCCCAGCAGAACCGCAGCCTTGAGCCCACTGAGTCCCAGGAGGGAGGCAAGAGGAAGTGTCCCCTCCCTCCCTGCCCCCAGCTAAGGCCCTGAAAACCTCCAGGCTGCTTCCTTAGCTTCGGATTTGTTCCTGTCCAGCCCCTACCCCGTGCCTGGTTGTGTCTACTGGGCAAATTACCGTCTCCCCCCTCCAGGCTTCGTTTCCTCATCAGCAAGCTGGGTACAACAGCCCCTACCTGGGGATGGAGGAGAGGACGGTGGGAAAAGATAGCCCAAGGGCGCTTGGGACGCCAAGTGCATGGCACCGAGTGGGCTCAGTAGCCCCAGCCGTCGCTCCCCAGCCCCCATGGCCCAGGGTGGGGCCTTCGGGCCCCCACGACTTGCCAGGACTTGGGTAGGAGGCTGGATGTGAGAGCCACCCAGAGGATACGTTTGGGAGATGGGGGGATCCCGTCTTTAAAACAAGTCCCCCAAGCCAGGGAGGTGGGCAGGACGGACGCCGGCAGTGGGGGAGGGGAGCGGACGTCGCCTGGGCCTCGGGACGGCGCGATGCCTGCCCGGGGGCGGCGCGGGGCAGGCACGGGCTCCGGGCGCACGCCGCTCCCAAGCTGCCAAGGAGCGCGGGGCCCGAGGGGCTGGGGACCCTAAAGCGGGAGCCGTGGGCCCGGGGCGCCCCTACCTCGGGCCGCCAGCAGCGCGAAGCCGCCGAGCAGCAGCAGCGGCGGCGGGACCCGGCGCGACGGCGCGGCGCGCTCCATGGGGTCGGCGGGCGGGCGGCGGACAAAGGCGCGGGCGGCTCCTCGGGTCGGCCGGCGAGGCGGGCAGCGCGGGCTCCACGCTCCGGCCGAGCCTCCGCAGCCAACGCTGGGCCGGGCCGCGCCGTTCAATTATCCCGCCCGCGAGCAGGGCGCGGCGGAGGCGGGGCCGGGCGCCGGGTCCTCCCTCCCCGGGCCGCCCCCCGCCCGGGCGTCGGGACCCCTCCTCGCCCTGCACCGCCGCGAGGGGCGCCCCGCCCGGGTGGGGAAGCCTCCAGGACCCCAGGCTTCCCTGGAGGAGAACACAGAAGGGGGGGCGCCTTCGGGCCAGGGGCACCCCCACTCCTACCCCCTCCCTGCGCCCATGAAACCCGAGCCCCCTCCCAGGCCGGCCACAGGGCTCCGCGGAAAGGAGGGACCCTGCCGCAGGCAGCAAGGGCCTCCGCCGAGCCCGGCCTGAGGCCCCGTGGAGCGGGAATAAGGGCGGGACCCACGCGGGGCTCCCCGCGCACAGCCCGCGCCGGCCGTCTGCCCGCTTCCCGCCTGCCCGCGCCTCGCCCGGGTCCTGCGGATGGGGGCGGGGGCGACCCCAGGCCTGTTCGGGCTGGGACCCGGCTCTGCCCTCAGGGACTGCCAGTCAGGCAGCCAACAAACTGAACCAGCTGCCCGGCACCGGTAGAAGGTGCTGGGCTTGCCGGGGACACCGAGGCCCAGGGGAAGAGATTCGTTTGATCCCACGGAGGCTGCACAGGAGGAGGCCCCTGCGCTGGGCCTGTGGCGGCCACTCCTTTGTGTAGGAATTCATGGCTGCAACCGGTCAGTGGTTCCTGAGGATTAGTCTGTTGCAACCACAAATAGAATTATTTTTAAAAGAAGAAAGAAAAAGCTAGTGCAAATGAAGATGTGCTAAATGTACGGCTCCCGCAGCCAGCAGTGCTACCCCCAGGTCTACACCCAGCGGGAATGCATACACGTGTGCACCGGAAGACAAAAAGACATGTGCTAGAATGTTCGTAGCAGCACTATTTATACTCCACAGTGAATCCACACATTGGAATACCGTGAACTGTGCAGAGCGGCCGGCCCGCAACTCACGTAACAGGGACGGATCCGCAGACACGGTGCAGAGCCCTAGAGCCAGCCTCACGGGAAGGCTTACTGCGGCATTCCATTTGCCTACAAGGCACAAGCAGAAGTCAGGAGACAGATGACCCTGGGTGGGTTTGTGGCTGGAGGAAGCTGAGGGGCTTTCTGGGGACTGGTTAGGATCCGTTTTCTTAACATGGTATTGGCTTTGAGGCTGGGCTCAGTGTCTGGAAATTTACCGAGCCGTTCACTCTTCTGAATGCACGTTAAATTTAAAAATCAAAAAGACAAAAACTCATTTCCCCACGGGATGTCTTATAAGTTCATGAAAGGGGCCTGTGTGCTCACTGCCTCCGGTTAAGGAGGCCTCCCAGAAGAGGGGACAGACATGTGACCAGCCTGGCTGCTGAGAGTTGAGAAGGATGGGAAGGCTTTCCCGGGCAGGGGCAACAGCCTCTGCAACGGCCTAGAGGCTGCAGAGCTCCTGGGCAGCTCGGGAAGAGGGTCTGGTCCATCCAGCCTGGGCGTGGTGCAGGTGCCGGAAGTGCGGCAGCTGGCAAGGTGGGGGGGGGAGCTCTGAGCTGGGCACAGGTTGGAGACATGACTACTTGGTATTAATGTGACTTGTTTGAACCATGGGGGAATAAGGGTGCACTGCAGTTTAGAGGAGCAAGAGAAGGTGACTGCTGGAGGGTGGGGGTGGGGGAAGGTGGTGGGTGTAGCTTTCTCTTTGAAACTCCCCCACTCTTTTTGAGACCTGAAACCTGCACCCCTGCCTCAGGCCGGGGTTGGGAGGATCTGGGAGGCCTTTTGTTCTTGCATCCCAGGTGGGCTGGCGGAGGTCACAGCTTTGTCTTGGGCAGAGATTGGGAAGATTAGAACAGTTAACCACAATAGCCTAGAACTGAGCCGTCCTCCCTTTAAAAACTCTGTATTTCTGCTTGTGTTCAGGAAATTTGGATTTTGAGGCAGAAGTTCTGCCATTTTTCCTCCTTTGCCGGCAAATAATAAAAATTCTCTTTCTTCCTCCCCGAAACACTTGTCCTCATTCTTCTGACGCAGCCTCAAAGACATCAAGGACAAGTGCCTTTGAGTTTTCAGTAATGGGAGGAAAGGCAGAGGGGACCTGGGGGATCCAGAAACAGACTGGAAGACACAAGCAGAGCGGTGGGAGGGAACCAGAAGGCCACGATGTCTAAGAAGGGGTCAAAGAGTGATTCTGGCTGGGACTGCCCAGTGTGGCTCAGTGGTCAGTGAGGCCAGGACTGAGAAGTCTGCTGGGGATGAGGGAACAGGGACAGTTGGTGGCTGTCATTCATTCAGCTGGGCATGGGCACTGCCCTAGGCATGTCAAGGGACTAGCTGGGAGGGGAAGGCCTGAGCCAGCCTGCAGCAGTGGGACAGGGAGGCCAGAGGGGGAGAGACAGGACACAGAGACCTATCCTGCCCCAGCCCTTCCCGAAGCTTCGTGAGCTGACCCTGGTTCTAAGGCTCACCCTCTTTAGGCACTCACTCTGGTCCTGGTCCCAGGCCTGTCCTCCTCAGTCTCTCCAGATCTTCTTGTCCCTGTGGCTAGTGACTTGGAAAGTCAGCCACCAGGTGTCAAAGAAGCGGGCACCACTGTGAGAACCCCCAGGACCAGCTAGAGATTGTGACTGAGCTTTGGGAGAGAGGACAGGCTCCCAGGCCATACCACCTGAGTTCCAGTCCAGGCTTTGCCACTCCCTGGCTCTGTGGCCTTGAGTAAGTTACTGACCCTCTTTGGTGCCTCATTTCCTCATCTGTCCAGTGGGGTGATGACAGGACTTCACACGGTTCTGAGAATCAAGGAGATGCCGACACGTGTGCAGTGGTCCCGTCAGCTGCTGGGATGGTGGCGACGGTGATGTGCCTTCAGGACAGAACCAGGAAGCACCGGTCACGACCTACTCACTCTCCACCTGGCCTTGGGCAAGTCCCTTTCTGGGCCTCAGTTTCCCTACCAGCAAAATGAAGGGGATGGGCCAGGCTGCTTCCAAGGATACTTCAGACCCCAAACCCCAGGCTGACTCTAGGACCCTTCTCCAGTTCCGGTAGACCCCAGCTTTCAGAGACCCACTGAGAAATCGAAGTCCTGAGGTTTTTGGAGCCCAGGTAAGCTACACCCAGGTGTTGGGAGAGGCAATCTACCATGGGCCTGGGTGTCCCTGCACATTCTTACTGAGTATGCCCGAAGTGGCAAAGCCCCGGCCACTCTGTGTCCATGACTGAGGGCTGTATTTGCAGCAAGCAACCCGGAAGGCTGAGGTCACACGTCCCTCCAGACAAGTTTACCGTAAAAGCGGTGAATCCCCCAGCTCAGTGTTCTGTGTAGTGCGGCCCATCGTGTGTGCAGGTCTCGCCCCACCCTGAACTTGGAAGACACAAGCAACTCCTGCGAGCAGGAAGCCGAAGCTCTGGCTGCTGTTTTACCGCTAGTAATAAAGTCCCTTGTCTCTGACCCAGAAGTCTCACCACCGGACAGTGGCAGTGCCTCCATTTGATCAAGGTCATCTGACTCTCATCTGAAAGCGACTTTTCATCTAGGGTTCTGTTTTCCACAGAACATTATAGCATAAACATTGCCCTGTCTTATGAGAAATCTTCATTACGTATCTAGCGAGTGGATAGTATGAAAGTTGTATGCATGTTTACTTACTTCTATTATGGGACATTTTGGGCATTTAAATCTTTCAGGGTTATAAATCATGCTGCCGTGAAACCTGTGTGCTCTAGGCTCAGCTGGAAGAGCAATTGCTGCACCCAGACATTGACAAACACATTGAATGAGAGAGAGAGAGAGACTCAGGAGTGTGAGTCTCTCCACCTGAGGTACTTTCACAGAGAAAAGAAACAGCTATCTTGTTTCAATGTATGTTTGTAACCATCAGAGAGGCTGAACACTTTCCTTGCACTTATTAGCCATTTCTATTTCTCTCTTGGTGACTTCTTTGATAACCTTTACTCATTTATTTTTGCAGTAGCAGAATTATTTATGACAATGAAAATCTAGAAAAAAGATGCAATGTTCAATAATAACCCACTTATGATATATACAATTAGATTCAACTATATCAATATTCAGTGATTCAATGGACTATTGTACCATAGTTGAAAAGGCAAAATACATCCATGAATAGAAACATGGTATTTGTGAACTAATACTATTTGAAGAAATAGAAAACGAAATCAAGTGTGAGGGTGCAGTTACGCCTGTGTAAAAGCTGTATTCATGTAGCAAAAAATAAAAAGGAAACTAAATGAAAATGAACAGTGTGTTCGATTAGTAAAAATTTTTGTTGGTGTTGTTTTTTGTTTTAGGAAACAATTGAGGCAGGGAGGGATAATTGTGCCAAAAACCTGGAGTAACATAATTACTGCACCACACCCTGACCCTGAGCTTCTTGGCAACCAGAGCAAAATTCAAATTATGGTCACTTATACAGTTCCTGTTTTCTGACCAAAGAAAGTGCATCAGTTTATCAGGAGAGACACAGTTGTTTCTGGCACTAAATTCTAATCATTTTTCTTCTGGGTCTTTATGTAAGAGTCAGGAAACTTTATGAGCAGCACATTGGCTTGTCGTTTGCAAACAAAAAATGAGATTGCTCTTTGGGAAGGTTCCATGTGGGGAGTTAGGGGCCAGGGAGGCCCCCCACCCTCTCACCCCCCGGGTCCTGGGCAAGAGGACACACACCCGAAGGAATGTGCTCCAAGCAGGAAGTCATTCATTATGTCCCGTGTCACAGTCCAGCTTTCTCCCATCGCTGAGGAGCAGAGCAGGTCACTCTCCCCTGATAACTAATAGCTTTTCACTTGTTTGAAAGATCATTGTCGGCACATGTGGACTGTTTTTCCCCAAGTTAGGAAACAAATGGCTCTGACGCTGCCCAGCCTCTGCAGCACACGCCTCCGTTGATTTTTGCGCCTGGAGCTGGTGCTACTCCCTGCCCGTTCCCTCCCTGGTGTTTTCTGAGAGCAGTGCATGGCCTGGCCCTTGCCCACGCCCCAGGTGCATCTTGGCCTCACCCACGGCTCACCTGCAGCAGCCCCTGGGCCTTTGCACAGCTCCCAGAGGACCCAAGCCCCTGCCTCCCTTGTCTCCCTTCCCTGCCCCCTTGCTTGGCTGGCTCCTTGAGTCCTTCCGGTTTCAGCCAAAATGCCCCTCTGCAGAGAGCCTTTCCTGCCCATCCTGCTGACCAAGTCCCCAGGCCTTGGTGTCCCCTGCCCTGCACCCACCTGCCCCCTTTATTACACGTATCCCCCTCATATTCCTTTATTTCTTTGTGAACATGCTGATTTCCTCTCTGCCCACTACTCCGCAGGGTCCCGGAAGGCAGGGCTGTGTCTGCCTGTTTGTGCTGTGCCGCGCATTGAGCACATCTTTGACGCGCAGTAAATCCTGAGTGCATGAGTGGAGACTCCAAGCTATGCTCCTAGTGGCTGGCAATGCAGTATGGTAAGAAAAACATGCTTTGGGTCACAGCCATGCATAACATGACAGCCACCGCCGAGATGGGCCTTCTCCTCTCCACGTCATGGCTCAGGAAACCGCAGCAGAGACTGTGGCCTAAGAAGGTGGCAGAGACTCTGACACTTGGGGTGGCTGCCCGGACACACCCACCCCCACTGCTGGGTCTGCTTCTGAGTCCCTCCTGCAGTCCTCCACTGGGGTCTGTTCCCCACTTGGAAGGTCCTACGGACAATCACGTGACTAGGGCAAGAAATGCAGAATTCCATGCCTTGAAGAGGGCTGTGAAAGTTAGAGATTCTGAATTATTCCGTACAAACAGCCCCCAGGGAAATGTTTTCATTCAGACGTTAAGAGGGCCAGACTCTGCAAACCTGTCCCAGCTCAAACAGGCAGAGCCTGGTTGCATTTAACAGAGATTCTCTACAAATGCAAATCTCTCGCCGCCGCCCCCCCCCCCCAGACAGCCTTGCAAATATTCCTGTTTGCCCAAAGCCCTCTCAAAATGCAACAAAGAAATGAATTTGGGTTCAAATATTTCTTATTTCCTTCAACCCTAAAAAGAAAAAACCCTCAAGATATACAGCCCCTACAAAATGAGTGCATGTCAATTATAACCTTAGGATTGTAGCCTAAATAAACTCTTAAATGTTGATTACAAGTTTATCTCCACAGATGCAAATCAAGGAAGAGATGTGATCCCTCTTCTACCCACCCTGGGAAGATTCCCAACATTGCTTCCTCTACTCCTTTTTTGAATGTTCATCTTACGCAGATTTACTGGGCACCAAATACAACGCCATCAATTGCCACACTGCTCACCTCCTCCACCCCTCCCTTTTTCCTGTGTACCCCTTATTTCCTTTAAATGCAAAATCCTCAACCTCTTCTAAGGAGAGCCTCGTCCACAACAGATACTTTGTGGGCTGTGCCTTTCCTGGATGCATCCTTAAAATCTTGGCTTAATAAATCTCAATTGAATGTGACTCTCTTGGTTTCAGTCACTTATTAAACAGCATCTATCTTTTTTTCCCTAGGTTTGAAGAATTCCCCACTTACAAGCCTCATTCGGAGGCCCTGCTTTCTTCCCAATGTGGAAATGAACATCTCACTTCTCCCCCACTAGCCTCCCTTGAAGTTGGGGTGCTAGCCAGGGACCAAGGCCAGCCCATTGGACGTGGCCATCCCAGATCTTTGTCGTGGAAACTGGTGGTGGGAAGGAGCAGGGCTGGTGACCAGGCTGGTTGGTCATCAGAAGCAGTGGCAGCAGCAAGGACATGGTCTTCCCAGTGTCAGCACTGGCAGCAGAGCAAGCTGTGGCATCATGCAGCGTGGAGTGGTGGTAGCATGGTGGCATGGTGGCCGTGTCATTACCTGCCTGGCTTTGTGGCCCTGGCTGTACTGCGGAAGTCTTTGTTTAAGCCCAACTTCCAGGCTCAGTCTGTAGTATGAGTTTATGAGCTGACAAATACCATTTCAATAAATTCTTCCTACATCCATCAGCCAGAGTGTGTTTCCATTGCTTGCAACCGAGAGTCCCATTTGATGCAGGGATTGTCATAGAATTAAAGAGGAATGGACGCCCCCTAAAGATGGTGGACACTGAGAACAGGGGTCCCAGTCTCATTGCCTCTGGATGGAATAGCTGGACATGACTTTGGTTGCCTCTGGTAAAGGGAAAGTTAATATTAATAACTTGGAAGTTGTATATGAGACAGTTGTGTTGAGTTAAGCCAGAGTATGTTCGTACATATAGCAGAAAGGGTGTCTGTGTATCAGGGGCCAAGGGGTGAAATGCAGTTGGCTCCTTTGGGGAACTGTGTCCAACCCATGATTTCCTCTTCTTTGAGAACCGCACCCTTCTCACCGACCACTGGGTTGGTCCCTGGATGAAGGACTTATATTACACAGCCCTCTGTGGCTCCTGCCCCACCCCAGACCCAGCTAATTGGACTCTGTGGGATCCTTGACCACAGCGGCTCTCAACCCCGGCTGCACATTATTCTAATGTGCTCTAGGGAGCTTTGGGAAGTCCTGATACCCAGGCTGCAGCCCAACCAATTAGGCAGAATCTCTGGGGTTGGCTGTGGGGTATCCCTAGGTGACTCTAGGGTGCCACCAAGTTTGAGACCCATGCTAATTAGAACCCTTCCATTAACCCCCCTTTCTGCTTAAAGTAACTTTGTGTTCATTGCAACCAAAAGAGATTCGACTGAAACAGTGTCTCTTCGATAGCGATTCTATCAATGGCAAAATTGTCTCTCCAGTTATTCAGATATTCTTTTATATAAGTGTGTTAAAAGTTTCTGATTTTTAAAGTATAGGTCTTGCACCTTTTTCTTTATCGGTTGATTTTATTTATTTTTATTGTCTATATTTAAGGTGTACAACATGATTTTTTTTTTTTTTTTTTTTTTGAGATGGAGCCTTGCTCTGTTGCCTGGTAGAGTGCCATGGCATTAGCCTAGCTCACAGCAACCTCCAACTCCTGGGCTCAAGCGATCCTCCTGCCTCAGCCTCCCAAGTAGCTGGGACTACTGGCATACGCCACCATGCCCAGTTAATTTTTTTTTTTTAATATTTTTAGTTCCCTGGCCAAATTTCCTTCTAGCTTTTAGTAGACATGGGCATCTCACTCTTGCTCAGGCTGGTCTCAAACTCCTGAGCTCAAGCAATCCTCCCACCTCGGCCTCCCAGAGTGCTAGGATTACAGGCGTGAGCCACCGCGCCCGGCCCAGCATGATGTTTTGATATATTCACACTTACGTGTAGTGAAAGGGCTACTATAGTCAGGCAAAGGAATACACCTGTCATCTCACACAGTTACCCTTTCTGTGTGTGTGGCAAGAGCACCTAAAGTCTATTCCTTAGCAAAAACCCAGACATAGCACAATGTTATCAGCTGTCGTTCTCATGGACAGAATTCACGCCTCGATCTCTAGACTCACCCTACATAGGTGCAACTTCGTACCCTTTGACCTGCACCTGCCCATTTCCTCCTCCACCCCACCCTCATAACCACCATCTTATCCTCCATTTCTGTGTATTAGACTTTTGTTTTTAGATCCCACATATAAACGAGACCATACAGTATCTTCCTCTGTGTCTGGATTATTGCGCTTAGCATAATGTCCTCGAGGTTTACCTCTTTAGTTTGAAGCACTTTATATTTTTACTGCCATTGTGAGTGGAATATTTTTTTATATCATGTTTTCTAATTTGTTGTGGCTGATATAAAGGAAAACTATAAGATTTACATATTCATTATGTACAACTATATGTACATTGTGTTCAACTATACTTATTGCCATGAGATATATAATAGAAGCATAATCGTAAATAGAAACACAACAACTAATATGTAACACTAAGGAATAGTTAAGTAAATACAATATATCTCCACTACAGAATATCATGTAACTCTTTAAATATGTAATTATGAAGACTGTGCTAACCACGGTACTTGTTTTTAAACAAAATAAAAATTAAACACTTACATGCACATATGGAAGTAATACTCACCGGGTGTTGGGCAGGTGGTGGGGGAGGAGGGGATGGGTATAGTCACACCCAATGGTGAGATGCTCACTGTCTGGGGAACACAGCTCTGACTCGGGCAGAGGAAAGACAACATATATAACCTAAACTTTTGTAGCCCCATAATATCCTGAAATTTAAAAAAAAAGTTGTAGCTATAATTGAACCCAAAAGAAAACTTTAACAATTAGATGACTGTGGTCATGGAAAATAATAAAACATTAATTTTAAGAAAATAAAAATTAAAGTAGAACTTAAAATTATACATATACTGGGCTTTATTAAAATATATATAAATATGGATAGAACATTGTAGGAAAAAGGTAGTTTTATTAGGGTATTTGTATATCTTTCACACTGAGTATTTTTTATGCTGTACATGTATTATTTTTCATTAAAGAAAAAAAAACTTGAAGTAGACCATACCAGTGATTCTGCAGAACTTGTTTTCCCTTCAGGTCAGAAGTTCTACCCCTGCCCTAGGAAAACTAACCTTTTCCTTTCTTTGATTTTTTAAAATTTATAATGTACTTTTAACCATAACCACATAGCAGAAAGTTGGGGAAATGGAAACAAAAATTACCCTCAAGCCCGGCCTATTGAGACAACTAGAATTGTGGTGTATTCATTTCCATTATTTTATTAATATATGCATAGTTTACATAGTTCATCTCAGAGCACAGTTAACATTCTGTCGTGAACGCACCTTACGTGCTATAAAGCCTTCCTGGCCGCTCCGCGGTGGGCAATAAAATGCCGTCAAGCTGGGGAAACAGCAGCAGCACAGGCCCCTCCGTGGGGCCCCCTCCCCACCCCACCCCCGCCCATATTCGAGTCGATTCCAGTTTCTCTGCTATTATGAGAAATACTGCAAAGACCGTTTATTTGTTCATGAGCCTCTCCATAGTTGGGGTTATTTCTTTAGGACAAATTCCCAGAAGTCAGACGAATGGGTCAAAGCGCACATGCTGCTCTAATGAGCATCTCTTTCTAAGTTGGCCCAGCCACCTGCTGTTCGCTGGAAGGACAAATGGTTCTAATTAATGGTCCAAAGTTTCTTCATGGGTTCCAGCTGCAGGTACAGCCCCAGGGCCTGTACAACCAGAGCAAACTCACTAAGCTAAATTGTTGGTGCAAGGAGTCTCTGTTAGTGTTTTTTAAAGTAACCCAACAATCTGTTGTATTAACTTGTGTCTTAGGAAAATCTATGACAGCTGTGAGCCTTTGAAAGTGCCTGCTTTGCTTAGCAAGGACAGGCCCAAAAGGCCTTCCCAGGACCCTGGCCTTGGGGACCCCATCATCTCACCTCTCAAATAGCAACTCAGCATTTATGAAGTGCTTCAGTCTCTCTTTGCCTCATGTGGTCCCCATTCTACAGATGAGAAAACTGAGGCTCAAAAGGGCAAAGAGACTTGTCCGAGATCACACGGTTATTATGCAAAACCAATACTCCGACCAGCCCTCCAACTCCAGGTCTACTTCAGAATCAGTCCACATTGGACTGGGTTCATTCACCCAACCAACACTGAACCCAAACCTGGCCAGGTTCTGTGTCAGGCCCAGTCCCCTCCAGGAGCTCACAGTCTGGGGAGACAGGCTTCTGCACCAGCCATTTCAGTGCCAGGGAGTCCTGGGGGCACCCTGAGAACAGGCGGCCGGGAAGGGGCAGGGAGGACCCTCACAGGAGCTGGTGTTTGCCCAGAGCCCAGCAGAAGTTTGCCAGGTCAGGGCTGAGGACCTGAGAGGAGAGGGTGCGGTGCCTGCAGGCAGCCGGGATGCGGTGCATGCAGGGAGCCAGGGTGTGGTCCTGGCCCTGAGGAGACCCAGCTCCCGGTGTCTTGGGTAGAGACAAGCATATGCAACGAACCCTGAGGGAAAAGGGCCAGGGCTCCCTCCTATGCTTAGAGTGCCAGGGACAATGTTGGAGGCCACATGCACTGTCTCATGGCTGGCAGTGTGCCCCCGGGTCAAGAGCAAGCTTTGTCCTCACAGACCTGCATTGGAGTGCGGCCTCCACCTCTCCCCAGCCGGACGGCCTTAGGGAAGTCACTCACCTGCTCTGTGCTGCCGCTGCGGTGGTTTCCTCCTAACAAAGGACAATGGCATCACTCTCTTAAGTGGTGTTGGGAGGATTAAACTAGATAACGTATGTGAAGCTTCTAGCACCAGGCTTGGTACTTGGAACCTGTTTGGTACGTGTTAGCTCTGATGGAGGAGAGGGAGGAGGAGGGGGAGGAGGAGGAGGAGGAGAATGAGGATGTGGTAGGGAGAACTGATCTTGGAAAACTTCACGGAGATTCTGCAGACTGAGCTGGGAAGCGCTCGATGAGCCCCGCAGGCAGAGGTGGAAGGGCAGAGGCACCCGAGGCAGAAAGGACAGCAGAGGTTTGGGGGGAGACCTTGGCCTCCTCAGGTGGGCCGGGGCTGCATCACTGCTTTCAGCTACATGGAGCCACGTGCTGGCGCGTGGTCAGCTCACCGGGGCCCGGGCATCGGTGCCATTCCACAGGGGCAGGCGCGGGGGGTTCCATGTCTCCTCAGCGTCACCCAGCGAGTCCGTGCCCCCGCACCCAGCACACTCTGCCCGTGGTGCTGCGGTGGCTTCCTGCTGATGTCACAAACCTTGTCTGCTGGGCCTGGCTTCTGTGTGGCCTTGCTCCTGGCCCCCCTGCCGGCTGCTAGGTCTGCTCTTCTTTGTCTCCTGCTTGGCCTGTGGTCAGTGGGGCGGGAGAAGCCCTGGAGGCACCACACACTTTATAGCAAGACGCTGGGCCAAGCCCCTGGCTGCCCTGGAGGGCTGGGATGTTTGTGGCTGTGGTCTTGGCTGTCCCCACACCTGCCCCTCCCTTCCACAGCGCCTGGACAGTCAGGCAAGAGCAAAGGGGTCGGCCGCATGGCTGCCAGGGTCTGCAGAGCCACGCCCAGGCCTCAGCCTGCCACGAAAGGCCCCTGGGACACTGCCCTGTCTGTTTTCTTCAGTTTCATCTTGGGCCTCTCGTCTGCATGCCCAGGGAATGGCCCATTCACTCACTCACTCACCAAGTGTTTTGCTGAGCCCTACTATGCGCCAGACACCACTCCAGGTGCAGAAGTGAGCCAAACAGACGGTGATTCTGCCTCCACAGAGCTGACCCTGCAGAGGACGGAGTTTCCGCTCAAGACAGGAAATATCCTTTCTCACTCCCCTCCCCGTGCCTGCAGCCGCCATTCCCATCCCCGCAGGCCCCTCCACTCCAGCAAACCCTTTCTCGCAACTCTCTCGGGAGCACTGCAATGTGAGGGTGGGATATCTCAGCATGGAAACCGCCCTCACCACAAACAGAAGCTCTGACATCTGGGAGGCACCTTGACGTGGGGTAGAGGATCTCACCACGGAACGGGGCTCCCCCTCCATCTCTGGTCTTAGCTTCCTTCTTACTGCACTGTTTACTCTGAAACAGGAAAAAGTCAGCCCGTGTCTTGGATTTCACAATTTGCAAGGCTGACTTCATTTACGACCATGCATTGTGTGCTCTCATGTTTCAGACCACCAGATGCCTTTAACTCCCTCTGGGATGTCAGGGTTTGACGGTGTGATGTGCACCAGTGCACAGCCGGGGGGCACAGGCTGGGTGGTCTGGGGGGCATGTGGGATGCGAGCTTCCTCTCCTCTTGGCCCTCTCCTGGGTCCCCACATGTGCTTCCCTCCTAGGGCTCAGCATGTGCCAGCCCCTTCTGGCATTGCCAGTGTCAACAGAAAAAACCAAACCCGGTCTTCAATGATTTGCTCATCTGTCTCACCGCTGCATGGGGCTCCACTGTGCCTCTCAGGGTCCCCAGCTTGGGGCTCGCCCAGAGAAAGCACACATTTGTCCTGCATTCACCTATATTTAGTGTCCCACAGAAGTGTGGAAGGGCCTGACTTGTGAACGTGCCCAATCAGATTATCCCAGAACCTCCGGGGCTGTGCGTGGGTCCCTCCCCCACTGGCCCTGAGCCTCTGCGGCTGCCACGTGCTCATGCCACTCAGCTGGACTCCAGGGCTCAAATGCAGACATGGCCAAGATCTGGCAAGCCACACAGAGCCTGGCCCCGAGTCCTGCAACAGCTCTGAGAGGTGGGTGTGTCATGCCCACTTTACAGATGGACAAACTGGGGCTCAGAAAAGCCAGTAGCTTTCCAGTTGCCGTGTGGCCAGTGCGAGGCTGAGCCCACTGCTCTCCTCGCCCCAGCACTTCTGGCTCCAAGTCCAGGGCTCGATCCACCAAAGCACCAGAGAACAGACAGGAGACCCCAATGGATCAATCAGTTGATTCCCCCAAACCGTAACCTCTATAAGAGTCTTGATGAGGAAGAAGTCGGGCCAGAGGAGGGGTGAAGATTGTTCAGAAGAGCAGGGAATCACTCGGGCTGACTCAGAGCAGGTAGAGGCAGGGCAGTGGCTCAGGGACAAGAACCCAGGATGCAATCTTCAAGCAAACCCCAGGTAGAACCACAGAACTCAGCCTGCATTTCCAAAGTGATATTTTGGAAAATTCCATAAACCACATTTTTAATCATATTAAAGAAACTGAAAGCACAGAAAGAAACTGGCCCACAATTCCAGCATCCCAACCCAGCAGGCTTAACTTTCCCAGGAGCCTCTCCAGTTCTCATTCACTTGCACCCACGGTCTCCACAATTGTAGTCACAGTGTAAATGCAATTGCACATTGTGTGTTTTCACTGAAGCATGACTTTTTTTTTTTAAGCAAATATGTGGATAAGCTACCAGGAGACATTCTTTTTCTGCTTTTTAAATTAGAGTAAATAAGTGAAAAACAGGAAAATGTTCCCACTAAAAGAATTAGAAAAAAGCTGGATAAATTACAAAAATCATACTTTGAAAGGGATTAAAGAACTGTGGAAGCAAAGGGGCTTAGATTAAATTCTAGCGCTGGGAGGCCCTGAGGTGAGCTGACCATCTCCAGCCGTTGTTTTCTCTGAGGGCTGAGGATCGGGCTTCTCCTGGCAGAGAGGCTTTGCCACGAGAAAGGGAAACCAGCAGGTATTTGAGTGGTCAGGTGGGAGGGGGAGCCAGGGAATCCTGCGGGTGCTCGGATCACAGCCGTTTTCCCTGGTGGTGCATTTGCTGAGTTCCGGGGCTGTGCAGGAGGCTGGGGTCTGGGAGGAAATCTTCTAGAGGGCTGAATTGGGTGTGGGGAACAAAAGACCAGCCCGGAAGAAGACCTGCCCCAAACACACTGCCAGTGTCCCCTTCCCAGACATTTGTCAGACTTTATAGCTACTTGGGCAGAGCTGGGAGAGCCAGGCTGGAACCCCGGAAGGGCAGAGCTGCTGTCTTGTCACCTTTCAGTGCTGAGGAGACAAAGTCCCACCAGGTTCTCAACAAAAGCCTATGAGGGCATGATCTGGAAACAGGGGCACCCCAGGAGAGGCTGGGCATGACTCAAACCATAACCCAGCCCCTTTCCTGCTCAAGTTCTGACTGGAGTGAGGTGACAAGCTCCTCATAGTATTTATCCATTAGGGATATTTTTGTATTTAGCTTTCTTCACTCAAGCATGAATATTTTTAGGAGGTGAGGAGGAACCAACCCTGGAGAGAATGACATCACCTAGAGCCTCATGGCTTTTCATGCACAATGTCCAACATTCCTTTAAAATTACTAGACATGAAAAGAGCCAAGAAAATATGACAAATAACGAAAAGACAGGCAAAAAATGCAGAACCAGAGTTGATGCAGATACTGAAGTTAGTGTATAAGGACTTTAAAATAAAAATAGTTAATATGTCAAATAAAACAGAGGAACATATAGACAAAATAATAAAAGGTAGATTTTTCAATGGGAAATTGGAATCTTTGGTGAAAAAGAACCAAATTAACATTCTAGAACTAAAACATTAACAACTTCATGGAAGGGTTTAACTACATGTTAGACATAGCAGAACACAGGAAAAATGAACTCAAAGACAAGTTAACAGAAAATACATAAATTGAAGCATAGAAAAAAGAATGGAACAAACAAAACAGAGGATAAAAAGACCCGTGGGACATAGTTAAAAGGTCTAACATCCATGTCATTGCAGCCCCCAAAAAAGAGGTGAGAGAGAAAGGGACAGTGGCAACACGCAGATTATGGCCAAGAATGTCCACAAAATAATAAAAGATGCCAACTCACAGATTCAAAAGGCTCAGCTTAGCCTGAACAGGATAAACACAAAGAGAACCTGCACGCATGGTCAAACTGCTGAAAAACAAACACAGAAAAAGCAGCTGGGGATGGGGTGGGGACGGGGAGAGGAAGACACATCACCTTCAAAAGAACTGGGGTGGGCAGAGGGAGGGACAGTGGGGAGTGCCAGAGCGTCCTTTCACGTGGTTCCCGCCCACAGGAGCTGACAGGCTGGGAGGGACACACAAGATGCAACACCGTGTGATTAGTCTATGACAGGCAGATGCACAGGGGACAAGGAGAGCCCGGAGAGGAGACAGGTCACCCAGACCAGGCCTCAGGGCAGTCTTTGCAGAGAGGGAACATCTGACCAGAGTCTTGAAGAACAGGCAAAAATCTCCCAGGGAAGAGAGAAGGATGTTCCAGACGAAGCCCCTGGCAGGTCCCCTCCGCACCAACCCCACCCCTCAGCACTCACCTGCGGTGGCGTGGGCCCAGCTGTTCCGAGGGAAGAGCCGGGAGCAGGGCACAGGCCCTGCCCGGGAACTCAGCAGGGTCAAAGCTCTCTGCCTCCCCTGGCAGAAATCGCTCCCTCCAGGCCAAGCAGCTTCTTGGATTTCAAGGCCATGTCTGTTCAGAGTTTCAAAAGTCCATTTTGAAAAGACAGTGCAGCACCCTTTGCCCGGACGTGTGGCTCTTACTTCTGGGGACCCATTTACTTAACACACCTCTTAGGGGCAAATGTTTTCAGATGATCCATTTAGCTGATATCAATTAAGTACCTCGCAGTGCTGGGCACTGAGCTTGGGGCTGAAAAATTAAGAACAAATGAATTCCAGGCCTGCCCTTGGGGAAGGAAGATTCTTAATGAGAAACATTTGAGGACCAACCATCGGGTAAATTGCTTTTGAACCAATGTGCTGTAATGCTGTTTCTTTTTCTTCCCCTAATAGGGTCAGCTTTAGAAGTATGTTTGGCAAGCACTTTTAACAGCCTGCACTGCATCTCAGCACATGTTCATTATTGGCATTAAAGAACACTGGACTTGAGACTATGCAAAATGTATGAGAAAATTTGGAGGTACATATAATCTCATAATTTTATGCCTAATCTCACATGCCAGTTTTCCAGGTGTAAGTTTTGGCAAGTTAGAGTCCCAGTGGGGACTTAGATCAAACAAGTAAAAAACAAGCCCAAACTAAAAGAGAAAAGAAATGTGCATAAATTACAGGCTATCATTATCTAGCCAAGACTGAACCCTGAAATCAAAACTGAGACATTCCCCAGAGAATGCCTGCACTTTTTATGGCAGGCTTGAGACGGGCCTCATCTCTTTTTGCACATGAAAATCAATTTAATAAAACTTCCCTACACACTCACTTTCTAGAAAGAGAGCGTTTGTTGGCGATTCTGAGGTCTTATGACTTCATTCCGATGCCAGGGAAAATTCAAAATATATTTTTTAAGCTTTAACGGAAAATGAAACAGACCATAAAGATATGAGACCTACTTTAGAGAGTCAAGTAAAAATTTGTTCATAGTTACACAGAATTCATAATATTTTAGAACTGATCCAAAAAGAATTGTTTTTTAAACACTGAAGTCACCACCATGACTTAAAATGTGGAGCTGGGCTGCCCGATCCCTCCGTGCTGTAGCCACAGAGCAACGTTGCAACTGCTCTTTGGAAACACCACAGCGACAGTGCATAGGTCAAGTGTGTCTGGAAAATGCCAGTGCCCCGTGAGTGATTTTTCCCCAGCATCGAAGCTTATCCCCTCCAGTGACGAGCCTTTGTTCTTTCATTCTGACAATTTCGAATGGAAAGATTTCCAAAACAGATGTCCTTGCCTTTAGAAACAGAGCATGAGATCACTTCAATTCGTTTTTCTTGTCTTTGATGGTTTTTGGTCATTCTGTGAATGGTATGCAGTTGTTTTGTTTGTCCCTCAGCCCCCAGCATATGGCCCAGCCGAGGAATGATATGCAGAAAAGGTTTGTTGATTGACCCTTTTGCATGAGTGAAACTCAGAGGATAAAGAGATGGGAGACTGGCTCCAGCAGTCTAGGATGAAGACTGCAAGTACTTTATTTCTCTCTTTGTCACATCTTCTCAATGACTCTGCACCTCGAACACTGGGGGCTATGAGTGAAGGCAGTAAGACAACCCCGAGAGAGAATCCCAACCCGGGTGCACTTCTGGCCTGCTAGCCAGGAAGTGCTACCCAAATCCTCTGTGCTGCCAGCAAGAATCCCGCTGGGTCTGGGCCAGCAAGAACAACATTACTGGCCGGGCACGGTGGCTCACACCTGTAATCCTACCACTCTGGGAGGCCGAGGCGGGTGGATTGCTTGAGGTCAGGAGTTCAAGACCAGCCTGAGCAAGAGCAAGACCCCGTCTCTACTAAAAATAGAAAGAAATTATATGGCCAACTAAAAATCTATATAGAAAAAATTAGCCGGGCATAGTGGCACATGCCTGTAGTCCCAGCTACTCGGGAGGCTGAGGCAGTAGGATTGCTTAAGCCGAGGACTCTGAGGTTGCTGTGAGCTAGGCTGACGCCACGGCACTCACTCTAGCCCGGGCAACAAAGCGAGACTCTGTCTCAAAAAAAAAAAAAAAAAAAGAACAGCATTACTGGGCATTTCCCACCTGCCTGTACCTTTGGATAACTTTTCTGGGCAAGGGCTGCAGGATGCCATAATTCGCCCATTTTAAACATTGTAATGCTTTATTGGGAGCACGCAACCCCAGGGCAGTAAGAGGGAGAGAGAAGAGAAGAGACACAGGGGTGGACGAGGTATGTCTCTCTATTTACTTATAAATTCCTTTAATTTCTTTCATTAGTGTCAGATAGTTTTCAGTGTACAATTCCTGTACATGTTTTGTTAGATTTATGCCTAAGTATTTCATTTTTTGAGTGATTATAGATGATAATTGTATTTTTAATTTTGGTGTCCACATATTCATTGCTGGTATATAGAAATAAAGTAGATTTCTCTATGTTTATCTTGTATTCTGCAATCTTGCTGAATTCACTTATTAGTTCTAGGAGTTTTTGTTGTTTCCTTGGGATTTTCTACACAGAAAATTATGTGATTCGCAAGTAGGGACAGTTTTATTTCTTCTCTTCTAATCCATACGATTTTTTCTTTTTTTTTTTTAGTAAGATGTGCCAAGGAAAGAAAATCTGTATGTCTTTTATTTCCTCCTCTTACCTTATTGCACTGGCTAGAACTTCTAGCACTATTTCAAATAAGAACAGCGAGAGTGGAAATCCTTGTCCTATTTCTGATTTTAGGGGGAAAGCATTCAATCTTTCATTATTAAGTATACTTGTAGGTTTTTTGTAGATGCTTTTTATCAAGTCAAGGAATTGGTCCTCTATTCCTATTTTCTGAGAGGTTTTATCATGCATGACGTTGAATTTTGTTTTACACTTTTTCTGCATCAATTGATATGATCATATGATTTTTTTAGCCCATTAATATGGCAAATTGATTTTCAAGTATTAAACCAGCTTTTTATCCCTAGAATAAACTCCATGTGTTTATTTATGATGGAGTTTCTAAATACATATTTATACATTGTTAATTTTTTATACATTGCTAAATTCTAATTAGTAATATTTTGTTAAGGATTTTTTTTTTTGAGACAGAGTCTCACTCTGTTGACCAGGCTAGAGTGCCATGGCATCAGCCTAGCTCACAGCAACCTCAAACTCCTGGGCTCAAGTGATCCTACTGCCTCAGCCTCCCGAGTAGCTGGGACTACAGGCATGTGCCACCATGCCCGGCTAATTTTTCTGTATATATTTTTAGTTGTCCATATAATTCCTTTCTAGTTTTAGTAGAGACAGGGTCTCGCTCTTGCTCAGGTTGGTCTCGAACTCCTGAGCTTGAACGATCCACTCGCCTCGGCCTCCCAGAGTGCTAGGATTACAGGTGTGAGCCACCGTGCTTGGCCTCAGGGTTTTTAATATATATTTATGAGGGATATCAGTTTGTAGTTTTTGTTTATTTTGTTTGTTTGTTGTACTGGCTTTCTCTGGCTTTGGCTTCAGGTTAACACTGTGTTCATAAAATAAATTGGAAAGTATTTCTTCTATTTTCTGGAAAAGATCATGTAGAATTAATTCTTTAAACATTTGATAGAGTTTTCCAGTAAAACCACGTGGGCTGGAGGTTTCTTTTTTGGGAGTTTTCGATTATGAATTCAATTTCATTAATAGTTACAGGGGTATTGAAATGACTTATTTCATCCTGGGTGAGTTGTGATAGTCTGAGTTTTTTGAGAAATTGGTCCATCTCTTCTAATGTGCTACGTTTGTGTGTATAGAGTTGCTCATAGTGTTCCCAGTTTCATTTCAAATATTGGTAATTTGCATATTCTCTTTTTTTCTATGTCAGTATTGCTAGAGGTTTGTCAATTCATGGGTTTTCATTTCATTGGTTCTGCTCTTTATTATTTCCTTCCTTCTGCTTGCTTGGGGTTTATTTTGTTCTTTCTAGCTCTTAAGGTGAAATCTTTGCTTATTGATTTGAGGCTTTTTCTTTTTTCTAATGTGTGCATTTATTGCTATAAATTTCTCTCACAGCACTGCTTTAGCTGTGCCTCACAAATTTTGATCTATTTTCATTTTTACTCAGTTTAATGTATTTTTTTTTATTTCCCTTTAGACTTTCTCTTTGACCTATGGATTATTTAGAAGTGTGTTGTTTAGTTTCTAAGTATTTGGAGATTTTCCTGTTGTCCTTTTGTTATTAATTTCTTATTGGATTCCATTGTGATTAGAGAACATACTGTGTATGATTTCAATTATTTAAAATTTGTTGAGGTTTGTTTTGTGGCACAGGATGTGGTCTATCTTGATGTATGTTCCCTGGCACTTGAAAAGAATGTGTGTTCTGCTATTGTTAGGTGGAGTGTTCTAGAAATGCTTCTGAGATACTGTTGGTTGGTGGTGTTGAGTTCTTCTGTATTCTTGTTGATATTCTGTCCAGTTCTATAAATTATTGAGAGAGAGGTGTTAAAGTCTCCAAATACAATTTTAGATTTATCTGTTTCTCCTTTCAGTTCTCTAAGTTTTTGCTTCTCATATTTTGCAGCTCTGTTCTCTGATGCATAGACATTTAGGATTGCTATGTCTTCTTGGTGGATTGGCTCTTTTATCATTATATAATGTCCTCTCTGTCCTGGTGATTTTCTTTGCTCTGAATTTCACTTTGTCTGGTATTAACATAGCCAACAGCTTTCCTTTGAGTAATATTTGCAAGATTTATATTTTTCCATGCTTTTGCATTGACCTGCCTATATCATTGTGAGTTTCTTATAAATTGCATATAGTTTGGTCATTTTTTTTAATCCACTCTGCCAATCTGTGTCTTTTAATTGGTATATTTAGACAAGTTTTAGTTAATGTAATTATTGGTGTTAGGGCTTAAGTCTGCTGTTTTTGTTTTTGTTTTGTATTTCTTCTGTTTTTTGTTTCCCTGTTTTCTTTTTTCTGTCATCTTGAACATTTTTTAGAATTTCATTTTCATTTATCTATAGTGTTTTCAAATGCATCACTTTGTATAGCAATTTTAGTAGTTGCTCTAGGTGCTACGTTCTGTATACATAACTCATCACAGTCTATTGGTGTTGTCAGTTACCAGTTAGAGTGAAGTGTAGAAACCTGATCTCTCTTTAGGTTCTTTTATCTTCTCCCATTTATAACTGTCTTAAATATTTCCCTCGCATATATTTGGAACCACGTCAGACAGTGTTATAATTTTTATTTCAATCATCAGACATAATTTAGAAAACTCAAGAGAAGAAAAACCTATTGTATTTTCTCATAGTTTTGCTTATCTTCCTGATGTTCTAAAATTCCTTATTTTATCTTTTCCTTTATGTTTAAGAAACTTCTTTTAGCCCATTCTTTTAGGATAGGTCTGCTGGCAACAAGTTCTTTTGGTTTTCATCCATCTAATAATGTACTGGTTTTCCCTTTGTTTCTAAAGAGAATTTTTTCTTTCCATCTTGTAAATGTCAGAGACTTTCTTCTGACTTCTATAGTTTTGATAAGAAGTCTGCTGTAAGTCAAATTGTTTCTTCTATAGGTAAGGGGTCATTTCTCTCACTGCTTTCAAGATTTTCTTGTGTCTCTTGCCAAATTTGGGAAGTTTTCAGTTATTATTTCAGCTCTACCATCTTTCTTCTCTCGTTCTAGAATTCTGATGTTACAAATGTTAGATCCTTTGTTGTAGTCTCACAAATGCTTGAGGCTCTGTTCACTTTTTCTCAAGGCTATTCTCTCTCTCTTGTTCTTATTAGATAATTTCTGTTGTTCTATCTTCCTGCCACAGGTTGTTTCCTTTTTATATCTTCTATTTCTTTGTAGAGGCTTTCTTTTTTAATTTGTTTTGAGAAGATTTATAATTGCTTGTTGACATATTTTTATCACAGCTGCTTTGAAGTCTTTGCCAGATGATCTAACATCTCTGTCATCTTGCAGTTGATATCCATTGTCTTTTTAAACTCAGTTTGAGATTTTTCTGGTTCTCAGCATGATGAATGATTTTCAGTTGGAACCTGGATATTCTCATGTTACATATGAGATTCTGGATCTTATTTAAACCTCCTGTTTTAGCTGGCTTTCTCTGACACCACTCAGGCAGGGGAAGTGGGAGGCTCTGCCTTGTTACTGCCGGGCATAGGTAGAAGTCCGAGTTTGCCACAGCCTTCCTTGAAGAGAAGAAAGCCATCCACCCATACAAGTCAGGGTGCGACCAGGGGGTGGGGGCGTCCGGGACTGCAGAGGCAGGGCGTGCTCCTTATTACTGCTGGGTCGGGGGGGGGGGAGTTCCAGCTCCCCACCCAGCCTGCACTGGTCGGAAGGGATAGAAATGCCTTGTTACTTCTCCCCATCTGGAGCCACAGGGTGAAGGGGAGGGGTGGCCTTGTTACCGCTGGGGTGCAATGAAAGTCCTGACTCCCTACTAGGCCTCCTTGGGTACCAACCCAGTGGGAGGCGAGAGGTGCCCTATTCCTGCCAAGTGAGGGTGGAAGTCCAGACTCCCCATGTGTCTCCACTGACACCACGGGAGAGGGATGTCATCATCAGCTAGAGGATGAAGCCCTGGCTCCCTACGCAACCTTCTCCAATGCCAGTCCACGGAGGATGTTGCGGCACCTCATTACAGCCCGATGTGGGTGTGGGTGGGACCACTTTTTTCTCCGTGGTGTTTAGCTAAAGTAGAGCAGTTATTGTCTGAAAGTTTTCTGTCTAGCCAGGCTGCCCACTTCCTAGTCCTTTGCTTGGGGAGAGCAGGCTTCCCTGGAACTTATTTTGTCTGTGCCTGTTAGTGTTTCCAGACGCCAGCTCCAAGTTAACAATATATGAGGCAAAAGGAAAACCCAGGCAACCTACTGTCATGTTGTTCCTTGGGTCCTGAGGTCCCAGCTGACTTGTTTTCAGAGTCTTCTTGTATTTGTTTTATAAAATGTCCAGGGTTTTTAGTTGTACTTAGTGGGAGGAGTAGGGAAAAATATATATTCCCCAAAACAGAAGATTCTCTGTGCTATTTTTCTGCAACTGCCTGTGAGTCTATAATTCTTTTAAAATAAAAAGTTAAAAAGAATTTCTAATATTAGTGTCTCACAAATTTGTTCAAGTATCAGAATGCAAGAAAGATATTTATTCTAAGAGAAGAAAGCTATCATCGATTCAAATCAGTGCATGACAAATGCCAAGGGCTGGGGCAGTCCCAGGACAGCAGTTCAGAGGCAGAGCGGCCCCCACCATCGGGAGTGGGTCGTCCAGGCAGTGGGACCACGAATGGCGCCAGCAGTGCTCGGGGGCGGGGCTGGGCGGGAGGCTCAGGACGGACATGTGCAGAGGGGTCTCTGAGGATTATGAAGCACTTTTCAAATAAAAGGCATCATGACTGCTGGCCCCCTGGGGGTCTTCAAATGCCTGGCTTTGATTCTGAGGCCCCCGCAAGCCCAGGAGGCACACAGCTGTGGAGTGTTAGAGTCACAAGTGTCCACAGGGCCATCTGCCCGGCCCTCCTCTGCAGCCACACAGCGGGAGTGAGGCGGGATGGAAGCTGGACTGAAGGAGAGGCCCGAGGGGGGCCAGCTGTCCAGCCGGACTCTAGGCTGGAGGAGATGGAACCATCTGGAAAATATCATTCACTTCAACCAATCAATGTTTAAAGGCCAAACAAAGCCACAGTGAGCAGAGGCTGGGTTGGGTTTCTTTTTTCTTTCTTTTTTACTTTCCAAGTAGAACAGCCTATCTTGGAGTTTCATCTCAGCTCAGAACCATTTTCTGAGTAGGGCGTGAGCCTTTTATGATCAAAGGATATACTTCCCCATCTTTAACCCCCCAAAAGTAGACTGATTTTATAATACGAAACCAGAAATTCACATCTGCTTAAGGAAAACTGGAAATAATATTTTCATATTTCAATTTTTATTCCATTCCTGAACCACGCCCCTGGCGTGAGAGCCGGGGACTTGGACAAGCTGCCTGCCATCTTTGGAAGATGGGAAATGGGCCGAGCGCCAGAGAGAAAGAGGCCCGCCCCCCACGGAGGCCGATCAACGTGGTGACCCCTTCCTTGGGTCCCTCCCGTGACTTCACCTGCCCTGGGTCTCCTCCGGCCCCATGGCCCACAGCACCCACCCAGCCTTGCCACGTTGGTTCCGGCACTCTCGGTCTTGGCGCTGCCTCTCCCTCCACTCTCCATCCGGGCTCACCTCTTCTTCCTCTGTGGCTCCAGTCACCATGTCCTTGCTGCTGCACCCAGGTCACAGCCCCTGAGCCGGACATGCATCCAATGTCACCTCTTGGGCATTGCAGGGATTCTCAGAACTCAGCCTGTTCCAAACTGCGTGCCTGCTGTATGGGCCGAATCCTGTGTTGAGGTCCTAATCCCCAGGACCTCAGAGTGTGGCTGGACTTGGAGACAGGGTCTCTAGCGGGGTCATTAGGGCAAAATGAGGTCATTAGGGAGGGCCTAACCTAACATTACTGGTGTTCTTACAAGAAGATGAGATTAGGACACAGACACACACACAGAGGGACAACCGTGTAAGGACACAGGGGAAGACAGCCATCTGTAAGCCAAGGAGAGAGGCCTCGGAAGAAACTTACCCTGCTGGCACCTTGATCTTGGCCTTGGACTTCCAGCCTCCAGAACTGTGAGGAAATAAATCTCCCGTGTCTAAGCTGCCCAGTCTGTGGTGGTTTGTTATGGCAGCCCTAGGACACAGTACACATGCTTTCTCCCCAGACCCAGCTGACCTCCTGTGTTCCCTGCCTCTCTGAAAGATACGCCCACCCAGCCAGCTGCCTAAGCCAGAGAGAAGCTCGAGGTTCATGCTGCCCCCTCCTCTCTTACCACCCGTGGTCATCCACCGCCGTGTCGGGCAACTGGGCTTCCTAAGTAGCTCTTACATCCATTCACTTCTTCCTATCCCTGCAGACCCCACCCCCACTCCCACGGCTGACTGACCACCCTACAGGCAGAACTGCTAAGTTCAGCACTTCCCAGGACCTGTAACCCCAGCACACACAGCCAGGCAGGGCCACAGGAGGCCTGCACCTGGGTGCCCCCCAGACATTACTACATAAGCCCTGGACCACGCCCTAAGACGGGGCGGTGCTGCAGGATTGGGAAAACTGCCCTGGGAACTTGGGCATGGGACCTGGTTGACAAGGCTCACTCAGGCACTTCTGCAACCACACAAGGCAATGATGCTACAAGTTCAGAGTTAGGTGTTCGGAGATGCAGGAGGTTAGGGGTAGGGTTTCTCTGCACTGGGAAAGACCTCACCCCGGACTGACGGAATGCCCTCACTATTAACCCGA
Organism: Lemur catta; assembly: GCF_020740605.2. Classification (NCBI taxonomy): domain Eukaryota; kingdom Metazoa; phylum Chordata; class Mammalia; order Primates; family Lemuridae; genus Lemur; species Lemur catta. The sequence continues at coordinate 3,934,839 of NC_059133.1, forward strand.
GCACGTCTCCCTTGAGGAGCCGGGAGTCTGAGACCCTGGCTCACTGCACTTCCCCAGCGGGGCGTTTCCTGGGGCGCTTTGCTGAGAACATGGCCTCTGGGTTCACTGAAGTGAATGGCACCACCCACAATACTTACGTGTCTTGGGTGCTTCCTCTCCAGGCCTCTGCAATCGCGGATGCCCAAGTGAGCATTGAAAGGTGACGAGGAGGCGCTTGCCAGGCAGCCCAGGTGGAAAAGGATAGGTGAGGGCAGCGGGGAGCAGAGAGTCCGTTCAAAGGCCCAGAGGCACAGCAGAGTGGGTGTGGGGCCCTGGAGGGGACGAGGCAGGAATCTGCCTGTGGGGCTCTGGGGGCCGTCCCTCTGCTCTGATGTTACACTGAGGGATGCCTGGAGGGACTTAGGAGAGTGAGGTGGTCAGGTTTGTTTCATAAAAGAACCTTGGCCCACAGTTGCCGTTTTCTCAAACAACAACCTCATCTTCCTCATCTGTTAAATGGGGGTAATAATAGAACCTACCTCATAGGACTGTTGTACAGATTAACCAAGTTAATACACCTGAAAGTGCTTAGAACAGTGTGTGCACTTAGTTAAGTGCTCCCTTAGACACCTTGTTACCACTTGCCGGGCCCAGAGGCTGAATTGCAGTTCAGGAGGATGGTGGCCCAGGCGCTGGCGACTGACAGTCTCCTGGCTGAAGGAAGTCAGGGCTGGCGCAGGCCGAAGCTGTTAACTGCACGCGGATGTCAGGCCGAGGGGTGAGTGGCCGCCTGGATGCCGCCCACCGCGAGCTGGCCGAGCTATGTGGGCAGAGGCCCACACCCACCCAGAGAGCCTTGCATTGGAGCGGGGGCAGCTTAGGGAGGCTTTTCCTAATTTACACCTGAAGTTCTGGGTCCCCTGGGAGTAGTCAGGAGGACGCCTATTCTCACCTCCATTTTGGGGTGAGGGCTGGAAGCTAAAAGCAGACTTCTCAGCGTCGTGCTGGGGGGAGTATATTAGGAGGGAGGTCCACCCGCCTTGAGTCCCCAGGTCAGGGCTCCTTTGGTGGAGCATAATTCCAGGAGCGACTAGTCAGATGTCCGTGGAATTCCACATTAAAATAAAATACACTGAACGTCAAAAGTGAATGTCCTGACTGCGTCTTGCTGCCAGCTCTGACCTCAGGACACACACAGGGAAGCTGTTTGGCATCGTGTTGGACACAGAACTTAGAGTGAAACAAACCTGGGTTCTGGTGTCCGTCTCCCCACACCCCTGTGAGTAAGCCAGTGGCTTGGCCTCCCTAAGGCGTGGTTTTCTCATCTACAAGATCTACAAGGTGGTATGATGAGCACAGTTCCCACAACACAGCCGGCAAGGCCTGAGTTAGGCGAATGTGTGCATGGCAACTAACAGGGCCTGGCACAGAGCAGGTGCCCATAAATACCAGCGACAAGCTAGCCGAGGTGGGGCAAACACGCATGCATACTTTCCACTGACACCTAAATTATGTTAGACAGCCATGAATTGCCGGAGGTTTATTTTAATTAGCAAGAAGCAGGAAAACTTGATTCAGGGATGTGAGTGTTTGATGATTTCTCCAGGTGGTAGGAAAAAATGTTAAATCACAAAAACAACCTGAGAAACATTCTTGAGGGGAAAAAAAGGGGAGCGAGGCCTGTTAATAGCACTGCCTAAATATAGCAACATGTATTTCTGTAGATGGCAAAAATGGTGCCCAAACCCTGGAAGCAAATACTGCTTCTTCCCAAATTTCCGTCTAGCTCTTTTTTGAATCAAGGTGGCCAGCAGTGTCCAGAAACGGCCAGCTGGAGGGGTGTTGGCCCGTAAACCCGGTGTGGGCCCAGCCCGCTGCAGAGGGAGAAGCGCTAACATTATTCCGACCCTTCCCGACTGCAAGATCTTGCTCCTTCTCACCTCCACGTTTTCAGTCTGCATTTTAAAAAGGAAGCACAGCTCCAAAAAGGGCCCTCGGGCTGGGCGCACGGTGGCTCACACCTGTAATCCTAGCCCTCTGGGAGGCCGAGGTGGGCGGGTCGCTGGAGGTCAGGAGTTCGAGACCAGCCTGAGCAAGACACCTCCCCCCCCACCGCCCCGTCTCTACTAAAAATAGAAAGACATTATCTCGACGACTAAAAATATATATAGAAAAAATTAGCCGGGCATGGTGGCACATGCCTGTAGTCCCAGCTACTCGGGAGGCTGAGGCAGGAGGATCGCTTAAGCCCAGGAGTTTGAGGTTGCTGTGAGCTAGGCTGACGCCACGGCACTCACTCTAGCCCGGGCAACAAAGTGAGACTCTGTCTCAAAAAAAAAAAAAAAAAAAGGGCCCTCGGAGGCCAAATTTGGTCAAAGCGCTTTGCAAATGCCAGGCCCTGAGCCCCTCAAGCCCCTAATTGGGAACAGGTTAGTGAAGACGCCAGCAGGGAGTAAACCATGTGGCTTCCGACAGGGCCTTCCCCACCGAGCTCTTTCTGATTTCCACACAAACCATAACAAACACCATGCAGAACCAATTACACCGTGGAGGGGGCAGCAACTGCAGTTGGGGTGGCTGGAAGTGGGCCCTTTAGGACAGGCCCCTCTGCGGGGTGCGGGACACCCCACTGTCAGTTCTGTGACCCGCCTGTGCCCAAAGCCCATGCCTGCCTTTCCAAAGGAAAACCACAAGCTGATTTACCATGGATTCGCCTAAACGTCTGAACATTTTGTGGGTGTTCAGCAGCTGACCACGGAGCCGGAGCAGAAATGGGATCCGCCTTCGGAAAGGGCAGATGGGTCCACTTGTATGAAGTGGGTGGGTAAGAGAGGACTTCCCTCCCAGATATCGATTTACAGCTGCCCAAGGGCCTTTAGTACTGGAGTCCAAAGGGGGAGCTGGCATCGGGAGGGCAGGCCTCAGCCCGGCCGGGGCTGTTCGAGTCTGGCCGAGTAAGGCTCCTGTCCCTGCACGCTTTCCGAGGACATCTGTTGAGCGCCCACTTTGTTCTGGGCTCCTCCGTACGACAGGATTCCCTTGGACTCTGTGCTGGGGTTGCTCACAGGCTCAGGTCTTTGCGCCAGCGGGAGAGGGGAGGGAAGGAGAACGTGCTGTGTGCACACGCTGTGCCGAGCAGGGAGCCAAGGCGGTACAGGAGATGCTTAGCTGATAGGGCCTCGCTTTCTCATCCGCAAATGTGAGTAATCAGAGTGTGGAGCTCACAGGTTGTTGTCAGCATCAAATAATCCAAGCAACATACTTAGAACATGGCAGGGGCTCAGCAAGCGTCAGCCATTATCACTATTCTACCAGACGGGCCGCCAAGCCGGCAAACTCGCACTAAGGTCTTGTTAGCTTTGCCCTTTGGGTTCCTCAGGCAGACTGGAAGAGGAGCCATGTTACAGAAATGGAAACCATTCATTCACCCGACAAATAATTATTTCCCAGCTGCCTTCTATAAATAAAGCAAAATGAAGCAAACACATACAAATCTGTTATTAATCAGAAACCCTGAGGCTACAACAGAAAGGCCCCTCCCAGCACCATGGCGGCGCTGGCCCAGGCCCGAGAAGCCAACTCTAGGTGAGGGACGATGGGGGGTCTCGTGCACCATCCCGATTCCCAGTGCCCAAGTGCAAAGCCCCAGTGAAAGGTAGAGCAGGTTTGGAAAGGGGGTGTGGGCGAGCTTGTGGCCTTCAGCTGTACGGCTGGAAAGCCCAGCACTGCCCATCGCCTGTCCCGCTGGTGCTGTGTCAACACCCACAGCCCATGGGCATCGGTCCAGCCTTTGGCCTGCCTTCCAGGGTCCTTCTCAGGCTGGCTCTGCCCTTGGCGGCCCCTCCTCTTGGAAACCTTCGTTTCAGTCTCTCAACTACCCATCCTCAGGCCCCATCGGCAGGGACCGCCTCTGGGTCACTGCCAAGTCCTGGGCCCCGCCCAGCACCTGCCTGCAGACCATCAGCTCCATCACCCAGGTCAGAGTGGACAGGAGGGAGACAGTCTGTGCCCCGAGTGTCCTGGTCTCAGGGCAGCTCCTGGAAGGGCGCCCCCCCTTTTACTAAGCCCTAGATATGACTTTATATTGACATCATTTATATTTTTCTTCAAAGTTAGAGTCCAAGTGGAGGAGGCCGGATTCAGGTTCCAATTCAGTTCTCAAAAAGGGCCATGGCCGAGTGGGATCTGGGTTTTTCCAAAGATCACTTTGGCAGGAAGTGGGATTGGAGGGGTGGGAGGCAGACCGCTGGGGGCCGGCAAGAGGAGGTGCTGTAATGGTCCAGGCTCCGAGGGAGGACCCCAAGCCAGGATGGGGGCCACGGGGATGGAAAGGGGGAGCCAAGTCAGAGAGAGAGGGGCGGCACTTGACTGGCATGGGGGCAGCGTGGGGAATGATCCCCAGGTTTCTCTCCCAGGGCCAGCTGGTGCCTTTTGTCACTGTGGAGCCTGCAGGTAGAAGGCAGGTCTGGGGAAAGGATGAGTTCAGTGTGGGTGTGGCCGTGAGACATCCAGGGCGAGCTTGCTGGAAGCAGAGAAGGGAGCTCAGAGGAGACACAGGGGCTGGAGGTTTGGTTTAAGCTACAGGCCATTCACCACCAGTCGGTGAAGGCTTTGCCCACCCGGCTTCACCCCACCTCCCCGATGCCGGGGAGAGGGGGAGGCAGGAGCCCCGAGTGTTGCAACATCCTGAGGTGATTTATAGGGAAAACGTCCTGTGTGTTTGTTTCTCAGCACTGCCTTCCAAGAGGGAATCTAAAACCCCACATTCTGATCCGAAGTGTAATTTCCAGTCATTTCTACCGACAACATTTGGTTCTTATTATCAAAAGATACTCACACAGATGTAGCATTAAAATCTTGGCTTCGGTGGATAAAGAAAACAAGATAATCTAAAGTATTGCAGCAACCCTCAGACATTTACGATTCCAAGAAATGGCTGTTGGATAACTCCTCCAGAATATCCGCTTCCCGATGTGTTTCTGGGTGGAAGAGAGCCGGCTGCCCGGCGACGTCAGCCCGTTCATCTGAACTCTCAACCGGGAAGGCCGATCGGACCAGCGGGTGAGGGCATTTCCCCCTGGCTCCCCCGCCCCAACCCGCATCTGGGCACACAGACAGTGCTCAGTAAGGGTAGTTGGCTGTGAAAAGAAACAGGCGAATGCCATAAGGCAGCACACGCTAGGTTTTCTCATTTGACGTTTCTTTATGAAGGTTCCAAGCACTTATTACAGGGAGGGGTAGCTTCTCTAAGACAGAAGAGGAAAAATATTTATACAGAACTCATATTTTGAACTTTAGTGAAGAACTTTATCCGACCTCCTGTTAAAGCCTATATGAGTGATTTTGGGTCCTTCCACTAACATCACTGGCCCGGTTCTCCACTCATGAGCCCTGGATCTTCCCAAAGTGTATTTTTTACTTTAAGTTCATCCTCTGTACCAGGCACTTTAATGAATTATCTCATTTAGTTCTCAGAATAATACTGGGACAACAATATGTTTATTGTTCCCATTTTATGGATGTGGGAACGTGGCCTTGGGATATGCAGGTCCTTTTTCCAAGAGCACAAGGCTGGTGAGAGGCAGAGCAGACGTCTGAGCCCACTGTTCCTGAGTCCTCCTGAGTGCCAGTGGCGACCAGGGCTGCTGGCAGGGGCCTTTTCACACATTTAGCTACTTACTCCTTTTGGTCACCCTGAGGGGTAGGTCGATGGTTTTACAGCTGGGGAAACTGAGCTTCACAGAGGTAAAGTGACGTGTCTGGAGTCCCACGAAGCAGAGGAGCCGGAACCTGGGTCTGAGAGACACCAGTTCGCTCTCTCCCAACACCCCAGGACTTCACTCCTTCTCTGCAGCCCCCCAGCCCACCCCACCTCCACCACTGCACAGGACTACACGTGCTTCCTGAGTCCCCTCAGGGCACTGAGGCTGGGAGGGGACAGCTTGGCCCTGGAGCCTGCAGGGGCCTCAGCGCAATTGTGGCTGCACTAGGCCCGGCACAGGGAAGCACAGAGAGGAGGCCAGAGCGTGGAGTGTGTGCAGCTAAAGGGCGTGAAGAAAGCCCACCCAGATCCGAGGGCTGACGCCTCGCTTTGGACCCCTCCACTGTTCATCTCGTGCACGCGGCCACATGAAAGGGACTGAGAGACTCAGTCAATTCTTTTCCTCCTCTGGGGCATGCTTGCCTGGCCGGGTTGAGTCAAGGTTGGGGAAGCCGCTCTCTTCCTTCCCTCTTGGTGCCTCAGTGACCAGCCAGCTCCCTGCCCCACCCAGCTGGGCCCAGGCCACCGGCTGGGCCTAGCACTCAACTCGGCCAACTTGCAGCCTGAGAGAGGGCTGGGCTCCTCACAAACAGCCTCAAATCATCCTGGACCCTGACAGCGTCAGGACAAACGCCCAGAGCCCTCTCCCTGTCTGCCCTCCACCCCTTCCTGGCGGTCACAGGATCCCAGGACGGCTGTCTATGGAGCCCCTCCCACGGACGGGGCCTCTGCGCACATTGCGCCAAATTCCCCCAGCAGCCCAGCCAGGCGAGCAGGTTGTGTCTGATTTACAGAGGGAAGGCAGGACTCTGAGGTGGGCTTGAGGGCCACACAGCCTGGCTTCCCTTCCCGGCTCAGTACTACCCCTGCAGCTTTGTCTGGGCCTGAACCACCACTGTGTTTCCCACCTAGATAATTCCCATAGCCTGGTCCCCTTCGATCTCTCTCTCATCCTTGCTTCCCTACACTCCAGTCTCTTCACAGAAGCCAGAAGGGTCATTTCAACATGAAAGTCAAATTGCTCCTTCACAAAACCCTCTGAAGGTGCCAGTCGGACTCCCAGTAGAAGCTGAAGCCCTTACTAAGGCTCCCACCATCCCTGCCTCCCCAGGCCCCCACTCTGCCCTCACCCACTTGGCTCCAGCCGCACAGGCCTCCTCACTGTGCCTCGGGCACCCAGCATTGTCCCTCCTCAGGGAACTTGCTGTTCCCTCGGTCTGGAAAAGGTTTTGCCTTCACCCTGCCAGGTTCTTATATAAATGTTTCCTTCTTGCTGAAGTTTCTCTGGTGTAGTGGACGTGATGTGTGGCCCAGGCTCTTCTTCAGGAAGGAAGGACTTGTTCCCTGGCTGCTGGGAGGCGGCCGCTGGCTTTCAGTCCTCCCGGAGAATCGCCTGTCCGAGGCCATACCTTCTTCTGGGGGCAGCCTCATCCAATGACTGCTCAATGCGGGGGTACAAAGGCCTGGCCTCTGCCCTGATCTGAGGCTGAAGGCTGATCTGTGTCCAGAGCTCCATGTGGGGTTGGCTGGGGCCTTTGTCGGGCCCGCACTGAAGCTCAACTTCTCCCTCTGCCCAGTCCTGCTGCATACCCTCCTCCCACACACGCTGGTCCCAGCTGCACTCCCTATTAACACCCTGTACACGGATCTCTGCAATCAGAGCCTGCTCCTCAGGGAGCTCAAACAGTGACACTTGGTCACCCCACCGCAAACTGTAGCACCCCCTCCTCAAACACACCCACTATCCCCTTCCTGCCCTGTCTTCACACCCATCGCCATCTGCATGCATAAATTTTACTTGTCTATTGGCTTACTGTCTGTCCTCCCACAGAATGTGAGCTCCATAAGGACAGGGGCATGTTTTGTTTTGTAATTCCATTGCCTAGGACAGTACCTGGCCCTATGAGCATCCAGTCAAAATTTGCTGAATGAATGAGTTATTGAACAGCCACATCATCCTTGATTTATGGTCAACAAAATCCCCCAAATCATGCTTACACAATCTGTGACTCGGACATTTTGAGTTTGTGTCATTGGTTTGGGGAACCTGATTCCAGGTCTTGACAACTTGTCTCTACTAAATTCCATTTTGCTACACTCTAGATTGTGTGAGTCCTATTTTCTGGCTCTAATCACCTGAAGACCTGAGGAGTGTATGTTTTAGAGCTTCATCCAACTCATCAATAAAAATGTTAAATAGAATGAAATCACTCTCATAGCCATTTTGCGGGGTAGCTTTTGTGTCTGTCTGAAATGATCTTGTCCATGTATTTGTTTGCTTGTTTATTTCTGTCTCCCTGCCCTGTCCCCAGCCTGCAGCTCAGGGCCTAGCACTGTGTCTGGCATGTTGTGGGCTCCTAACAAATGTGTCAAATGAATGAATAGTTCTTCTCCTTCCAGAGTGTGAGCTCCCTGGGGCAGAAGCCACGTCCAATCCGTCGAAGCGTCCTGCAGCACTAATGCATCACTTACGAGGGCTGGGCCATGCAGTTGTGATTCAGGTTGTATTGTGCTGCCTTCTTGACATGGTCTCTCCACCACTAGGAGGTGGGGTCACATTCCCTGATACCCAGGCTTGGCTGGTCATGCTCTCTGACAGCTTGGCCCACCTTTTGGTGTCACTGCAGGGTCACGTGGCCTGGTGCTCCCCATGCCTCACAGGGATGCTGCCCTCCCCTGGATCTCCAACAGGCCCCATGGAGCTGAGCCACAGCTCTCCCTGTTATCAATCGCATCATTACAATTAGGACACACTTATGTGCCTGGACTGTCATTTCCCCTAGGGTGTCTCCCTGGCAGCTCCTCAGTCATACAAATAGTCCCTCGAGGATCCTCCCTCCTTGCTCTCTAGACTGGTCCTCTGTACACCTGAACCCTGGGTGTTTAGGTTCAGGCTATGAAACTCACTAATTCATTCAAGACATGTGTGTCCCGCACTGTTGAAGGCTCTGGGAGTGGCAGTGAACAAAGCAAAGCACCTGCCCTCATAGAACTTACATCCTAGTGGTGGAGAGGACAAGTGATATGTCTATGTATCAAGTAGTAAGTGCCATGGAGAAAAATAAAACAGAGGAGGAAGAGTGCGGTGGAGGAAGGGTGTGGCCATTTTATGTAGGGGTCAGGAAAGGGTCTCACTGAGAAGGTAATTTTTGAGCTGAGTCCCTAAAGATAGCTTTGGCAGCGTGGATATCTGGAGAAAGAGCATTTAAGCAGAGGGAATGACAAGAGCAAAGCCCCTGGGGCAGGAATGTGCTTGGCATGCTGGATGAACAGCAAGGAAAGGAGTGTAGCTGCAGCAGAGTGAGCAGAGGAGAGGACAGTAGGAGAGGAGGCCAGAGGGACAGGCAGCAGGGCATGAGGTCATATGGGCCTTGTAGGCCACCAGAGGGACTTTGGCTTTACTCTGAGCTGGGAGCGTTTAGAGGGTTTGAACAAAAGGACAGATAGCCTGACTTGCATTAACTGGGTCTCTCTGACTGCTGTGTTGAGAAAGAACGTGGGTGGAAAGTGGAGAGGCAGGGACACCAGTGAGGAGACTAATGCAGTAATCCAGGCGGGAGACAGTGGCCTGGCCCAGGTGGTAGCTGTGAAGGTGGTAAGAAGGGGTCAGACGAGTTATTTATCTTGAAGTCTTGCCAAGGGGATTTGCTGATGGACTGGATGCATGAGAGAGAGAGAGAGAGAGAGAAACCCAGTGGTGAGGCCAGACTTTCTGGCCTGAGCAACTAATTGGAAGGACGGGGTTGCCACTGACGGAGACGGGAAGACTCTGCAGGGACAGGAGTGGGTGGAGGGAAACCAGTTCTGCTTGGACACACGAATGCCGACCGTCCCTCAGACATCCAAGTGGAACTGTCAAGTAGACATGTAAACACTGAGCCTGGAATTCAGGGCAGAGGTCAGGCTACAGACACCTTGGGGGGCTCTTACCACCTGGGGCCCTGCTGACTGTTACCTTGTAGGCACTCTGTCAGAGGTAGCCAGGACTTTGGTGTCAGATGCAGGCCCAATGCCTGGCTCCACTTTGAACCGGCTCTGGGACCTTGGGAAAGTTAGTTGACCTAAGCCTTAGCTGCTTATCTGGGATGTGAAACTGGTAACACTGCCTCACAGACTCCCGAGGGTTTAAGAAGATAACATATGCTGTGTCAGCATCGTGCTGGACTCAACAAGCAGCAGCTGTGAACACTGTTAGCATGTTTTGCTGGACATGTTTATGGTCCTGCAAGCCCACTGCCCTTTTCCCCTCTGGTTACACGCGGAGCCACAAGACACTTCCCCTGGGAGGATGGGGCCAGGGAAGGGGCCCTGACCCACAGACTGACCATCTGAAGAGATGACTCTGTCTAATGAGACTCTCTGGCCATGAATTTGAGTTGGGAGTGAGCAGACTGGGCCTGGAGCTGAAAAGCCACTCTGGGCCATGCACCACATGAGCAAGGACACCGAGTGACCTTGGGGAGAGACTCCCTGGGGGCCGTCTGGCTCCTGTTCGCATCCCCAGCAGGCCCTCATGGCTGCAAGTCCTGTCCTCAGGCCCTGCCAAGTCCCACTGGACATCTAGTCAACAAAGCCGCCTTTGTGAGCTCAAGGGCCCCCAGTGGGAACCTCGAGGGTGATTAATTCACAGCTCAGCCTGGCGTGGAGGACACGATGGCCCAGCTGCTGCTTTCTCCAATAGGATTGGAACATTCTGTCCCTAACTCTTGTGGACAATAGGGCTGGAGTCTTTTCTGGCTCTGTTAGAACAAGTGTATTTGGAAAGCTTTCTAGAATGTCTGGTAAAAAGAAAGACCCACTGCCTCCTAGGCATTCCATCTTCCCACATTTCCACCCATGTCCACCTTCTGGCCCACACTAGGGGTTGGCCCTGGGACTTTGGATTCATCCTTCATTCGGTGAAAGAGGAGAAGGCAGGCAGACCTACCAGACAGGGGGACAGAGCTCAGTTTGCCAGGTCTGGGCAGAGGGGAAGCAAGGTTCCAAGATGAATCTGGGGGTGGGCTGGAAGAGGTAGTGGGTAGGGGAGGAGCAAGGCCTGGGCCTTTGCTTGGTGGGGGCAGGCACAGGGGGACCCCCACCCCATGACTACCTGCTCCGTGCAGCTCACAGCCTTGCCCCACCTCAGCTTCCTCCAGCTTCTTGCCATCACTGTCTTAACATCACGTGGACACACTGCACACGGTTGATATGATGCCTCTTTGGAAAATGTACTCAGGACACCCCCGTTACCTCACCCCCCACCCCAGGCTCCCACCTGTGACCAGGCTCAGGACTCCTGCTCAGCCAGCCAAGAAGGGTGGGGGTCTGTCACCTCATTGCACCAACTCTCCGAAGTGGCCGTTGCAGCAAGTTACAATAGCAGCCTCCACGCCAGCCTCACTCTTCTGCTGAGAGCGACCAGAGGTGCATGTGGGAGCAAGAAGGCAGGGGCTGTGTGGGGAGAAGGCGAGACAGAAATGCCACCTGCTGGTGGACATCGCACGGGTAGACAGCAACACAGTCGGTTTCAGGTTTGGTAGGGGCCCTGCCTTTGCAGTCCTCATGTGCGGGAGCAGTGATTAGGTTTTCTGGTACATTCCTATCACTCCGAAAGTAGCCTCATTGACAGTGAAGTTCCCATCACCCTGGGCCAGGCAAACACTGATAGAACAGTTTTGCTGATTCTAGAACTTCCCATATACACAATTGTATGTTGTGTACTTTTTGTATCTGGTGCAATGTTTTTGATTATGGTTTCTGATTCAGCCGTTTCAATGTGTATATCAACAGTTTGTTTCTTTTAATTGGTGAGTGGTATGAATATAACATTTGTTTATCTGATCTCCTGTTGATAGATATTTTAGCTGATTCCAGTTTGGGGCTGTGATGAATAAAGATGTTATGAACATTTCTGTAAAAGTCTTTTTGTGGACATATGTTTTCAGTTCTCTTGAAGTGGCTGGGTTATAGGGTAAACATATAGTTAACTGTGCAAATATTGCGTCTTTCCCACCGATGACGGATTAAAGTTAGTTGCTCTGCTTCTTGGCCATTACTGGATATGGTCAGTCTTTTTAATTGTAGTCATTTAGTGGCTGTGTAGTGATATCTTGTGGGCTTTTTAAAATTTGAGATATAATTAACATACCATAATATTCACCCTTTTCAAGTGTTCAATTCAGTGGTTTTAAATATATTCACAGAGTTGTGCAACCACCACTCATATCTAATTTCAGAACATCTTCATCACCCCTTTAGCTACTATCCTCCAAATCCCTCGCCCCAGGAAAAACACTCATCTGCTTTTTGTCTCTATGAATTTGCCTATTCTGGACATTTCGTGTAAATGGAACCAGACATGTGGCTTCTTGTGTCTGGCTCCTTTCACTTAGCATGTTTCCAAGGTCCACCCGTCCAGTAGCACCTATCAGTATTTTTGTGGCCGAATAATATTCCATTGTATGGACAGACCACATTTTGGTTCCCCATCTGTCAGTTGAAGGACATTTGGGTTGTTGCCACTTTGTAGCTGTTATGAGTAATGCTGCTCTGAACATTCATGTACAAGTTTTTGTGTGGACATATGTTTTCAATTCTCTTGGGTACTCACCTAGGCACAGAATAGCCGGGTCATATGGTTACTTTGTCCCACCAATTCCAGCCACCTCAGCTTCTAGAGCTCAGCAAGACCAGTGTACTCTGCTTGGGGTCCCCTCCCTCTGCCAGGGTATAGTGCCTCTAGGAAGACTTCCTGGGTGATTGGCTGGGCACAGTGGTGCAGATCTGTAATTCCAGCACTTTGGGATGCCGAGGCCGGAGGATGGCTTGAGGCCAGGAGTTTGAGATCAGTCTGGGAGACTTAGTGAGACCCTGTCTCTGCAAAAAAAGAAAAAGAAAAATTAGCTGGGAGTGGTGGCACACACCTGCAGACCTAGCTACTCAGGAGACTGAGGCAGGAGGATCATAGCTACTCGGGGAGTAGGGGCTGAGGTGGGAGGGTCACTTGAGCCCAGGGGTTCAAGGTTATGGTGAGCTATGATTGTGCCACTGTACTCCAGCCTGGGCAACAGAGCATGACCCCATCTCAAAAAAAATTCCCAGTAATTGTACAGCACACTGCTCACCTTGTTTTCCTTTTCCCAGAGATTACAGTGCTGTGCAATCTGTTGTCCAATGTCTGAAAACAGTTATTTCATTTATTTGGTCCAGTTTTCTGTTGTTTAAAGCAGGCAGAGAATTCAGTGTTGGTCATTCCATCAAGGCTGCACGCAGATGTCCCTTACACTTTTTAAATAGTTGTTAATATATTTGAGAACTTCATTATCTAAAGTTCTTGGGAGATCCACATCTTGATGATTGCTTCTACTAATATTTACTCACGGTGGCTTGTTGCCTTGTGTGTTTTGTATGTTTGTGTGAACCTGTTTGTGGCTGAGTTTAATTTGGGAGAATCCTGAGGGGTCTAGGGTGGGCCTGCTTTCTTCCACAGATGATTTGTGTTAGCATCTACCAGGTACCACGGAGGCAAAACAAATCTGAGAACAGGTCAGTGTAGTTTTTCGGCTGGGGATTTCTCTCACCTCTTTGAATAAACTGGAACCCTGGGGCCATATAAGAGAGGGCATATGGGTGCGGATTCTCAAGGACCACCACCGCCATCCTCGTCCCCAGCACCATCGTATCCCAGAGCCGCAGTGAACTCGTGGGTTCCCGGCAGGCTTCGTCCTTCCCCCTTTCACCGAAGATGTAGCCGCCTCCCAAGTCCCAGGTTAATGCAGAAAGCTGTGTTGATGCTCCTCTCTTATGGAGGCTTCTCATTTTTCTCACGACGTTTAAGCCCCAAAGCTCTAAGTTCCTGGTGTCAGCCTTTGCCACCAGGTCGCTGCCAGCTTCTATTTTTTGTTACTGTTCACTCTTCTCGTTTCAGTTCACTGATTCTTCATGTGTGAATGTGACTTTTCATGGTTTTACTCTTGTGACCTCAGCAATGCATATACGGTACTTGTTATAATTTATACAGGATCTAGTTGAGTCACAGTGGACAGACTTTAGAATAGTCAATCTGCCACACAGACCATTCCACTGGAAGCAGAAGTCCCCACCTCGTGACTTTATCTGTGAAAAGGACGATAATCCTGACTTCTGAGGATTGCTGCAAGGAATTGAGATGTGTCTAAGGAATGCACTTAGCGGAGCACGTGTGCTGTATCCATCGGGACGCAGAAGGCGAGACAGAAGCGCACTAATTGTACCACAAAGCGCCGTCTGTTCCTTCCACAGACACACATCACTAGGGTAGGTCAGGCGCTCAGACCAAGAGCATCACTTCAGTGTGGGGGGTTCTTTGTCTCGGCTGGTGGTCTCTTGGTGGGCAGGTGGCCTGAGCAGTGAAGCAGAAGTCAGTGTGACCTGGGTTAGAATCCTCGCTCGGCTTCTTGTATGTTGTGCCTCTAAATCTGTCTCCTTATGCGTAGAAGAAGGTAATAAGTAACTGCCTGTTTATCTCGTGGGGTCATTGCAAGGACCTAATAATGTCATGTTGGCAAGTCTTTGTCTACAACGCAGCAGGTAAGTGCCAGAAGTGATTAAGGGTAGGATTTAGGGATAAGAGGGTAGAGACAAGGAAATTCAGGTCTAGGATCATACCCTCAAGTCACTGAATATCTGATCCTGCAAATTTATTTTGCACATACTGTGCAACTATGTAGGCTGAAGAACCATGAAGTTTGAGATGTTACTCAACTAAAACTGACTGAGGAGGCTGGGGGTGACACAGATACTATAGGGGAGAATCTCTAAGTTATTTGGCAGAGAGCTAATCCTCTGAGTCCCCTCCCCCATGATTCTGAACATGAGAACTTGATTCCAGAATAAAGAAGCATATGCAGTGACTTTTTTTTTCTTCCTAGTTATTTTGCAGCACTATTTTAAATGAATAGACTATTTTTAGAGCAGTTTTAGCTTTGCAGAAAAATTGAGGAGAAAGTACGGAGCGTTCCCATACGCTCCCTTCCCGCGCACACCCGGTTTCCCCACTATCAACGTCTCCTGTCAGCGTGCTCCATTTGCTACAACTGGTGAGTCCATAGTTTGCATTAGGGCTCGCTCTTGGTGCTATGCACGCTTGTGGGTTTTGACAACATGTAAAGACAAGGATCCAACATTACAGTGTAAGGCGGCCCAGAGATTTTAGGGCAGTTTTGCCTTTTCCAAAATGTCATATACTTGGAATCATACTGTATGTAGACTTTTTAGATTGGTTTTCACTATGCAACATACATTTAAGGTTCTTCCTGTTTTCTTGTGGCTTGATAGCGCTTTTCTTTTTATAACTGATTAACATTCCATTGTCTAGAGGTACTATAGTTCTTCAGTCCCCAACCCCCAGGCTGCAGACTGGTACCAGTCTGTGGCCTGTTAGGGACTGGGCTACAGAGCTCCTCCTCCCTGTCCCTGGCCCAATCCGCGCCCATGGAAAAATTGTCTTCCGTGAAACTTGGCAGGGGGGGCGGGGGTGGGTGTGCACAGCAGGAGGTGAGTGGTGGGGCAGGTGAGCAAGGCTTTGTCTGTATTTATAGCCATTCCATTGAGCTCCACTCCCCTGCCCCCCCCCCGCCCACTGCCCCGTGGAAAAACTCTTCCATGAAACCAGTCCCTGGTGCCAAAAAGGTTGGGGACTGCTGTGAGCTGTTTATCAATTCACCTATTGAAGAATATCTTGTTTGATTCCAAGTTTGGGCAATTATGAATAAAGTCGCTATAGAAATCCATGTGCAGGTTATTGTGCAGACATGTCATGTAAATTCAAATGACTTTTGAATACTATTATTTTAACTTTTCTGCACTGTTTTGTTTTAGATGTGTCTTTTGTAAGCAGCATTTAACTAGAATTTTTAAAGCCAGTCTGTAGAGACATGGGTGATGAAGCAAATACAGCAAAATATTAATTGCAGGATCTAGAGTGTATGAGTATGTACTGTACAATCCTTTCAGCTCTTCTATATTTTTGAAATTTTTCATTATAAAATGTAGGGGGGGAAAGTTTAAAAACCAAACAAAAATAAAAACCCTCTGGAGTGTGCGTAAAATCATAGCAGGTCACTCAGAAGGGAGTAATGATGAAGGCCCCACACCTGGCCTTGGCTCTGCCTTCCAGCTGGGGGTAAATCACTTAGCCTCTTTCATCCTGTTTTCTCCCGGCAGGATGGGGATCACACCCAGTAGTGTCGGGGTGTTGCAAGCCCCCCCGGGTAGTTCAATAACAGTTCCTTTTCCTGCCTGGAGAACCACAGGGAACGGGCTGTGCCGGTGGTCACCAGCAGAGGGTGCACTTAAAGCAGCAAGCATCCAAAGTTTTCAAGCCCGGCCTGCCTTTAGGAATATTTTTTATAGCGATGTAAAATTCAGAGCTAAAGCAAGCCTCTCCACGTTGGGCTATGATTCCAGGCATATAAACATATTGCTGATGGCTGCAGTGGCCTCCTGGCGTTGTCTCCCTCCTGGCCTATGCCCATGGGCTCCACGTATGATCCCCACCTCCAGCTCCTCGGCAAGGATCTACTTCTCTAGCTGCATCTCCCATCAGACTTTGGGAGACCCTGGCACAGGGCCTGGCCCCACATCCAGGACTTGAAGACTGCTGAATGTTCCCTGAATGAACTGACATTACTTCCCTCCTCCTCAAAAGCCGGAGGATTAGTGATCTGTACTGGCTGTCAATCATCTCTCACTGGTGTGCTTCCCAAAGCCTGGCTCGCTCAGCCTGGGCACAAATGGGATTATCTTGGGAGGCAATGGAACTGGGTGCCTCTCTGCATGCACTCCTGTTGTGGGTTGAATTGTGTCCCCCCAAAAGTTAAGTTGTAGTCCTAACCCCTAGTATCTCAGAACCTTATTTGGAAATACGGTCATTGTAGATGTAATTAGTTAACATAAGTTAATTAGAGTGGGCCCTAATTCAATACGACCCATGTCCTTATAAAAAGGGGAAATTTGGACACAGACATGCACAGATCAGGGTGATGAAGCTATATGCCAGGGAACACCAGAGACCCTCTGCAAACCACAAGGAGCTGCAGGCGAGTCCTGGAGCAGATCCTCTCTCACAGCCTCAGAAGGAACCAACCCTGCTGCCACCTTGATCTCGGACTTCTGGCCTCCAGAACTGTGAGGAACTACAAATGTCTGTTGTTTAAGACACTCAGTTTGTAGTATTTTGTTACAGCAGCCCTGAAAAATGAATCCTCCCCTAACCCCTTTCCCTAAAGTGAGTGTTCTTGCCACCGTCACTATGGGAATAGGCAGCTCCTGCTCCGGGAATGGGGGGGCGGGTGGAAGGCCAGCTGAGAGTCCCAGGGCCCCGGACTCTGCCTAGTCCTACTGGGTGCAATCCGAGTGGTGAGGTCCCTCATTTTTCTAGTGATAAGATAAGGATAAACTCCTGCTCTACAGAGGCGTGATGAAGTGAGTTCAACGAGAGCATCTGCACGAGAGGCCTAGTGAGAGCCCGGCACATAGTAGGTGCTAATACATCCACCTTCCTGCTCTCCCCTCCATGACTTAAGCTCACAATCCATATTTCAGCTGCAGCACCTGAGACAGCTTGCCCACATCCCCCCCATCCCACACCAGCCTGAGGGCAGCAGCATTACTTCATTAACTCTGGGTTTGAACCATGTCCCCAGTTTGATCATTTGTTCAAAGACTTTGCCATTCCGGAAGCCTGTGTGGGCCAGGATCCAGAGCAGGCAGGAAAGTCTGTCTTCAAAGCCCGCCTCTCTTTGCAGCCCCCAGGTGACCTGAGCCCCCGTGGCTGCTGGGCCCATCTTTCTGAAACATTGCACACCTAGCCTGTCTCTGCCTGGCTGGTAGCTCTCCCTGAGCTCCCCTTTGCCCCTGGCCTCCTCATCCAGCCCTGCCTGCTTCTCAAGCTTTGGCCAGAGGCTCCTGCCCTCCACTTGCCTCCCAGGCCCTCTACATGTGGACCATAGCAGATCATGTTCTGGTCACTTCTCTCTTGTATACCCCAGTGCCTTTTCTTATACCTGCCAGTGAGTCCAGCCCCAATTTATCCACCTGGGAAAACCCTACTATTTCTCAGGCTCCAGCTAAACATCAGCCAGTGAGCACAGGAAGAACCAGAGTTGAGTTTAGATGGAGGGGGAAGGTGAGCTAAGCTGCTTGCATTGGAGTATCTGGTTCTATCTCAGCCAACGATAAAGTGCCAAGAACTGCCGTCACTAGTCCTGGGTACATGGCCCCTCAAGAAACCCATGTGGAGAAGGAAGGGGTAACTGGGCAGGACCCAGTCATTCCTGGGCCTTAGAGCTAGAGACCCCTACTATTGCTATACTTACTCTCCACTCTCATTGCAGAATGCCTCCCCTCCCCTCCTGTCTGGCAAATTCCAAGTTACTCAAGGCTGTGGTAGACAGTTGTCCCCTAATATGTATTCTTCCATTTTTTTATACCATTATGGAATGATTACCTTGAATGGTCACATGGTGAGCCAGCTAAGTTTCCCAGCCTCCATTCAACTAGGTGTGATCACATGACTAAATTCTGGCCTATAGGATATAAGCAGAGGTGAAATGTACAATTTCTATGCCATGTCCTTAAAGAGGAGAAGTAGCATGCCACCCACCACCCCCTCCTTTTCCCCCTTCTTCCTGGCCAGAGTGTGGCATGATGGTGGGAGCTGGCACCTTGGACCACAGGATGGGAGCTGTGTGTGGGGACGGGGAGGGCAGAGCAACAAGCTGGAGGGAACCTGGGTGACCGTATCAGCTTGGACTTTTATGAGAGCAAGAAATAAACCTCCACTTTATCGAAGCCACTGCTGTTTTGGGTCTCTGTTACCATGAGCCATTCCAGTGAAGTGGCTGAGAGCCAGACTCCCTGGGTTCAACCCCAAGCTCTGCCACTTCCTAGCAGTGTGATCTTGTCAAGTCATTTAATGTGTCTACAGCTCAGGTTCTTCAACTAGGAAACGTAAGTGGTAAAAACACCCACCACCAGCTGTCGTGAGGATCAAATTAGTTAATTCTACACGAAGTGTTAGAAACGATGCCTTGCACATAGTTAACACATGTAAGCAGTAGCTGTTACAGCAGTTGAACCTCGAGTTTAAGTAAATACACAAGACCACCTCAAATACCATCTCTCTCTAGAATGTTCCTGAACAAGCCCATGTCTGCTCCTTCCCTGTACCCACAGCACCCAGAGCTGCACTTGAGACTTCTGCTGAGCTGAGGTGAACAGAAACTAATGTGCCTTACAGAAACACAAGGGAGAGCTTTGGTAAATGTTTTGTCCACAGTAGACAATTCAAGTTGAAGGGTACTTCTGGACCAAGGAGTATACGTTTTTAAAAAATAAATGTGACTCTTTAAGGTTGCTGTACTTTATACATAAATGAGGGGAATGAGGATTTTTTTTCATTATCGACTTGTTGTATTAAATTGTGTGAAAAAATCTCCTGTGGGTTGATTTGTACAGACTTCATTCATGTATTTTTTCCTGATAAAACAAAAGGAGAAAAAAAAAGATTAGTAAATATGTGTACTTTGAAAACACTCTACTTTTTTTTTTTTAAAAAAGCCCACAAACTTTTTATTAGTGTATTATCCCCAAGATACATAGCAACTCTAATGAGCTCAAAAAAAAGATCCACCTCAACTGCTTCTCAGCAGTGAGGGTCATTTGACGATCACACTGCAGTCAGAATAGGGACTGGCACCACTGAAACTTGGGGATATCGTAAAATTAAATCTCCACGGGTATGACTGTAAAGATGCTTTGCTCATTCCATTTGATTAGTCAGAGCATCTCTTAATCCTCATTTTAAGCCCCCAGCACGGGAGGCTGAGGCAGTAGGATCGCTTAAGCCCAGGAGTCTGAGGTTGCTGTGAGCTAGGCTGATGCCACGGCACTCACTCTAGCCCGGGCAACAAAGTGAGACTCTGTCTCAAAAAAAAAAAAAAAAAAAAAAAAAAAAAGCCCCCAGCAGAGGTGAGGACAACAGATGGGCTCACCAGTAATCAGACCTCTGATTGGAGAAGATACCCCTGGGTCCCTTCTGAGTTCAAGCCAAGAGCTTGAGAAATAGAGAAGTAAATACTGTGGTTTTCAGTTGCAAGCTCCCCCATTTATCCACATTTCTTGTAGCTGGAACTCTGAACTACTCTAGGGGTCCTGTCTGTAATCCAGAGACTCAGGCTTGTTCTGGGCAGCGCTGGAGCCCCTTCCTCCGGACAGCCCTCTCTGCAGTGGTCTCAGCCTGAAGCCTCCCCCCAGAAGGCTTCCCCTTCCCGACTCCCCCAGGCCAACTGCCCCAGTGACTCAGAGCCCTTCCCTAGGGCTTCTGGTGCTCTCCATGAGCACACCCCGCTTGCGCAGCAGTGACCTGTGGGTCTGTCAACCCGTGTCTGAACCCCGGTGCCCAGGTGAGGACCGTCCCGGGAAGGGTGGCGTCTGCTCCCCAACCTTGACCCCACAGCCCCAGCTCCCCCGCCCGGCCGCCCACAAGGCACTCACTGCAAGCACTGCTCCCTGGCCAGGCTGAGGTTGCTGCTATCCAGAGCCCTGCGCAGGTCTCGCTGCTGGCGCTGCTGCTGCCGCTCAAACAGCAGGGTGGCGCGGGCCCCCTGGATCCGCCGCCGGTCCCAGTCCATGTCTCGCTGGTACTCTTCCTCCTGGAGCCTCTGGAGGGAAGAAAGGTGACTTGCCTTTCCCGAGCCAAAGACCCCCACCTCTCATTTTACAGATGGGGAAACTGAGGCTCAGAGACCAATGTCATGCAGGAAGCCCTCATTCCATGTGGTCCAGCTGTTCCCCACCCTCAGAGCAGTGGGCCATCCTCTTACTTCTGAAGAGACAGCGGGGGCTCAATTCCAACAGTGGCCCCAGCCCCAGGTACCCATGTGCAGGCCTGAGCCCTGGGTCTTCCCTCCTTGGACCCTCAGGAGGGCTCCCTCACTTGGGCAGCAGTCAGATCCCAGCTCCACGGGCACTGCGTGCTGCTCCACCGGGCTGAACTAGAACTTGCTGATACCACATCCCCAACCAGTGACAATAAGGTCACAATCCTGGGGGGAGGGACAGCCTGGCCCCTGAATTTCTGCATTTCAGCTCATTCCTCACTGCCCTCCAGGTGGCTTTACGAAAACCATGGAGCCCTAGAAGAGGAAACTGGACTAGACCAGAGGGAGGGAGTCGTGCCCACCCCCCCATGACCCCATGTGGATTACTTTATCAGTGCCCCTTCTCCCTAACGGGCAAAAAGCAGCAAGCTTGGTGGGTCAGGGGTGAAGATAAGTCCCCTCTGCCCGCTTCCTGGGGTTTTAGGGCAGAGCCTGCTCCCACCAGATGAGCAGGGGTAGAGCATCCACTGGCCCCACAGGCCTGGGTCAGCCCCTACCCAGGACTGAAAGGCAGGCTGGTGCCCAGCTGTGCCACCTGTGAGGCAGGTCACCTGGCTCCTGTTGAACCTCAGCGCCCCCACCTGTAAAGTGAGGCTGCTCGCAGGGCCTTGGGTCATCACACAAGCTGCTTGGTCATGAATACGGAATGACACAGGACACGCTCCCAGGGACTAAGAGCAAAGCAGACAGCCCAGTACTCTCTGCATGACCTCAGTGTTCCCACCTACCTCCACACACAGAAAAGGAGGTGGGAAGGGAAGAAAGGACACTGAAGGGCATGGCAGGGCAGTTATTTTTGAGGGGGAGATGTGTTGTTTTTCCTTTTGTGCTTTTGTCTTCTTAATTTCCTACAAAGATTGAAAACTAGACAAAAATGCTGCTTTCAGCATGGATGGCTGACCTTTTATGCCAGATAGCTCGGGCTGAACTGAGGAGTGAAGGACAGAGCCGCCCCTGTACCCGGATTCCAGCCTCAGCTCTTTCCACCTCGGGCTCCTTCTGGGTCCCACACCCCCTGGCTTCCTGGGCCCGAGCTCCCCTGTACTCTGCTGGCAATGAGGGCTGTTTCCTCTCCCACCCTCTGGCCAGGTGAGCAGGAGGGCCTGCTGTCCCACCTGCTCCTCACGCCCCGGCCCAGGCCACTGCCAGTTTCCCTCCTCCTCCCTGTACCCGCCAGCATGGAAGCTCACGCTGACTGTAGCACCCAGTACCCCAACCTGGCAGTCACTGAACATTCTTTGCAGGTTTGAAAACCTCTCCAAATCTCTCCTGCCAGGATTCCCAGTGATTTCGGCACACAGGAGGCCCTCTCCTGTCCCTGGCTCCTCAGCTGTCCCGCATCCTCTCCAAAGACAGAGTCCCGACTTTTCATCTTTTCACCCCCAGGAACCCTTTAGTGGCTCTGGAACCTGAGAATTCCCCTGGGGGCTTGCTAAACCACAGACTGCAGGCCCCACCCAGCCGATGCTGCTGGTCCGGAGATCCCCCCTTTGGGACCATCCACCCTCACCTGTCATCACCAATAATTCCACCCCTCTCTAGTCTCACCCCAAGTGCCACCACTCTGACCTGCCTGTTCTGCTCTCTCTAGGACCCTGATTCCAATGATTTTGCCACCCCTCTGACCACCCACTCTTCCTCCCTCCCTGTGTCCTCAGCCTAGCATCCATGGCAAGTTGTCCCTGCCTGACACCCTCAGCGACCTGAGCCTCTCACTTGGTCAGACGTGCCAGGCAAGCCCTGACCTCGATCAATCCCAACTCTCCCCTTCCAGCTGAGCGTGGCCATGGAACACCCCTGATGGCGCCTACTAGGGTCACTTCAAAGTTATGACCATGAGCCCCAGTAGGCCCTTGGCACTGTCCAGTCATCCTGCCCCCTTCCCCTGGGCTGTTCCCATTCCAGCTCTCTGAGATGACCATTTAGCACTTGGTTCTCTGTCCTAAATCTGCAGACCTGACCCCACTTAGAAGCAGACCTTGCTTCCTGTTTCACCAGGAAACAGGGGCTCCAGAGGAGAAGCTCCACAAGCTCCCACCTGCCGCCTCTTCCTGTGACTGTGCTCATGCCTCCCCTCGCTCAACCTGTGGCCTCAGATTGTGGCTCTGAGCTCCTGTCCACACCAAGCCCTCAGTTAGGCTCCAGTTCCTTGCTCTCCTGCCACCCCAGGGACGTGGCTCCAGCAAGCCTCTCCTCCGCCATCAATTTCCACTGACTGAGAAGTATGCTGTTACTTCTACAGCCAAGCATGAACAAGAGCTTTTCCTTGGCCCCACCTCCCCCAGCAGCTACCCCCCATTTCTCTGCACCCCGTACAGCAGACACCAAGGAAGTGTCGTCTGCATTTGCCACCTGCTCTTCTTTCCTGCCTGCTCTCTGTCGAGCCTGTCAGACAGGCTGTCAGCCCCATGGCTGACAGGGCCCCTGCTGACCGCCCTGGTGCTGGATCCAGTGTTCGGCCTGCAGCCTGGCAGCGGTGTTTGACCCAGGGGTTTCCCTCTCTTTCCTTCCCAAACCCTTCCCCTCACTGGGCCTCCAGGACACCACAGCTTGTGTCTGCCCCCTGCTCCGTCTTAGCCCCTTTGCTCTTTATGGATGGGTGGGTGGCGCAGGACTCAGTCCTCAGATCGCTCCACTCTGTCTACACTCACTCTCTGCTTGATCTCACTCAGGCTCACTGCTTTAAATCCTCTCTGTGGGTGACGACCCCCACATTTATGCCTCCCTCCTAGACCTTGCTCTGACCCAGGGAACATCCAGCTGCCTAACGGGCTTACTTGGAGATTGTGATGGAAAATACTACTTGTCTCCCAGTAGCCATTTTTCCTTCATCCTTAACAAAACAATCACCGGCACTTCACTGCCTGGAATAAGCACCACATTTCCCAGCTGTCTTTACAGTTGGGGGTAACCATGTGACTAAGTGTTGTCCAGTGAAATGGAAGTGGAAGTCTCCTTAGAGTGCTCTCCCCAGTCCTCCTTCCTGGTCGCTGGCACATGTATGTGATGGCTGGCACTCAAGCAGCCAGTGTGCACTAAGAGGTGCAAGCCAGGTGCCAAGGATGGCAGGACATTAGTCAATGATCACAGAGCTGCCAGGCCGGCCCTAGACTTTTTTCTTAAAGATTCAGTCTACATGCAAGAGATGAAGTTGTATAATATTTTGTTTAAGATGCTGTTATTTGTGGTTTTGTACCATGTTCAGGCAAACTTAATCCTAACAGATACAGATATCTAATGGACATTGCACACTTAACTTATCTAAAATTGTACTGTGCTTACATCCTCTACCAAACTGCCACTATCTGCCCCATCTTTGTGAATGCCAATCCCATCCTTATAGTTGCTCATACCAAAAGGCCTGGAGTCATCCTTCCCACTTCTGTTTCTTTCATATACCACACCCGACCTTTTAACCAATCCTGTCTGCTCTACTTTCAAAATAGATCCAGAATCTGATCACTCCTCAGCACCTTGCTGCCCGCACTGTGGCCCCAGCCTGCAGTCTCTTACCTCAACCACTACAACAGGCCCCGGAGATCTCTCTCCCTCCCCCCTTCCCCCACCCCCCAGAGTCTACCCTTGACACAGTGGGATCCTGTTAAATCTAAGTCAGACCTCATCATTTCTCTGTCCAAAGGCCTCCTGAGTTCCCATCTCAGTCACAGAAAAACCAAGGCCTTCCCCAGGGGCCTGCCAGGACCTGCCCCTGAACCTCCCTTGGCTCCTGCCCTCCCCTCCCTCTGCTCCAGCCCAGGGCCTTCTCTGAACAGGCACGCATGGCCCTGCCTCAAGGCCTTTGCCTTGCAGTTCACCCGTCTGGTCTGGTCGTCCTTTCCCCAGACATCTGCACGGCTGGCTCCCTCCCCTCTTCAGGTCTTTGCTTCAAGGTCACCTCTCAGCTCCCGACCACCCTCCTCATGCCCAGCACTCTCCATCCCCTTTACCCAGTCTTCCAGCCCTTCTTACTCAGCACCCCTCACCCGAGGCCACACCTAGGATATGTGATTATTAATATCTGACTCTTGTCATCTGCTCCCCACTGGAATGAAAACTCCTTGAGGGCCGCTCCTAGGGCAGAGTACAACAGCTGCTGTAACTAGATCTGTGCCTGGAAGGCAGGGGCAGCACAGAGGCCGGGTCTCTGGGTTCTGTTAGGAGGGGCGGGACAGGCACCAGCTTCTCCTGGACTTGCTGTTTCTGAACCAGGCGGATCTGCTCAAGCTGCTCCTGGGTCATTCCCTTCCAGCGGTCGGGGACCACACGGTGGGGCCCGAAGGAGCTGGCTGCCTGCTGTGGGTTCTCGGAGAGCAGGTCCCCGTGCAGGAGGCTGGAGATCTCAGCCAGGTTGTCCTCCTGTTCTTGCTTTTTTTCTTGGTTTTTCCTTTCCGCTGACTCCATGGCCTAAGCAGGGGAACACATTAAGGAAGATACTCTGAGTGACTCCAGGGGATTCTGGAGAAAATCTGCAGCTAATTTCACTGGGGCCCTTGGGGGAAGGATGTGCTAAAGGCAGCCGGAGACTGGGGGTGGGGTTAGACTTGTCAAGCACGGATGTAGGAGTATTCTTGGACCCCTGGCTGCCTGAGCACTGCAGGGTGGGGGGCCAGGCTGAGGGGATCACTACCTGTTGAGTGTGTGCATAAGAGCCTGGGTCTTTGTCCCAACGTGCCAAAGCAGGGAGCTGCTTCCCTGGGCTAGTGACTCTGGGTGTCTTGTTTTGCCCTTTGGTCCTTGCCATCGCTGGCAGTTTGCCCTCCTCATTCCTCCCCCTGCGGTTGAAAAGCAACATTCTCTTGTCTCCAGTCCAGCCTCTCCAGGATTTTTGATTGCATACCCTCATTAGTAGAACATTTTCGAGCTTGTGCCTCCAATATATATAGTTCACAATGTGGTACGACTATACCATATATAGAACATGTGCTTTACCAATTACACACAAACACAGGAATCAAAAGTGATGAGGCTAAACATAAATGTGTTGCAAAGATCTAATGTTTTCTTCTGTGGATCATCTTGCACGGCCAGCCTTCCTTGGAGACTACAGTTCTAGGTGACAAGCTAATCTGATAAACGAATCCAGGCCAAGCCCCTGCCCACCCAGGAAATATAGTTGCATTTGGAAAAAAAAACCTTGAGGGGTGGGGTATAATTTCCAAAAGGAATAGAGAACTTAAGGCAACTTTAGCATCAGGTTGGAGGGGAAGAGACTGTGTTGGAGGAAGTGGGCCAGAGTTTAGAGACAGGAGGCAGCTGTTGGGGGACACCAAAGTCTGAGCTAAGCAGCAGCAACAGCATCATCATCATCGTCATCATCACTACTCCCATTAATGAGTGGCTGTGTA
This sequence comes from Lemur catta, assembly GCF_020740605.2. Taxonomy (NCBI): domain Eukaryota; kingdom Metazoa; phylum Chordata; class Mammalia; order Primates; family Lemuridae; genus Lemur; species Lemur catta. The sequence continues at coordinate 3,960,827 of NC_059133.1, forward strand.
CCTCTTCTTGGCAAAGAGGAACTTGGAGTGGTGGTAAAGAACTGCAACCAGTGTCAGGCATCAGAGCAGTGCTGGGGGTATCAGTCTAGGTAGATGTTACTGTCCTCATGTTACAGAAGAAGAAACTGAGGTTTAGAAAGGTGAGGTGACCTCCCCAGCTTGCGTGGCTCCTAGATTCAGAACTAAGGATGGGGACTGGGTCTTATCATCTCGTAACTGGGCAGCTCCTGTTGGGCTCTGTCAGGGTTAGTGGTGTGTCGAGTGAGCAGGCTGAGACTGGGATCCCAGGGAGCCCCACGACACTGCCGTGTGCCTGTCCTCCCCTCCAGACACTGAGCTGGGGGTACATATACCTGGTTCTTGTTGAATTCTTTCACAGCTGCACAAACTGCCTTTTTGGTAGCACTTTCCAGCTTCTGTAGGTGCCTGGCTGTTTCATCAAACTGCAGCCTTGTCTCTGTGTAGAGGTCCTCTGAAAGGAGGCAAGATGCAATCAGACCGACTTGCCCACCAGGAGCGCCTTCCCCGGCGAGCAGAGCCCCCTGCGGTGTGGTTGCTCTGCCTTCACCTCTCACCATGTCCTCAGCCAGGAGAACAAGGGCAGGAACGATGACCACAGGACCTGCCTCCCAAGGGTACAGGGAGCCTTGGATAAGCAAATTCAAGCTCCTAGATGGGTGCCTGGCACTCAGTGAGTGCTGGCGGTCAGTAGTGTGGGTTGGTGATGTCTGCTGTGGTCCCAGGATGGGCTGAGGTGCGCTCCTTGCTATCCCTGTTCTGTCAGGAGGCAGCTACAGCCTTATAGCGGGCAAGGAATGGGGAAGCCCAGAAAAAGGAGCTGTGAAAACCAGACAGACCTCCACGGAAGAAGGGATGCCAGGTAACAGATATTTGTAGTGTGGCAATAGGACTTTGCCAGCCCAATAGGGGAAGATAGAGGAGGAGGAGTCGGAGTCATTAAAGTGGAAGGTCCAAACAGCAAAATGTAAAGATCTGGAGTCAAACAGAGCTGGTTCACATTCCCAGCCCAGACATGTCCTAGCTCTGTTAACCTCAACTATTACTTAACCTCTCTGAGCCTCCATGTCCTTATGGAGGCAGGACAACACCTGCTTGGCAGGGTTGTTACATTTTTAAAAAAGGCATTGATGAGAAGTTTCTTCATTCCCAGGGAAAGAAGAGCTATGAGGAAAAAAATGAAAGAAAAAAAATAAAGAAGATAAAAAAAGGGAAAACAAAAAGAGGGGGGGAGAAGAAAAAAGGAAGTTTCTTTATTGATATTTGTGCCCTGTGGGTCTCCTCATTACCTCCAAAAACAAAGACAAAACTCTTTAGCCTACAATTTCTGGCCTCTGTGTGCCATCAGCTTCACCTCTCATCCTTCATTTGTTCATTCATTCATTCAACAAACAGCCATGAGCCACCCACTTTGCTGGGAATGCAGTACATAATGGTGAATAAAACATAAAAGGTTTTTTGCCTTCCTGGAACTTGCTGTCTAGATGAGATAACAGGAAACACATGAACCCCAAAATAAATGTGTTAATCCAAACTGTGATAGTGTCATAGAAGAAAGGATGGGAGACTGAGAGAGAAAATGCTGGGGACACCTGACTTAGGTAGTTGGGGGGAAGAGCAGGATGTTCCTGCACTTGCACTGACTTTGACATGTATATCGGCCACTAAGAGCAATTAGAAGGATTTGTGAGTCTGGATTCAGGGAAGAGGACAGGCTGGACATATACACTTGGGAAATGATGGCCTGCAGGTGGTATTTAAAGCCTGAGACTAGATGAGATCACCCAGGGATGAGTTTAACTGAGAGAGGAGAGCCCAGAGAGCACTGGTACACAACATCTAGAAGTTCAGAAGATGGGGAGAAACCAACAAACGACTGGGCAGGAAGAGAACCAGCATGAGAGTGGTGTCCTGGAAGACAAATCACATGAGTATTTCAAGGAGGAAGAGGTGATCAACTGTCTCATGTTGCTGATAGGTCCAGATGGAGATCAAAAACTGACCTTGGAGGGGGCTGGGGAGGTTGGCCAGGGTGGTTCCAGTGGAGGGAGGAGGGCAGAAGCCTGGTAGGGGTGGTTTAGAGAGAATGGGAGATGATGATTTGGGGAGATGTCACTCATGGAGAGTAGAGTGGGAGAAGAGGAGGCTGGGAGGAGGATGAGCTGATCAAGGAGACTGCAAATTAGCAAGCAGAGAGGAGGAGCTCAAGGGGACAGAGTGCCTTGCTCTGTCTCAGCTCCCTGTTTTGTCTTTATCGCATCCCGTCACTCGCTGATATGCCCCCTGAGAGCAGGGATGTTGTGGTCTTTACTGCTGTGTCTTCCTGGCACAGGAGGTGGGCAGGAGGCTCAAATGCTGCTGAGAGTACGTGCGGGAAGAACTGGTAGAGCAGAATACCAACAGCTTTAGTGAAAGTAGGGTTGATTGGGTCTTCTGCAGGTCCCTCACAGAGAGAGGCCGTTTCATGCCTCAGAGCCTTTGCCCAAGAGGTTCCCTGGGGAGTCCTGGTGAGGATGTGTGACCACCATGCCTGTGACTACGCCCCCAGAGCACGCTGCAGGAACTTCTACCACAGCATGCAGGAGAGTCGGAGGGGCCTACATATTTCCCATTCATCTTCCCAGCAGACTGTGAACACACTGAGGGCAGGGACCCATTCACGGTTACCTCTGTGCTCCAGCACCCAGCTCGGGCCCTGACACAGACACATGTTCAGAAAGTGTTTCCTGAATGACTGACATGGGACTGGAGGTGTTTCCCTCTTGGGGTGCAGGCTCTGACTTCTTTCCCCATATGGCCAAAGCAGCATCTGGCTAGGCACATTAGGACTTAAAAACAAATCTATAAAAATTAGAGGTTGGTTTGCTGAAGAGAGCATTGAGACCAATTTGACTCTTTGTTTCATTACCTGCACATTTTTGGACAGCACGGGCATTCCTCCATTCCCTTTGTTGTTGAAAGGACCACTCTCTGTTTTGCTCCTCTTGGAATTTCTTCCTCTCATAGAAGTTTAAATCTTCTCCCATGAATTTCTGCATTCCTGATACTGTATTCCGAATATCATTATCTGACTGTCGGGCTGGAATATCTTTCTTAAGGGCTAGGGGGTCAGACAGATCAAATTCACGGCGAGTTTCTGGCTTCTGAAAGTTCTGTCGGAAATCATTGATAGCTCTACAGAGATTTTTCTTATCTTTCCTTTCCCGGTCTTCTAACATGACCATGATTTTGTCATTATGCCTCATTTCAGCAGCTGGAAGAGACATAAGCTTAAGATTCAGACAAAAAAATAAACTTGAATCCACTTTAAAAACTAATTTTTAGTGATTGTAAGAGTCATACAAATCTCCAGAAAAGTCACATAACCATTAAAGGGTCAGTATCCAGAATATACAAAGAGTGCCTACAAATTCATTAAAAAAACCCAACCAAAAAATGGGCAAAGGATAGGAGTAGGCAAATCACTGTAAACAAAACTGAATGATCAATAACTTGTGAAAGGGTGATCAACCTTACAAGATGGGAAACATTCAATGAATTTGAGGCAAAATATTTACAATGCTAACCATAGCACATACTAGTAAGGATGTGGAGAAACAAGATCTCTCACTTACTGCTTGTGGGAACATAACTAGGTACGCTTACAAGAAAGCAATTTGGAAATGTCCCGTAAAACTGAAAACATGCCTACCTGTGACCCACCAGCTTCACCTGTAGGCCACTCTCACATGTATGCTAGGGACATAATGCAGGGACAGTCATCTTGGCAGTGTTTGCAAGGATAAAAAAACTGGGAAAAAAATCTAAACCACCATCATTAAGGGAATGGGTAAAGAAATTATGGTTAATTCATATAACAAAATGCCATAAAACAATTAAAATGAATATTCTCTATATGTAGATCACTAATTAATTTCAAAAATAAAACTGAATGAAAAACATATGTTGCAAAAGGATCTATTCAATAGGATTTTTGTTGTGACAAGGGGTCTGTTCAGTGTCTGTGGCGAATGTAACTTGCTCTCACTCTGTAAACCTATCTTTCTCTCCTCAGTGAACCTTGTTTCATGGTTACCTTGCTTTTGGTGTCTGTCATTCTTCAGCCAAGATCCCACCAAGAACTGAGAACAGACAAGATTACTGACCCCTAGCCCTGACACTTTAACTTCTGTGACTCTTTTCCATGAAGTTTGTTTGCTTCCAAACTTTCTGGCCTTCCTTATCAGTCTTCTTCCATTTCTTAAATATTGGAGAGCCTCAGTGTTTCTCCCTGAACTTTCCGTGTTTTTTTTTTTTTTTTTTTTTTTGAGACAGAGTCTTGCTCTGTTGCCTGGGCTAGAGTACCATGGCGGCAGCCTAGCTCACAGCAACCTCAAACTCCTGGGCTCAAGCAGTCCTTCTGCCTCAGCCTCCCATGTAGCTGGGACTACAGGCATGCACCACCATGCTTGGCTAATTTTTTCTATATATTTTTAGTTGTCCAGCTAATTTCTTTCTATTTTTAGTAGAGACGGGGTCTCATTCTTGCTCAGGCTGGTTTTTGGTCTTGAACTCCTGACCTTGAGCAATCCTCCTGCCACAGCCTCCCAGAGTGCTAGGATTACAGGTGTGAGCCACAACACCTGGACTGAACTTTCTCTTTTCACACTTATTCTTAGCCTTTTTTTGGCATCATGGAACTCCTGGAGAATGTGATAAAATTCAGGAATCTTCTGAGGGGAGGGCATGTTGCATATAATTTTAGGATTACATGGACATCCTGAAATAACTAGTAGACCCCCTGGGGGTCCTTACTCTTCAGGTTAAGAACCACTTTTCCATGGCTTTAATTACCGTCTATGGTGCTTGATGACTCTCAAATCTTTTCTGTTTAGCCTGGATCTCTCTCTTGATCTCCAGACCCACATATCCAACTGCTTACTGTATTCCTTCACCTGAATGTCAAACAGGAACCTCAAACTCATCATGTCCCCACTGAGCTCATCTCTCCCCCTCCTCCCAATAGTCTTGCATCCTATGGTTTCCATTTTGGTGAGTGACATGATCATCCAACCAATTGCCCAACTTATAAAGAAATAAAGGCATCAATCCAGACCAAGAAAAAAAAAAAGGATCTATTCAATAGGATACCATTTATGCAAGTTTTAAAAACACACAAAAATAATTTGTTGTTATGGATACATATGTAAATAGTATAAGTATAAAATGTTTGGGAATGATAAATACTCCTGAGGAGGAAGGAAAAGAAAAACTATGAGGTAAGGGAGAGCTTTAGCTATACATATAACACAATTCTCAAAAAGCACTATTAAGGTATCTGAATCCAGTTTGGCAACATGTTAACATCTATAATAGTCTGGTGGTAGGTACATTATGTGTCTGTCACATCGCTTTTGTAAGTTTGAATTACTTTATAACTAAAAATAAAAAAGGTAAAAATTTTGGAAAATACAAAACAGTACAAAGGAGAAAATAAACTTCACTCATAATTCTATCACTCCACTATCACCACTGCTAACATTTTGATGTATTTCCTTTCTTCTTCTAAGCATATTTTAGAAACTTAATTGATAGCCTATTATATTTATAATTTTGTATCCTTTTTTTTTTCTATTTTAAAAATCTTTATGGTGCTTTAAAAAACTGAAATCAACAGTTATTGAAATTGTTGGACATGATAGGGGAAATAAATTCTATCTTGAAATTTTGATATAAGACCTAGAATACCATTATTTGAATCATGTCTGTCTCTTCAAGGGTGTGAGCTTGGGCATGATTGTCATCTGGTGTAAACAGCTGTCCTCCAAGCAGGCCTTGAACTTTTTTGGGGGGGACCGGGGAGAGAGAGAGAGAGAGAGAGAGAGAGAGTGTGTGTGTGTGTGTGTGTGTGTGTGTGTGTGTGTTTAAGGCTTTTCCTATCCAGTTTTTTAAGAAAACAGAGAAAAACATACATGTATCCTAAAAATATATTTCCTGCCATCTACATTAGAATTCACTACCTGTTTTTCTTTTAAGAGAAAAAGAATTAGCGCATTAAGTTAATCGAGCACAAGAAATTTTAAAAGGAGGAAGAGCGTGAAAATGATCATTTTTTACATAAAGACAGGAGTCTAAAGGCACACAGCCCTATACCAACAGATAAGCATTCAGGAAATACTCACCAAAGGTTTCATGTCTAGCTTTTTCAGTTGCTTCTTTTATCTTCTGGTCATGAACCTGAAGATTCCAGGCTTCTATGTCTCCCTGGGAATGTGAAACCAGGGGAGAAGGGTTAGAGCCAGATAATTTTGTTCAATAGATAACAATCTACTTACCGTTTTGGATTTGCTCCACTGTAAAAGGGTTGTCTTAGGTACATATATATCAGGACTTTCATACGTGGACGCTTTTGTTTATACTCTTTGGCTCTCAACTTTACCCTGCCTTTCCTCCCCCTTTCTCTTAGTTAACAAATACTCATCCTCAAAATATTCCTTAGGCATCACCTCCTCTGGGAGGCCTTCTCTGATTCTCTCCCCCAGCCCTCAGCCCCAGTCTGTGCTCATGTGGCACCCCAGTGCTCCCCTCACTCACAGCACTGATTCCACTGCATTTTAATACTATTTTAATATAATGTGCATTTTAATGTAACTTTAATATTTTAATGTCTGCCTCCTCCACTGGGCCATGAGGTCTGTAAGGTCAGGGGCTGCCTTATTTCTCATCTCGACCTGGCTCAGGCTTGGCACAAAATAGCAATTCCACGGGCACTTGTCAAATGAATGAACAGGAAAGAACTCCTGGTAATGCAGAAAATCTGGTGCAGAGGGAGGAGAACCACAATCTAATCTCTGTTTCCCCACTAACTCCAGACAAGCTGCCCTCCTCTCTGGGCCCCCATGTGCCCATCTGTCAAGTGAGAGGGCACCTCGTTTGGCCTGTTAAGGTCTCTCCCACCTTGGGCAAAGTCAATACGCCGAACTGTTCCTTCCCCGACCCCCACGCCCTCACCCTGGCGAGCTCGTAGCTGTGCGTGGGTCAAAAGTTCGCCTCCTCGCTCCCCGCCGCCCGCCTCCGCCCCTCCACACTCGCTCCCGCCCCTTCGCGTTCGGACCCTGGGCCTCACTCACCCCAATGATCCGGTTCCTGGCGTTGAAGACCCGTTCCTGCCTGCACAGCTCCGCGTGTCTCCTTTTGGCCAGTCTGGCGGCCCGCTTCAGGTCCTCGGGCAGCGCCACCTCCATGGCTCTGGGAACCGACGGGAAATTCTACGGGGTTTTCAGAACATGCAAGATAAGAAGAAAAGACAACAGAAAAAAAGCAGGCTGTGTCCTAGAAGAGGCTGGCTCCCTCGGAGGTTGGGCGGGTGGGACAGGCGTCTGCACCGCGGCTTTCGGTCGGGCTTTGCCGGCGCCGCCACAGCTGCAGAGATCCTGCCACCTCGGAAACGCCAACAACTCCCGTTGCCAAGGAACCGCGCCGCGCTCGCCGCGGGCTCGCTCTTGTCTCGCGAGACTTGGCGAGGCCCTTCCCGCGCTTTTTCTCGCCGGCGTGTGAGGACGCTGCTGAGGCGCCGAAGGCGCAGCCATGGGCCGCTTGGAGCTGCTGTTCGTGGAGAACTTCAAGTCGTGGCGGGGCCGCCAGGTCATCGGCCCCTTCAGGAGGTTCACCTGCATCATCGGCCCCAACGGTTCTGGTAACTGGGCACCTCGGGGCGAGACCGGAAAGCCTCCACCCGCCGCGGGCGGCCGGGGCGGCACTTTGCCTGAGGGGACGTGAGGGGGACCACGCGGCCTGGACTGCGGGCGGCTGCTGCGGGTGCCAGCCCGGCCTTCTCGTGTCCCGGGCCGGGACCCCGGCCCTCGCCCCGCACCCCACGTCGGACCCCCGGCCCTCGCCCCGCACCCCACGTCGGACCCCCGGCCCTCGGCCCGCACCCCACGTCGGACCCCCGGCCCTCGCCCCAAACCCCACGTCGGACCCCCCGGCCCTCGCCCCGCACCCCACGGCGGACCCCCGGCCCTCGCCCCGCACCCCACGTCGGACCCCCGGCCCTCGCCCCGCACCCCACGGCGGACCCCCGGCCCTCGGCCCGCACCCCACGTCGGACCCCCGGCCCTCGCCCCAAACCCCACGTCGGACCCCCGGCCCTCGCCCCGCACCCCACGTCGGACCCCCGGCCCTCGCCCCGCACCCCACGTCGGACCCCCGGCCCTCGCCCCGCACCCCACGTCGGACCCAGCCCTCGCCCCGCACCCCACGTCGGACCCAGCCCTCGCCCCGGCCCTCGCCCCCACCCCTGGGTGCCCACCGTCGTCCTCCACCCGGGCCTTCTGTCCCGGGCCTGCACCCCGGCCCTCGGCCCGCACCCCACCTCAGCCCCAGCCCAGCTTCTGCGCTGGGCCGTCTCCCTGCCCTCGCTCCTCCTGCTCTGGGGGCTTCCTCCATGGCTCCGAGCCCTCGTCGCTCCTCTCCGTCCCCTCCGCTTCTCAAGATTAGCGGAAGTCGTTGGTTCTGAGGAGCCTGGACAGCATTTGGATCCAGGGAAGCTTTGACCCAGGAATATAGCGATAATGGCCCTGTTTATTGAGCTTTACTGAGTTCCTGGCACCACTCTTTTTGTTTAACCCTAATGGACGGGTACCCCCCCCCTTTTATAGTCGAGGAAACGGAGGCCCAGAGAGGCCAGGTGACTTGCCGAGGTCACCCAGGGCGTGGGGGCCTGGACTCGAGGCCGGCCTGGCGGGCGCGCTCCACGCCGGCTGGCACCTCGCGAGGAGCAGGGCCCCGCAGGCGGGTAGGGCCCGGGGCGGCACTTACCTCCCGGCCTCTTCTGGTTCTCTCAGCTCAGACACCCTTTCTTAGCTCCGAAACCAGATTCGAGCTGAAAGTTAACTGGTGCCTCAGTAAACTAATTTATTTGACAGATAAGAATAGAACAGTTAAATGTATGCTGTTCTGGCACAGCAAGTCTGGAGTATATTTATTGTGATGTGAAATTTTTGTTGCCTTATAAAAGTAGCTGCTGTTTCATATTTTCTTTTGCATTTAGTACATGTAAAAGAATACCTGAGCTTAGAAAAATTGACATATGTGAAGGTTTCCTTGCCTTTTGTGTGTAATGTATTTTCTGATTCACACTTCACCAAAAAGACATTGAAAAGATGATGAAATACTCTTGCATTCTTACCCTAACTAACCTTCTTCACTCGTTTATCAGGAGGTCACTGGGCCCATCATTAGTCAATTTTCACCTTTTAACTTATGATTATGTGAAGGGTTGCTCAATTATATTTTATAAATCCAATAGTGGGATGCTTAGAATGAGTATCTACACAAAGTCTTGAACTTCAGTCAGCCTAAACTACATGCCCGTTACCATTCAAATCAGGTTAAATTGATGTTTGAACGTTTTTAAACTAGTGCCAAATGTGTAAAAAATAATCTTATTCTTTTTCTTAATTTAAAAATACGTATTGTGGGCCAGGTGCAGGGGTTCAGCCTGTAATCCTAGCACTCTGGGAGGCCAAGGTGGGAGGATTGCTTGCAGTCAGGAGTTTGAGACCAGCCTGAGCAAGAGTGAGACTCTGTGTCTCTACTAAAAATAGAAAAATTAGGTGGGCATTATGGCACATACCTGTAGTCCCAGCTACTTGGGAGGCTGAGGCAGGAGGATCACTTGAGACTAGGAGTTTAAGGTTGCTGTGAGCTACGATGGCGCCACTGCACTCACTCTACCTGGGGTGACAGAGTGAGACCTTGTCTCAAAAAAAAAAAATTGTGATTTAAAATGTATCTTAAAGTTTGTCTCAGAAGGAACACTATACAAACAAACATAACTTAAGGTTATTGTGAAAATACCTTTACAAATTCCTCTTGCCCCTCCCTGGGTCCACATGCCCTGGAAGCTCCACACCCCTCTTGAGAATGATTGGTCACCTAGAAACTATGCCTGTAGCATTAATTATTTAAGCTTTGCCTTATATACCATCTCTCCATAACAAAAATTTCTGGCTTGTTACTGGATTTTGTTTAGGATTTTGTTTAGGCTGTTCACATTTTCTTTGTTATGTGAAGTTCCAAACTCAATACTTATCCATGACTAATTTAATGGGTGATATTTCATTTATATTCTTTTCAACTCTTGTTAGTAGACCTTTTTTTAATCTCACAGAATTACTGGCACATTCAAATAGATTTTGTTAAGCCAATTGATCATTTCCTGTTAAATACTATAATTTAGTTGTTTTTTTTGTTTGTTTGTTTTGTTTTGTTTTTGTTTAAATCTCACTGCAGCCTCAGACTCCTGGGCTAAGGCAATCCTCCTGCCTCAGCCTCTCGAGTAGCTGGGACTAGAGGCATGTGCCACTATACCCAGAAAATTTAAAAAAAAAATTTTTTTTTTTTTTTTTTAGATATGGGATCTCACTGTGTTGCCCAGGTTGGTCTAAAATTCCTGGCCTCAAGCAATCCTCCTGCCTCAGCCTCCCAAAGTGCTGGAATTACAAGCATGAGCCACAATGCCCGGCCTAGTCATTCTTTTTTATAATAATTTCCTATTGTCACCACCTGCCAAAACTTTACATGTTCTCATTTGTTTGTTTTTAGTAGATCTAATTTTGTTTTTTGTTGGTAGAGGAAAAATTTCAGTTTTAATCTTAGCTGTCATGTTTTCTATTGTTAAATTCAGCAAATAGTTGTTCCATATATAGTGCTATGAACAGAATAAGATACACAGAATAAGATAGCTTCTGTTCCAGAGGTACAGGGAGTGTAAGAAAATAACACACTAATTGAAATAGAAGGCCAAATAACACTTTATGAAACTTAAAACAATGAAAATAAAACATGATTTGTGGAGGTATGACTGGAAGAGGTATAGATCAGGAAAGGTTTTCTAAAGGAGATGGCTACTAGCTACCAGAGTACGTGGCTACTCTGGGCTTAAAGAGTAGAATTTTTTTCCAGGGATTTGTGGAAGTCTATTTACGGGACAACTAACAGTCCAAATTAGCCAGAATGTAGAGCATATCTAGGGAAGCAGTGGGCTGTAAGGCTGGCGAGTTTGTATTTAACTTTCTGGGGAAAAAAAAGACTTTGAAAGATTTTTAGTAGGGAAGCGTGCCTGAGTCTAAGGCCATCCTCTCCACTTGTACTTTGGATCTTGTCCTCTCCTCGAGTCTTTGCTTTTGTTAACTATCATCTTTCTCTTTTGAATTACCACTTTCTCCCTTATTGGATAATTTTCATTGGCATAAATACATGCCTTATGAACAGTAATTTTTAAAAAATATTACAACTTGTGAAAAAGGAGTATAGTGTGATGTTAATTGTAGAATTTAGTGATAAATATGTGAGTGTTTACTATAAAATTCTTTCAACTTTTCTGTATGTTTGAAAATTTTATGATAAAATGCTTGTGGGGAAAAAAATCCCTTGAACCTCATTGTCTCCTCAGGCTGTTAGCTCATTTTTCTTATCAGTAGTACAGCTATACTTGTTGAAACAGTTGTCTATAGTTCCTTTCTCTTCTCAGCTCTCTTGACTCAGTTCTAAACCCCAAACTCCACTGAAATAGTGCTTATTAAGGTCACCGACAGCCTAATTTTATAAAAGTCAGTGGTCAATTCTGTGTCCTTATCCTGTATGGCCTTTTAGTAGCATTTTATTCACTTAAAAACAATTGAGGCCCACTATTTACCATGTGCTGTTCTAGGTAGTTTGGGATTCATCAGTGAAAAAAACATAAAAATCCCTGTCCTAACTGAGCTTATGTTCACGTGCAAGGAGACAGACAACAAACTAAATATGAAAAGTATATAGAATATTTGGTCTGGCGCGGTGGCTCACGCCTGTAATCCTAGCACTCTGGGAGGCCGAGGAAGGAGGATGGCTCGAGGTCAGGAGTTTGAGACCAGCCTGAGCGAGAGCGAGACCCCATCTCTACTAAACATAGAAAGAAATTAGCTGGACAACTAAAAATATATAGAAAAAATTAGCCGGGCATGGTGGCACATGCCTGTAGTCCCAGCTACTCGGGAGGCTGAGGCAGGAGGATCACATGAGCCCAGGAGTTTGAGGTTGCTATAAGCTAGGCTGATGCCACGGCAGTCACTCTAGCCCGGGCAACAAAGTGAGACTCTGTCTCAAAAAAAAAAAAGAAAGAAAGAAAAGTATATAGAATATTAGAAAGTAATAAGTTTTTTCCTAATGTTTAATTATTATGGGTACATAATAGTTGTATGTCTTTATAGGGTACATGTGATGTTGTGATACAGGCATACAATGTAAATTAATCAAATCAGGGTAATTGGGGTATCCATCACCTTACACATTTAACATTTCTTTGTGTAGGAACATTCCAGTTCCACTCTTTTAGTTATTTTAAAGTATACCCTAAATTATTGTTGATTATATTGATACTTTGTTGTAAGAAAGTAGTAAGTTTTAAGGAGAAAAATAGAAACCAGGAAGGGAAATAAGAAATACCGGGGGTGTTAAAGAAGTTGGTCAAGGAAAAGGTGGCAAGGTAGATCACGTTTCATCTCTCCCTCTTTGAAACACTTTGCTCTCTGGATTTTCTTGATTCTATATTCTTTTTCTCACTTCACTAGCCACCCCTCAATTATAGGCTGTTTCTCCCTCAGATCTCCTGTGTTAGAGTGCCCCCAGGAATATGTCCTCTGTCTTTTTTCTGTGTTCTTTCCCCAGATAATGTTATCCAGTCCCACAGTTTCAAATACCACCTTTATGCTGGTGAATTTCAAAATTATATCTCCAGTGCAGTCCATTCTTCTGTGCACCAGATTAATATCCAGCTGTGTAGATTGTCATTTCTAATAGACATCTAAAACTTAACAGTAAAAAAAAGAAGAAAAAAAAAAGGTTATTGATTTCCTGTCCCCTTCCCTTCTCTAAAAAATAAACCTTTTCTTCCTAGATACCATTTACTCATTGACTCAAACCAGAAGCCTAAGAGTAATTCCTATTTCCTATTCTTAACTTATATACCCCACTACCCTCATCCAGTTGTCTATAAATCCTATGAGTCTACCTCTGGAATATATCCTGAGTCTAAGTGCTTTTTGCCATTTTCCACTGCTGTAACGTAGTTGAAGCAGTGAGATCTCTCATTTTGATTATTGCCATAACCTCCTAACTGGTATCTCTGCTTCCATTCTTATCTTTTTCTAATCTTTTCTCACAGCAGCCAGAGTGAGTGTTAAAAAAAAATGTAAATCTGTAAGTCAAAGCACTCCCCAGTTTAAAACTCTCCAGTGGCTTCTCCTTGCACTTAGGATAAAAATCCATATTTCTTACCATGATCCACAAAGCTGTTTATGATCTGGTCCCCTGTATATTTCTCTCCTCTAGTATTCTCTTCCTCCACATTTACTATGTTTGGGTCAGTCAGTATTGCTTTTTCTTACCTTCCTCACATAGGCCAAACTCATTTCCATTTCAGAGTCATCATAGAATGCTTTTCTTTCAGGGTTTCCTGTTGCTACTGTCTTGATGAATTCTCCTTCATCCTTGATAAATAATCCCAATCACAGTCAATACATTATGAATCATGTCATTTCTACCTCCTTAATAACCCTGTCCTCCCTATTCCCACTGCTACCATTTTATTTCAGACTCATTTTTTCTTGGATCGATGCACTAACCTTTTAGCTGAATTCCCAACCTCCAGTTTTACCCTGCTTTAAATCTGTGTGTCATTCCTACCAGAATAATCTTTATTTGTTTCTGCAAAAAAGAAGTTGCATTTTATTTTCTTGATAGACGAGGAAAAGACATTTGACAAAATTCAATATCCATTTCTGTCAGTGGGGTTTTCTTTGAATGGTATGATTTTCAAGTGATTTTTTTTTCCTGTATTTTCTCAATTCTCTGCATTGAATGTTTTACTCTTTTCTAATCAGGAGAAATGTTATTTAAAAAAAATTTTAGATAATCCATAATATTAATAGCTGCTGAATTTTTTAAAAAATAATATTTTATTATAAAAGCATTAATATAGCATTGTAAAAATTAGGAATAAAATGAGAATAAAAATGAAAACACATTCCCACAATTCAGAGATTATTCCTCTAATACCTTGGGGTGTATCCATACAGATTTTTTTCTACACAAACTTTTTTTTTTTTTTTTTTTTTTTTGAGACAGAGTCTCACTCTGTTGCCTGGGCTAGAGTGCTGTGGCGTCAGCCTAGCTCACAGCAATCTCAAACTCCTGGGCTCAAGCAATCCTACTGCCTCAGCCTCCCAAGTAGCTGGGACTACAGGCATGCGCCACCATGCCCGGCTAATTTTTTCTATATATTTTTAGTTGTCCAGCTAATTTCTTTCTACTTTTAGTAGACATGGGGTCTCGCTCTTGCTCAGGCTGGTCTCGAATTCCTGAGCTCAAATGATCCTCCCACCTCGGCCTCCCAGAGTGCTAGGATTACAGGCATGAGCCACCACACCCAGCTTATGCAAACTTTTTAAAAATGAAAGCGACATCATACTATACCTACTGTTTTCTAACTTACCAGGCAAACTTTTTCAGTAAATGTTCATTTCATCTGCTGCACAGCTCAAATTCATATTTCCTCAACTGACTTCAAAATGTTCTCTGACCAAACCATTTGCCAACTCAGAACCACATAGTGCATGTGATTGTTACATCCCCTTAAATCTCTTAGTTTAGACCTGGCACAGTGGTTCATGCCTGTAATCCCAACACTTTGGGAGAATAAGGTGGGAGGATCACTTGAGGCCAGGAGTTCAAGATTATCCTGGGCAACATAGCAAGACCCCATCTCTACAAAAAATAGTAATAGAAAAATTAGCCAGGAGTGGTGGTGTGTGCCTGTAGTCCCGGTTGCTTGGGAGACTGAGGTAGGAGGATTGCTTAGGCCTAGGAGTTTGAGGTTACAATGAGCTGTGATTGTGCCACTGCACTCCAGCCTGTCTCTTAAAAAAATAAATAAATAAATAACCTCTTAGTTTAACACTTTTTATTTGTAACACTGACTTGAAAAAATTAGAAACATTTCCTACAGAATGTTTAGATTTGTCTGATTGCTTCCTTATGGTCATTTGGTTTGTTCTTCTACTCCCTCTATTTTTGTCAACTGGATGCTATATGTAAAGAGCTGATAGATTCAAATTAAACATTTTTGGCTAGACTCCATCACAGGTGATAATTGTGTACTTCACATTGCATTATATCACTTAATATGTGGTTGTTTTACCATTAGTGATGCTAAGATTGACCTCTAGTTTAGGATGGTGACAGTGAGCTCACCATTGTATGGTTAATTTTTTCCTCTTCTAACTAGAAAGTCCCGTGTTACTTTGGCGTTATACAGATGTTCTGTATTGACCATTTACCTGATGGTTTTAATACCAATGGTCTTGCTTGAATCAGCATTTCATTTAGGTTTGCAAAATCAGATTTTTCTAATTCTGTCAGGGTTTGTACATTCAATGGATGGTAATCCCCTGTAAAAAAGAGCTTTCCTTTGTTAATTAGGTTTTTTTTTTGTTTGTTTTTTTGTTTTTTGCTTAACCTAGAATACAGTTGACACTAGAAAAACAGGATAAATGCTTCCTTCTTTTCTTGTAATTAATATTTTCAAAGAAAAGAGTTTTAATAGCTGCCTCAAATGGTGAAAATTAGTTTTTTCTTTTTTTGTTGTTAGTATTGTTACGGACTCCTGGATTTCCATTGATACAGTATGTTTTAACCCACCAAAATCATTCTTTTTGATGCTCAGATTGTCATAATTTCAGTCACTGGGAGCTCCTTCAAGTTGCCTCCTGTGTCCTTTGGTCATGACCTCATTAATATTGTCTAGCTTCCTTGCTTTCTGACATATGATGTCCTAGTTCCCAGGCTCATCTTCCGTGTTCCCTGTCTCAGACTTGGAATTAGCTAGGTCTCCAAAGACTTCTGGTTCCTTTTGGTAGGAAAAGTAATAGAGATCACCATCTGGGAAATAGAGATAATCATTACATTTGGTAACATTAGTTCTGGACCATTTCACTGGAAAGGGCTAGAAGCTACATGAAGTACTTTTTTAGATTTTTTTTTTTTTTTGACACAGGGTCTCACTCTGTTGTCCTGGGTAGGGTGCAGTGGTGTCATAGCTTACTACAACCTCAAACACCTGGGCTTAAGTGACCCTCCTGCCTTGGCTTCCTGAATAGGTGAGACTACAGGTCTGTGCCACCATGCCTAGCTAATTTTTCTATTTTTTGTAGAGACTGGGTCTCACTATGTTGCTCAGGCTGGTTTCAAACTCCTGGTCTCAAGCAATCCTCCAGCCTTGGCCTCCCAAAGTGCTAGGATTAGAGGCATGAGCTACTGTGCCCAGCCTGTTCTTTTTTTAATTAACAGCTTTATTGAGATATAATTTATATTAAAAATACATCCTTTTAAAGTGCACAATTCATTGGTTTTTAGTATATTCACAAAGTTGTGCAACCATCATCATCATCTAATTCCAGAACATTTCCGTCACCCCAGAAGAAACCTTGTATCCATTAACAATCACTCATTATCTCCCTTCTACCTAGCTCCTGGCAACTACTAATCTATTTTCTATCTCTATGGATTTGCCTATTCTGGACATTTCATATAAATGGATTCAGTCAATATGGCCTTTTGTGTCTGGCTCCTTTCACTTGGCATAATGTTTTCAAGGTTCATCCATGTTGTAGCTTGCATTAGTACTTATTTACTTTCTATTGCCAAATAATATTCCACTGTATAGGTATACCACATTTTGTTTATCCATTCATCAGTTTATAGGCATTTGGGTTGTTGCCACTTTGTAGTCTGTTATGCTGCCTAAATATTTGTATATGAATTTTTGTGTGGACATATGTTTACATTTCTCTTGGGTGTATATACCTGGAGTGGAATTGTTGGATCATATGGTAACTCTACGTTTAACATTTTGAGGAACTTCCAAACTGTTTTCTAAAGTGGCTGCACCATTTTACATTCCCACTGGCAATGAATAAGGGTTCCAATTTTTCCACATCCTTACCAGTACTTGTTACTGTCTTGTCTTTTTAATTTTAGCCATCCTAGTCAATGTGAAGTGATTTTGATTTGCATTTCCCTAATAATTAATGATTTTGAGCATCTTTTTATGTTACAGTAATTTTTTAAACTACCAATACCAATAATATAAACCATAAAACTACTAAAGGAAATTTGAAATTTCTGTGTACTACTTTTTGGTCCTTAGAATGCATCCCACTAAGAATACGCAGAATTCTATGATCTGAAGTCCCTTGAAATAAATCATTTCTCAATATGACTATGGTACCAATTTAATATTCAGTTAAGTTCACTTGTTTCTGTTGTTTTCATATATGGAATTTTTAAAATTTAGCTTGTAAAAAAAATTGGTAATGCATGTACATATTTCAAAAATTTAAACTCTATATAGAAAATTGTACACAGAAAAACCTTGCCTCTACCTCTGCTCCCTGTAGCACTAAGGATCCTAGCAGGAAACAGGTGGCACTCTGAAATTAGGACAATTTGAGGAAGGTTTCTTTACAAAGGGGCTAATTATAAAGGTAGGGGAGAGCTGTAGAGGAATTACAAGGAATAGAGGAATCTGGCCCAGGGGTGGTGGCTCACGCCTGTAATCCTAGTACTCTGGGAGGCCAAGACGGGAGGATCCCTTGAGGTCAGGAGTTGGAGACCACCAGCCTGAACAAGACTGAGACCCTGTCTCTACTAAAAGTAGGAAAAAAAATTAGCCAGGCAACTAAAAATAGAAAAAATTAGCCAGGCATGGTGGCTCGTGCCTATAGTCCTAGGTATTTGGGAGGCTGAGGCAGGAAGATTGCTTGAGCCCAGGAATTTGAGGTTGCTGTGAGCTAGGCTGACACCATGGCACTCTAGCCTGGGCAACAGAGAGAGACTCTGTCTCAAAAAAAAAAAAATAGAGGAATCAGCCGTGGAGTTATCACCACCCGGAGGCCCAGAGAGGAAAGAACCCAGAAGGAATTTTGAAAGGGCGATAATCTTCCATCAAAGGGCACAGCCAGCCAGAGGCCACCTCACAGGGAGACAAGTGGGAAATAAATACCCAGACCTCACTCTTTTCCCTTTCTCCAACGTCCTGCCAGGGCTTTGTGTGCATTTTATCTTAAAACTTATGGTATATTTTAATTTCCTGCTTTTAGTGGAAAGAGCATAGGTTTTGGAATCAGACATATCACTCCAAGACACATGAGTTTTTGACTTTGAGCCTCTGCTTCTTTTATTTGAAAATGCAAATTAAAAACTTATCTCATAGGATTGTTTTAAAGACAAAATAACAGATGCAGGGTGTCTAGCACAAAATGGGGTTCAATAAAAGTTGAGCACATTCCCCACTGTGAGCACCTTGGAGGAATCAGGAGACAAAATTACAACAAATATAGTTTAAAGATCTAATTTATTTTTATTTACAATTCTAGAGTCAGGCAACACCTCATTCTATAAAATAGAATGAGTGTTCCACTGGGCAGTACAGACTGGTTGGTTTTTATAAGGTGGGAACAAGGAAACAACAATAAAAGTGGATTGGTTAACATCATGTTACTATAGGTTACTTTTCTCATAAAGGTTACAGAGGTGGAGACTTCCTTATTAGGCTGACTCAGGTAGACTGGGTTCTTTTCTAATTAGTTGCTGTGAATCTCCTGTTTTCAGGAAAAACTGGTCTGTTTGGGGATTTACCTGCTTCCTTACGGTTTGAGTTTGATTATGTGGCACTTAGCATGAGTGACTCCATTTGGTTTGGTCTGGTCTGCTGGGGTTTAGTGATAAAGGCTAGTCCAAACTATTGCCTCCCATAAATTTTGTCTAACGAGGTAAAATCCTACATCTTATTTGTCCTTTTTGTCCCAGTGCTTAGTAAAGTGCCTGATAAATAAGTGTTCAGAAAGTGTTTGTAGAATGAATGAATGAATTTGCGGGGAGAAGAGATTGAAGTTTGAAAAGTAAGGAAGACTTGAGCCAGTAGCGGGATGATAAAGGAGAGCAATGAGAGAGATCTGTAGAGTTCAATCAAAAGGGACTTTGAAAATGATAGTTTAATTTTTATATCTTTAAATACTTAGTCCATGTTTAGCAAGTGATGATAGCCTAAAAGATGACTCTTCTGGAATCATTATTTTCCAAATTATTGTTTTAAATTATTTACAGCAGAGGTCCCCAGTCTGACCATTACAAAACTTGGTTCGTTCATTCTTTCATTTTTTTTCGGCAGGTGGTTGTTAAACTAACACTAGCTGGCAGGTAGGCATTTAGTAAGTGTTTCTTGACCATACTGTTTGAAGTTGCCTCTCCTAGTTACTCTGTTTCATTACCCAGTTTATCTTCTCATGATACTTATTACGATATGTAGTTGTCTTTTTTATTATCTGACACTCTTGATAAAATAATAACCTTAGGCAGAGACAATATTAATTGAACGAATGAGTTTGGTGGAAAAGTATTTATTTTAGGCAGATTTTAAGTAAGGATTGACCAAAAAGACATTCTATTTAGCTGTTAGTTAATAATTACTTCAATTACTGAATTGAATTACTTAATAACTTAATTCAATGAATGTTTATTTTGTCCTATATGCACTGTCTTACAATAGCCTTCAATGTGTGGATTATCAATTAACCCAGAAAAGCCACATTTCATACCTATTAGTTAACTGAGACTCAGCTAAATAAATTTGCAGCATCTTAACCATTTTTGGTTCTTTTTAGAAAGATCCTAAGCCATATTATTATAGTGGCTGACAGTATTCATTTTTCTTTGTTGATTTTACTTTCCCCATAAAATTTAAATTATTAATACTTGTAGATGTGGGGGAAGGGATGTGAAAAAGGAAAAAAAAATTAAATGGAAATGGTAGTAGCTACATTGACACTGCACGTTGGAAATTGTCTTAGAGCAAATTATGGGCTCATGGTTGGATAACAAATTTACCACTGGGGTTGGGAATCCACACTGCTACCCCTAGGTTCAATGATTTGCTGGAAGGACTCACAGGACTCAGCATATAGTTGTATTCAAGACTATTATACAGTAAAAAGATAAAAAGCAAACCTCAGCAAAGGAAAAAGGCACCTGGGGTGAAGTCTTAGGAAACCCGGCACAGGATTCTAAGAGTCTTTCCCCATTGGAGTCACACAGTGTTTAAATTCCTCCAGCAACCAGACTGCAAGTGTGAAATATTGCCTACCAAGAAATCTTACTAAAGACTCAGTGCCTAGGGTTTTGTTTTTGTTTTTAACTGGGAGATGGTCACATAGGTACCCTCTGCCTATCATGTACCAAAATTCTGGAACCCTGGAAAGAAAGCATGTGTTCAGCATAAATCGTATTGTTTAGATAGTTTAGGCCCAGTGAACCATTCTTACCAAGGAGTGGTAGAAACCCTCCCCAAAATACAAATACAAACCCCAAGATGCCAGCCAACCTTGTAAACAGGCCTTTCAAAGAATAGGAATCTCAGGCCTGTTATATAATTTTTCTATAGCACAATCTCATACCAATTATAAATATTCTAGAAATTTTAGTCTAGCCCTTAGGAAGATCCTGGATTTTGTTAGTCTTTTTTGTTTGTTTGTTTGTTTTTATTTTTGAGTATGTGAAGGTTTGGTGCTGCAGTAATGCTTTAGGTGATGGTTTCCATATTTATAAAATGAAGGTAACTGAAATTCAGGGAAGTTAAATGATTTGCCATGGCGTGGTACCTAATAATTAATGAGAGAGAGCTGGCATTTAGGTTCATGTATTTAGATCCTTAAATTTAGACCTTTTAATGCTCTTCGATAGCTGCATAAAAGAAACAAGTAATCTACATTAAATTTCTCAGTCACATGCATTTTGAACATTGACAAAACAGGATTATTTAGACATGTGCATTGGCTATATTTCACTTCTATTGGTGGCCTGATTTCAGTTCTGGGCAAAGTGTTTTCTCATTAAGAATGGGTAATGCTTTATCTCTTTTCGTCACCAGGAAAATCCAATGTAATGGATGCACTTAGTTTTGTAATGGGAGAGAAAACAGTTAATTTAAGAGTGAAAAATATTCAAGAACTTATTCATGGTGCACATATTGGAAAACCTGTTTCTTCTTCTGCAAGTGTAAAAATTGTATACGTGGAAGAAAGTGGAGAAGAGAAAACATTTGCAAGGATTATCCGAGGTATTTTATTGTAGATAATTGCTTATGAGTCATTTGATTTTTCAAGAATTAAGATTGCCTATTTTTTTCTTTCTTTGAAGGGTGTGATTTATTATTCCATTGGCATAGTAAACTAGAGGTTCTTTTTTTTCTCTTGGATAGCAAATATCAGAACCAAGTAACAGAACCTGTTTAATTCTTCACTAAAACTCTTCCTTAAGCAGACATATTTGTTCAAATTCCCCTACTGTTAAATAACATTTTTATATCTGGACTCTTGGTTAAGATGAAGGAGGGAGCCTACCTTGAAGACAGAAAAATTATAGAAGTTCTTGAGGTTCTTCATGTTTATCAGATTTACTTAGTGATGAACTAATTGTATGCATATTTGGGGCTTGTGTAGACAGTTTTTTCTACCACCAGAAAGCAAATTGAGTGAAATGTCTGAATTTGTAATTTGTGATTTATTCATAAATTCCTTGTGTTTCCTGAATAAATGAGACCGAGAGTTGTTTATATGTATATTTCATCCTATGCTAGGATTTTACAGAGAGCCTTAGTGATAGGTGTTTTGTTTTTATTTTTTGTTATTGTTGTTGTCTTCATTCTGGTCCACTAGAACATTTCTAATGAGTAAATATTGTCTTACTAAACTCCCCCAAATTCAATGACAGATAATTTTAGAAATACTTATTATATACTTTTACTTTAATGTGTAATTTAAGTATTTCACCACTTTATCACTCAGATATGTTCATTGGCTAGTTTTTTCACTTACTTTGGATTTTTAACTCAAAAGTCTCCATCTCAGTAAGGATTCCCTCACCCACCCTATTTCAAATTGCAGTGCCAGCCAGGTGTGGTGGGAGGCTGAGGCAGTAGGATCGCTTAAGCCCAGGAGTTTGAGACTAGCCTGAACAACATAGCAAGACCCCATCTCTACAAAAATTTAAACAACTAAAAAAAATTAGCTGGGCATAATGGTGCATGTCTGTAGTCCTAACTACTTGGGAGGGTGAAGTGAGAGAATCACTTGAGCCCAGGAGTTTGAGGCTGCAGTGAGCTATGATCATGCCACTGTACTCTAGCCTGAGCAACAGAGTGAGACTCTATCTCTAAAAATAATAATAAAATAAATAAAATTGCAATGCCTGTCCCTCCTATATAGAAACTTCCATTTCTCCATCCTAGTTTGTCTTTATTCCTTAGCACTTACCACTTTCTAACATACTGTTTATTTTACTTGCATATCTCTCATTTTGTTGTCTTCCTGCCTGGGATATAATAAGCTCCTGAGATCAGAGACTTTTTGTCTCTTTTGTTCCCCGCTATAAAATAGTCCTTAGCATATTAATAGACACTCAATATTTGTTACTACACTTGATCTTAGGCAAGGAGCAATTACAGTCAATATTTGTTCACTGATTAAATGCATTTATTACCATGTATATTATTGCTAACTTGCCATTTCAATAAGAATAATAATTTTATATTTACTTATATATGACCAGTGTTCATATTTTCTATAACAATTTTTATTTTATTTTAGGGGGATGTTCAGAATTCCATTTTAATGATAACATTGTGAGTCGTTCTGCTTACACAGCAGAATTGGAAAAGATAGGCATAATCGTCAAAGCACGAAACTGTTTAGTTTTTCAGGTAAGTAGTTGTAGTCGTTTATTTGATTCATAGTTTTGAAAATACATCACTGTATTTTATATACTGGTGTGCTTTACTGTTTCTAAAAGGGAACCGTAGAGTCGATTTCAATGAAAAAACCCAAAGAAAGAACCCAGTTTTTTGAGGAAATCAGCACTTCAGGAGAGCTTATAGGAGAATATGAGGAGAAGAAAAGAAAGTTGCAGAAAGCTGAAGAGGATGCACAGTTTAATTTTAATAAGAAAAAAAATGTAGCAGCAGAGCGCAGACAAGCAAAATTAGAGAAGGAAGAGGTAAGGTGTCAAGAAGATGTAACTGTTAAGTGTTCAATATAAAACTTTCTGTTAGAATCACTAGGTATGGGCATGAAGTTACCAAGAAACTTTCTTTACTAATATAAGACAAAGCCCAATATTCATTAAAAGTAAACTTTTATATGTACGAATATTTATTGTATTTGAAAGTAAAACTAAAAATATAAAAAATATTTTTGGTGATCCACATAAAAATAGCAATAAACTCATTATATGTTGACATAAATAACATGTTTTTATGAAAAATAACTATATTTTTCAAAACAAATTAATTAGAAGAGAGACATTCTTTTACATTTTTATAATCTCCTTAATGTCTGGCTTAATAGAAGACAGACAGCTGGATCCTCATATGTTCTTCTGCATTAAATCC
The DNA here is from genome assembly GCF_020740605.2 of Lemur catta. Lineage (NCBI taxonomy): Eukaryota > Metazoa > Chordata > Mammalia > Primates > Lemuridae > Lemur > Lemur catta. Next base: position 3,984,366 of record NC_059133.1, read on the forward strand.
AATTTGTGCTATGGCCTAGCAGTTTTACCCACCATTGGCTTTTGCACCAGCAGTGCAAGTGTCAACACACTAAAAATGGCAAATAAAGTCTTAATATTACTATGAAAATAGTTATTTCCTTCAGGAACTCCCTAAAAGGGTCTTGAGGACCCTAAAGGAAGCCATAGCTGTACTACATGCAAAATTCTGTAGGATTTCTTAGTGCTCTTCATGATGCCTAGTATAGTAAGTACCTTATCTAAGGTTGATGATTGTTTGCATTTAGAATGATCTTTTTCAAATGCAAATCAGATCCTGTCTTTCCCTTGTATAAAACCTTCCAGTTCAGTGCTTCCCACTGCACTGAGAATCTAGTCTCTGATGTAGCCTACTGATCTTGCCTCTGTTTATCTCTTGAGCCTTAACTTCCTCTGCTTTGCTGCCATATTGACCTTTATTATTTATTGAACACACCAGATTTTTCTATTTCCTCTGCCTAGATAGCTGTATGCCTGATTTTTTTTTTTTTTTTTTTTTTTTGAGACAGGGTCTCACTTTGTTGCCCGGGCTAGAGTGAGTGCCGTGGCGTCAGCCTAGCTCACAGCAACCTCAAACTCCTGGGCTTAAGCGATCCTACTGCCTCAGCCTCCCGAGTAGCTGGGACTACAGGCATGCACCACCATGCCTGGCTAATTTTTTCTATGTAGATTTTAGTTGGCCAGATAATTTCTTTCTATTTTTTTAGTAGAGACGGGGTCTCACTCTTGCTCAGGCTGGTCTTGAACTCCTGACCTCAGGCAATCCACCCGCCTTGGCCTCCCAGAGTGCTAGGATTATAGGCGTGAGCCACCGCGCCCAGCCTGTATGCCTGATTTTTATGTAGTTCATACTCTCTTATTCAAGTTTTTTATAAAAAGCCATTTTCTCAGGCAGGCACTTGCTGTCCGTGCCCCCAATCTAAATTAGCATCCCCTCCCCTGTACTATCACATTATGCTATTTTGTTTCTTTTGTAGCATATATTGCTGTATGAAATTATCTTGTTTATTATTTGTTTGCTTGTTTATTCTCTGACTTCTTTTCCTCCCTCTTACCCCCATTAGAATAACTGGAGTATAAGTTTTATAAGAGTTGAGATGACCTGTCTTGTTCTCCACTATATTCGCAGCACATAAATCAAGGCCTGGAATGTAGTACACACTCAATAAATATTTAAAAAATAAATGAAAGATAGATGTGTTCCTTATTGGTGATGTCTCTCTGTGTCTTCATATTTTTGAATGTGTGTACATGTCCTTGGTTTTGTTAGTGGAAAGGAGTGACATCAGTGAAAGTCAGACTACGATTCACAATGTACTGAAATAGCTTAACAGAATTACAGAATTTTTTTTTTTTTTTTTTTTTTTGAGACAGAGTTTCGCTCTGTTGCCCGGGCTAGAGTGAGTGCCGTGGCGTCAGCCTAGCTGCCCGGCTAATTTTTTCTATATATATTTTAGTTGAACAGCTAATTTGTTTCTATTTTTAGTAGAGACGGGGTCTCGCTCTTGCTCAGGCTGGTCTTGAACTCCCAACCTCGAACGATCCACCTGCCTCGGCCTCCCAGAGTGCTAGGATTACAGGCGTGAGCCACCGCGCCCGGCCTAGAATTACAGAATTTAAACATTATAAAGACAATTAGAATAATCCAGCCAGGCGCGGTGGCTCCTGCCTGTAATCCTAGCACTCTGGGAGACTGAGGCAGGAGGATCGCTTGAGGTCAAGAGTTTGAGACCAGTCTGAGCAAGAGCGAGACCCTGTCTCTACTAAAAATAGAAAAAATTACCTGGGCATCATGGTATGTGCCTGTGGTCCCAGCTACTCAGCAGGCGGAGGCAGGAGAATCACTTGAGCCCAGGAGTTTCAGGTTGCTGTGAGCTAGGCTGATGCCATGGCACTCTAGCCCAGGTGACAGAGCAAAACTCTGTCTCAAAAAAAAAAAAAAAAAAAGAATCCAACTTCCTAATTATATTTTACAACATCTTGGCAGATGGCTACCTGTTACTTGGAATACTTCCGATATAAATTAGGAGCTCTTCTCTCAAGGCAGCCTATTCCTTTATTTCTTTATCAATAGCACAAATGTTAAGGAAAGTTTTTTTCACATATAGTTCAGAACTGTAATAGTCCTGTTCTGTCAGTAGGAAAATTACTCTCTATAGCAGGACTTTTACCTGGAATCATTAAATTTTAAGTTTCTAGGGACCTTATATGTCACATAACACTCTTCCTTCAGTTTACAAATGAGGAAACTGATGAGAAATGTTAATGGATTTGCCAGACTCATGGGTCAAGATAAAAATGGGATTAGAACCCAGGTTATTGGGTGCCACTTCGTTCTTTACCATCATACCACTAAGTGCATGAACACAAAATCATTTACTGGTATATTGGCTTATTTTAAAAGTATATCCAGAAACCCTCTCCAAATAATGCTACTTTGGGCAAGAATACTGTTTCTTAATGATATAAATAAAAATTCATTAGAGATCATTTGTTGGTACAATAGTTGGTTTATGAAAGGCCAGCTTACATATACTCCCTTTTAGCTACTGTTGAATTGTACTGTTTTACAGGCAGAACATTACCAGAGTCTCCTTGAAGAACTGAAAACAAACAAGATACAACTGCAGCTTTTCCAACTATATCATAATGAGAAAAAAATTCGTTTTCTGAGCACCAAATTAGAACATTTGAATAGGGATTTGAGTATCACGAAAGAGTCTTTTTCTCATCATGAAAGCATAGTTAAAGCCAAGAAAAAGGAACATGGAATGCTAACTAGACAACAACAACAAACAGAAAAAGAATTAAAGTGAGTTTTTAAAAATAGGTATTAACAGTTGGGTTTTATGTAGATTGATAGAGAAAAATATAAGTGGCACTTTGAAAGTTGATTTTTAAAAATAAGCTTTTTATTTTGGAATACTTTTAGATATACAGAAAAATTACTATAAATATAGTATAGAGCATTCTCATATTTCCCACACTCAGTTTCTCCTATTATTAGTATCTTAAATTAGTATGATACATTTGTCAGAATTGGTAAACCAATATTGATATGATTAACTGAAGTCCATGCTTTATTCATATTTTCTTAGTTTTTGCCTAATGTCCTTTTTCTGATCCAGAATACCATGTTAAATTTTAGTTATCTGTCTCCTTAGGCTCCTTTAGGCTGTGACAGTTTCTCAGACTTCCCTTGTTTTAGATGAGCTTGACAGTTTTGAGGAGTATTGGTCTAGCTTTTTTGTAGCGTGTCCCTCATTTGGGATTTGTCTGATAGTTTTCTCATAATTAAACTGGGGTTATGGGTTTTGGGGGGTAAGACCATAGAAATAAAATGGTCTTATGGATTTATGGATATTTTACATTTGGAATTATAACCCAATACTACATTATTTATTTTGTTGCCTAGATTGTTCCAGCTGTGGCCATTGAGAACTCTGAGTTGGCTCTGTGTCTCTGAAATATTCCATTATTGTGATTTTTGGGAAATATTTCCTTTCCTTACTTTCTGGCACTACAAGATGCTCCAGGTTCATCTTACAGGAGCCAATCCTGGCACCAGACTGCCCCAGCTTATATAAGCCTGCCCCAGGCCTATAATTGGTCATTTCTCCAGGGAGCCCTGGTTCCTTTTATTGGAGAATGGTATTAGGAACCAACATCTGGGTGCTGGGTATGCTCATTGCTACTGGGGTGTCTTTGCTTCTAGACTTCTCAGCTGATAGAACTAGGAACTATATGTATGTATGTATACTAACTCTTACATATACACATACCTATAAATACTTCCATATGTAACCATCTATCTATATTAAGCTAAACATGAGTTTATACTGATGTCTCCCTACTCTAATCCTTTACCATATGAAAGAATTATTCTCCCCTCTCTTGCTTATCTATAACCTCCCATTTCAAGTGAGAAACCTGGCTTCCACCATCTGCCATCCATTTGCTGAATTGTTCAATTCCAGTAATCATGTTTAGCAGTATCAGAATTGTTAACCCATACCCCTGTGGGAAGCAACTTTATAACTAGAGTACAGTGCTTATATACAGTTCCTTTTGTTTTTAGTCTTACAGACTCCGCTCATTTCCAAAATTATTTAGGTCAGCACATTTTCCTCTCACCCCTTCAGTAAGGTTGCTTCATATATTTGTAATAAAGTTAGATTCTTTTGCTACATTCTACATTCCATCTATGATCTGTCAGCCTCCTAAGTGATTTTTAAAAATTTGCTTACATTAAGGTTCACTCTTGGCGCTGTAGAGTTCTGTAGGTTTTGACAAATTCATAGTGTCATGTATCCACCATTACAGTATCACACAGAGTAGTTTACATGTAAAAGATGCCCCTTTTCTTCATTTATTCAACCCTCCCCTCACTTGCCTAATCTTTGGCAACCACTAATCTGCTTACAGTCTCTGAAAGTTGGTTTATTTTTTATTGTGATTTGATCAAAAGAACTTCCTTTTATATATTAAAGAAATTAGTTTCCTTTAAAGCAAACTTTTTTTCCTTTTTAGATCTCTTGAAGCCCTTTTAAATCAGAAGAGGCCTCAGTACATCAAAGCCAAAGAAAACACTTCTTACCACCTCAAGAAATTAGATGTGGCCAAGAAATCAATAAAGGACAATGAAAAACAATGTTCTAAACAGGAAGATGACATAAGAGCCCTGGAGACAGAGCTGGTTGAGTTAGATGCAGCATGGAAAAGTTTTGAAAAGCAGATTGAGGAAGAGATCTTACGTAAAGGGCGAGACATTGAACTGGAAGCCAGTCAGGTGAAAAAGTCAACATGTGGGAAGTGTTTTGTTTCTGTTGTTTCAGCTTCTCCTTTTAATTAGAAAAAAATTTAAAGGATGACCTCTCTTTCTGATATTTTAAGAGATTATCCTTATAATGTAAATTATGGGGATTTAAATGTTTTAGCCTGTACACAGAATCTAAATATAGTCTTTAGATTACGCTATTTTTCCTTTAAGGTTAGATGGCATTATAACATTTATGAGTTAATTAAAGTCCCAGAAAATACTTCAGCAAGATTGCATGGTATTATTTTATAATAAAAGTTAGGCAATTAAGTTACTATTCTTAAGATAATTTTTTCCTCATATTATAAAAACTTAACAGATATGTGTGGCTTTGAAGAGACATGATAACTTAATTGACAGGGAAATTGAGTACTTAAGATGCTTTAAGGCCGGGCGCGGTGGCTCACGCCTGTAATCCTAGCACTCTGGGAGGCCGAGGCAGGTGGATCGCTCGAGGTCAGGAGTTCGAGACCAGCCTGAGCAAGAGTGAGACCCCGTCTCTACCAAAAAAATAGAAAGAAATGATTTGGACAGCTAAAAATCTATATAGAAAAAATTAGCCGGGCATGGTGGCACATGCCTGTAGTCCCAGCTACTCGGGAGGCTGAGGCAGTAGGATCACTTAAGCCCAGGAGTTTGAGGTTGCTGTGAGCTAGGCTGATGCCACGGCACTCACTCTAGCCTGGGCGACAAAGCGAGACTCTGTCTCAAAAAAAAAAAAAAAAAAAAAAAAGATGCTTTAAAATGTTTAGTGATGAATTAGTCTCCAACTTGTTATAAAGATTTAATTATAATAAATTAATACTAGATATTCAAGCATGTAATTTAGAGGTTTCAAACATTCTATCAACTAAATTTTTATCATTTATCTTTCATCAATTTTATGATATTCCTACATCACAATATATATACCAAAATAATTGTGACTATATAAGTAGAAAAATATATCATTTTCTCTGGATTTCCCATTTTTCTTAAGATTTTTGGACAGAGACCTCATTATATAGGTTTTTTTGAATACCTTGTTGCTCTATCTAAATAGTTTTTAAAAAGGAGCCTTTCATATTATATTTACATTATTTTGTGTGGAGAAGATGGCCAATTATGATTTAATTTATATAAAGCAAGATTTTGATAAGATTAATTATGTGCTAGTACAGAATATCATACAAATAATTTCCTCTTATGCTTCTCTAAGTGAGTTAGCAATGTTTCAATACTGTTTATACAGCTTGATCGTTATAAAGAACTTAAGGAACAAGTAAGAAAGAAAGTGGGTATAATGACTCAACAACTGGAAAAACTGCAGTGGGAGCAGAAGGCAGAGGAAGAAAGACTAGCATTTGAAAAGAGGAGGCATGGAGAAGTTCAGGTACCTCTGCTTGTGCGGTAATGAATTAGAATTATTCTCAGTGAAATTTTATTTTTTCCTTCAGAATTAATTTTTCTGGATATAAATATAATTTGATTTATATCAAATGTTAACAGTTTAAACATTTCTGGACTTTCTGTTGTGCTTAGTATTTTTTAGGTGTTCTTTTATCCTTAAAATAAGGATTGACAGTGCTTTACTGAAATGAATGCTTATGTATTCAGTAAGCATTTTCTGTGTGTCTATTAATATGTAGTTATAGGCATGGTCAGAAGATACAGTCTCTGTTCTTATGTGTATTTTAATCCAGAGGAGTTAGGAGAAGGATAGATAAAGGCAAAAAAAAAAAAGGTGTCATAATAGAGGTAAATGCAAAGTCATTTGAAAACATTAAGGACATACTACTGCCCAAGAAGAGCTAATTAGTCCACATCAGGAGTAACCATCAAGACAGCATTATGTTGTCCTGCCTCAAAGTCTTGTTCTTCACTTAATGTGTGTAAATCAACAAATAACTAAATTACTTAACTTCTCTGGGCCTTCATTTCTTCATTTGTGTGATGAGGATAGGTATGTCTACCTCATAGTGACGGGCAGATTAAGATGAAAGTGAGTGTGATAATATGCCAAGCATTTAGTCTCTCCCTCTTATGCCTCATGACCTTCTTTTCTAAAGACTGGGGATTTGGGCTATAAAATTATTATGGCATATTCAGCAATAATAAAAATTATTATTATGGAGTCTATGGGCCATCCTGAAAATGGGACCTTTATTTCTACTTTATGTCTCACGACAATACTATAGAGTTATATATTTGCACTAGTGTATGAATGAAGAAAATGAAATATGTCTCTAGAAATTGGTCTGACATTTTTCAGGAATAACAACAATAATGCTGTAATATAGTGTTTATTTGTATATACTGTGTACGAAGCACTGCTGTAAATTCAGTAATCCTCAACCTTATGAGGTTTTTTTTACAGGCGTACCTTGGAGATGTTATAGGTTCTGTTCCAGACCATCACAATAAAGCAAATATAAAAATAAAGCAAGTCATGTAAATTTTTTGGTTTCCCAGTGCATGTAAAGGTTATGTTTACACTATAGTGTAGTCTGTTAAATGTGCAATAGCATCAGGTCTAAAAAAATGTACGTACCTTAATTTAAAAATACTTGCTAAAAAAATGCTCATGATCATCTGAGCCTTCAGTGAGCCATAATCTTTTTTGCTAATGGAAGATCCTGCCTTGATGTTGATGGCTGCTGGCTGATGAGGGTGGTAGTTGCTGAAGGTTGGGGTGGTTGTGACAATTTCTTAAAATAAGACAACAGTGAAGTTTGCTGCTTGAGTGACTCTTCCTTTCACAAAAGATATCTCTGTAGCATGGGATACTTTTTGATAGCGTTTTACCCATAGTAGAATGTCTTTCAGAATTGGGGTCAGTCCTCCCAAACCGTATTGCTGCTTTATCAACTAAGTCTATGGAGCATTCTGCATTCTTTATTGTCATTTCAACAGTGTTGACAGCACTTTTACCACGGGTGGGTCCGATCTCAAGAAACAACTTTCTTTGATCATCTGTAAAAAGCAACTCTTCATCCATTAAAGTTTTATTATATTACAGCAATTCAGTCACCACTTCCAGTTCTAATTCTCTTGCTGTTTCCACCACATCTGCAGTGACTTCTTCCAGTGATATCTTGAACCCCTCAGAGTCATCCAAGAGTGTTGGAATCAACTTCTTCCAAACTCCAGTAAATATTGATATTCTGACCTCCTACCATGAATCACAAATGTTTTTGATGTCATCTAGAATGGTGAATTCTTTTCAGAAGGGTTTCAATTTGCTTTGCCCAGATCCATCTGAGGAATCACTGTCTATGGCAGCTATAGCCTTATGAAATATATTTCTTAAATGATAAGACTTGAAAGTTGAAATCACTTCTTGATCCATGTGCTGCAGAATGGATACTATGTTAGTAGGCATGCAAACAACATTTATCTCCTTGAACATCTCCATCAGAACTCTTAGGTTATCAGGTACATTGTCAATGAACAGTAATATTTTGAAATGAATCTTTTTTTCTGAGCAGTAAGTCTCAACAGTGTGCTTAAACTATTCTGCATTTGCTATAAACAGATGTGCTGTCATCCAGGCTTTGTTATTCCATTTATAGAGCACAGGCAGAGTAGATTTTACATCATTCTTAAGGGCCCTAGGATTTTCAGAATGGTAAATAAGCGTTGGCTTCAACTTAAAGTCACCAGCTGCTTTAGCTTCTAACAAGAGAATCAACCTATCTTTTGAAGCCTTGAAGCCAGGTATTCTCCTCTGTAGATGGCATTTTTCCCCCCAGTATAAGGCTGTTCCATCTACACTGAAAATCTGTTGTTCAGTGTAGCCGCTTTCATCTATGTTCTTATTGAATCTTCTGGATAACTTGCTGCAGTTTCTACATCACTTTTGCTGCTTTACCTTTTTTTTTTTTTTTTTTGAGATAGGGTCTCACTATGTTGCTCAGGCTGGTCTTGAACTGACTTCAAGTGATCTTCCCATCTTGGCCTTCTGAAGTGCTGGAATTAAAGGCTTGAGCTACCACACCTGGCCTTACCTTGCACTTTGATGCTATGGAGATGGCTTCCTCCCTTAACCCTCATGCACCAACCTCTGCCAGCTTCCACCTTTTCTTCTGCAGCTTTCTCACCTCTCTCATCCTTCATAGAATTGAAGAGAATTAGGGCAGGGCCCTAAGGGAATGTTGTGGCTGGTTTGATCATCTATCCAGACCACTAAAACTTCTTCCATATCGGCAATAAGGTTGTTTTGCTTTCTTATCATTTGTGTGTTCACTGGACTAGCACTTTTAATTTCCTTCAAGAACTTTTCTTTGTATTCACAAGTTGGCTAACTAGTGCAAAAACCTGGCTTTTGGCATGCCTTCCTCACTAAGCTTAATCATTTCTAGCTTTTGATTTAAAGTGAGAAACAGTCAACTCTTCTGAACACTTAGAGGCCATTATAGGGTCATTAACTGGCCTAATTTCAATATTGTTGTGTCTCAGGCAGTAGGGTGACCTGAGGAAAGAGAGAGTTGGGGGAACAGCTGGTCAGTGGAATAGTTAGAATTCATCCAACATCTGTTGATTTAAATTTTCTGCATTATCTGGGTGCGGTTCATGGTGCCCCAGAACAATTACAAAAGTAACATCAGTGATCACTGACCACAGCAGGCATAATAATAATGAAAAAGTTTGAAATATTACAAGAATTAACCAAAATGTGACACAGAGACACAAAGTGAGCACATGCTGTTGGAAAAATAGTGCTGGTGGACTTGCTGGATGCAGGGTTGCCACAAAGCTTCAATTTGTAAAAAATGCAGTATCTGTGAAGTGCAATAAAGTGATATGCAATGAAACAAGGTATGTCTGTATTATATCCTCATCCTGTTTTTGTCTTCTTGTCTACACTCACTGCCTTTGTGATCTACAGTCACATAGCTTTAAATACCATCTGCCAATGACTCCGAAATTTGTATCTCTGGCTCAGATCTTCTAATCTCCAACCTCATATATCCAGCTGCATTTTGGACGTTGAATAGACATCTCAAACTTAAGTCCCAAACTCAGCTTCTCATCTTCCCACCCAAATATGCTCCACACGTAGTCTTTTCCATCTCAGGTGATGACAGTTCAATCTTACTGGTTTCTCAGGCCAAAAAGGTAGAGTCCATCTGACTCTTAGGAAATTCTGTTGGCTTCGCCTTCAAAATGTACCAAGAATCTGATCACTTCTCTCCATTTCTTTTGCTTCCACCCTGATCCAAGTCACCATCTTTTTGGGGATTGAGATCAATGTCGTAGCCTACTAGGGCTTCTCTGCTTCTACTCTTGACTCCTCCACACTAGTCTCAGCACAGCAGCCAAAGTGATACTGTAAGTATCGAGATCAAATCATGAAACTTGCTCTTTTTTAAATCCTCCAGTGGCTCCCTATCACACATGAAGTTTAAGTCAGAGTCCTTAAAAGGCCTACATAGACCTACCTGATCTGCTATCCCCTCCTGCCACCATTTACCTCTCAAACCTTTGTCTTTTTTTTTTTTTTTTTTGAGGCAGAATCCTGCTCTGTCACCTTGGCTAGAGTGCCATGGCATCAGCCTAGCTCACAGCAACCTCAAACTCCTGGGCTCAAGCAATCCTTCTGCCTCAGCCTCCCAAGTAGCTGGGACTACAGGCATGCACCACCGTGACCAGCTAATTTTTTCTATATATTTTTAGTTGTCCAACTAATTTCTTTTTTTTATTTTTTAATAGAGACGGGGTCTTGCTCTTGCTCAGGCTGGTTTTGAACTCCTGAGCTCAAATGATCCGCCCACCTTGGCCTCCCAGAGTGCTAGGATTACAGGCATGAGCCACCCCGCCCGGCCTCAAACCTTGTCTTATCTTTAATTTTTTTATTCATTTTTGAGATGGAGTCTTGACGTGTTGCCCAGGCTGATCTTGAACTCCTGGCCTCAGGGGATCCTCCTGCCTCATCCTCCCAAAGTGCTGGGATACAGGCGTGAGCCACCATACCAGCTTGCTTAACCTCTTTTCCTATTCTTCTTGTTCTCTGTGGTCTGGCTGTAGTGGCCTCCTGGAATGTATCAGGCATGTTTCTGCCTGAGGGCCTTTACACTGGTTATTCCTCTGCCTGGAACACATTTTTCCTTCATTTCTTCCTTTCTAACTCCCTTACTTTCTGCAAATCTTTATTCAAATGTTGCCTTCTCCTGAGGCCTAGCCTGACTACCTCATTTAATATTGTATTAATAGTCCCCATACCACTTCTGCTCTCCTTTCCCTGGCTCTATTTTTCCCATAGCATTAATTTCCTGAGATACTATTTAATTTACTTACATTTTTCTACCTTCCCCCTTTAAAATGTAAACTCCATAAGAGCAGGGATATTTGTTTTGTTTACTGATGAATCCCAGGCAACCTAGAATAGTTCTTTATCCAGAGCAGATAATAAATATTTGTTGAATTAATGTATTTCATAGATTAGGGGATCAAAGCACAAGATGATTAAGTTAACTTGGTTTAGCTAGTACTATAAGTGGAAGAACTGTGATTTGATTCCAAACACCTCATCTCCAGAATGACTCTCCTTTAACCCTTATACTGTATTGTCTCATTTTAGTCATTTTGTGATTTGGCAGATGCAAATACAAACAAATATGAAAGGCATAGTATATGATAGTTGTGTGAGTAGAAGAGAAGGCATTTTGTGCAAGGAGAAAAACAAAAGGTAGTAACATAGCAGGAATTACTTTTAAAACATTTGTATAATTATATAATTTGTATCGTAAAATTATGCACTGATGTCTGAATATACACATTGCACATTTTTGCCTCTGTGCATGCTAATTTCTTTTTGGAATAACCTATTCATCTTTATATGTTAAATTCTGTAGTTACCCATACTACAAAGCCTTCCTTGGCCTTTCTTTGTTCCCTACTCCACCTCCAAAAAAGAGCCAAAAATTAATTGCTCCTCATATAACTACCCATTGTTCTTAATCTGTATCTGTCTAAGGGCTTTTGTCAAATTGCATAAAAATTATAATTCATTGGTACAGCTTAACTAGACTGGAAGCTTCTTAAAGACAGGATTCTAATGGTGTCCATTGTAACCTTGTACTTAGGAGATGTCAATTTGTGTTGGTTGAATTGCTGTTGTCTGTTGAATACAAAAAAGAAGAAATAACATGTCAGGGTAGAGAAAGATGGAGAAGACCTGCACCCAAGCTCAGTTTTTCACAAGACTGATGACTCCCTACATAGACAAAAGAGTGTGTAACTTTACATAGGTCCCAAGATCTCTGGCACTGGGCAGTGGTTAGTTTTCCCAACAACTAGCATGATTAGCCAGCATCTCAAATCCAGAATGAGAATGGCCTGATACCAAGGTATTCTGATTATCTCATATCTCACAAGTGTCCAGTGGAGCACCCAGGCCCTGGCATACCTCCCTGTGGGATGGTGAACAGAAAGGGGACCCATGCCTTCTCTGATTGACCCTGGCCTTTTACATTTTCTCCAGTAAAATCTATTCTTCAGCCTAAGCCATATCTGAAATTTGGTCCAAACCATTACGTAGTGACCCCTAAGAGACCCATCTGGTGTATGAAAGTAATAACCATGATGGGACCCACCTGACATGACACAGGCTCTGGGACTGGCCAGAGTAAAGGCACAGAGGCAGGTGTTCCCAGGTAACTGAACTTGGTGCTTCTCCTTAACTGATTTTGTTTCTTCCTCTCTGAATGAAATTCTTAAGTGAGATAATAGAATTTAAATACGGGAACTCTAATTTCAACATGTGAGTTCCTTCAGAAAAGGAATTGTGTTTTACTCATTTTTGTAATTCTGGCATCTAGCATAGTAGATGTTTGTTCAGTGAACTTGTATGATAAGTGAGTAAAACAGGATATTGTCGTGGAATATGTTCACACTTTTCCACTTGAAAACTGTGGTATTTATTTTTCCTGGTGCTGTACACTGAAAAAGAATTATCTTTTTAGTTTCATACACACCTGTTTTTGGATCATTTAGTAATGGAGTAAGACAGATTAATTTTGCTGTACTGCACAGGATGAATTAGATAAGGGAAACGTTAAAGACATGAAACCAGTTGGAGACTACTATAGTGTTTGGATTTAATGATAAAGTGAATAGAGCAAGACTCTGAAGTCTTGCCCCCACAAGCCTATTAGTTGCCCTATAGGTTCCTATATTATTGTAACACTAACCTACTCTACTGTAATTGCTTATTTAATTGTCTTTCCCATAAGACACAGTCCTTGAGAGCAGGGATTCTCTCCTATTTACTATTATATCTTTAGTTCCTACCACATGATAGCTAGTGAATAAATATTTATTGAATGAATTAGTTTAAGGGGCAGATAAGAACTGTATAGATAATTGAAAATAATCCCCTTGGAGTTTTAAGCTACCAGAATGAAATCACAAGAAATTAAATATCTATTTAATAGCAAATGGTGGAGTCTGGATTTGAACCCTGATCTATATAACTTCAAAACTCTATGCCAGACTGCCTTTTGAAAATTAAAATTTGATCTCATAGATATTTTCATATAGTTATATTTGATATATTTCAAGTTTATGACAGTTTATGGTACTATAGTAAGTTCTAGGCATGTAATTTTGTTGGTTTGGAATTGCTGTAATTGATTTTAGGTTTCATTTTCTCTTTTAGGGAAATCTAAAACAAATAAAAGAACAAATAGAAGATCATAAAAAACGAATAGAGAAGTTGGAGGAGTATACAAAGATGTGCATGTATGTAGACTAAAAAAATTCCTTGCAGCTTTCTTATATCTCAGAGGTCTGGTATATTTCTGTACATCATATGAATGTTCCCACTATGTTATAATGTTCCCTATCCATTGTGTTTCATTTCATTGGAGAGTGCTAAAGATTATACTTAACTGAATATTAAATATTTAAAATTTGAAAATATTAATGTGTAACAGTGGTGAAATTTAAATTACTTCTGGTATTGATATTTTATAATAAAACTAATGAGTTATGTCATGAAAACTAATATAACTTAAGTATTCTACCACTAAGGATTTCTTTTTAATTGGCATTTCCTTATTATTAAATTAAGCTCATGATGATTGCTCTGGTTATGGTGATGTATCCTTTTTCAGTATTTAGAAGTGTATATGTTTCAAATCAACAAAAGAATGATCAAAATCTCTTTTGCCCATGTTTGGTGTTAGGTTTATTGTATTATATTTTTTATTCTTTAAAAATCCATAAAGCACTATTCCATTACTCTGCAGTGCCAGACCAAGATTTGTTATATCTGGAATTCCTATATTTTGGTTTTTCTTTTTTGCTGTATAATTTGTTGTTATTATGTAGGGATTGCTTGAAAGAGAAAAAACAGCAAGAAGAAACCCTAGTGGATGAAATTGAAAAAACAAAATCAAGAATGTCTGAAGTTAATGAAGAATTGAATCTTATTGGAAGTGAATTGCAGAATGCTGGAATTGATACCCATGAGGGAAAACGTCAGCAAAAGAGAGCAGAGGTTCTGGAACACCTTAAAAGACTGTACCCAAATTCTGTGGTAATTAGACTGAATAATTAATTAAAACAAAAAAGCAAAGCATTCCTGTTTAGTGAAAACAGTATCTTCTTATTTGGGATCAGAAATATTACCAATATTAGGAAGAAAAATTATTTCAGAAATTTTAAAATTTTATGTTTCTAATTTATTTGTATTTAAAATATAGCAGTAAGGCCCAGTGCAGTGGCTCAGCCTGTAATCCTAGCAGTCTGAGAGGCCAAGGCGGGAAGATCCCTTGGAGTTCAAGGTGGGAGGTCAGGAGTTCAAGACCAGCCTGAGCAAGAGTGAGACCCCGTCTCTACCTAAAATACAAAAAATTAGCTGGGTATGGTGGCACACACCTGTAGTCTCAGCTACTCAGGAGGCTGAGGCAGGAGGATCGCTTGAGCCTAGGAGTTTGAGGTTGCAGTGAGATGTGATGACACCAAGGCACTAGCCTGGGCAACAGAGTGAGACTCTGTCTCAAAAAAAAAAACAACAACAGAACAAAAACAACTCAGAAGAGAGAGAAGAACCCAGATACTCAAAGCACATTCTCAAAAAGCTTTAGCTAAGTTCTCGCTTGCCCCTGCTGTCCAGGCTCTTAGGTGATAGGAAAGTGGATAGAATAGGAAATACTTACTCCATCAACTGCTGCTCAGAGGAGATAACCATCTCAGTTCTATGGGCGAGAGAATCAAGAAAAGGTTATCCATCAGAGCAAATAAAAAGTTTGAACAGAGCTGCCCACATTAAACAAAGTAAAAAGAATCACTATGGCAGCTATAGGTACATACAATAATAAAGAGAAAACATTTAGAAGTCAAAGAATCCAATCTAGGTTACAGAACAAAATTCTTCATAAGTAAGTGTTTTGTGTTTGGACAATTGAACAAGAGCTTGGATTTATAAAACAAGATTCAAATATGAGGTAAAACAATAAAATGAAAAGGGAAATGTAGAGCTAAGAAAAATCAAGAACAAACATTACTGAATAATTAATTAGCATATAATTAATAAATAACAGACTAAGACATTTAATAAATTAGAAGTAGCAAAAAATACTAATAAATAAATTAGAAATACCAAGAAATGGGTTATATAACAGAAAATCAAATTATTGACCCAGAAGAAAGGCTTGAGATAATCACAAGTGAATGAAGGAGGAAGAGACAGAGATTTAAATAGAGCAAAGATAAATATAAAAGACAAATAAGGAAATATTACTGAGGTAGAACCCAGCAAATAGAAAAAAGAGTCCAAAGATATAAAATTAAATCTTCAGATATTCTAGGGAATCACTGATACAGGATGGTTGACATTCAGACATTTTCTAGTAAAGTTTTTTTTAACTTCAGTCTACTTCTTGACCATTCTTCAGATCTCAGCTCAAGTAACATTGGCCTGACTTCCTTTCTTAGGCCAAACTGGTCCCTGTTATGTACTCTGAGAGCACTCTGTACTTTGTCACAGTGTATCGCTCTATTTTGTACATACGTGTGATTACTGATTGTTTGTTTTTCTTCCTTAGTAGACTGAAAATTCTGTGAGGTCAGAGAGTATCTGTTTTGTTCAGTAATGTTTATCCAAGTGTCTAGCACATGGTAGATACCTGCACACAGTAGGTGCCTTATAGATTCTTGTTTAATAGATAAGGGAATTGAGGAATATTATTTAATTATTATAGTTTTGTAAAATATTTTAATACTTTGGTAAGGCTAGTCCATCTTCATTACTCTTTTCTTAAATGAAGTGTGACAGCTAAATGGACATTTCGTAATGAAACTTAGTCTATTTGAATGAGACTCTATTAAATTATGTATATAATTTTATTAAATTAGTTTTTGTCTATTCTACTTTGTTACATTAGAAAACAATGAATTATATGTTTCTCACTAATGTATTTGTTTTTCTTTCCTTTTTTGAAACATGCTAAGTTTGGAAGACTACTTGACCTGTGTCATCCTATTCATAAGAAATACCAGCTGGCTGTTACTAAGCTTTTTGGCCGGTACATGGTTGCCATTGTTGTAGCCTCTGAAAAGGTAGCAAAAGATTGTATTCGATTTCTGAAGGAGGAAAGAGCTGAACCTGAGACATTCCTTGCTCTGGATTACCTTGATGTAAGAAATTTGTAACGTTTGGTATTTAGTAACGATAAAATCTTGTCTGCTAAAATATGTCTTTATTGCCTAAAACTATGGCAGTGATTGAAAAAAGTCATAGCGTGGATGCCATTAGCCAGTCATTCAAATCACTGGTATTAAATGTATTGGCAGGCAAAGAAAAATATCAAGTGACTTCTGTCTTTCCTGATATCATATTATTTCTTCTAATTTGGCCATAATTCTAACTTGGTAACTTTGATGCCATGTTCTGGCAGTGTAACCACTCTACCTTCTAGCCAGCAATATATTTTGTTCTATAGCAAAGTATAGGAGATGAATAAGATGTATGGTCTGTTGGTGAAATGTCAACTCAGTCTTGATTGTAAATATTTGATCCAATGTGTTAGCTGTTGGTGGAGGAGGCTAAATTTTGAGCTTTGAGGTATGTATTCAGACATCTTAGAATATCTCAAGTCTAAATTCCTGAAGCAGGAACTCTGTCATATCATATCATGATTGAAATCCTTCAGTGATTTTTTTTTTTTTTTGAGACAGAGTCTCACTCTGTTGTCAGGCTAGAATCAGTGCCGTGGTGTCAGCCTAGCTCACAGCAACCTCAAACTCCTGGGCTCAAGCGATCCTTCTGCCTCAGCCTCCCGAGTAGCTGGGACTACAGGCATGCACCACCATGCCTGGCTAATTTTTTCTATATATTTTTAGTTGTCCAGCTAATTTCTTTCTATTTTTAGTAGAGACGAGGTCTTGCTGGTCTCGAACTCCTGAGCTCAAACAATCCGCCCTGTTCGGCCTCCCAGAGTGCTAGGATTACAGGCGTGAGCCACCGCGCCTGGCCATTCAGTGATTTTTAGTTATCTACTAAAGCAGTGGTCCCAGACAATTTTTCCATGGGTAGAGGCAGAGCTCAGGTGGTGATGTGAGCAATGGGGAACAGCTGTATGTACAGATGAAGCTTCACTTGCTCATCAGCTGCTCGCTCACCTTCTGCTGTGTGGCCCGGTTCCTAACAGGCCATGGACTGGTACAGGTCTGCAGCCCCAGGGTTGGTGACTGCAGTACTAAAGAAGATGTTCTGTTTGGTCCAGCAGTTAAGACCCTGAATTGTAGGCATTATGCATAGTGGTTAAGAGCACATGCTTTAGAGTTGACAGCCCTGAGTTTGAATCTCAGCCCTACTTCTAATTAGCTTTCACTAATTTGTTCTTAATTTTTCTGAGCTTCAGTTTCTTCATCTGTGAAATTGAGGAATTAGTCCTTACCTTATTGGATTTTATTGTAAGGAATCATTACATGTAAAGTACCTGGCACAGTGCCTGCAAAGAGGAGGAGCTTAGCAAATGCTAGCTGGTGTTACTAATGGTCCAAACCTACCTTTTTTACTTCTACCCTTTTGCTTATACCTTCTGTCCACTAAAACTTCTTGCCATAATTCATCTGCCTATTAAAATCCTGTTTTACTCATTCCTTACTTGAGACTTTTTTCAAGGCAAATTTTTTTTTTAAAAGATCTTAGGTGGAAGTATATCAAATATAGAGGGAATACTACTCCTTCTGAATGCCCAAATCCTTAATAGTAAGTAACTACTTTATATTGTTTCCGTATACTCAGTTTATATAAATTTATATTCCCAAGTATATATGTACATATTTTGGTGCTATATAAGGTTTTGCTTTGTTTCCTTTTACAAAGTGAAGATCTTACTTGCTGGTTTTCAGCAATACATTGCAGATATACTTTTTTGATCTATTTATAGACCCAACCTAAAAGTCATGTCTAAGAAAGTCTAAAAGCTTTCCTGATCATTTAAGCATAAAGTGGTTTCTTAAGTTCCATAGTGTTGGGCTGCTCTTTTGACACATATCTTTTGACATGTATTTTCCACTAGATTTCATGATTTTGAAAACATGGAGCACTTCTCACGGTTTTGTCTCAACTAGTTAGTGACAGAATTAAATCTGAAAATTATATCTTCTGACTTTTGAAGTTTTTGGGTTTTTAAAAAAATATTACATGATCCAATGGTGGGATAGAGTTCATTATGCTCTTGTCAAACTTTTATTATATATGAGTACATATTGTTAATCTTTTGCTGCCAGGACTATATATGTTTTGTGAGAAAGAATGTAGTGAACACTTGGTTTTTATTTTAGTGTATCTATATTAAGTATTTTTTGAACCTTTTAGATCAAGCCAATCAATGAAAGACTGAGGGAGATTAAAGGGTGTAAAATGGTGATTGATGTCATAAAGACTCAGTTTCCTCAGCTGAAGAAAGTGATTCAGTTTGTTTGTGGAAATGGCCTTGTTTGTGAGACTGTGGAAGAAGCAAGGCATATTGCATTCGGTGGACCTGAAAGACGGAAAGTAAGAAAAGAGACTTTGATTGTACTTTTGGATAAATTGAAGCAGTATTTGTAAGACTAACATATCACATATACATATTGACACACAAATTTTTATAGGCTTTTTATTTGTCCTCTTTTATAAGGAAAACCAACACAGAACCTAAGGTGGTTATGGCTGTGGTAGTTTATATAATATTCAGTTGAGTTTTTAAAAAATTAACTTCTGTAGCATTTTCGAACATCATAAATTATATTTGGGAAATTAGATTTGTAGTAATAATATCCTAAAGCAGTTAATTTTTTATTTTATATGGAACCCTGGATATAATATATGTCTTTGAATACTAGGAAGGATTTTAGATACTTACATTCTGGGTTAATTCTTCCATAGCTTAATGGATATACTAACTCTCCTACTAACTCCTTTTATATCAAGGTTTAACACATTTGAATTTATAGAAAGCACCACTGAAGTGAGAGTACTTAATATTAGTCTCTCAAGGGAATAATTTTGGTTTTAAAAATAAATAGTTTTACTCTCAGTTGAGAGTTTATATTTAGTTGAGCTATGTTAAACTCCTCAAATTATCTGACATAGTTTTTTTTTAAACTACATTTGTGATGAAGCATAACAGAGTGCTTAAGGGCATAAGTTATGAAGTAAAACCAGTGATGTTGCTTTAGTAATTATGTGACTTTAGGCAAGTTTCTAAACCTCTAATTTTAGTTTTCTCATCTAAAATTGAGGAAATAATAGTACCTATTTCATAGGGTTATGAGGATTGAATTAAGTAGTAACATGCAGAATTGCTGAGTCCAGCTCAGCACAGGGAACTCAAAACCAAGTGGCTCCTGCAGAAATGAAGACAAAGTAGCCAATTATCAGGACAAGTGGTCATGGGGGACTCGATGCTTCTAAGACCAAAGAGTCCCATCCTTGGTGCACACATTGCTTTTATTGGTACAACTCAAGAGGGAATGAGGGAACTCAAGGGCAGGAAACAGATTGCCGTTTACTCCCCAGTCTCTATATTTTGAGAATGCTCTGTTCAAAGAACATTCCCAGACCTCCTACATGACTGCAGGCACTGGAGACATGACTGTTTACTTCAGCTTCTCAGGCTGCTGACCAGATGGCTTTCCGTCAGGTCAGACTTGGCTTTCCTTCATCCATACCCGTTCAGCATCAAGGAAACAGCCAGCTCACAGTTCCTGCTCCTACACAGAATGCCTAGCAAATGGCTCTCAAAAAGTGGTTGTCATTTTATTATTTACCAGTGAACTAACACATTTAGTCTGGTATGTGCAGAATCGCGCATTATCACAGAGCAAGCTATTCTTATGAGACATAAGGATTTCCAGAGTTAAATTTATTGACTTACCAAACATGATTAACTTTTCATACATTTTGGTGCTTCTGTCAGTAATAATCTTAATACAATCACTGTCATTGATTTCAACATACTAAATTTAGGCAGATATAATAAGTGAACTATTAAGGTATATTTCTTATTTTCCTACCTAATTAACTATACTGAAATTGACTTTTGTTTTACTTTTTAAAAAATTTTTGGTAGAAATGGGGTCCTGCTTGGTTGCTCAGGCTGGTCTCAAACTTGTGGCCTCAAGCCATCCTCCTGCCTCAGTCTCCCACAGTGCAGGGATTTTAGATGTGAGCCACTGTGCCTGGCCTGCAATTGACTTTTGTATAATTGTAAAATTGATTTAGGATTTATATAGTCAATTTAAAGAAGTCACATGAAGATAAAACTTAATTCTGTTTATGGTTTCTATCTTGTTCACGGTAACATACTTTACCTCTTTAGGTTGTATATTCTTAACCATATGTCAAAATTTCGATCAGCTTTGTCTTATCTGTATCTTGACTATATCTCAGGGACATTTAAAGAATTTTCTTGGCCGAGCATGGTGGCTCACTCCTGTAATCCTAGCACGCTGGGAAGCTGAGGAGGGTGGATCGCTTGAGGTCAGGAGTTCAAGACCAGCCTGAGTAAGAGTGAGACCCTGTCTCTACTAAAAATAGAAAGAAGTTATCTGGCCAACTAAAAAGATATATATAGAAAAAAATTATCTGGGCATGGTGGCGCATGCCTGTAGTCCCAGCTATTTGGGAGGCTGAGGCAGGAGGATCGCTTGAGTCCAGGAGTTTGAGGTTGCTGTGAGCAAGGCTGTTGCCCGGGCAACAGAATGAGACTCCGTCAAAAAAAAAAAAAAAGAATTTTCTCTCTCTGGCCAGGTGCGGTGGCTCACGCCTGTAGTTGTAGCTCTCTGGGAGCCTGAGGCAGGAGGATCACTTGAGGTCAGGAGTTCAAGACCAGCCTGAACAAGAGCGAGACTCCATCTCTGCTAAAAATAGAAAAAATTAGCCGGGCGTGGTGGCGCATACCTGTAGTCCCAGCTACTTGGGAGGCTGAAGCAGGAGGATCACTTGAACCCAGGAGTTTGAGGGTGCTGTGAGCTAGGCTGACGCCATGACACTCTAGCCCGGGCAACAGAGCAAGACTGTGTCTCAGAAAAAAAAAAAGAAAGAATTTTCTCTGTGTTTTAAATTGGGTAAAACAATTGGATGGATGTTACATTTTCACAGAACAGGAATTCATTTTCTTTGCCATTGCTGCTGGTATCAGGTAAAGATCTGGTCATCTTCCAGAGAGCCACTCCAGACCTACTGAGCAAACTCATTGCCACACTAACAGCTGGGAGGAAAGAGATCCCTCCAGGGCTTTCCAAAAATAATGAGGTTGTTTGTGTCCCTTGAGGAGTAATCCAGGTCCTAAGGATGGTAGCTCAATATTATAGAAGGAGTCTAGGCTCTTGCTATAATGACTGTGGAGCCACCATACAGACCCTGGAATGCCTACCCCTGGAATTCCATTTTGTGAAAGAGAAGTAAACTTAGTTTTCTGTTAAATGAACTAATTTATTCTAACTAGTACCTCAGAGAAGATAGGGTAACAGCCTTTACCTCCTCAGGAAGCCTTCCATGGACTTACAGGCAGGGTTGGAACCCCTGAGTTTAATGCCTCCAGGTTACTCTGATTATGTTTCTACTATCTTTTCATCACTTCATTTTATAATGATATGTTTATATATTTTTCCCTACTAGCATGATTCCCTGAGGGTCAGTATCATTTCACTCATTCTAGTCCGTAGTGTAGAATGTCTCAAACACAGCCGTCATGCAGTCTTGAATGAAGGAATGAATAAAACTCCTATTTGTTGGCTTTTTAAATGTGTCATCTCACATTACATGGTTTTAGTCCTTCACAGGTGGTCTCTTGCTTTGTTTCTAATTAATTAGAAACATTTGAAAAACATTGAGAATTGATTTCATTTATTTCCTAAAGCATATGCTCACAGGACTATAAACTTGAGGCTATTTTATACCTTGACTCCATTTAAATTTTTTTCTTGGTCCCTTTTTCATATCTGTTCTGGAGAATGTGATATTTTTGGTAATGTAAAGTTATAAGGCCATTTCATAATATGCCATTGACATGTAAGTTAGATTCTTCGAAATACATATTAAATATTTCTATTCTTAGTTTTTGGTTCTCAATAATTGTATATGTTTGGAACTAGTATACAACTTATTTTGAACCTTTGTGATTGTTGCTAATCTGTTGCCTAGAAGTGCTTCGGGCCTTAGTAAAGTGGGTTTTATATTTGTGGTTTGTTTATTCGTTGATGTCCCCTCATAAACTAGGTATTTTATTAGTAAAGTTTGGTAAGTGGTGTATTTCATCTACAAATTCTCAGCTGTAAAAATTGCCACATTACGTTCTGATTTTTTATCTTTGTGTATATTTCTCTAAGGTAATATATTTTTATTTTACAGACAGTAGCTCTTGATGGAACATTATTTTTAAAATCTGGGGTGATCTCTGGAGGGTCAAGTGACTTAAAATACAAGGCTAGATGCTGGGATGAGAAAGAGTTAAAGAATCTAAGAGATAGAAGAAGTCAGCTAATCCAAGAGCTAAAGGTAAATCTATGACATAAAAGTTATAAAATACTAAGTAGAATAATTGTGTGGGGTTTTTTGGTAATAAAAGTGCCATGTGTGTAGTTAAAAAAATTCAAATAATGCAGAATGGAATAAAGTTAAAAAATAAAAATCCTTTTCTTCCCCTTCCTTACATCTCAGTGGTATTTGCTAAACAGTTTGATAGACAGCTTCTAGAAATTTTCTTTGTATAAGCAAGTATATGTATTATTTTTCCTATTTTCTTTGTTTATAATAGACTTTGGCTATAAATAGTATTTGCAACACGCTTTTTCATTCAATATCATAACATGACCTGTTTTCATTTTAGCATATAAAAAGTTACTTTTAATGAATCCTGCTTGCCTAGTAATAGAATTTATTTATTTAACCAGTCTCCTATTGAAGGACGTTTTTTTTCTGCTGTTACAAATGGTGCAGCATTAAATGTTCTTTAGAGAGGGAGAATAACATAGTGCCTAAGAGTATAAATTCTGTTGCCAAGCTGCCTGGGTTTGAATCCTGGCTCTGCGACTTACTAGTAGTATGACCTTGGGCAAATTACCTAACACCTTTATAGCTTAGTTTCCCCATCTGTAAAATGGGGATAATAAAGGCACCTTCCTTTTATGATTATAAGGATTAAATCAAATAATACAGATAAAATACTTAAAGCAATTTCTGGCATATGAAGAAATATATAAATGTTTGTTGTCTTATTATACATTTGTTTGTTATAAATATATCTCTAAGATGAATTCACCTGAAGTAGAATTTCTGGGTCTAACAATATGTGTATTTAAAATGTTGATAGATATTGCTAAATTCTCATCAAAAGAAAACCTGTAGTAGAGTGTACATATCCCTAGATTGCAAGACTGGATATTAGCAAATATATTAATCTTTGCCAGTCTTATTGGTAAAAAAGTGTAACCCAATTGTTTGATATGCATTTCTTAAATTATAACTAAGGTTGAGCATTTCCTCATGTATTTATTGGTTCTTTGTAATTAGTAACCTGGCAGACCAAGTAGAAAAAGCATCTCAATGAGAAGAACAAAATTACAAAGATAAATCATGAGGAAAATAGAGACTTAGCAGATAGACTCAGGAGACTCATGAGAGAATAATAAATTCTTGGAAGGAGGAGAAGGAACACAAAAGTGGAAAAAATCAAATAAAAAAGAAGAAAATTTCTAAGGATCAACCTTGGTTTACCAATTGAAAGGACACACATAGTTCTATGTAAGTTTGGTGAGAAAAGGCCCACAATAACATGAATCTTGTAGTTCCTAAACACCTAGGTCATAGAAGCAATGCTAAAACTACATCCCCCTTCAAGAAAAATTCTTTATAGGATTAAAAAAATTAAGCTTGTTTCAGGCTACAAAACTAGATGGGACTATAGAATAGCTACAGGGAAAAGGACTACAATCCAAGATACTATTTACCTTCTAGAAATCTGTATATAAGCAAATTCAGAGAGTATATCATTCATATACCCCATGTGACAAAATTAGAGAAAACACTTATAAACAGCACATAAATTAGAACAGACCTAATTATAATAAATGAATAGTGCTAAACTAACTCAGCAAAACTAAGGAATTGGAAATGGAGAGAGATGTAAATGTGTTCCAGTGGTCTCCTCTGTGAGGAGAGGAAATTAGAATATTCTATTCTAAAGATGATATCTTAGGGGACTGGGAGACAGAGATGGTATTATTGGCTGTTAAACTCCTCGGTTTTTGTCTTCTCCTGATCAAAGAATGAAAGCAAGAGATAGTTTTGAAGCAGCAAGCAGCAAAGTTTATTAAAGCGAGAGTTCATTCTTTTTTAATTTTATTATTTATTTATTTATTTGAGACAGAGTCTCACTCTGTTGCCCAGGCTAGAGTGAGTGCCGTGGCGTCAGCCTAGCTCACAGGAACCTCAAACTCCTGGGCTCAAGCGATCCTCTTGCCTCAGCCTCCCGAGTAGCTGGGACTACAGGCATGAGCCACCATGCCTGGCTAATTTTTTCTATATATATATTTTAGCTGTCCAGATCATTTCTTTCTATTTTTAGTAGAGATGGGGTCTTGCTCTTGCTCAGTCTGGTCTCAAACTCCTGAGCTCAAATGATCCGCCCGCCTAAGCCTCCCATAGTGCTGGGATTACAGGCGTGAGCCACCGTGCCCGGCTTGAGAGTTCATTCTTAAAGGGGTTAAGAGGTGGCACACGTCCAAGCGTACTGTGGCCCTGGGGTTTCTTTGGATTTCTAACCAGCAAGCAATAGTACACTTCAAAAGGGGTAGGGTAGGCATATGTCCCAGCTGACAGTGGCACTGGGGTCTCTTTGTCATCCCGTTTTCTCTTGTCTGAACTCTCCTTTGTGACGTCTCTTTTTCTTGACCAATGAGGAGGTTGTCGTCTTCCTGCCATTGGGCAGGGGGGAGTTTTTCACCTTACCATGGTTAGACCCAGATGTTTTGTTGTGTCCAAAGCCCACTGTGGCAGGGGGCAGAAGGGACTGTAATGTATAATGTGCCCTTTGTTGTTTCTGTTATGTTTCTTGTGATAGTTGTGGTTGCCCTTATCTTGTTACTGTTACAGTATGTTCTCTTACTCAGCATCGCATTTGTTTACATTGCTTGCTTTCGTGTATTTTCTCTGCTCACGTCTCACTTTTCCTATGCTAACATTCTGTGACACTTATGGCTACCCTAATCTTGCAGTGTCAAATATAATGTGACAAAAGAGAATGATGTAGGACTTCCCTTACTGGCCTGCAGAATACTGTGAAAAGCCATTGTAATCAAGTTGAGATAGCATCGGCATGGGAATGGACAAAGTAATGAAACAATAGGAATTCTAGAAATAGAGCCCACTATATTTGACAATTTAGTATTCAACAAAGATGATTTAGTTCAGTGGGAAAAGGACAGATTATTTAGTAAGTGGTATTGGCACATCTGGAGAAATTAATTTTGTGCTCCATCTATGACTTACATAAAAATAAATTCCAGATGGGTTAAGAACTTAAATGTACTGTAAAATAATTTTTGAATGAAGATAAAAGCTATTGTATACATTCTTAAAAGAAGTTTTAAATGAAGATCATAGGTTCTGTCCTAAAGAACTCTTTCACAAGTTGACATGAAAAAGACATGATAGAAATACCTGGGCAAAGGATAGGATCAGACAATTCACTAAGAGAAGAAATCCATATGGCTAGTAAACATTAGGAAATGCTCAATATAGAATATAGTATTTGAGGGAATACAAATTAAGATTACTTTATGCCTATCAATAAGACTTGGAAAAATATATAATGTTTATTGCTGGTAGAGATGTAAGGAAAAGAGTACTCATACATTATTTATAGAAATGTGAATTGTTATAGTTTTTGGGAAACAATATCAGCTACTAAAATAAAAATATGAACTCCTTTGACCCATCATTCTCAACCCTGGGGAGTCTATGGCATGGAAACAAAAACAATAGTACCTGAGAGTACACGTGCGGGTATGCTGTTGTAGCGTTGTTTGTGGTGGCAAAAACCTGAAAACAAAGTGAATGGCCATCATTAAGAGAATAGTTGAATAATTTTCATACAAACTCTGGGATAATATGCAACCATTAATAGGATTATTTTAGAGCTTTATTGACTGACTTCTGTGAGTGACCAAATGAGAAAAGCAAGATGCAGAAAAGCATGTTCCATGTGACTTAAATTTGTGTAAAAGCCCTGATAAAGCCAGTAGACATAGGTGAATATATATACACATATATTTGTATATCATAAGGACTTGGAGAAAAACAAAATATAGGGAGTTAATTTAGTTGAATAATAAGGTAACCAAAGGAAGAAAAGAATGGAGGAGGCAAGCAAAAAGACAAGGATGTACTGAAAGCAAGGCAGTGTGTATTGTATGATCCCATGTATGCCAATAATTCAAGTTGGGTGGAACACACCCTCTTCATTCTTCATTTTTGTTGCCAATTCTTTTGTTAGTGGTTAGTTTTCTGAAGAAGCTGTATTGCATCTTGGTTACTCCAGATGGCTACTGTACTTAATTGCTTGGTCTCCTGTCAGAAGAAGGGGAAGTAAATGGGTGTGGTTGTATGTAAAAACCAGTGAATTATTGCATATAAAAACACTTTGAAAAGTGAAAGAAAAACAAATTTTAAAAAAGTGAAAGTGCTTTTCTATTATAAAATATTCTCATATGTTTCTTTCTTTCTAGGATTTAATGAAGACACTCCGCAAGGAAACAGATTTGAAACAAATACAGACTCTAGTACAAGGAACTAATACACGACTCAAATATTCTCAAAGTGAACTAGACATGATTAAAAAGAAGCACCTTGCTGCTTTTTACCGGGTAATAAAGACTTACGTAAAACTCGATGGCAGTTAGAAACAGAATGTATTAACAGAATTTTAGGAATTACATTTGGATAGCACCATGTAATCTTTAGATACTTTACCCCATGATTGAGATTATATTCTAGTCCTTTAATTATTTTTGTGGTATTTAATCTTGTTATCCAGCTGAATTAATCTTATCTCATGGATTCCTCTTTTATTCTAAAAGACACCTATCACGTTTTTGACTTTACTATATAAAGTTAAATAAGCCATAATTAAAAAGAAAATTTTCTTTTGTTATTAGGAACAATCTCAGCTACAAAGTGAACTACTAAATATTGAGTCTCAATGTACTATGTTGAATGAAGGAATCAAAGAACGACAACAAAGAATTGAAGAATTTCAAAAAAAGATAGATAAGGTCATGAATGTTACATTTATTACTAAATGGCATATATAATTCTAGACCAGATACCAGATTTAGGGCTTCTTGAATATGTACTAAAGCAAAGGAGGTTGATGGGTAATAGTGCCCTATCAGAAACAACACATAAGCTACGTTTTATTGGTTTGCCAAATTAATTTTCTTATGTCTTTGGAGACTCACTATTGCCAGTCTCAAGAGACAGTGACCTGTGAACACTGTCTTTACAACCTCTCCTTGCCTGTTGTAAAAATTACAGCTTCTTTCTTTTCTCCCACTTCCCTTAACATCAGGAGAAAAAAAACTGTCATTCAAATTATCTTTTAAGGTTAGTTAGTCAGTAGTTATCTTTTTTTAACATCTCTTACATTTGGCTCTAGGACAATAAAGATGTGGTCATCTAGCCTCGGCTTATAAAGTGAGAGAAACTTCTGATTTAATTCATTCTAACATTGGGTATCTCTAATCCTTAGAAAGTTATTTGCTACACCACTACTTTATTAATTTCACCCATTGCTTTCATTGCATAATTTGAAAGCACATTCATGTTGCTCCTTAATTATATGTTTTCCAGGTTAAATATCCCTAATTTCTTTAATCACTTCATATTATTATGGATTTAAGACCAGCTCTGGTACCCATTCTCTGGATGCTCTGTTGTTTATTAACAGACATTATAGTATTATTCACATATAAAGAGTCTTTATTTATTTAGAATGTTGTATTTTGGTGTGTCTAAAGTAAATGCAATCCTTCCAGTTTTATATTAAACATTTCATAAAGCCAAAACACTTAATAAGGCCAGGGAAGGTAGATGGGCATAGTATATGGAGTTAAAAGAAGAGAAAGCATTGGCTCCCCAAAATACAGTAGTGCCTGGTGGGATTAGTTTTTGGCATAATCCAGGAAAATCTTGAAGGGAAAAACTTATATTTAAGCATTGTCTATATATTTCTTTAAATTACTTGTTAAACTAGTTGTTTTAAAATAACTTAAAAGGTAGAAGATGATATTTTCCAACACTTCTGTGAAGAAATTGGCGTGGAAAATATTCGTGAATTTGAGAACAAGCATGTTAAACAGCAACAAGAAATTGATCAAAAAAGGTATTTTTATTAAAAGATGTTGGTAAGCAGCTTATATATATATACAAGTAACTATTATTCCATAATTTAGTATACCTAAGGTAGTTTTTATTTCAGTTTATCAAGAAATAGCTAGTAAAAATTTATATTCTCATGAAGAGATCTAGTTTTTATTTTATAATTTTTTAAAGAGAGAAAATACAAATATGCAAAAGAGAATAGTGGCATAATTATATACACACTGGTTATTGAAAGAATAAGATACTAATTTGTTTAGTTGTCTGTAAATAGCTATATATATGAATAAAATTAATAATTTTCAAGAAATAATGTATGACCAAAAATTACCCCAAACAAGATAGAAAAATCTAAGGAGGCCAGTTACCATAGGAAAAGAAAATAAAAAAGCTTCCTATACACTTCATTCCCAAATATGCCAGGCACATATAGTTTCACAGGTGAATCATCCCAGCAAACTTTAAAGATGGCAGGTAATTTCACTGTCTAATGTTTAAACAAGTGTTCAACATTTAAACTGTTTCAGAGTGCAGAAGAGAAAGAAGAAATGAATCTTTTTCTAAAAATGAACATAATATTGATGCTGAAATCCAAAAAGATACACAATAAGAAACTATAAATAAAGCCCACCTTTAAGTAACCAAATAAAAAAAGGTTAAATACAAACCAGCAGTACGACAACAAAATAATATACCATTATCTAGTGGGCCTTACATAAGAAATATAATGATAGTTCAGTATCAGGAAATCTGTTGCTGTAATTTACCATATTAATGGTCAAAGGAGAAAATCATATGATCAACTCTAAAGATGATGAAGAAGGCACTTGACAAAATTTAACATCCATTCTTGATTGAAAATACTTAAAATGTCAATAGTTAGATACCTTTGATATGAGAAAATACATCTCATTGGAAATCAGCATTGTGCTTTCATGGAGTAACACGAAGTGTTCTAGTAATGTTAGAAACAAGAGAAGAATATTCATTATCACTACTGTTATCTAACATTCTTCCTAGAGATACTAATCAATAGAGTTAGACAAGAAAAAATATTAAGACTTGAGAGTGATGCCACCAAAATGACAGAGTAGAAGCAATCTGGCTTTAGTTTTCCCCACAGAATACCAAAAACAAATATATAGTGCTGAGATTATCACCAGCAATATCCCAGAACTCAAATACAAGGATGAGACAGTTCCTGGGGCCATAGAGAAGTGAAAAATCTTCTCACAAATGGTAAGAAAATCAAGTTTTTATATCTATGATGCCCTTTCCCCAATAGGCCAAGCACCAAGTGTGTGGGAAATTTTCCCAACTCACAGTTACTACACTGGAAGGATTGAGATCGAGGGGGATCCCACCTCCTTGGGTTCCCAAGCAGGAGACCTGTCCTTGCCTCAACCCACAGGAAGCAATCAGTGCCTGAAGGGAGAAAGATTCCTGAGGACAGCCAAAGCGGGGAGGCAGGACTAGCATCCTCAGACCAGGAAACTTCACTGTGTATCACAGCCAGAGGAGGTGCCAAATCAGAGTGGCTGGCTGTTCAGCAGCATCACATTGTAGGAGATTGGTTCCACAGGTCCCCTGGGCACAAACTCCTAGCCAGCCTTCCTGCATTGCCAGGATATCCCCCTTAGGGCCCTTCTCCATCTAGGACTGGCAATGCTCCTGTTTGCTAGAGCTGAACAAAACTGGGCTTAAGGCACCATGTAGTGCCTAAAAGGAGGCAGTGACTCAAAAAAATACATATATATTCAGCAGGTATATTGCAAAGAAATCTCTAAGGAATCCTACCCAATAAAAATAAGCCAGACAGAAGTGACTGGAATAAACAGTCCTTCAATGTGAAAACACAAATGTACATCCACAAGAACCAATAGCAAATAGGGAAACGGCCTTGTCAAACAGAGCAAAGACCAAATTTAATGAGATGGTGATAGGTGAGCTGATCAAAAATTCAAAATAGCAGTTTTAAGGAAACTCAGTGATCTCCAAACTAGTACAGAAAAACAATGCAGAAATTTGTCAGAGAAGTTTAACAAAGAGATTGAAATAATAAAAAAAAAAATCCAGCAAATCCCGAAACTGAGAAATATTATTTGTTGAACTGAAAAATTCATCAGAGGCTCTCAACAGCAGAATGGATCAAGCAGAGGAAAGAATCAATGAGCTTAAAGACAGGCTGTTGAAACTACTTAGAGGAGAAAAAAAAAGAATGAAATGTGCCTACAAGATATAGAAAAGTATCACAAAAGAGAATTGTTGGTGTTCAAGAGGGAGCTGAGCAAAAGCAATGGTTAGAAAGCTTTTTGAAAGGAATAATAACAGAAAACTTTCAAAACTTGAGAAAGACATAAATTTCCAGGTACAGGAAGGCCAGAGATCGCCAAATATATTAAACCCAAATAAAACTACCCCAAGACATGTAACAATCGGACTCACAAAGTTAATAAATACAGTAAAAATGAAAAGCAACAAATTGAAGCATACTACAAGAGAAAACCACTGAGCCACAAAGGAAGACAGGAAGAAAGGAAGAGAAGACATGCAAAATAACCAGAAAATAAGTAACAAAGTGGCAACAGTACGTCCTTACCTATCAGTGGTAACATTGAATGTAAATGGATTAAACTCTCCAATTAAAAGGCTGGGCATGGTGGCTCATGCCTGTAATCCTAGTACTTTGGGAGGCTGAAGTGGGAGGATTGTTTGAGGCCAGGAGTTCCAAAACCAGCTAGGGCAACATAGTGAGACCATCTATACAAAAAATAAGAAAAATTAGCCAATTGTGTTGGCACATTCCTATAGTCCCCAGCTACTCAGGAGGCTGAGGCAGGAGGATTGCTTCAGCCCAGGAGTTTGAAGCTGCAGTGAGCTATGATGATGCCATTGCACTCTAGCCTGGGCAACAGAGAAAGATGTGTCTCAAAAAAACAAAACAAAACAAGGATGGAAAGTGGCTGAATGGATAAAGAAATAAAACCCAACCTTATGCTGCCTATAAGAAACCCACTTCATCTATAAATACACACATTGATTGACTGAAAGAGAAGGGATGGGCCGGGCGTGGTGGCTCACGACTATAATCCTAGCACTCTGGGAGGCCGAGGCAGGTGGATCGTTTGAGCTCAGGAGTTCGAGACCAGCTTGAGCAAGAGGGAGACCTCATCTCTACTAAAAATAAAAATAAATTAGCTGGACAACTAAAAATATATGTAGAAAAAATTAGCCGGGTATGGTGGCGCATGCCTTGTAGTCCCAGCTACTCGGGAGCCTGAGGCAGTAGGATTGCTTGGGCCCAGGAGTTTGAGGTTGCTGTGACCTAGGCTGACACCACGGCACTGTAGCCTGGGCAACAGAGTGAGACTGTCTCAAAAAAAAAAAGAAGGAATGGAAAAAGATGTTCTATACTAATGAAATCCAAAAAAAGAGCAGGAGTAGCTATACATATATCAGATAAAATAGACTACAAAGACTGTAAAAAGAAACAGAGGTCACTATATGATGATAAAGGGGTCAGTCCAGCAATAGAATATGTTATAAATATCTATGCACCCAACATAGGAGCACGCAAGTATGTAAAGCAAACATTCATAAATCTAAAAGAACAGCTAGACTGCAATACCAAATAGTAGAGGACTTCAACACTCCACTCTCAGTAACAAACGTATCTAACAGAAAATCAACAAAGCATTGGAGTTAAACTACATGCTAGACCAAATGGGCCTAACATTTACAGGACATTTCACCCAAGTGCTACAGAATACCTATTCTCATCAGCACATGGAACATTCTCTAGAATAGATAATATGTTAGGCATCAACTTCTTTGAATTCAACAAATTCAAAAAAGTTGAAATCATATCAAGTTATTTGTTCTGACCACAATGAAATAAAACTAGAAATCAATAACAAGAGGAACCTTAGAAACTACGCACACACACGTGAAAATTAAACATGCTCCCAAACAATCAATGGGTCAATGAAGAAATCAAGAAGGAAATTAAAATTTCTTGAATCAATGAAAATAAAAATACAATATACCAAAATCTACAGAATACAGAAAAAGTAGGGCTAAGGGAAATTTATAGCAATAAATATCTACATCCAAAAAGTAGAGTCTGGGCATGGTGGCTTATGCCTGTAATCCAGCACTTTGAGAGGCTGAGGTGGGAGGATCACTTGAGGCCACAAGTTCAAGACCAGCCTGGGCAACATAGCAAGACTCCATCTCTATGAAAAATTTAAAAATTAGCCAGGCATGGTAGTATGCACCTGTAGTCCCAGCTACTGAGGAGGCTGAGGTGGGAGGATCGCTTGAGCCCAGGAGTTCAAGGTGGCAGTGGGCTATGATACCACTGCACTCTAGCCCAGGCAACAAAGGGAGACCTTCTCTCCAAAAAAGAAAAAAAGGACAGGCAACAAAAGCAAAAATAGAGAAGTGGGTTTGCATCAAGCTAAAAACCTTCTGTACAGCAAAGGAAACAATTAACAAATTGAAGAGACAACCCACAGAATTGAAGAAAATATTTTCAAACTATCCTTCTGTCAAGAGATTAATAACTTGAATATATAAGGAACTCAGGGAGAGGGCAGGAGAGGATAGGAGAAAACCTACCTAACGGGTACAATGAACACTGTCTGGGTGATGGGCACATTTACAAACCCTGTCTCAAGCATAACACAATTGGTACATGTAACCAAAAACATTTGTACCCCCCGTAATATTTTGAAATAATTTTTTAAAAAGGAACTCTAGCAAAAAAATCAAATTTTAATAATAGGTGAAAGATCTGAACAGACATTTCTCAACAGAAGACATACAAATGGCCAACAGGTATATGAAAAAGTGCCCAGTGTCACTAATCATCAGAGAAATGTAAATCAAAACTACAATGAGCTATCTCACCTCAGTTAAAGTGGCTTTTATCAAAATGGGAATAATAACAGATGCTGGCAAAGATGTGGAGAAAGGGGAACCCTCATACTCTGCTGTTGGGAATGTAAAGTAGTGCAGCAACTATGGAAAACAGCATGGAGGTTCCTCAAAAAACCAAAAACTACTATATGATCTAGGGATTCCACTACCAGATATGTATCTAGAAGAAAGGAACTGAACATATACAAGAGATATCTGCACTCCCATGGTTTTTGCAGCACTATTCACAATAGCCAAAATATGGATGCTCATTGGTACACATCAGTGGATGAATGGATAAAGAAATGTAATACATATACACACACACACAAGTGAATATTATTCGGCCGTAAAAACAAAATTAAATCCTGTCATTTGGAGCAACATGGATGGAACTGGAGGTTATTATGTTAAATAAGCCAAGCACAGAAACACAAATATTGTATGTTCTCATTCATATGTGGGAGCTAAGAAAGTGAATCTTGTTATGATAGAGAGTAAATTGGTGGTTTGCTAGAGGTCAAGAAGAGTAGAGGGGAGCAGAGGGGAAGAGAGGTTGATTAATGGATAAGTCCTAGTGTTAGATAAATCAGTAGAGCAACTAGTAAACAATAATCTTTTGTACATTTCAAAGTAGCTAGTAGAGAATAATTTGAATGTTTCCAGCACAAAGAAAAGATGAATGTTTAGGGTGATGCATATATATCCTAATTGCTCTGATTTGATTATTACATACTACATGAATGTTTCAAAATATCACGTGTACCCCCAAAATATGTACATCTATTATGTATCAATTTAAAAAAAGAAATGCAGTGATGTCCTCCAGTCTGAGGGGAGGCTGGGCCCTGGGGTCCCCAGTGCTTTGCCCCTCTAACTATCTGCCTGACTGGGGTGATGGACAAACAGATGACCACAGGAAGGAGAATGAAAAAAATTTGGAAAGGAGATAAATTTATCACTATTTGCAGGTTTTATGATTTATATCTAGAAAATTCTAGAGAACAAATGAAAAACTGTTAGAAACAAAAGAGAATTTAGTAATGTGGCTGGATGCAAATAGTAATATGAAAATGTTTTAAATTAAAAAATTAATTTAAAAATTAATAGCTTTTCTATATACAAACTACCAATGAGACAGTATACTGGGAGAAAATATCCCAATTATATTGAGGGGGAAGGTAAAATACCTAGACTAATAATTAGAAATAAACTTAACAATTGTGAAAGCAATGTAAAGAAGCCTTTAAACAAGAATAGAGGATACAAATAGAAATTGAACAAAAGGGAAAGGCATACTTGTTCTTTTTTAGGAAAACTCAATATTATAAAGAAGTTGGTTCTTCCTAAATTAATCTATAATTTAAATACATGTGTGGACAAGATTTTTTTTTTAACTAGATAAACTGATTCTAGAGTTCACATGCAGACCTACTCAAGAAAAGTCCGAAAAAAGTAATGAGAAGAGACTAGAGTTCCCAGATTTCAAAAATAGTGTAAACCTTAAGGTAGTGGCCCATAAATAGAGTCCAGAAATGTACTCAGGTCTGTAAGGAGAAATTTGATTATTTCATGTAGCAGAGAAAAGATATGCTTTTCAATAAATCATACTGGGATACATGTGGTAGCAACCTGGAAAAAACCTACTTTGATCCCTTTCTCATTCCTTAGACTCAAAATAATTCTAGCTGAAACAAATATTTTAATATAAAAAATGAAGGCTGGACACAATGGCTTACAACTGTAATCCTAGCACTCTGGGTGTCTGAGACAGGAGGATCATTTGAGCTCAGGAGTTCAAGACCAGCCTGAGCAAGAGTGAGACCCCATCTCTCCTAAAAATAGAAAAACTTAGCCAGTTGTGGTGGTGAGTGCCTGTAGTCCCCACTACTCGGAAGACTGAGGCAGGAGGACCTCTTGAGCCCTGAAGTTTGCAGTTGAGGTGAGCCAACATGATGCCACTGCACTCTAGCTGGGGTGACAGAGCGAGACTTTGTCTCAAAAAAGAAAAATAAAGACATGAAAATACTGGAATAAGTCATAAGATAATTATTTTTAAAATCTCAGATTAGGGAAGTCCTTTCAGTATGACATAAATCCTAGAAGCCATAAAAGAAAAGACTGACAAACTGCGAATGCATAGAAAATTTTAAAAAATTATATAGAAAGCATCAGTAAGAAAACCAAAAGACAAATGACTCTCTGGGGGAAAATGAACATACATATATAAATTTAGGAATGGGAAGAGTGGCTGCTTCTGGGAGGCTGTGAGAATGGGAAGGAGACATTTTACTTATTGCATATTCTTATACCCTTTGAATTTTAAGTAATAGGTACTTCTTGGAAAAAATAGAGAAAACTCCCCAGTGTCCAGAAATAAAAACTATCAACCTTTTGACTCACTTTTTTCATTTCATTCTCTATAATTCTTTTATACTCCATTCATTCAGCACATATTTACCAGATGCCCCTGTGAACCGGGCATCATTCTATGCCCTGAGGATATAGCAATAGAAAGAAAGATCAAGCCCCTACCTATTCTAGGTCCTTTCTATTTCCAGGTACATTTCAGGATCAG
This sequence comes from Lemur catta, assembly GCF_020740605.2. Lineage (NCBI taxonomy): Eukaryota > Metazoa > Chordata > Mammalia > Primates > Lemuridae > Lemur > Lemur catta. The sequence continues at coordinate 4,020,557 of NC_059133.1, forward strand.
CTTTTTAATTGCTATTTTTAAAAAACTGCTAGGATTTTGATTGCAATTGCATTGAATTTATAGATCAATTTGGGAATAAGTGACATCAACACTACTGATCGATGAGCACCCTATCTCTATTTATTTAGATTGTCCTTAATTTCTCTCATTAATGGTTTTTAGCTTCAGCATACAGATTTGTGCATATTTTGTTATACTTATTCTTGAGTACTTCTTATCTTTATGCTATTGTAAGTGGAATTGTTAAATTTCAATTTAAAATGTTTTTTTGGTAGTATACTGAAATAAAATTGGTTTTTATAAACTGACCTTGTATCCTGAAACCTTGCTAAACTTATTAGTTCTGGTAGCTCTTTTGGGAATTCCTTAGGATTCTTTACCCAGATAATCATATTGTCAGTGAATAAAAAGTTTTATTTCTTCCTTTTCAATTAATATATTTTTACCTCTTTTTCTTGCTTTATTGAACTAGGTAGGACTCCAATACAGTGTTGAATAATAATGGCAAAAGCAAATATCTTGCCTTATTTCCAGTCTTAGGGGCAAAGCAGTCAGTCTTTCATGGCTAAGTATGCTATTAATTTTAGGGTGCCGTTTATCAGGTTGAGGAAGTTTCCTTCTATTCATACTTTACAGAAACTTTTTATCATGACTGAATATTCAGTTTTGCCAAATACTTTTTCTGTTATCTATTGAGATAATTGTATGATTGGGATTTATTTTTAGTTTATTAATATAGTAAATACATGTAGTAGTAATTTACACTGATTGATTTTAGAATGTTAAACTATGTTGCATACCTAGGATGAACCCAACTTGGTAATGATGTGTTATCCTTTTCATATATTTTTGGATTTGATTTATTAAAATTTTATTAAAGACTTTTACATCTATATTCATGAGGGTAATGATCTATAGTTTTCTTTTCTTGTAATGTCTTTATTACATTTTGGTATCAGGGTAATGCCAGATCCATAAAATGAGCTGGAATTGTCTCTCTTCTTTCTTGAGGGGTTTGTGTAGAATTGGCATTGTTGCTTCCCGAAATGTTTGGTAAAATTTGCCAATGAAGCCATCTGGGCCACCCACCTTTCTTTCGGGAAGGTTTTTAACTACAAGTTAAGTTTCCTTAAGAGATATAAGGCTATTCAAGGGTATCTTTTTTCTTTTTACTTTGGTAGTTTGTGTCTTTTAAAGAATTGGTGTTTTTTCTGAGATGTCAAACTTACTAGCATAACGTTATTCATAATTTTCTCTTTATCCTTTTTAAGGCTTGTAGGATCTGTACTGATACACTTTCATTCCTAATATTGGTGATTTGTCTTATTTCTTTCCTCCTTGATGTCTAGCTAGAAGTATCTCAATTTTATTGATCCTTCCTAACACCAGCTCTTGGTTTTATTGATTTTCTCTATGATTTTCTGTTTCCGTGTTATTGATTTCTGTTGTTTGTTATTTCTTTCCTTCTACTTATTTAGGTTTAATTTACTCTTCTTTTTCTAGCTTTCTTAAGATGAAAGTTTGCAGTATATATTTTAGACTTCTCTTTCCAATACAAGTATTTCAAACTATTTATTTCCCTGTAAATACTGTTTAAGCTGCATCCCTCAATTTTTGGTATGTTATATTTGCATTTTTATTCCATTCAAAATATTTTCTAATATCCCTTGTGATTTTTTTCAGACTCAGGAGCTGATTAGAAGTGTGCTATTTAATTTACCAGATATTGGCAGGAAAAGGGTGTTTCAGATATCTTTCTGTTACTGATTTTTAATTTAATTCTATTGTTGTAAGGAATATATTCTACATTATCTCAGTCTTTTCAAACTGCTTAAGGCATTTTTTTATGGCCTAGCATGTAGTCTGTCTTAGTGAATGTTCCATGCACACTTGAAATGAATGTGGATTCTACTGTTGGATGGAGAGTTCTCTAAGTGGCAGTTAGACCAGGTTGGTTGGTGTTACTCAAGTCTTCCATGTACTTACTGATTTTCTGTCTAGTTGCTCTAGCAGTCACTAAGAGAAGAGTGTTGGAAATTTCCAAGTACACTTTTGGATTTGTCAATTTCTTCATTGAGTTCTGTCAGATTTTACTTAATGTATTTTCAAACCTTGTTATTAGGTGCATACATATTTGAAATCATTATATCTTTAGATGAATTAATCCCTTTATCATCATAAAATGCCCCCCTTTTTGACTCTGTCATATTCCTTCTGAAGTCAATTTTGAACTTACATAGACTTTCTCTCTAAAGAGTTCTATCTATCACAGTGTTTATTGAGGTTCTTATAAGAATCCAACTAGAATTATAATCAAGATTGTATTGGATTGCTGGGCATGGTGGCTCATGCCTATAATCCTAGCACTCTGGGAGGCCAAGGAGGGTAGATTGTTTGAGCTCAGGAGTTCGAGACCAGCCTGAGCAAGAGCAAGACCCCATCTCTACTAAAAAAATAGAAAGAAATTAGCTGGATGACTAAAAATATATAGAAAAAATTAGCTGGGCATGGTGGTGCATGCCTGTAGTCCCAGTTACTCCGGAGGCTGAGGCAGGAGGATCGCTTGAGCCCAGGAGTTTGAGGTTGCTGTGAGCTAGGCTGACGCCATGGCACTCTAGCCTGGGCAACAGAGCAAGACTCTGTCTCAAAAATAAATAAATAAATAAAGATTGTATTGGATTGATAGATTTATTTGGGGAGAAGTAATATCTTCAAAATATTGTCAACCCATCTAAGAACACAGAATGTCTCTCCATTTATTCTAATCAACTATATCCTTTATTAGAATTTTAAAGTTTTTTTCTGTAGAGATCTATGTGTTCTTATTAATGCCTAGATATTTTATAGGTTTTTTTTCTTGTCAGTAGTATCTATTTTTATGGTATTTTTCTAGTTGGTGTCTACTGGTGTAAAAAAATGGTCTCAAATTTTAGATTGATCTAACATCTGATAACTTTGCTAAATCCTCTTATTACTTCTAGTAGCTTACCCATTGTGTATTCTAGGTATTAAATTTGAGATGTCTGTGACATCCAATTGGAGGTGTAAAATGGGTAGTTGAATATACAAGTTAGGGGTTCAAGGGAGAGGTCTAGGCTGGAGATAACAAATTTTGGGATTATGGTATACAAATGGTACTTAAAATCATGTGATTGTGTGGTGTAAGAGCACCAAGGGAAAGAATGTGGATAGAAAAGAGAAGTGATCCCACAAGATGATAGCAAGTTGAGGAGATGAGAAAGAAACATTAAAGAAGCAGCCAGTGAGGGGAGAGGAAAGCCAGAGTAATGTGGTGTCCTAGAGCCAAGAGAAGAAGTGTTTCACTCATACACAGTCTGTATGTCTGCCTCCTGCAGCAGAAATAAATCCCCTCTGGTTCTTAACTTCTCCTACAGGCAGTGTGGTCAGAGGTTAAGAGCAGGGATTCTGTTGCCCCCCTCTCTGAGTGTGTCATGCCTGGCTCTACTACATCTAAGTCGGTGGGCTTGGGCAAGTTACTTAACTCTCTGTGCCTTGGTCTCATCTGTTAAGGATAATGGTATTACTGACCTCATAGAGTTTAACAATTTAAGTGAGTTAATTCATGTAAAAGTTTTTATAACAGTGTCAGCCATATAGTAACCTCTTATTAAATATTATTTTTTATTATTATGGTTGTTTTTGTATCAGCAGTATCTATCACAATATCTGATACAGTTAGTGCTTAAAAATATTTCTTGAACAAATGATTTTGTTAGCAAGGTATGTGAGGGAGAGAGGTTAGAAAGGATGAGCTACAGTTGATATTGGAATTCTTTATGAGGAGTTTATGAAGCTGGCAAAGTAGCAAAGTGCATCAGGAAGGAACATGTTCTTAAATTCCCATATATGGTGTTTATATATGAATAGCTATTTGAAAGGACTAATAAGAAAAATGCATAAACTTAAAGAAAAAATAGGGGAGGAACCCTACAGATTATAAAAGATCTAAGAAGCATATCACCCATATGCAATATGTAGATCCTGATTCTATCAACCAGTTATTTTTTTAATGTAATGAGGAAATGTGGCAGTGATAGCAATGTGATATTAAGGAATTACCATTTTTTAGCTATAATAGTTCATGGTTTTGAATTAAAGGTCACTTCACTTTTAGAGATACATACAAAAATATTTACAGATGAAATTACAGGATGTCTGGAATTTGGTTCAAATAATCCAGTGCTGGGGAGGGGCAATGAGTGGGGTTATAGATGAAATGAGAATGACCATGAATTGATAATTATTAAAGTTGAGTGAGAGCTACATGGGGGTTCATTATAGTATTCTACTTTTATATTTGTTTGAAATTTCCCATAAGAAAACAAATTTTTTTTAAAAGCACTCTGTTTACCACTTGTTATGCTTGACTTTATTATACTAGATTAGAATTTGAAAAACAAAAAACTCGTCTTAATGTTCAACTTGAGTATAGTCGCAATCAGCTGAAGAAGAAATTAAGTAAGATCAACACGTTAAAAGAAACTATCCAGAAAGGTAGCGAAGACATTGATAACCTAAAGAAGGTAATTAGTAATGGGTGGCTGAAGTGCCTCTTCATTGAAATTGACTTCCTTCATTGAATAAACCTGTGTTGAGCTCCTGACGGGTCCTGACGGTGATAGAAGGGGTGGGGGCAGATTTAAGAAATAAAGTAAAATCAGCAGAGCTTTGTGAATTACTGAATGTTGAAGTGTGAGGGAGGGCAAGAGAGGGGTGCCACGGATGACTCTGGGTTCTAACTTGGGTGATTGGTGGATGGGAGCAGCAAGTTGAGGAGGGAAAATTCTGGACCTGTGGAGTTTAAGTTGCCTATGTGTTGTCTAGATAGCAATTTCCAGCAGGCAGTTAAAAAGTATGTAGATACTAGGAGAAGTCTAGGCTGGAGATTTAGATCCAGGAGTTGCTGGTTTATGGGATTAAATTGAAACCATATGAGAATGGTTGCAACTCCCTGGCAGGGAGGCAAGCAGTGAAGAGGAGCAGAGCAGCGATGGGACTCTGGAAGGTGGTCAGTCAGCTTAGGAGGAGAGCCAGAAGAGGTGGTATCCTAGAAACCCCGGAGTTTCAGGAAAAAGGAAGTAATGAAAGCTGTCAAAAAGGTAAAGTCTAGAAAATGTCTGATATTGCCAATTAGAGCTCATAAGAGCAAGAACACTTTCACTGGACAATGGGAATAGAAGTCAGATGGCAGTGAGCTGAGGAATTAATCCAAAATGAAGGACAAAGGTAGATAGTGATCACCAGTTTCTAAAAAGTGTAGAATGAGAGTGGGCCACAATCTATGACGGAGGTTCAAGGTTCAAGCAGCACACAGGATGAGATGTTTTCTCTTGGAATGACTGGTTTGGTTTTATTCATTATAAAATAATCTATTGACCTTATTAATATAAAAGATGGTAAATCTACAATACAAACTCTCTCTGTTCAGGCTGAAGAAAACTGTCTTCAAATTGTGGATGAACTTATGGCGAAGCAGCAGCAGCTTAAGGACATATTTGTCACTCAGAATTCCAACACTGAGAAAGTTCAAACTCAAATTGAAGAGGAACGAAAAAAACTTTTGGCTGTTGATAGGTAATCAAGAATTCATCAGTTTGAAAGACCTAGTCAGAGTTTTAAACATGTATATTATTAATTTGAAATTCATTATATGAAGTTATATTTGAATATGTATTGCTCTTGGTCCCACATCATACCTTTTAAACATCCTAATTTGAAGGAAAACCAAGAGAGGTGGTTAGCTGTTTAGAGCAAATAGTTCTTTTCAGTAGATGAAAACATGAGTCTGTATAGTGAGTACCTTACTTACCTTAATCCCCTTTGATACTGGTATCTTCCTGTTGTACAGAAATTCCCTCTAGTCTGTTTGTGCAACATAGCATAGAAGGTAAGGGGGTAGAAACTGGAGCCACACTGCTTGGTTTCATATCCCAGCTCTGCTACTTACACAGCATACCTTAATTTCCTCATCAGTAATGGAAATAGTAATAGTGTGTACCAACAGAATAGTTGTAAGGATTAAATGAGTTACTATTCATATGGCACTTAGAACAGTACCTGGCACAAGATAAGCATGTGTTTTTGCCAGATTATGATGAGGACACTTTGAATCAGCTGGTGTATACCAAAATAATGCCTGCTTTCTTGTCAAGCATCATGATTTACACAATTGTAAATGATCAGATGAAATGAGCACTTTGTTTTTGCTCAGCCTCTTGGCATTTCACAATTTTCCTCACTGTCCAAAAATCATCAGTGTTTCAAGATATAGCCAGAAAGTTCTTTATCTAAGATTTTTGAGTGGAATTTTTTTTAGTCTTGTATTTAGAGAGCCTCTTTTCCCCCTTCATATTCTTGAAAACCATATAGTTCTTAATTTCTTCTTCTTTTTTTTGGAGGAGTCGTCTTTCTAGATGTGCTTTAAAATTCCACATAATTTCCATTGGTAAAACTCCAAGGCCTCATCTTGAGGTAGAAGGCATTACATTACTGGTGGTGGCAGTAAAGAAACTTTAGATTATTAGGTGTGTAATGACTTTCCTGGCAAGACATTTCTCTTGCTAAGAGACTTTCTCTTGGTTTGAGGTTCTAAAATATAGAGCTTATATCTGAGGGATAAATGCAGCTTGAAAAATTGTACAGATTTAAAAATAAACTAGGAAAGTACTATGTCTTTGCTAGTCCTGATTAAAGCAGTAATAATGTTTATTAGTAAAAAATGCTCCCTTAGATTAACTAATTACATTCATGGTCTTTCTCAGGACTGTTAATTAAATTACAAGCATCAATAAGAGACCTCTAGAATTTATAGCATTCACAAGAAAAAATAATTCTTTTTTCATGAGTTTATAACATACATTTTTCTTCCTTAGTGCAATGTTATATAACGAATAAAATCATTTTATCATATCTGTGTATTTACAGGGAAGTGGGAAAGTTGCAAAAAGAAGTTTTAATCATTCTGACATCTCTTGAACAGAAACGATTAGAGAAGCATAACTTGCTACTTGATTGCAAAGTTCAAGACATTGAAATAATTCTTTTGTTGGGGTCACTGGATGACATCATTGAAGTAGAGGTATTCTAGCAGATTAAAAAATATGTGCAGCTATGTGGAACTTAATGCAATGCCCTTTGCTTATTCTTCCTCTTGTCTTGAAAGACATCTCCTAGTAGGGAAAAAGGACAAAATGACTGTCATCCCAGAGAACTAGGCATGTCATTCAATTCTCTTCTTGTTAATCCACATTTCTTGAGGTTCACAGAATGAACCAGTGTTTCTTACCTATATGTTAGATACCCAAGAGAAATCAGAGAATTAAAGGTGTTGGAGTGGCCAGGCGGGGGCCTCATGCCTGTAATCCTAGCACTTTGGGAGGCTGAGGTGGGAGGATTGCTTGAGATCAGGAGTTTAAGGTTGCTATGAGCTAGGCTGATGCCGCAGCACTCTAGCCCAGGTGACAAAGCAAGACTCTGTCTCAAAAAAAAAGAAAAAAAGCTGTTGGAGTTAAGAACATTTTTTGCACAATGAACCACAGGCAGTATGCAAGTCACCTGCCAGCAGGAGCAGTTCCCTGTACTCTCATAACATTTTGCATAATGTGTGGAGGGATCTTGCTCTGCACCTTCGCCAACTGTGTTGAGGTAGTTCTCAGAAGAAACACTCCCTACTGAGTATCTCCAGGTGGTGAGAGTGTGGGGCGAGGTAAGAATGGACACCCAAGAAGTCACAAGACAAAACCAAGGCCTAAAACTAATGGTTGACATTCCTTGTTGGCCTTCTTTCTTTCTTTTTCACCACACTTGTATTATACGGTACAGTTTAGATTGGTTGGAAGTACAGTTGTCCTTTGGTATCCATGGGAATTGGTTCCAGGACTTTGTGGATACCAAAATTCTCGGATGCTTAAGTCCTCACATCAAATGGCATAGTTTTGGCATATAACCTATGCACATCCTCCCACCTACAGGCATACCTTGTTTTATTGTGCTTCACCTTATTGCACTTCACAGATAGTTTATTTTTTACAAATTGAAGGTTTGTGGCAACACTTTGTCGAGAAAGTCTGTTAGTATAAATTTTCTAACAGCATATGCTCTTTTCTGTGTCCGTTTCACATTTTGGTAATTCTCACAATATTTCAAACTTTTTTATTATTATTATATCTGTTACAGTGATCTGTGATCAGTGATCTTTGATGTTACTACTGTAGTTGTTTTGGGGCAGCACATACCATGTCCATATCAGACAGCAGATTTAATCGATAAATGTTATATATGTTCACATATTTTTCAGATGGGAACTGAAGCAGAAAGTACCCAGGCAACAATTGATATCTATGAAAAAGAAGAAGCCATTGAAGTAGACTACAGCTCTCTAAGAGAGGATTTGAAGGTAATCAAAAGATTTCTGTTATGACTAACTCACAGTAATATTGACTATTTAAATACTGCAGAATCATTTTTACATGATAGAGTGTAAATTTTTAAAGTAGATTTCCTAATGGTTTTTGAAGAAATATACAAAGGAAAAACTTCTGACACCAAATATGTGGGTCCCTTCCACACCAAGCAGTTCTCTAATTATTTGAACACCAACTGGGTATCCTACAATTCACTTCAATTCTGACACTGTCTACCTGAAGTTAGCATCAGACCCCACAAGTTGAGGGCTCAGTCCCACAGACTGCCCGATCTTTAGATGCCAATAACAAGTCCAGGCCTCCTGTACTTCTGGCAAACTGGCTATAAATCAGCAGTTCCTTCTTGGATTTGATAATTTGCTAGAATGTCTCACAGAACTCAGGGGAATGCTTTATTTACATTCACCCGTTTATTATAATGGATATAACTCATCGAACAGCCAAATGGAAAAGATGCATAGGACCAGGTATGGAGAAGGGTTCATGGCCTCTCTCATACCCTCTCCAGGCATACCACTCTCCCAGTATCCCTGTATGGTCACCAACCCAGACGCTCTTCAAACCCCATTGTTTAGGGATTTTTATGAAGGCTTCTTCACAAAGCCATGAGTGATTGAATCATGGGCCATTGGTGATTGAAACTCAGATCGTCAGCCTCTCTAAGGTGGGTGCTGAAAGTTCCAGCCCTCTAATCACATGGTTTGTCCCTCTGGTGACCAGTCCCCATCTATTAAGAGCTCATTAGCATAAATGCAGGTATGATTTAAAGGGGCTTATTATGAATAACAAAGGATGTTCCTCCCACCCCTACCACTCAGGAAGTTCCAAAAGTTTTAGGAGCTCTGTGCCAGGAACAGGGACAAAAACCAAATATAAATTTATTACTATATCACAGTATCACAAAATAGCAGTAAATAGGTTGCTTTTTAAAGAGTTTATATCAGCATTTCTAACTTCTTTTTGTAGAGCACTAGTACCATGAAATGTCTAGCCAAAGAAGTGACAACCCAAATTAAGTGAGGCAAAGATCTCAATCAGTGGAGGTTTATTAAGCCAAAGTTTGAAGACGTGCCTGAGGAACCATCTGTGACCTGTGCTCTCTGAAAAGAGATTTGAGAACTCAGTTTTTAAAAGGATAGGGCATACAGAAAGAAAAAAAGGAGGAGGGGGGTGGGCAGTGAGACAAATGGTTACATTCTTGTGAGACATTAGTGTCCAGGAAATCTACATTTTACCTAAGATAAGGTGTATGCTTGAAGAGAAAAAGAGAGTGAAGGATGCATCAATTGTGCAGATGTCCCTGGGTGGAGGGAAGAGTGATTGATCTTCTCTTATCTCTGTTCAGCACCTGGGAAGATAAACTTGTAATCAACATTTGTATGGAATAGAACAGACTTTAGTTTTAGGAGTTAGACTTAGCTTGCAGGCTTTAAGTTATAATTTGCATGACCTTGTTTATGAGAGGCCAGCAAGAAGTTTCCTTAGGAATGATCTCTGGGGGCAGCCCTTGTAGATGCCTGAGGCCTTTTACCTTTCTGTGGGGATCTGGCTAATGCACAATGTTAGTAGCAGCTGTTCATGTGGAAGCGGTGTTACATGACTCAGCCTCCTGGCTTGACCTTCCCTTGTGCATAAAGAGTTGGGGGTGGGCCTGAGATTTTTATTTTCCTTTACAGAAGAAAAGTTTCTGTGGTCATCTAGTTTCTGAGAAAGTCTATTTCTTTCTGTCTTGGAGATTCACAGTGAATGTTAAAGTCTTTGAGAAGTCCTACAATAAACGAAAGTAACCAACTACTCCAGCACCCTGGATTTGCCCTGTCAGTGTCCCGATGCAGTAACCTTACCAGGCACCCTCTCCCAGAGTACTGTAGGCGATATTGTGCCAAACCCTTCACAGCTGCAGAACACAGACCTCAAATACAACTGTAATTTAATTCAGTTTAATTTATTTTGGTCCCTTTAATTGAGCAGCTCTGGCTCTATTTCTCAGTTATCCCTGTTGCCATTCATTTCCCTGTGTGTTGGCTTCATGGAAGCTGCTTCTCTCCTGAGGGCAGAATGACTGCAGCCATTCTTGGCTTTCCAGCCACGGAGAGGCTGCCTTTTATATGGTGCTGTTCTAAAGTTGAAGAAAGGTTTTTCCTGCAAAGCCCCAGCAATTGTCCCCTCATCATAGTGGCCTGAATGGGGTCACATGCTCATCATTCCTGAACCAATCTCTGCTGGGGAAGGAGGATGGTGGATTTAGCCTTAGACCAAGCAGGCCCACCCCTAAGTGCATGGGATCCATAGGAAGAATTGGATCTGCCTGGTCTAACGCACATGCTGTGTTATTATAGAGAGTTGAAAATGGAGAATGGAGGCTGAGCAGCAATATCCATTGTAAGGTTTTTTTGGATTGGCTGGCGCCAGAGAAAGAAGGACAAGCAGAGTTGAAAGGGATAAGTAAAGAGGCTTTATTGGAGCGCTCCCGGGTGAGGGTAATGAGTCCCAAGAGAGGGACCCGGGAGAGGTTCTCAGGTCCCGGGGGAGAGGGGCCTGAGAAGTCGCACTGCCCAGAAGTCTTGTGTGGGCTTATATATGTTTTAGAGCTGGGGGATGGGGGTCTTTCGGGTCCGTTATGGTTTTAGGGTGGGTATTGAGAACTAGGAGGGGCTGGTGGTATGTATGGATTTCAGGAAGCGAGACCCTTAGCAGGGTAATCCATCCAGGTGTGGCTATTCTTTAACTTAGCTGGGCCTTGCAGGCATTGTTTTCGGCAGGTCTCGTGGGCTGCTTCTTTTTTTCATTAGGGAGGGGAGAGGTGCCCGCCACCAGCCTTACATCCACTGTATATTGTAATTTCTTACGTTGTTAATATACGTTGTTAGATTTGTTGGACCCTGGTTGTATTTATGGCATCTTTTGGCAATCAGAAATCTTTTCTGTAGTCTATTTAGTGCTTTCCCCTTTCCCTTTGTATTTAGAAAGTCCTTTCCCACCTCATTACCAACTAAATATTTATAAATATTCTTTCCTGTTTATGGTTTTGTTTTCATTTACCTGTATAATTCATCTGAAATGTATTTTAGTATATGGGATGAGGTAAGAATCTATTTTTAAAAAGGCACCCAGGTTAACCAGTTTACTCAACAGCATTTTTAAAATCTCCTCCCAGTGACTTAAAATGTCGCTTTTATCCTATATTAATTAGCCCCCCTCTGGGAGGTAAAAAAAAAAAATTTCCTGGAAGAGCATGCCTACAACACATTTTCTCTTCCCTCCTCACTTGAGTTAGTTCTGTTCATCATTCAGGTTTCAGGCTCAGTGTTACCCCCTCTAGCTGGACTGGATGCCCTCCCTCTGCCCCATAGTACCTATGCTTGCCCTATTAGAGGTCTTTCCACCCCATTGTAAAAGCCAGTTTATATTTCTGACTTCCTTGTGAGCTCTTTAAAGGCAAAGACTAAATAGTTTCCATCATTGAATCTTCAGTGTAATACATAGTAGATGATCAGTATTTTTTAATGTGCCAGTGAATTAAGGTGATGTATGAACTGTTGCTTTTTAGCCAGATTAGGACTTAAGGAGTTAAAACATGTTCCGGGAGAGCAGCATCTACAACACTGGAGCCATGAAAGAGTACAGGCAACTTAGGAAGCTACAAATATTACAGCATCACTGTACCTCCAGGCTCAGTGAGGGCTTCAGGGAGGGAAGGAGTGGATGGAGAGGGAGCCACTGGGTTCCTGATGTTGAAAGGCCCTGTGTGTATGCCTTACCTTAGCAGTTTGGATGTAATGGCATGCCAATCAGTGTTGTTCTTTGCCAATAATAGGCTCTACAATCTGATAAAGAAATTGAGGCCCACCTTAGGCTCCTACTGCAGCAAATAGCATCCCAGGAAGATGTTCTGTTGAAGACAGCAGCCCCAAACCTGCGAGCACTGGAGAACTTAAAGACTGTCAAAGACAAGTTCCAAGAATCTACAGATGGTGAAATTGTTTAGTTGTTAACAAGATTATATTCATGGGTGTTTTGATTTTTTAAACACTTGACAATAGTCCCTCCTGGATTGTGCCTTTTCAAATTATATATCTTTTCCTCTGTTGTCTTATATTAACATGTACTTTTAATACTACATCACTAATTGCTCCCATTTTGAAAAGTGTTCTGCTTTAATTTAAAACATTTATTGGCTGAGCCTGGTGTCTCACACCTGTAACCCCAGAACTTTGGGAGGCTGAGGTGGGAGGATTGCTTGAGCCCAGGAGTTTGAGACCAGCCAGAGCAACATAGTGAGACCTTGTCCCTACAAAATACTTTTAAAAATTAGCCAGGTGTGACACACACCTATAATGGCAGCTACTAGGGAGACTGAGGTGGGAGGATCGCCTGAGATCATGAGTTTCAGGTTGCTGTGAGCTGTGATCACACCGCTACACTCCAGCCTGGGCAATAGAGTGAAATCCTGTCCTAAAAACAAAACAATAAAACAAGTTTATTGGTTATTTTAGAACGTATGTATATTTTCATACCAGAAAAATAGGCATACTAAATATTCTGTCAGAACTTATCATTATTATTTAGAAATTAGCCCTATTAGAAAAGGGGGCTCATCAATCCTCAGAACCATGCTCTTGGAGCTAAATTAATAGTTGAGGTATTCTGAAGGTAGATTTACTCAAGACAATCAAACTCAAAATCCAGTTTTGAAAATATTTCATGCTTTAAAGTTTGCATAAAAGAACTCCCTTAATGGTCTCCAAAATAAAGAATATTGATTCTCTTTTAGCTTTTGAGGCCAGCAGAAGAGAAGCCAGAATGTGTAGGCAAGAGTTTGAACAGGTGAAAAAAAGGAGATATGATCTTTTCAGCCAGTGTTTTGAGCACATCTCAGTCTCAATTGATCAGATCTACAAGAAGCTCTGCAGGAACAACAGTGCCCAAGTATGTATTTTTTCACCCCCAAATGCTAGCGGGAATTTTCTGTTATTGGTGGTGTGGCTTTTTTTTCCAGGTGGGAAATAAATAACCACAGCCACATTATTTAAGTGACTCACTTATGGGGCAAAGTCAGATGAAGGTTGGTTATCTAATGACCTGTGTTCTAGATCCCTTTCACTCTGCACTGGCCAGCCTGGACAAGTCTAAACCTCTCCAGGCCTGTTCCTTCATCTGAAAGTCAGTGGCTTAATTCATTTGGTTCCCAAGTTCTCTCCAGTTCTGAAACCCTGCTGTCTGGTGCTAATTTGGTTTTATAGAACCGTGGGCCTTTATGGTGAAGGAGGGACAGTGTAGGGGATGTTGGGAAGATGATTGATCTGTGAAGTTGGCCAGAGTAACAAAGGAGAGAGAAAGAACTAAAGGCAGGATTCAAATCCAGATGTGATAGTCCCTTTGCTATAATCACCCCCTTCCATTATCAGTATCCATAATTTCAGTAAAGTAAGACTGAAATAAACCCATTAACTCCTTGAGAATAAGGATTCATCCCTGTATCTATAGTACCTGGCCCATGATAGGTTCTCAGTAAATGTTTGATGAACAGACCAGTGAGTGAATTGAATGAAGACTGTTTTTTAAGACTGTGGTATGTGTTGCCAAGGTTTGAATGGCAGTCTGGTGAAAAGGCCTGATTCTCAGGTATGTTAGAATGTTTTCCTCCACCCTCTACCCAGACAACCCTATCATCTGTGCTTACATGTAGAACTAAATACATTATTTATAGGCATTGGTATTTTTCCATCAAAACTGAAGAAAACCTAACCAATAGACTATTTTGCAGTTAAACTCTGCTGCAACCCTAAGTTGAAATTTACTGCTTGCTTTTCTGATATTGCTAAATAAATGTGTTTCAGGCATTTCTTAGTCCAGAGAACCCTGAAGAACCTTACTTGGAAGGAATTAGCTATAACTGTGTGGCCCCAGGCAAACGGTTTATGCCAATGGACAATTTGTCAGGGGGAGAAAAGTGTGTGGCGGCCTTGGCCCTCCTGTTTGCTGTGCACAGGTAAGGTCGCAGCACGCTCCTCAGTGTGTATCAGGGCAGAAGCCAAGTGGACCTTCCTACAGATCTACCTGCTGTTTGTCTTTATTAACATTTAGCAAATGTGATATAAAACTATTTTCTTCAGCTAATTCATTTATGTTTTAGGCCTACAACAATTTAGACAGCAAATTTAAGAGAGAGTTCAATTTTTGACAGATTTTTATTCAATTTCTATTATCAATGGCTACTAATATTCCAGATTTATAGAAAAGAATGAAAAAAATTTGGAATTTCCAGATATGATATTGCCAAAAAACAAAAGCAACAAACCAAAAATACCCCAACTTGTATATTATTTTCCTGATTCATATTCAGAGATCTGCTGTTTAGTAAAGAATGTTAAGCAAAGTATTTCTTCTAAAAAAATAATTAACCTCCTTATTTCCACTGCTGATGGTGGCACTGTTTCTTTGTAAAATCAAGAAACAAAAAATTAACTAAAGTCAATTAACAATATAAGTCAATTAACATTTACAGCATTAGATGAAGATCTAAGGTATAGATGATACTGCCTGTTTCTATGACCAGGAATGTAAACATACAAGAGCTTGACAATTGTTTTTTCCTGGTCTCCACAAGGAAAAGGAATAGGCCACCACAGGAAAGGAAAAGAGACCATATGGCGAGGGGACTCTGGGAAAGCAGCAGGCTGCTCTGAACAAGTAATCAGAGCAGAACAGGATGGCCACTAGGTGGCACCCCTTCCATTTATTCAACAGATACCTGCTGAATACTTACTGTGTGCCAGGTGCTGTTGCAGGCACTGGGGAGATAGCTGTGGACAAAACAAAATAACTACCTCAAAGATCCTTAAGTTGAGGAACACAAATAATAAATAAGATAAATCAGTAAACTAATTCTCTAATATAGAGGATAAAACAAAAAAAAGCAGAGGATGGAGATAGTAAGTGGCAAGGAAGGGTCTGCAGTACTAAAGAGAGTCATCAGGGAAGGCCTATTTGAGCAAAGATTTGAAGGAATTAGGGGAGCAAGTCATGTGGATAGCTAAGGGAAGAATATTCTTAAACACAAGGAACAGCAGTGCAAAGGCCCTGAGGCCAGAGTGAGCTTGGCATGTATGGAGAATAGACCATGTAGCAGCGGCAGGCACAGGGCTAGGACACTGTTGTAACAATCAAGGTGAATGATGGTGAGCAGAAGGAATTTGAGCAATTTGCTAACAGAGAGATTGTGAGGTTTGAAGAAGGAGGTGGGGATGACTCCATGGGTTTTGGCCTAATAAAGTAGACTGGTAAGAGCTGCCATTAAGTGAGATGGAGAAGACCACAGAGGGAATAGGTTTGAAGGGGCAGGTGAGGAGTTTGGTTTTACGTGAGTTTGAGATGTATATTAGACACCCACATGAAATTGTTGAGTAAGCAGTTAGACATTTGAGGCAAGAGTTCAGGAGAGAGGTCAGAACTATTGATGGATGTTCAGAGATAGAAATATTGATACAAGTATGGGAAGTATGGGAGCCACCAATATTTGGATGATATTTAAAACTTGAGACCAGATGCATTCACCAAGGAACCTAAGTAGATATAATACAGCTCTGCACTTAGCCCTGAGGGCACTGCATTGTTGAAGAGTTGGAGAGATGGAGTTACCAGAAGAGGCCAGGTGCAGTGGCTCAACACCTATAATCCTGGCACTCAGGGAGGCCGAGGCGGGAGGATCACTTGAAGTCAGGAGTTTGAGACCAGCCTCTACAAGAGTGAGACCCCGTCTCTACTAAAAAATAGAAAGAAATTAGCCAGGCAATTAAAATGGAAAAAATTAGCTGGGAATGGTAGCACATGCCTATAGTCCCAGCTACTCAGGAGGCCGAGGTAGGAGGATCACTTGAGCCCAGGAGTTTGAGGTTGCTGTTAGCTAGGCTGACACCACAGCACTCTAGCTTGGAGCACTCTAGCCCAGGCGACAGAGTGAGACTCTTGTCTCAAAAAAAAAAAAAAACCAGAAGCAACTCAGAAGGAGCCGTGGGTGCAAGGGAAGTAGACCGTATCACCCCACAAGTCACAAAGTAGTGCTTCAAGGAGAAGGAAGTGACCAACCCCAAATACTCCTTACGTAGGTCACATAGGCTACACACTGATAACTGAGCACTGGATTTAAGAACATGGAGGTCATTTATTACAGACAAAAATACCCGAAAGAATGTGTTTTATTCATTCCAAATACTGTTAATCCTTTTGTCTAAGTCTTTGTAAAACAAATAGAAAATTGTAACTTACTTGATTATAATTTTTTTTCTAGTTTTCGGCCTGCGCCATTCTTTGTTTTAGATGAAGTGGATGCAGCCCTGGACAATACTAACATTGGCAAAGTAAGTTTCTTTCTGCTTTTAATTTTCAATAGAATGTTTACAATTCAAGGATCATGTTGCAGTCAGAGGCAGTTTTATCCTGAACAAACAGGGTTGTCAGACAAGCAATGAAAATTGCTGATTAAAAATCAATACTTTTGCTGGGTGTGGTGGCTCACGCCTGTAATCCTAGCCCTCTGGGAGGCCGAGGCGGGTGGATTGCTCAAGGTCAGGAGTTCAAGACCAGCCTGAGCAAGAGTGAGACCCCGTCTCTACTAAAAATAGAAACAAATTAGCTGTTCAACTAAAATATATATAGAAAAAATTAGCCGGGCATGGTGGCGCATGCCTGTAGTCCCAGCTGCTGGGGAGGCTGAGGCAGTAGGATCGCTTAAGCCCAGGAGTTTGAGGTTGCTGTGAGCTAGGCTGACGCCACGCCACTCACTCTAGCCCGGGCAACAAAGTGAGACTCTGTCTCAAAAAAAAAAAAAAAAATCAATACTTTTAAAATCTAAGCTAAATATCTAACAAGAAGATGATTTAGGGTAGTTTTCATTCAAGGTTTAGAGGACCCTCAAGAGTTGATGGGCAGTCAACACAGTGAGTCAGATGAGGGTCACTGCATTACCAACAGCATTACTACTGGCATAACTTGCTTCTCCCCAAATCTAGATACTCGGAATTAGAGGGTTGCTAATAGCAGGCCTTGTGGCAAATAGGTCTGTTTGGTCTTATGGATCAAATTAATTTCCAATAAAGTCTAAAAATTACATCTCTAAATAAAATTCAAAAGGAATTAAAGCATAAATTCTACCTTCCCAATTTTATCAAAATGTATCCAATTACTGTACTTGTACATGATGCTATTTTCAGTCTTTGAGGCAATGAAAGAACTAAGGAAACAGTTTCACTCTTGAGAGTTAAATCTTAGTCCTGAAAGATCAGTGAGTGGGTAAATATACAGAGCCCAGCCCTCAGCTCACACGGCTTGACTGTAACTAGATTGGATTTTGAAAGTAAGAATGGGGTCAGCCATGGAACATGAACCAAGGACAGAGGCAGACTGCCCGGGGGAGGGGTAGTTCTGGTACCACGGTCCTACTGCCATTTTTTGAGATGGATGAATCAGACTCTCCTGGTTCTGATTCCAGGACCATCCATCTTCCAGAAGTGACTGAGCTTTGCATTTATGGCTGCTCTGGTCATGCTGACAGATGTATCTCTCATTACTTATTTGTAAATCGGCATTCTGGTTTATATCTTGTGAGGCTGGTTAATGAGCCCACCCTGAGAGATGTTTTCAGTCTTACGGTGCTGCCCAGCAGGTTCTGCACCTCTGAAGCTGCCCTCCCTGATTTCTCGGAGTCTCAGGTGACATGCCTGAGTCAGGGGACATAGAGTAGCTACAGCCTGAGGGTACCTTCTAATGGCATCAGTGTAGTCTTTCAGCATTTCCCAAGTTGTATTCATCTAACCCAAATCTAAGGCCATTTTTAAGGTGGCACGGGATACACAAGAATATCCTATGAACTCCATACTCCCAAAACAGTCTGCCAGAGAGTTACAGTAACTGGAGGAAGAAAACGCAGAAGCAAAAGAACATCTTGATTTCTCTCTTGAATACCAGCCAGTCTGCATCAGGTGACTGGATTCGTGACCTGACTCGTTTGGGAGAAATCTCACCTTAGGAGGTTAATTTTCACACTTTGTTTCCCAGATCTTGTGGGGAGGAAATCTTTGTGGAGACATCTTTTCTCAGTTGCATTTAAGTTAGCTGTATCTTCTAGATGTGATACCTGAAATTAGGTGTTTGCATTGGTGGCATCTCCAGGTACTAGGTCTTATGTCAGGATTCCTATTAGTACCCATCCTATGTATTAAAACCTCTTAATTTCTGTTATCCTTCTGAGATTTATGTTCCTGACACTATTGTTGAATTGATGTGAGCAACTACGAAGTAGTCTCCACTCCCTTCTGTGATCAGGGTGCCCAACATTTATAATGGGCAACTCTCTGCGCGAAGTGCATGCCATACAGCTTTGCATCCCATCTCCTTCTCCTGTGACTCTCCTTAGACCAGACCTTTCTTCAGTCCTGCGTCACAGTGGCTAATAACATTACCTCTAATGCTGGAGTTCCTTCTGCAAATTCAGCCTCTCAGCCATGGGCGCTTCCTTCCTTTCTCGTCATTCACCTTGGCTAGTGACCCATTCCTCAACTGAAGCTGCCATTCCTGCTTCCAAAGCTTGTGCCCTTAGTATCTTGTGTGCAGTTGGGACCAATACACATGGAGAAGGTCCACTCCAGGCCCTCAGAGAGATCTAGGAGTTGGTAAGTATCTTGTGAGACTTGATAGTTTGAGTCTGAGTTCTTTCATTCTCAAGTTCTGAGAAGTTTGTTCACAAAGACTCATTTCTATTGAGTCTATTTTGCTTATTCTCATTTCCTTGGAATTGAGCTTTCTGAAGGATCCCAGAGTTCACCGCTACCCCGGTGACTTAATTATGGATTATGCAACATACCTAACTGCCTCATCTTTCCCATCTTCAGGCTTTGAGCTGGCAAAATAGGAAGTTGGAAACTTAAATACCAGCCCTTCTTCACCCTCAAAAAATATCTTGAGTGGTAGTTTTTGTTTTGTTATAAAGGCTGAGTGCATAGTCACATGATGGTATCTTAAGGTGAAGCTTTATTCTTTAAAATGTTCTTAAAAGTTTAATCATAGATTTAACAAAGCTCTTTTAGAATCTAAGCTATTTCCATTTCTGCAGTTGTGGTGAATTTATTGAATTACCAGAAAGGCAAGTAAGTCCTAGTCACCTAAAATGGGCAAACTCAAGAGACAATGCAAAATCACTGTCCCCAGAGCCCAAACAAGGCCTTTTCTTGCTATGAAATGTGTTTATTTCCTCCCAGGTGTCAAGTTACATCAAAGAGCAGACCCAAGAACAGTTTCAGATGATAATCATTTCCCTAAAAGAAGAGTTCTATTCCAAAGCTGATGCACTCATAGGCATCTACCCAGAGGTAAAGATAAATTCAGAGGGGGAGGGGAGTGGCCACTGTAAACTCCCCTTTAGCACCACGTCTTCCTTTTATAATTAAAAATTCCAAATGGAGTCTGAGGCTTAAATGATTTTTTAATCAAATAAGATTTAAAAGTAACTACTCGGATATTTTCCTATGATAGTACATAGAGATTTAAGATGATATATTTTCAGTGAAAGAAGCAAATGGAAAGGTACAGAACAGTGTATTCGTTTCATTTTGTAAAATAGTATGTATTAACTGACACAGAGTAAACTGTTAATATTGTATTTCATGTTTCTGTAATGTTTGAATGTTTTAAACAAAAAATAAATGCACTGTAGTAGAACAAGGAACCATTTATCTTCCAAAAATATCAGAGGAAAAAACAAAGAAATTTGCTAGAAGTTTCAAGTTGTATATAGTAAATTTTAGAATTTGAACACACCTTTAGGCCACTCAAAAATACTTACCTGAGCTAATGGAGTGGAGGAACTAATTCAAGTCATCAGTTTTTGGATAGTTTTTACTTCCTGAGGTTTCCTTTAAGCAAAAATAAAAATTTATCTTCCTGCGCCTACAGAGTGTTAGGGGACCACCTGGAAACATGCTGCAAGAGAAAGGGAAATTCTACCAGATAATACAGAAAAAAACCTGATATAAATGCAGATAATTGATACCTTTTGGGTATAACAAGGTTCCTTTTTAATGCAAATCCAGACTCAATAATGGCCCTTATTTTACTTTAATACTTTTTCCCTAATTAGGGCAACTGAATTTTTTCACTGTCTTCTCTCCATTTCAGCAAGATGAGTGCATGTTCAGCCGAGTTTTGACTCTAGATCTTTCTCCGTATCCAGACACTGAAGGCCGAGAAAGCAGCAAGAGCCATCGAGAGTCCTCTTAGGAACTGGTGTGCCCTCAGCAGCCAGCAGCCCTGTAGTGGTCAGGTGCATTACTGTTCGTTCAGTCCCCCTAACATCCCAATAGCTCCAATGTGACAGGACCAGCCACTGTGCCCTTTAAGGAAAATCACAGTTGTTTTAGCCAAAGAGACTATATAGCTCACTTCAGTTAAGGAGTATTCAGGCCCCATTCCAGTAATCTTCACTCTGGTCTTGCCTCGCACCTTTAAGTACTCTTTAAGGAAAACTGTTTTTTAAATGTACTAGTTATAGGGTGGTTAGTAAGTCGTTGAACCTGGCTTTTAAGGAAATCGTTTCAGACAAACTTTATGTTAATATTGAAAATGTCAATAAAAATATTCTAATTTCAAATGTCTCCAGTGTACCATTTTAGAAGCCAAAAAAGTTTTAATGGTGCAATTGAATTATGCCTGCTTCAATGCAATCTAAATTTTTCTGAGTATAATTTCTGTTAAGGAAATATTGAAGAATACAAGCTTTGTCAAGTAACAGCTGACTTCTCCACTTAAATACGTATGTGTAGGAAAGAAAGTTGCACACTTTTCAATAGTACTTCATTTCCATTTCAAAATGGAACAAGACAATTCTGGGGTGATCTTCTCTTTAAGATTGCTTTGGTGAAACCAAACTGTTCATCACAAAAAAGAAAGAAAAAGATGGCTTTGGGCCCAAGTGCTAACCAAGGGGCAGCCTCCTGAAGTAATGGAGTCAGTTTTGAACAGCTCATTGTTGCATTAACAACAGAATCCACTCTGTGCTTAAATTAAGTCTCAGAAAGACTTGGTTCTTGCTCTGAAGCAGCTTCCGGTACCGAGATCGAGCTGATCTCTGAACTGTAGAGCGCAGAAGCCTGTCTCTTGTCCTCCTTCTCTGTCCCGTTTTATAGAATTGGCTCCACCACCTAATCACCTGCTGCTGTCTCTGCCTTGAAATGCCTCAGCTTTAACAATGAAATGTTCCTTTAAATGCTACATGAACTCTGTTTCCCTTATCTTTTGCCTGGGCTGTTCTCATTTTTTCCATAACTGACTCAGATTGTCAGCGATCCTACCTAGTACAGTCATTTCTGTTCTGATGCGACATGTCCACATTCCTAAAAACCACCATGCAATGCAAAAGCATAAAAGCAATAAAAATCACAATGCTACAGAAATAGAGTTGGGGTACTGCACTCAAAATAGGTACAACCTAATAAAAATCACTGATTTTAGATACATTAAATGGTTAAGAAATACACAAATACTAAAATTAATATGGCACTTTATCTTGAAAAAGCCCTAAAGTCCATTTGTGGAAGTGGGTGTCAGAAGGGGTGGAGGAAGGAGGGTTGTCCGAAACACTCACACCTGCTGTGGGAGGGCGTGGCTCCTCGTGACCCAGTGGGTAGGCGACTGCAGGCTGAGCAGGCGTGAGTTTGCTGTGTTCGTCTGCAGCTCCGCGCAGCTGGGTGCAGTTTACCGCATTGCCTTAGTGCCAGGATCAGCAAACTTCTTGAAGGGCCACAGTAAATATTTCAGGCTTTGGTGAGGCAGTAAGGAGGCTCTTAAGTAGGTACTTGTATAACTATTGTAAAATATAACAACTACACTAGCTTAAGAAAGTGAACCAATAGGCCATACTTTGTCTTCCTCTGACCTAGTATCACTGGCAAAATTATATAAACAAACGCATTATGCTCAAGGTGTTTCTAATATATCACGCACACTGGAATAAACTTGCATTTTAAAACAAGCATGCAACAGAACTGACTAGATGTATACATTCATCACAGCAAGATTGCCTCAGATCCTTCAGCATGGCATTCAAAACTCTTTGCATGATGGGCTCTGACTTTCCCAGTTGATTCCACAGAACCCTCTACACTCATAATTTTTCTATACCCTGTGGCCAACTTTCAGATATCCATCCCTGATTACACTTTATAAACGTGTCTTTAAAAAAACAATTTATAATGTTGGCTTTTTTTCTTAAGGCTAGTCAAGTGAAACAGTGGGATAAAATGTTTGCTATTTAAAAAATTTAAACACATTCAAGTAATCATTTACTTGATTTCACAACTGGGTAGCAACTCCAGCTAAAAATTCGCATTAAATACATTATGGGAAGCCTCGTGATAACTAAAGAAACCTTGAGCACACAGGGTTAAAGTTAACATTTTATTTATGACCAGAGTGGCATAAAAATTTGTTTTCCATGCTTCAAAAAGGAAAAAAAAAAAGTCTGCAGCAGGTCTCTGGCTTCTCACTCCCTACACACCCCAACCTTATGTTTCTTATTAACAACTTCTCTGCACCTGTGGCAGCTGCAGTGCCATCAATAGTGAGTGTCACAGGGCTTGGCAAGAAATGTCACATCAAAATGAGCAGCCTCAAGTTGAAACCAAGCAGGGCTTGTTGTTTCCAAAGACAACCCTTCATTCATTTTAAGACCTCACTGTACCAGCATGAGAGCCCCTGCCGCAGTCACAATCAGAGAAGCCCCAGGCGCCAGCAGTGCAGCCAGGTGGCTGTTCCCACCTGGGTAAACCCTGGGATCAGTGGACGTGGTGCAAAGCCCGTCACAGGGTCTGTCTGACTCACTATGTGCAAACCCCCTTAATATGGGCAATGGGAAGAGATTTTTAAGAGATCAGCACAGAAAGTCTGGACCTTACCCCAGAGAATAAAGGCTTGGAAAGCTTGGAATTTATAATCTAAAGTTTAAAACTTGGTCTTGTGCCTTGTTTTTTCATTATCTTGTACTTTTTCTCATCAGTCACAAAGTGGACTTGCACGACATTCATCTGTGCTTTTGAAAAGGCCCGTAGACCTTCCATTTCTTTGGAATAGAAGTTACTAAAATGACATAATTCCAAAGAAGCCCTTTTGATCTCGTTCTTTTAAAAAAACACCGTTTTCACTAGTGGATTCAGTGTGGATTCGGAGTAGCCGTATGTTCTTCACTACTTAATATGTAACAAACATACCTTTAAAATGTTTTCTACAGTTAACAGATGTTCCCACATAAAAATTATAAAATGTATCTAGTTCTTATTTTCTCTTTGGCAACTACTGTTGCTTGTACAGTCTTTACTCTCCCCCTTTTATAGTAGGAAAAATACCACCTTGTCGCAAGAAAGCGGGAATACCAGGTCCATCCCTTCCCAGTGGTTCTGGTCCCTGAGGTAGCTGTCCGTCAGTCCTTAGAAAGCACACCTGCAGTGTGTAGGTGTCACCTCCTGCGCACTCAAACACCTACAGGGGGGACTCCCGCCCTGCCTCGAGGGCCACACAGCCACATGGCTCTCTGAGGGTGTGTGACGGCTTAGAGTGGAGCCCCGTGTGGAGTTCCCTGTACATTCCTTGTCGTCTGCGCACGGCACTGCGGTTACAGAGGCTGGTTTACTGGCTTTAAGGATTTCAAGACCCTCCAGCATCATCTGTTCAAATAAAAGACAGGAACGGCAAAATATTAAAATTCAGCTTAAAAAGTTATTTGTAACTGATTTCTATTTCAGAAACTACAATTACTCTTATATGCTAAACACTTCAAAGACCCCTCCATAATGGAAACAGTAGACGCTGTCTAGAAATGGCTTGTGAAGTTATAAATACCATCAGGGAACCAAGTAAATTACGACATTTGGTTCGCAAAGATGTGTGGAAACCTCAGCCCATAAACAGGATGCTGTTTTCATTCTTAGTGGACAGAGGGGGTAATGTGAACAAACGCGCAGCGGGAGCCTGCTGGAAACGCGGAGATGAAGGCTCAGAGTGTGCGTGACGGGACTGCCGAGCAGAGGGACCTGTCGGCTCCAGGCTGCAGGTGTGGCCAGCAGGACTGCAGACATGAGCCTTATCCTCTCCTACACACATGCACACAGGCCAAGCCTTCTGCACAACCAAGACCAGAGGCTTTTCCCTGACTACACATGACCTCCTAGAGAAGGCAGGGCTGCCACTGCAGGTGACGGCACCTGAGAGCTTTGCTCTCACGGGCATCGAAGGGGACACCTGCCCACCGCTCTATGGCAAAGTCTGCCAGGCAACAGGCCCTCCACCCGATACGCCAGCACCGTTCAGAGGCAGGCCACCGGGGGATAAAACCTGTGTACGCGGCCAGGCGCGGTGGTTCACGCCTACAATCCCAGCACCTTGGGAGGCTGAGGTAGGAAGATCGCCTGAGGCCAGGAGTTCAAGACTAGCCTGAGCAACACAGCAAGATACCCCTCTCTATACAATCAGCAGGGCATGGTGGCTCACACCTGTAGTCCCAGCTACCTGGGAAGCTGAGGCAGGATCGCTTGAGCCTGGGAGTTTGAGGTTGCTGTGAGCTATGATGATGCCACCACATTACAGCCTGGGCAACAGAGCAAGACCCTTATCTCAGGAAACACAAAAGAATTTTATCCAAAACACTATCAAACTTGAATTCTCCCTCTAAAAATGCACATGTCCCCCAAGCAAACTAAAGTTATACAAAATCTGAACGAGAGGACGGGGAGTCCCTCAGCTGCTCTCCCAAAAGGACCCACTCACTCTCACCTCCATCCCCGACACTGCAGCCCCTGGCTCCTCTCGCCACCAGTCGTAACTTGGGCAACAACTCACTTTGCAGGTAACCATTTAAAAACTATCTTATTTTATTTGACTAAGTTTTATTTGCATTCATTATGAATCTTTGTTATCTACAACAGATTACTTCAACAGTGCATGTTTCTTGCAGCATTGAAGGAAAACGTAGGATCACAGGACGGCTCAAACATGCCCACTGAGAAATTAATTTACATGTTAAATGAATAGGTAATTGTCAGGTTAAATGCTTCCTAGTTCTCACAAATTTTTGGTGGCTTACTATATGGATATTTAAGAGCGTTTTACTGATGTTTTCTTATATAAAGTAATAAAATGTCACTCTGGGAGGCCGAGCCAGGAGGATTGCTTGAGGTCAGGAGTTGGAGACCAGCCTGAGCAAGAGCGAGACCCCATCTCTACTAAAAATAGAAAGAAATTATCTGGACAACTAAAAATATATAGAAAAATTTAGCCGGGCATGATGGCGCATGCCTGTAATCCCAGCTACTCAGGAGGCTGAGGCAGAAGGATTGCTTGAGCCCAGGAGTTTGAGGTTGCTGTGAGCTAGGCTGACACCACGGCACTCACTCTAGCCCGGGCAACAGAGCGAGACTCTGTCTCAAAAAAAAAAAAAAGTAATAAAATAAAAACTCTTGTTATCTGAAAATCATCTATCCTAACATTTTCAGGAATGGAGTAGAGTCAGAGGACCAAGGAAGCCTCTGGTGTCTCCAGAGATTTGAAAAGCTATCACAGTCACAGACAAGGGAGAAAGAAGAATCTAAAACCTCCTCAAAAAAATAAAAAGCAACACAAATGTCTTAAGGTCTCAATATGAAGCAATCACAACTGGAAGAATGGAATGTAAGGAAAAATCCACACTTGACCTTGACGTTGAGAACACATCCTGCAACTGGCCAGGAGTCCCAGCAGCGGGCCCGTTAACCTCACACGCAAGTTGGCTCACCAGGAGAGAATACTGACACAGTTTTAATAAAGGAAGTGCTTTTGTTTTCCAACTTTTAGAATCAACTTATTGACAGACTGGAGGTCTCACTTCCTTTCTGTCCTGCAACCACGGTGACTGACACTGACAACATGAAGCTGGCAGGCTCGGTGAGAGGGTGAGGAGGGCCCATCGCAGCCAGGCTGCACGTCGGGAGGGCAGGTTTCAGTACCGTACTTAAAGTGCAGAGTGAGGAACAGTACACAGGCCTATCAAGACCTGGGAGGTGGCGGATGAGGAAAGGACAAAGGCCGCATGAGTAAGCTAGGTCACCTTTCCTAGTGCCAACAGACATGGCCTATTTAAGTAGCTTAAAGAAATATTTCCATAGTTTAAATAAATCTTAGTCAGTGATAGAGGTGGGGGAAAAAAAAAAAAAACCAAATGACTTAAAGTGGTTTCCTCGAGACTAAGGTGGCATAAATCAGGCTAGTGGTCACCTTTGCGTCACACTGGGTGCTGGGGAATGACGGGAGAGTGGCAAAGGGGCTCCCGACAACGTTCTGTTTCCCGAACTGGGTGTCAGTAGATGGATGTTTTCACTTTGTGAAAATCCACTGAGCTGACCTCCTCTTTGTACACTTTCTCGGTGTATTTTTCTTCAATAACATGCTTACTTAAATCAACACAAGTTTTCACAGGGAGTACCTCTGGGCAGTTGGAAGCGAGAGGCCAGGTTCCCTTCCAGCCTCTCTGACTCTGACTCACCGTGTGCCCCCTCCGCCCGCCCGGGCATCAGCGCGCAGCCCCGTGCCCACGACGCTGCCCACAGGGAAGGAACGCAATCCCCGTACCTGATTGTCTGAGCTTTTTTGAAACTTCAATTCCATTCTCTTCTAACTTCCTCTTTGCACAGTCCTGACATGCATTACCTGAAAGATGAAAACTTAGTAAAAAGCTTATTCATGCTAGAATCCACCTTCCAAGGACCAATTTATAAACTTGATCTTACTGAAGCCTTGGCCAAGTAATCCCTGCCACATGCCACAGATCGTCTGGGTCAAGTTAACGTTTCTTTCAAAAGGAAACAATGGTTCCAGGAGTCACATTTCAGCATAAAGCAACTGTAATAAGTATGTCCTTTCACGTGGAAACAGGGTGGAAACGGAAAGCTGAGACCAGCGGTTTTAACTCCTGCACCGAACGAACCTCATCCACCACCGACCGGAAGTGAGGCCAGCAGTCCCCACCCCACATGCGTTTTCCTGTCCGTAACAGGCCGGGCCCAACACAGCTGCATGCCAGGCCTCTGCCCGCCGACCAGAACCCCTCTTGGCCCACGGACTGAGAAAGTGGAGACATCTGGGGCCCAGTTCACAAACAAGGAAGCTGACTGAGTCCTGTTTATTTATAAACAGGCAGAATTGAGCCCAACAAGATGACCGTTCACATTTCAAATGAGTTTTAAACAGAAAATTTTGTATGAAAGCTCAGATCCTTGTAATTAAAATTTCAGAAGGGATAGGTCATTCCAAGTTCCTACACTTTGCACCAAATGGCGTAACACAAACACAACTTTGTTCCGATTCCCTTGTAACTCTTGGTTCTAGGACGGGAAGCTACTGCCGGGGCCAGAGGGCCCACGTTTGAGACGCTGTGCTTCCCAGCCGAAGGCTGATTTTTGGTCCCTTCATTGTGGCAGGGGCTGCAAAGGCGTGGCTGTCATCCTCAGTGGCTGTTTAGATACAGGCCAATTATTTAAGGTGAGAAACATACTTCTATGACTTTACAACTAGTGCCTGGAAGAGAGTGGGATCTGTAGGCTTTACCCAGTAACGTGGTGCTGTCCACTCGATCGGCATCTGAGGAAGAAAGAACAGCAGTCAGCAGGACTGAGACCTCGGTGCTCCTCCTCCTCAGGCCGCTCTGAGGCAGGGCAGCTCCAGACCCCCCGGGCGACTCCCTGCTCTCCTCGGCCACCTCCCAGGGCTGGCAGATGTGAGGACTCAGGGGACGACTGCGAGAGGCACCTGGAGCCGGCTGGCCCCAGGGAGCGATGGCTGCCCTTGCTGGCGTCAGTGGGCCTCCTCTCCCGGCAGGACAGGCACTCCCTGAATCCAAGGACAAACGTGCTTCATGACACAGACAGATTAAAAGTCTGAATGACCTTTCAGTCCTTGGGCATTTTGTCGAGTCCACTCAGCTGCCAAGGCCTGGAAGAGGGGCCTCAGCGGGGACGGGAAGCCGCTCAGCGACAGACTCCAGGAGTCTGAGCACACGCAGGGCGTATGTCAGGCCCAGGTCTCCTGGGGAGTCGTGGGTGTGGAGGAATGAGAGGGGTCAGGGGCAGAGACGAGGGGAGCCCCCTGCCTCCCTGCAGAGCCAGGCACAGGAGCCGGTGCCAGGCCGCACTGAGTGGTGCACTTGGCTCTGCTGCCGGGCAAGGACCCTGCCCCCGCTTCGAACGTCTGAGCAATAACTAGGCAAGTCGTTCACCTCTGTGAGCTTATCTCATCATCTATAAAATCAAATAAAGTCAACAATGTAAAAGTTGTAGCAGCATGTGACACCTAGCAGCTTGGCAAGAAACTGACTACTGCCCTAATTGTTTTTATTCATGGAAATCCAACTTAAATTGGCCCATTTTGCTAATTATTAGCAATTCTGAAAAGAAAGTGCCAGTGGCTAAAAAGCAACAGCAACCTGGCTGTTGGATTACCTGCGCAGTCTCCAGCCTTCCCGTTCACAGCTGGTCACAACCAGCACCTTGGTGGCGAACCTACTCTGCTGTGTGGGTGTCGCCTGGGCTTCCTGCTCCCACCGTGCAAGACCAGCACGGACCCTCCCAGCTTGCTCTCATCGGCGTTTCACAACACCCAACGCAAAGCCACTCCCTCCCTTGTGTCGACAGGACCAAGTTTAGGGACTCTCCATTATCCTGGTCCTTCCTGACAGATGGACAATTCCCAGAAGGGCCGAGGAGTATTACTAGACAGTGCTGCGCTCAGCAGAATAGGGAAAATAGGTTATTTGAAAAAAAAAAAAGTCTTCATAAAAACCATTTGTGTTTTTGAAGTTTTAACTTTCAAAGTATTGTGACAGGATAAAGGTATGAGGTAGCTACATTTTTCAGGGGTTACACATCCCAACCGATAAAGCCAGCCCAGTAGTTTTCTTTGTTGGTCAAGATATCCTGAAACATGACTAAATGTGTCTCACAGTAACATGTGCACAGCTGTAAACTTTCAAAGTTACTTTAAACTTTATGTACAGACTGTCACTCTCACACCAGTCATCCCAATCTTCTAATTTTAAATTATCCAGAGGCATTTTTTTTAAATAGCTGGAAGACTGGTGAATTTTATGGTATATGAATTATAGCATCAAAAAAAAAAGGAAAACCACCGGAAGCAGCCTGTGAGTTTTGTACTTTCGTACTGGAGAAGCGCAGTACCTGGACTTCGCTGTTTGCAGATCTGAGTGGCAAGTTCTTGCACGTATCCCGGAAAATAGTCAAAACAGTCCCCATAGGATACGACTTTGATTCCGTGTAAAAGCATATCCGCTTGATGCTTAAAGAAATGGTCTTCGTCTTCCTTGAGCACAACCATGTAGTGCTCTAAATCCACCTTGTTCGGCACCGAGTAAAGGAAGAGAGCTTGGAATATCTGATCTCGAAGGGTCTCTCCGCAGCCCATGAACAGGAAGGACTTCGTGCGGTACAGGTTCTGGAGCACTTCCTGAGAGAAAGCCAGCGAGGAAATCAGGACGCTTGCTGGAGAGACAGCAAGAGCTCATGACTAGCCATCAAGTCACATGCGTGTGCTGCGCCGTCACGGCTCCCCAACGGGCCTTCCCCGGGGCCACACTGGGGACACAGTGCGGACACTGTGTACTCTCCACGTGGCACTCAGGTCACCCCAAAGCAGGGATCTGTGGCAACAAAGGCCAAAGCTGGGCTGAGCCCACCTCTCGGCAAGGACAGGGCACCTGTCCCTACCTGAGCCAAGACAACTGGCCTGTGCCCAGAGTCAGTGACCAGGTGAGCAGACCTCACAGTAAGGACAGTGACCCCTACTCACCAGCACAGCCAACTGGCTGAAATCTTCTGCAATCATGTTCAATTTTAAATTACTAAAACATATTGATAAAATAAGGACATCAGCATTTGTCCAGTTCAGAATCATGTACACGAAATGAATGTCTGTCTTGATGGATCGTCTATGGGAACTGTTCCGGGGTGGAGGGGCAGTCAGGAGAATAGGGCTGTTGGGAATGAGGGCAAGAGAGCTGGGGAGGGAACCCAGTAACGGTGACCGAGGGGGTGGGCACAGGGAAAGCAAAGATTGTGTGGGGTCACTCAGGCACCAGTTCAGATATCCAGCATCTTAGAGAGGGTCAGTAACAGCCGAGGCGCTTCTTAAAACCAACTGTGCAACTGAAAAGCTTCTGCCCACTCACTCGTCCTGCTGACATCTCGCCCCAGCGTTACACAGGCCGGGGAGTGAGCACTGAGGGACAGAGCACCTGACCCCAAGCGCACCAGTGACTCCACAGAGACATGAGTTTCTAAGAGCGCTAACAGAAGCATTTGGAAAGTGCTGGGCAGCACAGCTTTTCCACACTTCACTCTGTCTAGGGCACCAAGAAACCTTCACAGAGAACGAAGTTTTAAAACTAAAGAGAAGAGGGAATTTCAGACAGGAAGATGCCTGGATGAACACGAACATTCGAAACTGCACAAGGCCCTACAATGTCATGCTGAAAAGTCTCGCTGTGTCCCTGGGCTAGAGAGAACCACTGAATGTCTGGGGCTGGCATGGAGAGGGTGAGATCAGATCTACGCTTTTGAAGGAATCATGAGGCTGAACACGATGGCTCACGCCTGTAATGCTAGTGGTTTGGGAGGCCGAGGCGGGAGGATCGCTTGAGCCCAGGAGTGTGAGGCTGCAGTGGGCCACGATGACGCCACGGCACTCCAGCCTGGGCAACAGAGCGAGACCTTGTCTCAAAAAAAAAAAAAAAAAAAAAAACCATAGCCTTCCTCCGACAAAGGTTCACTGAGCACCCACTCAGCGCACAGCTGTGCCCGGCTCTAGAGACACTGGGAGCACAGAGGATGTGTCCCGCCCTCAGCAGCGTGCAGAGCCCCAACCCAGACGACAGGAATGCCCAGAGCCTGGGAAACCACCCAGACTGCAGCCAAATGGCCAGTGGCCACCACAAATTCCCCAGGGGATGCAGACAATGCCTAATTGGGACGGACCGTACCATTACTTCCGCGTCTTGAGTGACATCTTTATATCCTGACGGATCCAATACCATCCCACAGGGGTCTGTGTACAAGCCATGAATATGAAGAACTCCGTATCTGATGTGTCCTCTTGCCCACTGGAGGACCTGTCAAAAATCAAGTCAAGTCAAAGGAAAAAAACCCTGTTATTTCAAACAGATAAAATAAAATATTCAAATCAGAGTCATAGTTTTTCAAACTTACTGTGGAAGAAGAGATGTTTCAATTTGTAACTACACCTTTAATACATAAGAGAAGCCAGCCAAAGAATCTGCTTGCCTGAATGTGTTACTGCAGAGATTTTTAAAAGCTGGCAATAGTTAAAGCCATCTTATGAGCCTTAAGGACACTGAAGTCATTAAGGTTCCTGAAAATGGCTATAATAAATTTTAATGATGGGAAGCATTTTCTTAAGACATAGCTAATTATTAAAGCTTCACTATGATCAGTGCTAAGAACTTAGTGAGATTTCTAAATGTTAATAAGAAATTGCATGGAATATCTTTAAAGAAAAAAATACAAGAAACTCAGCTGTTAGCACTAGTTATTCCTATCATATTATATAATAAAGAACTTCCTTTCAGCCTGAGCAAGAGCAAGACTCCGTCTCTACTTAAAAATAGAAAGAAATTAGCTGGACAACTAAAAACATATAGAAAAAATTAGCCAGGCGCACATGCCTATAGTCCCAGCTACTTTGGAGGCTGAGGCAGAAGGATCGCTTGAGCCCAGGAGTTTGAGGTTGCTGTGAGCTAGGCTGACGCTACGACACTCTAGCCCGGGCAACGGAGTGAGACTCTGTCTCAAAAAAAAAAAAAAAAAAAAACTTCCTTAAAGACAGTTATATAGAAACTACCTTCAACATCTGTGATTACAGCAAATTGTTAAGAGTTATTACTTCAGAGGAGTGGTGGGGACTTTCACTTCTAAGTTATATGCTATTTTTTACTTACTGCTTTGCTTCTTATGTATTATATTTATACTCAGAAAAAATATATCTGGGAAAAAGTGATTTTCTTTTATTTTTTTGGCTGAGTCTTCCTCTGATGCCCGGGCTAGAGTGCAGTGGCATCAGCCTAGCTCACAGCAACCTCAAGTGATCCTCCTGCCTCAGCCTCCCAGAGTGCTAGGATCCCAGCCTGAGCCACTGTGCCCGGCCTGTCTGCTGGACTCAAGGTCTCACCCTGTCGCCCAGGCCGGAGGCAGTGGCATGATCACAGCTCACTGTAACCTCAAACTTCTGCACTCAGGCAGTCCTCCTGCCTGGCCACCATCAGTCTTTAAAATATCCACACCCTTTGACCCTGAAACTCTTCTAGGAATTGATCCTGAAGAATAAGCAGGGATAGAAAAGTATAAAGATTTTCATTGCAGCATTATTTATAACTGTAAAAATATGTTAACAAAAACAGAGGAAGGGTAACAATTATAATTTATTATAATCCTATTGCCATTTAAAATCACCCTTTTAAAAACAGCTTAATGACAGGAAAATGCTCACAGTACATAATAATAAGAAAAAATTAGGATTAAAAACTTTGCATATATTACAATCCCAATTGGTTAAAGAAAAATTCATAGTGATACGACTGTGGGTGATTTTACTTTTCTTTTTTTCTTTACTGCCCGTATTTCCTACAATGACTGAAATGAACAAACACGGATGAGAAACGCTCGCAGCCCTACAGGACAGAACACAGGAAGGAGCGAGAGCAGAGCCTTGAGCAGGGCACACCCCGAGGAAGGGCCTGGCAGCCTTGTAGACCGGCGTCTTGTCTTCCCGTGGGGCACAGCACCCATGAGCTGCCAGTTCATGACCTTCCATGATTACTAATTCAGGACTGTGAAAGTGAAAGCTGCTTCTAACCGCAGCAGGGCCAACTCGCAGAGCCTTTTCCTCATACCCGCCACCCGCCCTGCGCCCCGGCCCGCACCTTGGTCTTATCCTTCAAGTCCAGAGACTCCATGGGCTTGTTCTGCTGCTGGCCGAAGAGCTCCAGCAGGTTGTCGTAGTTGGTGGTCAGCACCATGGTGCCCCTGGCCATCAGGCTGAGGATCGACTGCAGCACCAGCGGGTTCTGGATGTGCTGCTCCAGGTTGTCAAAAACCTCCATCAGGCAGTCCTGGAAGAAGTTGGGCTTGGTGTCACCGGTGCGCTGTGGAAAGGTGGAGCGAGAATTACACAACATCAGCTCTCAACGCTCAGGTGGCGTCCTCAGTGCTAGAGATACAGAAGAAAGAATGAAAAAGAAAACAAGAAAGAAAACCCAGGCTTCACAGGATTTATTAAAACTCTAGAGGAGGGCACAGGTAATGTACAAATGCGTACCAGGCGGACAGTGACAGATGCGGCAGTAAAGTAGGGCAGAGAAAGGGGACAGGCCCAGGGCACCAGGAAGGCCTCTCTGACTCGGGGACTTGCGCAGAGGCCGGAAGGAGCGCGGGCCTGTGGAGAGCGCTGAGCCGGGCAGGGCAGATGCACAGGCGCCGAGGTGCCCACGGGTCAGCGGGAGTAAGGGGAAGTGGCAGCCGCGCGGTCAGAGAGGCGACCTGACCAGATCACGTGGGGGCCTAGAAGACCACGGTAAAGACTCTGGCTTTCCTTCAGGGAAGGCTGCCAAGTCCCAGTTTTCTCTCCTTTGGTGGCATATGAAATGGTGTGTTTTCATGGCATCTTAAATTAGGTGAGTGTTCCACAAACTGCAGAGAGCCCAACAGGGCCAGGACTGAGACACGGCCTCTGGACGCAGCTCCAGTGGTCACCGGTGGGCTCGGTAAGAGCCGCCTCAGTGGAGCGATGGGGGCAAACGCCTGGCGGGGGGTTGCAGAGAAGAAAGGAAGTAGCTACAGCAGATACAACTGCCAAAGAGCTTTGCTGTGGGAGGGGCCAGAGAAATGGAGGTGGGAGCCGGGAAGACAGGGGCCGAGGGGTTTCACGCACTCCCGGTGAGACCACCCCTCGCCCAGCCTCTGCCCAGCACTCGGCCTCACCGTCATCCTGCCTGGGTGGCTGGCCACCAGAACTCATCCCCGTGCCCTCTGTCCCTGTTTATGTCGGTCATCATCGTCACAAGAAGCCCGGGACTCACACATTCCTGTCACCCCCACAGCTCTGAGCACTCTTTCTTCCAACAGTCTCCCATTCCAGAAACCCTCCCACTGCTCCCAGGGGGTCTGCCATCAGCAACCCCCCACGTAACCACCCTCTTCCGGGAATGCCCACCTTTCTCCCTCAACCGGAACCGGAGCCCGCCCAGGTGGGGGCGCTCCTCCTCCACACTCCTCGGGCTGGTGAAGGTGGGGGCTTGGTCCCGCTCTGTCGAGTCTCCCCAGCTGTACTTGTATCATACTCCATGGTGACTCACGTGTCTACTTAGATGATCCTTTCTGTACCATGCCTCTGAATTCCCCTCACTATCCTCCAGTGATCCTGTCCCGTCTCAACCACCAGCACCTATGGCTACATCCCAGACTTCATGTTACCAAGAGCTGGATCCTTTCCAGAACCTCTGGCCCAAGCCCCTCTGTCCCATCTCTAGCACCTCAGCTCCCAGGGACACCAAGCCCATCGAGGCCTGTGAGCCACCGGCCCCACTACCACTGACCACAATCACTCGTTCCTCTGATGTCCTGCCTTCTCCCGTTGAGCAGCTGAGCGTCCATAACTGATCATTCGACTGCTCCCCTGCATACCCCTCCCTCGTCCCTCGCCTTTCTCTGGCATTGTTGGAATCCCCTGATAAAACCAACTCTCTGCTTCCCCTGTGCCTGCTCCTAAACTGCTCAACACAGCAGGGAAACACAACCATGCTGACTGGCCTCGCTGTAACTCTTTCTGACGGAGGCTTTCAAAAATGTGCAAAAGTAAAGAGAAGAGTTCAATGACTTCCAAATACTCATCTCCTAGTCTAAACAGTTGGCCCTCAAGCCAGCTGTCCTCTCTTTAAATGAATGACAATGAGGACCCTCCGTGTTGCCCAGCGACCCCACTGCCCTCTTCCCCTCTTCTTCCTGTGATAGGAGTCGGCAAACTCAGTCGATGAACGGCCAGAGAGCAAACATGTTAGGCCTCGTGGGCCACAGCGTCTCTGCTGCAACAAAGCGTGCCGGCAGCCAGACAGCGCGTGAGTGAACGGCCGCGCTGTGCGCCAGGACTTCATGACACAAACAGGCAGCAGGCCAGGCGTGGGCTGGGCCATAACGTGCCAACCGCTGCCCTATGATGAGAATTGTCCCTTACTAATAGGACACCTATGTTTGCCACAGTCACCTATCTAAAAACATTTCGCAGACTGGCAAAGCTAGGTGCAGCCCTGTGTAAAACTCTGGCCAATGAGATGAAAACAGAAACATCTACATGACTTCCCCGGCAGCCCTCACAGGCACGAGCCCGCCAGCTGGAGCGCCAGGTCACTCAACGCACCTGACTTAGAGTGCGGGCTGGAAGCTGCCTGTTGAGAATGGCCCATCAGCCAAAGAGGGGCCAGTCGCCAGGACTGCCCAGCACCGTGTTCTCCCTGGGCCAGCCCCGGCTGCTACGGGAGAATTACAACCATGACCACATCGAAGCCACACAGTTTTGGGTCTGTTTTTACACAGCCTAAGCTTTCCTACCCTCCCCGATGACTAGTTCGCTCTTTCCTGCTTTCTCCTGTGAGTCCGAACCGCCCACTTTTGCTCCCTGTCCTGCCTCTCGCATGGTGACTACGCTTCTTCATGAAAAGAAACCGGCCACGAGCCTCTCCCACACTGTCGCACCTCCCAAGCATCTGGGCCCAGACACCACAGCTGACTTCGCCCTGCACCAGACCCCACCGGCGCGAGGGCATCGCTCAGGAGCCGCCTCCTGCCCAACCAGTTGCTTTTCCTCTCCGCCAGATCGCCTCCGCCTGCAAAGAAGCTGTCACCTCTCCTTATCGTAAAACATCTTCTAGGAACCACCTGTCATCTGAAGAGATGTGGCTGGCCTGCTTAAACCAAAACATACCTCAAGTATTATCCTGGACAGAGCTGGAACCCATTCTACTAAGTATCCAAGAATGGAAAAACGAGCACCGCGTGTACTCACCACCAAATTGGTATTAACTGATCGATACTTAAGTGCAGACATAGTAATAACACTCATCGGGTGTGGGGCAGATGGGTGTAGGGCGCACCGTGCACTGTCTGGGGATGGACACGCTTGAAGCTCTGACTCGGGTGGGGAGCAAGGGCAATATACATAACCTAAACACTTGTACCCCTCTAATATGCTGAAATAAAAAAAAATTTTTTTTTAAATAAAATAAATTGCTGTTGTAAAAAAATAAATAAATAAAACAGACCTAAAGGATGCCTCTTTACCTAACGACTGCAAAACCACTAAGTCCACACCCAGTGCAGCATGACAATACCCCCGAGGCAATCTACGTAGTCAGGTCCATTTAATGTGGGCTCCGCTAGGAGGCCACACTGTACCTGGCGTCACTCTGACTAAAAAGATGACATCCTGATGGCCTGGAAGATGTGTGGCCCGTCAGCCCGACTGTGCCGAGAAATGAGCACGACACAAGCTCACAGCAGCTTAACATCAGGTTCACAGTCACCCAACCTACCCAGAACCAGAAATTGTCCCCGTGAAACCAGAAGTATTTGTCTCACACTTACAGGTGACATCTTCCGGATCAGATCATGGGCAACAACCAGCAGGTCCCGGTCCTTCGTCACCTTCCTCCGAAACTCAGCGATGTCCCCAGGGTGAAGCACCTCCAGCTGCTCTGCAGCCTCAATGACAGCCTCGATGCAGCTTCTCCACGAGCAAAGGGCGGGGATTCCTGGGGCCACTGCTGCGCTGACACCCGTCCCGATGACCAAGAGCAGTTCTTGAGGCTGTTTCCGGATGAGGCTTTTTAAAAACTTTCTACTTAAAAACAGGGGAGAGAGAGAATAAAAGTCAATACATAAGTATCACAACACGAAGTCTGGAAATTTCTGTGAAGTTGAGGCCTTGTACCATACACACATACACACTTTGTCGCCTCTTTACTGGAAGATAGAGCCTATGCATCATTCTTCTTTGTATATTGATTTTACATGTTCTACCCTCATTCCTCAAAGGATTTGGGACAGCGATGTCTCACTGATCTTGAGTTGCCCACACTGTTAAACACACGTTTAAGTGATATATATTTGTGAACAAAAAGCTCAGCAATTTTAATTCCTTTGAAGCTGTAAATAGCTTGTAAATCCAAACTATGATGACAAAAGGATCCCTGCTTGCAGTGACAGATAAGAAAACTCCTGCCAAAATTCTGGTTTTCTGCACCTACCACCACCAACCCATTCTATAGTAAGAATCTCCTTATAATGGCTCATTGCACAATAGGCATAACCTGCCGTCCATTTGTAGTCAAAGAATTCTTTCCTGCGAAGCATGACACTTTTTTTTTTCTTTTTCTTTGTAGTACAGATAGGGGCTCACCGTTGCTCAGGCTGGTATTGAACTCCTGAGCTCAAGCTATCCTCCCGCCTCAGCCTCCCAGAGAGCTAAGATTAAAGGCGTGAGCCACCGTGCCCAGCTGACACTTCTAAATCTTAGATGTGGGCTGAGTGTGGTGGCTCATGCCTGTAATCCTAGCACTCTGGGAGGCCGAGGTGGGAGGGTCGCTTAGCCCAAGAGTTTGAGACCAGCCTGAGCAACAGCGAAATCCCATCTCTACTAAAAATAGAAAGAGTTAGCCAGGCATGGTGGCACACACCTGTAGT
This sequence comes from Lemur catta, assembly GCF_020740605.2. NCBI lineage: Eukaryota > Metazoa > Chordata > Mammalia > Primates > Lemuridae > Lemur > Lemur catta. The sequence goes on from NC_059133.1 coordinate 4,058,829, forward strand.
CCCAGCTACTCGGGAGGCTGAGGCAGGAGGATCGCTTGAGCCCAGGAGTTTGAGGTTGCTGTGAGTTAGGCTGATGCCATGGCACTCTAGCCCAGGTGACAGAGCGAGACTCCGTCTCGAGAAAGAGAAAGAGTATGGGAAAGGGAAAGAGAAAGAAAAAATAAATCTTAGACATGACCCCTCTAATTACTTGTTTCTTGGTTTGGAGCCCAGACTATGACTGCTTCCTTGGGCAGAAAACTGCCCTTTGGAATGTTCCTTATGTTGAAGCAAAGGGTGGTAAATGGCCCTTGAAATTCCCTCCCGACTCAGTGTTTTTACTTCACTTTCACCTTTGTGGGTACTAAATAACACGCACACAGACTCACGATAGATGCTATATGAAGTCAATAAACCCGCATGAAGGTACAGTTGACTTCACTTACCTTGATTTTTGTTCACTTCTATTTGCTGTCTTTTCTACTGAATCCATCTGTGAATCCTAAAGAGAAAAATTAGTCAGAAGTGATTTCTATTTCCCAAATAAAATTTCGTTTATTAGTATCCTGGAAGAGCGTCAAGGATGGAATTAAAATTGAAGGTCTTAGATCTTTATTTAAATTAGAATACCCGAAAAATGCCATACATGAATAGCATACGTCCAGAGTATTTCCTATGCCACCATTCCTAATCTCGTGTGGCTTACCAGGCCAGTCAGATTCTCGTTGCTCTATAAGCGACAGAAAAGGAAGGAAAACTAACATGCACAGCACAGATGGTCCAGTGGGCTCCATGCTGGGGGCTGCCACGCTGTCTCTCGTCTGACAACATTCTGGAAGGGCTTCTAGTTGACACGAATGCAAATGACTGACTTATCACAGAATTGAGAAAACGTCAAGCGGCGTAACAAAGTAAAGCCAGGTAAAGCCAGGACGTGGTTTCCAGAGGAAGTAACGAGCTCCCCAGGGTGCTGAGTGCTGGGTCTGGGGTGGAGCAGGGCCCTTCCACCACCAGCACCACCTCTGAGGTGCCAGTCCTCCCCTTGCCGTAAGGAAATCCACCCTCAAGAAATCATCCAGGTAAAAAGTCAATTCTTCCCTTACAGAAAAACAGGACTAAAACCATCTAGGTCTCTATCACCAACCTATCTCCACAGTCTACGATTTTCCCAAAATCACATTTTTCCCCACTTCTAGAACTAATAGTTACTGTAGACAAGTAACTGTAGACAAGGAAAAATACAGAAAAATAAACTTTAAACAGCCTATAATCCTCCTGCCTATGAGCAATAATTGGTAACATTCATGTATTTCCCTCTAGACTTTTTAAAATTTTTCCATTATTTGAGAACATAGTTCATATCCTAATTTTCCATAATCATAATAAAAACATTTCCTTTATGTTATTAAAAACTATTCATAACTGTAAGTGTGATGCACATACATGGAATTCTATCTTACTGATCATCCTTGTGCAAGACGTTAGTATAGTGACACTCTAACAACCAGCTCGGTGCACAAAGCTTATTTGTTGTGAAATGCTTTATTTAGGAAAAATTTCCGAGAATTGCTAAGTTAAAGCATATGAGCACTGTAAAATATCTTGGCACACACTGCCAAACTGCTTTCCAGAAAAGTGGTCAGCAGAACACACAGACGCCCACTTTCTCACATCCTAACCAGCACTGACTGAAAACCACTGATTCCGTACGTGTCATTTTATCCCCCTCAATTAGAATCAGGTCACCAAAAATAATTTTCTAGGGTAAGGCAACAGGCCTAACCAGTCTATAAGCATCATGAGACTGGAGAGCTAAATGGGATCCTAGGGTCATCCCCTGAAAATGCACACAACAGTGTAAGTGCACACACACATTTTCCCCCAGGGAAAGGTGTTCAGAGCCTCCCTCAAACCCCCAAAGATGTCCATGACCATTCTCTAAATGCTAAGAAACCACAGTCGACAGGCAGAGAAAACGAGGCTCCCAGATGCCTGCAGCCTGCCGAGGGGAAAGGCTGACAGAACTAGAGCTGGGCTCAGCCCCAACCCGCACCTTCCTTCCCACCTACCCGCACAAGGTTCCTTCCCACCTTCCCATGGAGTCACTAGCAGTGTCAAAGATCAATGGTTTTTTCTTTTTTTGAGACTGAGTCTCACTGTTTTGCCTGAGCTAGAGTAAAATGGCATGATCACAGCTCACTGCAGCCTCAAACTCCTGGGCTCCAGTGATCCTGCAGTCTCACTTCCCAAAGAGCTGGCACTACAGGCTTGAGCCACTATGCCCACCCAGTTTTTGTTGTTTTTTAACCTATAGATGTTTTCTAAGAAAATTAACAAATATTGAAATATATAATTCCTCTACCATATAATATAAGCCCAGCCCCTGGCCCTGAGATTTCAATGACTGACTAAACTGTTCACCAATCCTTTGTGTTATCAACTATCAAAATATGGATTCTCACTAACTGGCCAAGTTTCGAAGGCTCAGGAATCTCTCACATGAAATGCTCTGGAAGTTCAACTGCTGAGTCAAACAGCTCAGGCTCTGACCTGTCCCCGAGGCTGCCCCAGGCTTCCCTTCCTCAGCTCCTGCAGGGCAAACTCGAGGAGCCCTTCCTGTTCAATCCCACTGGAAAAGTTATATAAGGCGTTCATCAGCTGACTAATCCAACTGCTCCCCCAGTCCTGCCCCCCAACATAAACCACATCGCTTCAAAATAGTTACCCCTTCTGCCTGTGGGAAGGAATCATTTATGTCTGCCTTCTTAAGTCTCTCAACCAGTGATTTAGGAAACCACATGCTCAAAATTGTTACCATGGTAAAGAACTTTAAAAATCTATACCTAGTTCTTTAAATTATTGTTCAACTGCTTTTGATATTCCAAATACATATGATTAAAGTTACAAATTCAAAACCTAAATATTATGTTTACACATCTGCAAAAACGTATCAACAAACTAAACTTCTGCCGGCGTACTGAATTCCAAAATTAAGTGATTTCCAAGTTTCCCAAAAGAACAAGTTATCACCATTCATAACACTTACAGAAAAAGTGAGAGCTTGTGCTCTCTGGCGGTTTGTTGCTGGTTTAGGTGCTCAAAACCTCTTTCTCAGCCTGAACTTAAAGGTACAGGGCTGGCTCCTCGGACAGTTCTTCAAACGACGGCACAGGTTCCACCCTCACCTGGCAGATGTGCCTCCAGACTTTAATACTGATGTGTCCCTTTAAGGATCAAAGGAGCCAACACGGAAGTACCCAATTATATCAAAACTCAACCCAGTAACCCTGCAAGGATGAACTGCATAGTTGCCCATATTTAGACAGTTACAGCTCATTATCCCACTACATGTTTAAAGGCATTACCTCACTTCCTGTTTTTCAGCAGCCTAAACATCAGAGCTAAACCTCACAATAACTTAGAAATTACCCCAAATCTCTCCCTTGTTTTTAAACCAAGGTCCAAGTAGATTTCCAAAGCAATCAATACCTGATGCTAGAAGTCTCCGCAGCACTGCAAGCCTCTTGTGTTCTGCTCCCAATCTCAAACACCATTCTTCTAACCCAGTCAGATTCCGAACAACAGTAACAAACCCTTTAGAGGCCTTTTAGACGCTGCATCTTTTGGTTTCCTTGGTGATTATGCCGTCATCACGGTTTGCAGGCCCAAAGCCAAATCATTGTAGCAACTCTTTTTTTTCAAAGACCTATCAGCATTTTTTGAAAGCAAAATCAGGCCCCAATGCAGATTCTTATAAGTTCCTGTCTTCTTTTATCCAAATCCATTAATAAAAGTCTTACCAGGATGTTTTCTGCTTAGAACATGAGATGATGAGTATTTTATGAAATCAGCTAGAGCGGCTAGAGACTTGCTCTTTGAATCTCCAGCATCCAGCATTAAATAAATGTTCATCGAATTGATAACACTTTTGGGGGTTTTTTTGTTTGTTTTTCTCAGTAGAGATGGGGTCTCGCTATGTTGCCCAGGCTAGTTTCAAACTCCTGGTCATTAAATAAAGTTCATCAAACTGAGTCCAGTGCAAAATATAATAAACTACAAAATGCAAACTTGTTATCTACAGCCAGCAAAACAAAGGCCGCCCAGCCCTAAGCCCATTATGGTAGAATGTTAATGACCCACCCCCAGCCCCCATCACGTCTCCTGGTATCGCCACTTTGTAGAGCCCTTTCACACACAGACTCTGGGCTTAATCATGTAATTTTCTGGCCATCAGGATATCAACAAATGGGATGCAGGTACAAGTTTGCTAAGCCCTTTGACAATGGGGCCTGTCCTCTTGGAACTCTTGCAAAGCCTCGGCCCAGCCTCCGGAGAGGACAAGCACTGCACAATGAGCAGCCAGGCACCACGCATCCCACACGGGAGCAAGGCTGCCTCGGACCACTCAGCGCCAGTGGGGCAACCAGACGACTGCAACGGCTCAAGTGATCCTGGAGAGCTCAGCCCTGGCACCGAGCTCCAGAACTGGCTGTTGCTGTCATCCGAAACCCTGGTTACCACTGCTGTTCTCCACTGCCACGAAGAGAGGTGGGAGGGGGAGAACACCAAAGTGCCAAGAAAAACGGAGTGGATCGATGCATGAAAGAACAGCCATGAAGTTCTGAGGGGAAAGGTGAAACGTGTCAAGAGCAGTAATTATTAAAAGTGGCATAACAAAAAACTTGAATTAAATTGCCTTCCATTACAAGCTACACTTTCACTTAACAAGTACAGGCCATGAATTAGAAGTGTCAAGTGGGATCCTCAAAAATATTCTTCAAAAAATCTCTTAATTTCTATAACTAGGTTATCATATGGGCTTTGAGTGGTACAAAAAAGCAAGATGAGAGCTCCAAGTTGCACAGCACCTGATTGCAATGAAGGAAGAGGGACACACAGTGGACACATCCTCAAGTATATCCTTTTTACACAGCCCGAAGGGTAGGGGATATTACATTTATTCAGCAAAGTTTCCAAATGTTGACCTTTAACTCACCTGTAGTCAATCCACAGTCATGGAAAACAATGACCCCAGAATTTGCAAAGAAAGTCAGACAAGGTTGCTGTGACTACAAAAGTTATTTATGTAAAGCCCTTAGAACAAGGCCTGGCAACACAGCAGGCCATTACTATCGATATTACTAGTACCACCGCTGCCACTGTTCCAAAAGCCACCACACAATAAATGTGCTACTGACAGAAGACAGGAATCTTGGAAATCCTACTATTAAGTTTAATCCACGCAACCAGAGTGGATCCTAAGGACTGGAATGTCCTCAGAGGAGGCCAGAATCTATCAACTGCGTTCTGACTACACCAAGGCAGGTGTGGAAGCCCAGGGAGGCTTCGAGCAAGCCCCTTCTAGCATGACCCCCCAGCCCTCAAGCACATTACAGATGAGGGCACACAGCTGTCAAAGCATGATGACACTGGTCATTATCATCATCCTTTCTCTTTCCTTTGATTTGATTCCCACAAACTTCCTTGTTCACAGCAATCTGATTTCCCAGGCAGACTTGGGGGATGGGGAAGAGCCTGGCGCAGAAACCACCCAGCAACAAGAGCACATTCTCAAGTGCATCTGGCGGCCGTATTTCTAACCACAAAGGAATCACCTGGGGTCTGGTTGATAGACATATTTCCAGTGAGTTTGATCAGCTTGACTAGGTTCACCTGAATGGGAAACAAGGCACAAATGGACAAAAAAATAAGCCTTCAGAACCACAAAGGAAAGGCTTAACCTTGAAACTGGAAGAACTCCACCCTAAGTGGCACTGGGGTCCAGGTGGAGAGAACCAGGTGGAGTCATGGAAAAGGCAGGAGACTCTCTAAACCTCAGTTTCCCAATCTGTCAAATGGGAATTTCACCACCCACAGCACTGGATGGATTGCTGCAAAGACTTTAGAGGGAGACAAATATCTGAAAGGTACTCAACAAACTGTAAAATGTTTATCTATTACCATAAGCTGCCTGGGCATCGGCACCACTTTTCCAAGGCAGTCACAAGCTACATATCGATTTAACCACAGTTCCAACAAAGCTTAATTTTAGCCATTATTACTAGCAAGGGATCTTCAGAATGAAACTGTTTTCTTCAATTTACAGAAAATACAAACCATTAATGTGAACACATGCTACTTAACCAATCACTTTTTATTCAGTTGAGATAAACTACGACGGAAAAATGTCTTATTTTGTAATGATCAAAATAAGTTAGTTGGCTTCTTGAAACCAATGCCTCCAAACAAGCTGCTTGGGTTTATATACCCAAACCAAGAAAACAGCAAAATCCACCAGGAATAAAACAGTGAAAGGTCACAGTTTATTTAGTTCAAAAGGCAATATTAAGTACTGCCAATTTTTGAGTCCTTATTAAACTCAAGGGAAAATGCTAAGCATTTTACATGCATTATCTCTTTAATCTTCTCAACAACCCCGTGAAGTGACCACTCCTATCACCTCCAGCTGGCCAACCCCAACACCAAACCCTTTCTCACAACATCAGTGCAGCCTGGAATGGCAAACAACTATACCTGATATTTCACTAGGAATTCTGTCACCCACTAAAGCATTCACTGTTTTACAGTTTGTCCATCAGATGTGACACGTCACATAACTCAAGTGTTCTACTTAACGATAAGCCAGTAATGGTAAAACACACCAAAATGAAGGCCAAAGAAAGGCACACTAAACCACCAGCATTTATCCATCCCAAGAGGATACAAAAGACATGTTCTAGAAAATAAACCTCCAATGAAACTTAAAATTACAGAATTTTAGAGCTGGAGGGATCTTAAAGGTTATGTAATACTACACACCCTAATTTTTCAGAACTGAAAATTGAGACTGAGTGGCAGCAACTTGGTCAATGGCCCCCAAGGAGTTAGGGACAAGCTATAAACTCACTCCTGACTCATGTCCTACACTCTTTCCACTATCCTGGGCACTACCTGGTCTACTATGACCCCCAAATTTTACCTTAGGCTCTCATTTCTACCTCTTAACCACCAAATCTTTATCAATAAAGCACACAGTTTGGTTGATCTACAGTTTCACTTGCCCTTTAATCCATTCACTCCCCAGAAATGCTAAGAGAAACGGCTGCCATTAGGAAGATACAGGAGGCAGCAGGAAGAAGCCTCAGGCAAAACAGCCAGCTCACAGCAGTTTTCTCTGGTGTCTCGGCTAGCTTATCACACAACTGTCCCAGTTAACTTCAGCAGGGAACAGATAAGGAGGACTAAAGGGGAGGAAGGGACAATCCCTCCACTCTAGAGGACTACTCACTCCAGGCTCCTTGGAGGAAGGAAGCAGGATGTAGAAGAGCCACACAGTCAAATTAATGCCTGGGCAAGCTACTTACTCTTTCTGAGTCTCTGTTTAATTTACTTTATCCATTAAAAAAGGAATAATATTAATACCGTATACCTCCTATGGTAATTGGAAGCATTAAATGGGATAATATTTCAAAGAACAAAGCCTGAACAGTGTGCTTCCCACTACACCCTAGGTGTGTGATGGGGTCTCCTTCCTAGACTAAAAATAAAACTAATTAAATAAAAAATAAAACAACTCTCCTGTCACACTGGTCGTATTTTCAGTGTTCAACAGCCACATGTGGTTAGTATACTGGACAGCACACACAGAACATTTTCATTACCACAGAAAGTTCTATTGTACAAACCTATCCTAGAGTCTTCCTCTCCCTCCTCGAAGTCCAGACTTCAACAAACAGAAGTCCTGTAGAATTTTCTTCCTAAATTGCTGTCTAATCCACAGCCTCTGTAATTGCCTTAAAGCTCTCACTTGTCTGACACTGAAAGCCATCTGCTTCTAGTTCCAGCCCTCTAGTCCCACACTGTCTCCAGAGGGCATTTCTTTTTTTTTTTTTTTCTTTTTTTTTTGAGACAGAGTCTCACTCTGTTGCCCAAGCTAGAGTGCCGTGGCGTCAGCCTAGCTCACAGCAACCTTAAACTCCTGGGTTCAGCAATCCTCCTGCCTCAGCCTTCCGAGTAGCTGGGACTACAGGCATGCGCCACCATGCCCGGCTAATTTTTTCTATATATTTTTTAGTTGTCCAGCTAATTTTTCTATTTTTTAGTAGAGACGAGGGTCTCTCTCTTGCTCAGGCTGGTCTCGAACTCCTGAGCTCAAACGATCCACCCGCCTCCGCAGCCTCGCAGAGTGCTAGGATTGCAGGCGTGAGCCACCTCGCTGGGCCAAGAGGGGCATTTCCGACGCATGTGAACTTGTCTCTTCTTCAACAGCTTTCCACTATTGTGAAAGATATATTTAGTCTTCAATCCCCCCCTCCCTCCTGTCACACAACTCCTAAAATCCTGGGAATCTCCAGAGTGGTATCTTTTTCTTTGCTAATGTGTTTACAGCCCCTAGGCAGCCTCAGGATGGTGACTGGCCACCAGAAAGACCCAGGCAGGATTAGAAGGCTGGGACTTTCAGCCCCACCCTTTGAGGGGGCGAGGGTGTTAAGGCTAAATTGATCACTAATGGTCAGTGCTTTAACCAATCATGCCTGTGTAATGAAGTCTCCATAAAAGAACCAAGAGGACAGGGTTCGGAGAGCTTCCAGACAGCTGAACACCAGGAGGTTCCTGGAGGGTGACCCGCCAGGGGAGGGCAAGGAAGCCCCTCGCCCCTTCCTTCCCTTCACCTGCCCTAGGCATCTCTTCATTGGTATCATCTGTAACGTGGTTCATAATAAACCAGTAAACTTGTTGCCCTGAGTTCTGTGAGCTGCTCTAGCAAATTAATCAACCCTGAGGAGGGGGCTGTGGGAACGCCTGGGCTTACCCCTGGGTGCCCCGACTTACAGCTGGGCGGTCAGAAGTTCCGGAGGCCTCCACTTGTGACTGGTGTCTGAAGGGGGAGTGGTCTTGGAGACTGAGCCCCCAACTTGTAGGGTCTGACACTGTCTCCGGCAGCGTCCAAACTGAACTGGAGGACACCCAGTTGGCGTCCACTACAGAACTGCTTGCTTGCTGCTGGGGAGAAACCCCTCCCCGCTTTGGTCCCAGAAGTCTACAGACTGTTGCTGCTGAGTGAGAGGACAGGGGAAAAGCACACAAGCATTGTCTTCCACACTCGCACATTCCTTCAGGCCCCCAGCCCAGCCTGATCTTCGCCCCTCTCGGAGACTCGGCCTGTCCTCCACCTGCCCCACTACGCTCCGTGTGGACGTTAGACACACAATCACCCTGATGAAGCTCTCCCAGGGGTGGAGAACCTGCAGCCTTGGGGACACATGTAGCCTTCTGGATCCTTGAGTTCGGCCTTTTGACTGAATCCAAATTTTACAGAACAAATCCCTTTATTAAAAGGATCTGTTCTGTGAAGATGGGATTTGGTCAAGGGGCCCCACTTGGGATGTGGAGGGCCACATGTGGCCTTCAGGCCACAGGTTTCACACCCCTGCCAAAGGCGACACAAGCCCCATGGCAAAAGGACAAAACGTCACGGAAAATGTACCCATGTCGATCCCCAGGCTCAGACAGGAAAGAGATGGAACACCAGTCTTCTGTGCCTGGGCCTTCACAAGCTTAGCTATGCTCCAGGAGGCCTCAGTCCCCACTGCCATCACCTTGGTCCAGGTCACCCCCATCTCTCACAGGGTCTCACTTCCTCCAAACAAGTCTCCCCACCACAGCCAGACTGATTGTTCAAAAGCACACGCACGAACCACCTCTCCTCTCCTCAAGTCCTGAGATGGCCTCCCAGTCCCTTAGGGTGCCAAATCGTCCACCTGGCTGCAGAAGCTGGCTTGCTCCAGTCCCGACTCAGCCGCAGGCCTTCTTTCTTGCCCCTCCAGAAACCCTGCACTATGCAAAACTCCCAGGTCCTTCCATTCTGGTCTCTACCGGGAATACTTCCTCACTCCTCCCTGCCGACCAAGTCCTACCTCCCTTCAGGGCAGCTGGACATTTCTCAGGGGAATGGCAGAAGTAGTCATTTGAGAAAGGGCCAAGGGCACAGTAAGCCTCGGAGCAAAGCTGGGTTCTCTTCGCTTAAGACTCCCTCCCACACCACCCTTGGAACGTTTTTCACCAAAGGAGACAAAACATCTCCAGCCATCCCCCGGATGAAGCGCTGCTCCAGCCAGAGCAGCCACAAGTCTCGGATTCCAGAACTGGTGTGCTTTGGCACGCCTCTCTGCCTTTTCATATGCTGTCTGTCCCCTTTGCCTGGAATGACCCTAACAAACTTCTCCGCAACTTCAACCTTCGAGAATCAGCTCACCTGTTACCTATCACCTCCTCCATCCTCCGCCCAAGAAGCCCTCCTTAACAGTTACCCCTTCCCAAGAATCCCACCTGGTCTCAGCTAGCCTACCACCAGGTAAAAACAACTACTTTTCTAATTGATCCTCCTAACTAGGCCCTGACAGCAGTCTCTTTCTCCAGTGCCAATCCTGGAACCTAGCAGGCGTTCAAAAAAATGTCAGTTCCATGAATGAAAAAATTAAGACACAGAGACAACCTGAAAGCATCCTGATGTGCCCTAACCCCTCACTCCTTACTTCTGTCTCCCTCCACCACATCAGATCACCTGTCCTCTAGACTGTCCAATGAGGCCGTGAGTCTCACCAGAGCATTAAAAGTTAAACACTGTCCCTGCTTTGGCCTCAATGCACTAGTAAACACAAAGGCACATGCATGCACTGAGATCACACCCCTCGTCTGGTTATAAAGTGGTCCTCAAACGATCTGTTACGTGCATCTGCTTCTTTTAAATTATCCTTAAGAATTCACAAACCCTGGGAATACTTCCACGGATGCCCCGCAGGTCCACGGGCCTCGAGTTCTAGAAACTCAGCCCCGAGATCAGTGCAGAGAGGGAGCTAAAGGGTCTGGGCTCCTCAGGGTGGGTGGCAGAGGCAGAAGGGGAGGCTGAGGGCGGTGCGATGGGGCCCCAGGATCTCGGTGGGGCTAAGGATACACGCACCGAGAGCTTCACGCAGGGAAGGTGGGGAGGCTTGGGACGGAGGGTCCTGAGGGAATCTTTAAGGTTTCTGGAACCAAGAGTTCTCAGGGGTCTCAACGGCCTACAGCGGCCGAGTCCAGGGTACATCTTTTAGAGCTTGGGGGTTCGAGGGTCTCGAAGGTTATCGAGGCCCAGAGGCGGCCGAGAACTCCCAGAGCGTCTGGGGGGCCAGGGCTCCCGGAGCGGCCGGGCGGGTCCTGAGGGGGTCTCGGGTCCCGAGGGAATGTTGAGAGGTGTGGGAGGAACCAAGGTGTGTCGGGGTCCTGAGGCGGCCCCCCGCGGCGGACCACGAGGGTCTCGGGGTCCCCAGGGGCTCTCGATGCAGGTCTGCCCCGACCCGCCCCCTCACCTGCGGCGCGGGCGAGACGCTGGTCCGAGATTCCGCCGCCTCCTCCTCAGCGGTCGACGACGTCGCGGGGTCTCGGCGGCCGCGCGCCCCTCACGCTGGGCGGAGCCGGAGGGGACGGGCCTCGGAGAGGGGACTGCGCGCGCACCCGGGACGGGAGCCGGAGCCGGAGCCGGAGCCCGAGCAGACGCCGCACCGCCTCCAGCCGCCGCTCCACGTTAGCCGGCCGCGGCGCCGCCGCAATGCCGTTCCCCGCGCGTCCACCCTCGCCGTGCGAAGGTTCCGCCCAGAAACCAACGGCCCCGGCGGCCGGGGGACCCGCCCCGGGAGGAAGGCGGAGCCACGGCTCGCGCCCCGCCCCGCGCCGGCCCCGCCCACAGGGGCCCCGCCCCCCGCAGTCTGCGGCGCAGGCGCAGTCGAGGGCACGGAAGGCTGCCGGGCCTCAGCAGCTGCTTGCGATCCTCAATCTGTCGTAGGCTGTCGCCGGCTCTCAGTTTACTGACCTGCGGATCCGGGCGGGCGCACGCTGCGGGACGTGGCTAGCATTTGGTGCGGTTGGAAGCGCCGCTCTGCAGCTGCGGCCTGCGCCACACTCGCGCAGTCTCCATCCTCAGCCCCAGGGAGCCCGGACCTGGGGCGGGTCTCAGTCCCCAAACTGTCCCCTCCCCAGCCCGGCTCTCTTTGCTTCCAGAGAGCGCGTCGCTCTCTGAAATTACGTACACTTGTGACTGTCTCTCTCCTTTCCCGTGAGAACCGGCACCTTGAACGTCCTGTCCCCCTCGAGGTCCCCCCGTTCCCCCGCATCAGGAAACACTCTCCCTCGGAGGCTGAGTGGGACCAGCTCAGGTTCCCATCCGGTGAGGAGGCCCTGTGACTCCTGCGTCTGTAGAACGGGGGCGATCCCAGCACCCCCTCTGAGGGTGTTGAGAGGACCCGGTGAAGCCATGCGTGGGCGGGCAGCGGGACGAGTGTCCGCTGGTGATCTTACTACGTGGGTGGTCCCTCCGCCCCTTTCTCTGCCCTTGGAAGTCTTTCCCTTCTCCAAACACGACCCAGTCGAATCAAAGGCCACTTCCTCTTCCCAGCCTCCCCCGCCCTGCCCAAGCCAGAGTTAATTATTACTTCCTCTCCCCTTAGCGCCCTTTTTTCTGCGTGATTTTAAAGTTGACTGTTAACATCTCCCCCCACCCCAGCTCACAAGGAAGCACGCATTTTGTGACAGAAGCTGGTCTTGTGAGTTTCAGCAGCTTGTGAAACTGTGGGGGCAGTGACTTGGGGGGTGGAGAAGGCAGTCGCTGAGCTCCTCTGTGGAGCCCTGCCTGGGCTCTGGGCACGTGTTCCTTTATTTAGTCCCGCAACACCCCTATGAGGAAGACGTCTTCGTTTCGCTGTTATTCCAGTTTCATAGAAGGGGAAGCTGAGGCCTAGAGAGGTCCTCCAGGCTGTTCCACGCCCCAGTCCACACATTTAACCCCTGCATGCAGCTCCCCATCCCCTGGATGTGCGATTTGAATGCAATGCATTTCAGTTCATGAGCACCTGCTCTTGTGCTGAGTGCTAGGACCCTGCACCTGTGGGAGACAGGGCCCCTGCCCTCAAGGGGTCCCCCAGGCCTCAGCAAGGACCTTGACAAATGGGAGCCTATGGGCTAGGTGCTGCAGAGGCCAGACCCACCCCCAAGGTGCAGGGGCCCCAGGTGGGGCGTCCTCTAAGGCCAAGGGCAGGGAGCCGGAGTAGTCACAACCTCCAGCCAAGTTCAGCTCATTCGAGGCACAGGCCAGAGTCTCATCCCCTCCACCCAAAACTCAGCTAAGCAACCTTGCAAAGACAAGAACAGCCCCAGGGACACCTTAGGAACGAGGGACTCCCCTTTCCCCCTATACCCAAGAGAGACCCAGCTTCTATCAGGTTGTGAAAAATTACTGAGAGACACTGCCCCCAGCCACCTTGACCAGTCTACTAGGTAAGTGGATGGACCTGGCAGGTTGGCAAGTGGCTGGTGTGTGTAGGTGTGTGGCGTGTCATTGGGCAGTGCAAGGTGTTTGTGTCCTAGCCTTCGTGCGGCCAGTGTGAGCACGTCTCATGCAGCATGTGTCAAACAAATGAGTGAATACGTGCGTGCGTGAAACAACAAGTCTTGTTCCCCAGAGCCCAGGGACCAGACCTGATCATCTCTGTAGCAAAGGTGCCCTTGGGGGCCTGCAGCAGGGCTGAGCAGTGAGGGATTAGCACATTTGGAATGCACATACTGCTTATTGAGCACCTACTATGTGCCAGGTGTGATTCTCTAAACTTCCCAGGCACGTTTCTTCACGCTCACTGCTACCCTATGCGGTAGGTATTATGAATCCTCTTTAACAGACTGAAAAACAGTCTCAGAGGACTTAAAGTAACCGGTCCAAGTTGCTTGGAATTGCTGCCGGGGGCTGTCTGGCCCCTAGAAGGGGCTTTGCACTGTTAGAAAGGAGAGAGTTGACAGATTCACAGGTGAGTGCCTGGTAGGACCCTAGGCACTATGTGACAATCCTTCCAGCCTAGAGAGGAAATTGTTGCTTTATTGCACGGAAAGACCCACATTGTATATAAATGCCCTGCACTGGTGTATAGGCCAGACATGCACATATCATGTGCCCTTGGACCACACCCCACAGAGCTAACACGCACCGTACACTGTAGACCCTCACACGGCGTGTGCCGTTACACATACATGCTATAAACATGCTAATGGAAAAGGAACTAATTAAGCCTTTTGGAGCCTCCACCCATGCCCATATCAATTTCCTACAGAAACTCCTCTGCTGCTCCTGCCTCTGGGCAGGCTGGCAGGAAGAACTGTGATGCCAGGGCTGGGGAGCAGTTGGAGGAAGCTGTAACCTCAAACTCCTGGCCTCAAGCGATCCTCCCACCTTGGCCTCCCAAAGTGCTGAGATTATGGGTATGAGCCACTGTGCCCAGCTGCATGTTCAGTTTTAAGGAGGAAGGCTGGCACCTTGGAAATTCTCTCTGGCCCTCATTCTCCACCATCAGCTCTGCCCACCCGCCAGACCTCACCAGTGCCTCAGCTCAGGCCTCCTTTCCAGTGGTCTGGAAGCTGGCACCAGGTTGCTCTGAGGTCCCCACTCACCAACCTATGTCCCCTACCCTTGCAGCCATGGTATGGCCAGGAGGACTGGCAGGGCACTGCACAAACAACCAAATATGCACTAAGCCCTCACTGTGCCGGGGCTAAGGACACCTGCCCTCATGGCTCTGACAGCGCAGTCAACTGGGAAACCGACAACAGACCCAGGTGTCAGGGCATGATGAGGCTATGAGGAAAGAGGAAGTTGTGCAAGGGACAGATGCTGCTACAAAATTAACAGGGCAAGACACAGAATGGAAAAAATTTGTAAAACATGTCTGACCAAGGACCTAATTTGGAATATGTAAAGAACTCACAGTTCAATAATAAGGTGAATAACCCAATAAAAAAACTGGGTAAAAGATTTGAACACATGCTTCTCCAAAGATATATGGATAGCAAATAGGCACAGATGCTCAATGTTATTATTCATTAGGGACATGCAACTCAAAACCACAGTGAGATGCCACTACACACCACTAGAATGACCAAGAGTGAAAAGATGTGACCATACCAAGAGCTGGCAAGGATGTGGAGGAACTGGACTTCTCACCCACTATAGACAGGAATGTAAAGTGGTATAACCACTGCACACCTATCAAAATGGCTAGAATAAAAATAGTGACAACACCAAATGCCATTGAGGATGCACAAAAACTGGATCACCCATACATTGCTAGAGGGAATGTAAAATTGTGCAGCCACTCTGGAAAATAGTTTGGCCATTTCTCTTAAAACTGAACATGCAGCTGGGCACAGTGGCTCATACCCATAATCTCAGCACTTTGGGAGGCCAAGGTGGGAGGATCGCTTGAGGCCAGGAGTTTGAGGTTACAGTGAGCTATAATCACATCACTGCACTCCAGCCTGGGTGACAGAGCAAGACCCTGTCTCTATTAAAAAAATAAAAAATAAAGAGTAAATATGAATTTAACTGTATAACCCAGCAAGTATTCTCTTGGGTATTCATTTCAGAGAAATGAAAACTGTGTTCATATAAAAACTTGTACACAAATGTTCATAGCAGCTGTGTTCCTAATAGCCCAAAACGAGAAACAACCCAAATGTCTTTCAGTGGGTGAGTGGTTCAACAAATGCCGGTAGATTTATACAATATACCACTCAGCAATACAAAGGAATGCAGTACTGATACATGAAATAGCTTGAATGAATCTCAAGGAAATTATGCTGCAGGAAGAAAAAAATAATCAATAAAGGTTACATATTATATGATTCCATTTATATAACAGGTGGGTTTTTGTTTTTCTTTTTTTTGAGATGGAGAACAGATCAATGATTGCCAGGGTTAGGGACTGTGTAGCAGGAGGGGGCCTTGTGGAGCTGGAACAGTTCTGTATCTTGATTGTGGAGGTGGTGACTCAAAGCTACATGCATGATAAAATTGCACAGAATTACACATACACACACACACAAACACATGCATGCACACACAAATGAGTGCCTGCAAAGCTGGTGAAATCTGAATAAGCTCTGTGTATTGTACCAATATGAATGTCCCAGTTTTGATACAATTATGCTGTAGTTACACAAGAGCGGAGGCTGGGTGAAGGTGCGTGGAACCTCCCAATACACTGCTTTTTCCAGCTTTCTGTGAATCTGTAATTATTTCAGAATAAAAAGTATTATTTTAAATGGTACAAACACTTTGGAAAACAGCTTGGCAGTTTCTTAAAAATTAATCATACAGCCACCATATGACCAGACATTCCACCCACAAGAAGTGAGAGCAGATGTCCATGGAGAGACCTGAGCATGAATGTTCATAGCAGCTTTATTTGTAATAGCCCCAAGCTGGAAACAAAACAGGTCAATGATGGATCACCAAGCTGTATAATGTTCATACAGTGGAATACTTCTCGGCAAGAAAAGGGGGCAAAATGTTGATGCCTGCGACAACATGATGAATCTCAAAATATTTATGCTGAAAGAAGCCAGACAAAAAAGAGAACATACTGTGTGGTTACATTTATATAAAACTGTAGAAAATGCAAACTAATCTTTAGAGACAGAATGCAGCTCAGATTACCAAGGGGCATGAGGAAAGTTTTGAGGAAGATGGATATGTTATCTCCATTGCAGTGGTGGATTCATGGGTGTCAAAACTCATCAAATGTATATTTTTGTTTGTTTTAGAGACAAGGTCTCCCTCTGTCACCCAGGCTGGAGTGCAGTGCCCTGATGATAGCTCACTGTCACCTTGAATTCCTGGGCTCAAACCATCTTCCTGCCTCAGCTTCCAAGGAGCTGGGACTACAGATGCACCACCATGCTCAGCTGGTTTTATTTTTATTTGTAGAGACAGGGTCTCGCTATATTGCCCAGGCTGGTCTCGAACTCCTGGCCTCAAGCAACCCTCCTGCCTTGGCCTCCCAAAATGTTGGGATCAAAATGTATGTTTTAAATAGGTGCATCTTACTGTACGTCAATAAAATGGAAAAACCAAGCTGGGTGAGGTGAGAGTGTGGTGAGGAACAGGTGCTATTTCAGACAGGGTGTTGATCCTGTCCAGGATTCTGCTCTGACAGCTCCTCTGTGATTGCTGTTCTTCCAGCCAGATAGGTAGCTCCCAGGTATCCTAAGCCTGGGGCTCAGGGCTCTGTTGGATGGAATTGAATGACGTACCTTTGACTGGTCTAATCTCAGAAGAAATCACCTACCTATTTGGGAGCAGCCTTCCCCATCTGCCCCTCCTTGCAAAGAAGAGATCAGGGGAGCCCAGCCCTCCTTGCCCCAGTTCTCACAGCAAGCCTAGGGTGAGTAGCTACTCAGTGAGCCATGACTGGGGCAGTGGGCAAGGTGACACAGCATCCAGTCGAGGTGGGAATCTCAGCTGTGAAGGCCCTGCCCTGCCAGCCATGGCAGAGGAATCCTTCAGACTTGGAGAAGTGAGCTAATAAAATTGTTTCTGCGGGTGTTTATAATTAGCAGTTTCTGCAAAGCCCGAGAAGGCCAGCCCAGAAGCCATAAGCTAAGCCACCAGCCTGGGCTGTTCTGCGCAGGAGAGCGGACTGGGAGAGCCAGGTGGAAGGTGGCAAAGGCTCGTTCTACCACGCTGATTCCAAACTCCCCTCTCTCCCCTGGAACTGCCCGGGAGGCGCCTGGGAGCCTCATTCTGCAAGGACCGGTCAAAGGAGGAGGTGTGTCAGTCTGCAGGAGTGCAGGGGCGGGTGGCGGGTAGAGTAGCGCTGTCACTGCCTCCGTGATGGGGATGTTCTGGTGCCCAGGAAAGGAACAAATGCCAGAAGACAGGGCTGGGGCCCCAGAGGGACTTTCCAGTGAGTTTGCCCCTTGCCTCCTTGGCTGTCCCTCTGTCCCTGCCCAGATGCTAACGGGGCCGTGTCCATCGCCTTCTCTGTCCCCCCCAGCCCTTGTCCTTTCATGATCTCAGCCAGATCCAGGGCTGTGACCTGACTACCAAGGCAAAGCTAACGGATGCAGCTGGTCTTTTAAAAACAAAACCCAAAAACAGTGTCCTTATTAGACGCAGACAGCAAAAGAAAGATCAAAGATACCGGCTCCCTGTATCCGCATCCTTGTCTCATGGGATAACGCTGAAATAAAAGGGGCCAGACCCACGGCATGAGCAGCGGGACACCCCGAGGCTGAGCTCTCCCTGCAGCTGTGCCCCAAGGGGAGGGTGAGGCAGGAGCCTCAGACCTAGCCCAAGCCCAGGGCCAAGAGAAACTGTCTCATGGCAGGCTCCCGGGAGGATGGCAGGCTCCCGCGGGGATGGGAGACGAGGGACAGGGCCTTGTGGCAGCTACTCACAAACCTGTGTTCTGGGAGGATTGCGGCGTGTTCTGCCAAGACTCAGATCAGCTGCGGGGAACCCAGCCTACGTGGCTCTGTGGAGCGACAGGGCACCCTGCCCCTCCGATATCTCCAACACTGCTGTCTGCAGCCCCTTCCTCCCCCTGAGCTCCAGGACCCGGATACCCCATTGCCCACTACTCACCTATACCCATGCTCATGTTTAACTCCCCCCAAATTCTCGATTTCCTCCAACTCAAACCACTGGTCCCCACTTTGGCTGAGGGCCCCGCCACACACAGCAGCCCTGGCCCCGAACCCAGAAGTCAGGCCGACTCCCCTCTCCCTCGTCTCCCACAGCCAATCCGTCAGCAAGTTCTTCGGTGTCCTCATCAGAATTCCCCCCACCCCCCAGGCTGACTTGGTGCCCCGCAGCTCTGCCCACCATGGTGTTTGTGTTGCCATGGGTCACGTTTGACCCACTCAGTCCTTGTCGTCCTGCTGGACTGGGAGCTCACTGAGGGCCCAGCTCTTCCCTATAGTCCAGCTTCAGGGTCCTCAGGGAAAGTCATGGAGGAACCCAGCATGCACGGCTTGGAAACAAATCCTTTCCACCAGCCCATTTTACAGATGCAGAGATGGAGAGTTGGGGGCAGGGCTCAAGCAACTCACATGTTTGCACTCAGCTCTCACCACTGTGGCCTTGACTGAAAATCAGTCCCCTGCCCTCACCCTCTAGAAAAATAATCCAAGCCCTCAATATGATATCAACTCATTCATCCATTCACCTCCTCAGTCATTCATTCTACAAACTGCTCTTAAACTCGAAATCTCGGGAAGATTTTATTAAGGGTTTTCCTGCAGTTGGCAACACACCCGGTTTCACCGTCCATCAGGGCGTGAACAGGCCAGCGGGGAAGAGGCTGCCGCCGGGGGTGGTGCTCAGCTCAGTCCTGGAGCTTGCTGGAATACACCTCAGCCCTGTCCAGGGGCGGCCCCCGGTTCACGGACGTGTAGGAAGGCTCTGAGGTCCCCAGCGACTTGGGGACAGCCTCCTGAGTGATCTGGGAGTCGTGCGTCGTTTCCCCCGTCCGAACTCCCCATGTCCCTGGCCAGCGGGATGCAGAGAGCCAGGATTAGGCGGCGGGGCAAACCCAAACCCCTAGAGGTGGTTGTGGCCTTAAGACTTAGACATTGCTTTCACAGACGTTGCCTTAGGCATTCATTCAATCCCAATCTTTCTGGGCACTCACCCTGGCCAGGCCCTGGGAATAAAGAAAATGTCACCCTCTTGAAACTCTGTGAACAGTTTATAGGTCTCACTGTGAGCTGGACAATTTGAGGCCATTGTCCTATGTCCCCAAAGAGCCAAGATTGTAGGGGGGGACAGACCACAACAGACAATGACCACACAGAATGGACAGGCACAGCCGGGAGCCGCAGGAAGGCTTCCTGGAAGAGGAGGCAGCTCGGCTGGTCCTAAAGGAGAAGTGTCGAGGGCAGAGGGAGGCGCCTGGGTGAGGTCAGCAGGTGTGAGGCAGGCAGGGCTGAGGAGCGCCTGGGGCAGCAGTGGGAAGGTCGGCGCAGCTGCAGCCAGATCAGGGTGGAGATGTTAGGAGGGACAAAGGGCAGAGCAGGCTGAATTCGGAGCACAGGGCCTCGGGTGCCAATCAGGGCGCTGCCCAAAGAAAGGCAAGGACATAACCTGTCCTGACTGCTCCCAGGTCCAGCCAGGTAGAGTCTTTTGGTAGCTAACGTCATCTATTATTTGTGTTTTATTGACTTAAATGTCAGAAGTCAACCTGATTTCCAAGTTCACAGCCCCCTCCCCGACTCCATTCCCCACCCGCCCCACCTATCTTTCCCCGCCTGGCTGGTTTCCACGTATCCACTTAATTGTACCTACTCCCAGCAACTCTTCTGTCTGCCCCTCCCACCCCTCCACCTGTCCCCATCTTCAAAGCCCCCTGGGGCCGCCTCCCTCCCACGGAGGGGCACACACCACGAGACACTGATCCTTCCTTCTGGGAGCCCGCCCTGGTGCTCCAGGCGGGAGCTGCCCTGCTGTCTGGTTTCCGAAGGCACCTATGGGTCCTCCCAAGTATTAGTGGAGTGTGTCTTCCCCTGGGCAGCCCGGCGAGCCCTGCTACGCCCACAGGAGACCTCAAGCCCTAATCTCAAGCAGACACAAACCAGAGGTGTTAGTGGAGTCAGGAGACCTGCATTCCAGTCCCAGCTCTGGGTTCTGGTCCCAGGTTGTGTGACCTTGGGCCACCCTTTCCCCCTCTGGGCCTCAGTTCCCCTATCTGTACTGCAAGTGAGTGAATTATAATGACAACAAAAGCAAATACTTGTTAGTTCCTGGGCACTTCCCTGAGGACTTCACAGAGATCATTCCTCTTAACCTTCACAACTCCAGGCGGCCAATAATATTTATTGCCTGCATTTTGCAGATGGGGAGTGAGGAATAAGAGGATAGCACGCCTCGCCCAAGGCTGCACAACTCTGGTGTCAGAGCTAAGATCAGAGTTGGCTGCCACCAGCAAGGCCCAAGTGCTGAGCCCCTCTCCCCAGCTCCACGACTTGACCTTGAAGGCCCTGCAGCCTTGAGATCTCGGGACTGTGCTCCCCTTTCACCAGACCCCGCGCCCCAGGGTGGAAGGTGGCTCCCTTGCCTTCCTGGAGCCTGTCCCTGGGTCCGGCCCTCATGGCTGGTGGGTACTCACATGAGGCTGAGGATGATGGCGCCAGCAAAGCCCAGGAGCAGGAAGAAGGGCAGGGAGCCCAGGATGGAGGTGATGACGATCATGCCTCCGCTCCTTCGGCCCGGCCAGGTGTCGATCACTGAGTGCGGGGTGACTGCAGCAGACCAAAGCCCAGTTACTCCCCAGGTGCCCGGAGCCACCCGCAACCTTCTCCCAGGGAAGAGGCGTGTCCCCCTGCCCAGGCTATCAGGAATCCAGGGATGAGCCTGGGACCCGGTTCAGTGACTCTCTCCTCCCAAGTTTTAGGCACAATTACCTTGTTTGTCCTAATCCCGATTCCCAACTTTCTTGTGTTTCTGGCCTCTTCCTCTTTTAACTGCCTTTTTGCATATTTTTATTTTTATTTCATTTTTTTGAAGACAGAGTCTCGCTTTGTTGCCCGGGCTAGAGTGCCGTGGCATCAGCCTAGCTCACAGCAACCTCAAACTCCTGGGCTCAAGCAATCCTCCTGCCTCAGCCTCCCGAGTAGCTGGGACTACAGGCATGCACCACCATGCCAGGCTAATTTTTTCTATACATTTTTAGTTGTCCGGCTAATTTCTTTCTCTTTTTAGTAGAGACGCGGGTCTTGCTCTTGCTCAGGCTGGTCTCGAACTCCTGACCTTGAGCAATCCTCCCACCTCAGCCTCCCAGAGTGCTAGAATTACAGGCGTGAGCCACCTCGCCTGGCCTCCATATTTTTAAATTATAAATGGACTCAAGTCTGCTGGTGAGATGGGTGGGAAACAGTCTAAACAAGTAAAACAAAGACAAAGCACAGGGCCCTGATCTAACAGGGCCAGGGGCACTGTGGCTCTCACTCTTCTGGGGCTGGCGTTGCCCTTCTGGAGCTACGCGAACAATTTATAGGTCCTGCTACAGCCGTCCCAGGCAGGTCTCCCAAGTCCGCATCCTGCAGATCTCTCATTGCACTCAGGGACACTGAGCCCCTGTCTAGGGACATGCAGAATCCAGGCTGAAGCCCTGCTGCCTGGGCCCAGATGCATGTTGTCACTAGACTGGCCCTTAGGTCCTCCCACAAGAGAGCTGGGCCTGGTGCTTCTGCCTGGGTTCCGCAAAGGAAGCCTGCCGGGGAGCCCCAGCAAGAACTCTTCTCCCAGCTTCTCAGATGAGGAAACTAAGGATTCGAGGGGCTCACACGGGAGTGAGGGTCAGAGGCTGGGCTTGGAGGAAGGACCCTCAGTCCCAAGGGTCCCAGGGCTGTTTCAGCAGCACCACGATTCCTGGGAATGCCACGGGAGGGGTGGGCATTCCCAGGGAGTGAGGGAGTGAGGATGGGAGGAGTCCCCCCGCCATACCCTGTCACACTCACGCTGACGCACGCCCCATGCCACACGCTCACTCTCACATGCACTCACACACTCACACACTGCCCTACCCGACCCACCAGCGTGCGACCTATCGGAAGCCGCAGGTAAAATGCTCAGCTCTGTGCCGGCCCATCCGACCAGGCAGTCTTGGGGGCCAAGCTGTGGTGGGAGGGGAGTCCTAAGTTAGGGTCTTACACAGTCAAAATTCCAAGTCCCTCACGTGGCCCCTGACATTCAGTAGACACGATTCTGTGTGCCTAAACCTCGGATCTCTGCTGAGAACCTCAGATGGTGTCCAGGAAGGGACAGGCAGGCCCCCAGCGGCTCGGGCGCCCTCCCAGCCCTTCCGTGGTCAGGAAAACCATCCAGGTGCTACGGAGAAGGGGTGGGGGTGGGGGTGTGTGGTTCTCCTGCTGCCTCCTCTGTCTTAGTCTCAGGCCTCTGCAACCATCTCACATGGTCATAGAGGTTCAAGCTATGTGCCCCTTGAGGCCACACACCAGAGGGCTGGAAAGGCCGCCCGCTGGCTTTGACTTCAGCTACACCCGCTGCCCGGCCCAAACCCCACCAAGTCCTCCACCCTGATCTGTTTCAACACCTGGCCCTCAAGGACTGAAGCGAGGAAGGAGGAAGTTCCATGTTAAACACTTGAAGGTGCCTTTTACTCATCACCCCAGCAGGCTGCCCGAGCCTGGGGAGGCATTCCTGCCATTCCCATGGTCCCGCCTGGCCCTTGAGGGTCCCTGCAGCCCCCCACCACTTACGCCACTTGGTGCGGATGGGGTCCGACCAGAGGGTCTGGTCCTGTACCAAGCCAGTGGTCATATTGACGAGGACATACTTGAACCTGGAAGGAGACGGAGCGAGCGTGATTCCATCCTTCCTGGGAGCCCCAGCCACAGGGAGGTGGGAGGTGTCAGAGGGCCTGGTGGGGGGCACAGCAGGGGACCTTCCAGGAGATGGAAAGGTAGACAGCCACTGGGTGGGCTCTGGGCAACAGGACGGTGCTGCATCTTGGCCACACATGACTCCCCGGGCCCTTCCCCAGTTTAGAGGCCACCTCCTCCGTGAAGCCCTCCAGAGTCAGCGCCCCTGTTCTAGCTGCTCCCTGTAGGAGGCCCCTCTGTTTCCTGTAGCAGATTTGCTGAGTGTTAAAGCATTTGACCTCCTGGCATTTCTGCTTTCCACTGCTCCAAGCCTGGTCCTTGGCATCTCGAAGGGAACTTTAAAAAAAAACCTGGAATAATATTCATCACCAAGCTTGCTGCCCTTGGACAAGAGCTACATTTTAAGTGCAGAAATCCCCAACCAAGTGTTACTAATCACAAAAGAAGATGGAGCAATACAGTACAAAACATCCACAGCCTGCCTGAGGTCTCATACATCGTCAGTTTAAAGTGATGGATGTTCTGAGGACTGAGAAGTTTACAGCTGCAGTTTAACACTTAAAAAATAATTACAACTCTTAATCTCTTTTATTTTTTATTTATTTATTTATTTATTTTTTTGAGACAGAGTGTCACTTTGTTGCCCGGGCTAGAGTGAGTGCCGTGGCGTTAGCCTAGCTCACAGCAACCTCAAACTCCTGGGCTTAAGTAATCCTACTGCCTCAGCCTCCCGAGTAGCTGGGACTACAGGCATGCGCCACCATACCCGGCTAATTTTTTTTTTCTATATATATTTTAGTTGGCCAGATAATTTATTTCTATTTTTAGTAGAGACGGGGTCTCACTCTTGCTCAGGCTGGTCTTGAACTCCTGACCTCGAGCGATCCACCCGCCTCGGCCTCCCAGAGTGCTAGGATTACAGGCGTGAGCCACCACACCCGGCCCTTAATCTCTTTTAAAAGAGTGTTTTGCTTAATCCTGTACTTCTCTCTATTTCAAGGTGAGAATTCCAGAGGTGGGGCTGTCCCCAAGGCAGGGTGGGCTTGTAGATGAAGTCAGAGAGGGCTGCCTCTTAGGTCCAGGAGGAGGGAGAGCTTTTGCCATGTTAAAAACAAGGTCAGAAGTAAGGGGTTGGGGAGGGAGCCGGGACCTTGTCCTGCCTGGTGGCTGAGACCCAGGGAAGGGTGAGCCCTCTGAGAGCATGGCAGGCGGGCGATGTTTGGGGCCCCAAAAGGGTCCAGGAAGCTGCAGAGACCCCACCCTAGGTATCTCCATGGTAACCGGAGCAGGTGTATCTCAAGGCTTTGGCACCAGGCACTCTGAGCCCTGTGCTTGTACAGAGAAGACGCTCCGGAAAAAATGTGTGGGAATCAATCCGGGACGTGCTGGGGTGGGGTGGGCAGCAGAAGGGCTGGAAGGAGGAAGGACAGAGCCGAGGATGAGGCTGTGGGTGGAAAGGCCTTGGGCGGGCTCTAGCTCATGCTGGGCCACAGCTTTCTCTAGGCAACCTTCCGTCTCTGGACCACACTTTCCCTCCCTGTAGATGGGAAGGCTCCCTGTAAATGGTGACCTCCACACACGAGATGGGCTCGGACCAGACGCATCCTCTGTGGGGCCCAGTGCAAAGTGAAAACGTGGGTTCCTCACAGTCGCACGCCCAGGAAGCCGCCCAGCCTGGGACCTGGGAAAGTCCCAGCACTTGAGCTCTCGAGACGCGTGGCTGCTCCCGCTTCGCCCCCACTGCCTCTTCCCCAGTCTCTCCTGCGGCCGCTCACACCCACCTGTACTCCGTGGCCGCCGACAGGGGTGGGTTGCAAAGGCCCTGGAAGTTAGGGTCCCACAGGCAGGTGGAGTTGGCACCCACCCTGACCAGGTATGCATTCAGGATCTGCGAGGCCTGGGACACGTCCCCAATGGCATCCAGGCTGGGCAGGTCACTGCAGGGGCTGAGGTCAAAGGCCGCAGCTTTGTAGGGGCCTGTCCTCCCGCCCTCTGTTTGCTGGAACGTGGTGCTCAGTGGGTTCTTGGTGCCATCCTGCACAGAGGCATTCCTGGAGCTGGCTGCAAAGGTAGTGCCAGGAGTGAGGTTTCTGGCTACTCCAGCGTCACTCACTCAGTCATTCATCAAACACCCCTGAGCATCCTCTCTGCCCCAGCTCTGTGCTGGGCACTGGGGTCACAGACACTGGGCAAGCTCAGTCTCTCAGTCTCTGTTCTCCCAGCACAGTGGGGGACATGGACAGGGATCACCTCCCTTGCTTCAGGCGCTACATCTGGCTCTCCCACTGCCACATTCCTGTAATCCCCTAGCCCAAGGGACATGTGTGCCCTCATTGCTGAAAGCCCTGGATTCTCTCTTCTGCAAAACGGGAAAGGAGGGTCATATGGTGCAGGGGAAATAACATGGAGAAGGATGGACCTATGTCGGTTCCCTGGTCTCTGCCTTACTAGATAGGTGATTTTGGACAACTCACTCCACCTCTCTGGACTCAACTTCTCTTCTGTGAAGTGGGAAAGGACTATCCCCCAGTGCCCACAGATTGGGCACAGGTAGGTGGTCACTAAACGTTTGCTGAAAGAATAAAATAATGCCCCTGAATGAGCAGTCGTAAACAACTGGTTGCTAGAAAAGTAAACGTCGTCACTGGGCTCCTTCTCTCGGGAGCCCAGTATCCCCACCAGTGAAGGGGTCAAGGGCTGGGCTGTGCAAGCAGGTCTGAGCAGGTCCGAATGCTTGCCTTTGTCTCACAAACACTGAGCTTGAACCACCCTGGGAAGCCTCAGGAAGGACTTGGGCTTGAGGACCAGAGAGCTGAGGGTTCACCCTCAAGCTCTGGAGCTCCAGTGAATATCCACCGCTCCGAGCCTAGGTTCCCTGCCCTGTAACGGGCGTTGGTAATAGCTGCCGTGTGGGCTGGGTGCACATATGAGCTCTAAGGTGTGCACAGCACCTGATATGATGTAGGTGCTCTGTGATTGGTGCTGTCATTATTTCCCCACTTGACTGGATACCCTTCTAGGGTAAAGACAGGGCTGTGGCCACAGCACCCAGTCCAAGGCTGGCCCAGAGTGGATGCCAGAGCATGTTGGTAAAGAGAATGGGATAGTTTAATTAGACTACTACAAGGACGGAACATCCGTCTACCTTCCTCCTCCCTGTGGACAGGTCAAAGCCCCTTTTGGAGCAGCCAGAGGGAAGCGGGGCCCTTACCTGAGTCGACCAGGACGTAGAGGTAGATCTCACAGGGGCCAGCGAGGGCCTCTGAGCTGTCAAACATGCAGAGAGGCTTTTCCAAGGCCACGGTGGTGAGTGTGGGGTTGTTGGTGGCAAAGGTCACGCTGGCCAGTTGGGGCTGGAGATTCACAGCTGGAGGAGGCAATGAGGACAGGAGCTGCTCCTGGCAGAACTGCCCATGCCCATGGGCACCCTCTGCCCCCCATCTGCATGCAGTTACTGAGCACCTGCTGTGAGCCAGGCTCTGGGCTTCACCCTCCCCCAGGGCCACCTCGTGAACTTGTCTCAGACACAGGCAGTGCCCCTGCCCCCCACCTGATCATCCTGGCCAGAAACCGGACAGTCGGGTCAAACCGCTGCCCTCTGCCCCTGCAGACATTCAGTCGCCAAGAACCCCGTTGCCCCTGCTAAGCGTTTCTCCACCCACTGGCCCAGCCCCCCTCTATCCCACCCTCTTCACCTGGACCCTAGTAACAGGCCCTCTCTGCTCTCCCACATGCAAATCTGTCCATGTCACTCCCCTGCTGGGGCCCTTCCATAGCCCTCACTGCCCTCTGACAGTCCAGCCTCTATGGAAAGGCAGCAAGGTCCCGAAGTTCTGGGCTTTGCCTTGGTTGGGTTTCCAGCCCCGCTCCTCCGCAGGCTCCAGGGCACCGATGGAGGGGCAGTTCCCAGGAGAGGCCATGCTGCCTCCCACCTCCATGGACTTGCCCACGCTGGTCCTCACCGGAATGTCCCTCCGTCTCCCCCAGTTCGAACATTACCGTGAGTCTGGGTCTGGTCCCTTCTCTGCTGTCCCGCAGACCCCTTTGTGTTGGTCTCTCGCAACACCCACCGCAGGGCTGTAGCCAACCGTGAGCCCGCAGAGTCCCACCAGAGGAAGCTCATTACTGTTGGCTATTACTACTATTAATAATAATATCTGGGTCCCTGCGCCAGGAATCAGGGTTCAGGTGGTGCACGCCCCAGGACACAGCTGCCTGCTCTCCCTAGGCACAGCCCCCTCCTCCCTTCTCCTCCTACCCGAGCCAAACCGCAGGCAGCCGAGGGCCAGCAGCGCCCAGAGCGGAGGCATGGCCCGGGAGGAGCCGCAGGAGCGCGGGGTCCAGCGGGCGAGCGGACACCTGGCCTCTCTCGCCTGCACCTGCCGGCCCTGGGCGCTCCTCGGCCCCACCCCCGCCCGCGCCGGCCAATCCGCGGCCTCCTCGCTGGCTATTTGCATACGGCCCCGCCCCGGGCTGCCCTGAGCCGCACGGTGCCGCTGGGCGCAAATCCGACCTGGCGGGACCTTCCCAAGCCCTCCCCAAAGAGCCTACTGTGTGTTGAGGCCAGCGTGGCGCTTTCACGGCGTCTCCCACCTAATGGGATGTTGGGGGCAAGCCACCCTCTCTTGGAGCCTCAGTTTCCAAACTGTAAAATGAGGACACCGGTTCGCACAACTATTTATGGAGCCCCTACTATGTGCCAGACATTGGGTTCTTGGGAAATGAAACGGGGTAACCAGTAAAAGTGCTATCGTGGGAAAACAAAGTCCCGGGCCTGGGAGCTGTTGGAAGACCTCCGGTGTGACCCTTTGGGTTCACGGGTGCAAGGCCAAGGCCCAGGAAGGCCGGGCAGGGCAGGGACTCACCAGGTCATACGTGGGCTCCCTGGAAACAGCGAGACTGGTGGAACCCAGGAGTCCTGCTGCCCAGCCCAGGGCTGCTTCAAAAGGGATGGAACAGGGTTTCAGCGCCTGCCTCCTGAGGGGGCCTTTGAAAATAGGAATCGGGCTCCTCACCTGGACTAGAGGGTTCCTTCCAGCCTCAGGAATCTGTGCACTCCTCCCAGTGCACCTTAAATAAATTTTACATTGAAGAAATAAAATTAAGTCAACAAGGATGGGGAAAAACCAAAATTGAAAACCAAGAGAAACTAATGAATCTGTGTATGGTACTGATGACATAACCCCATCGGCAGAAAAAGAAAAGAAAAAGCGTGCAGCTGAGTAACTGGAACTAGGCTTTCTGGCTGCGCCCCCTTGGTGGAGGATACCCCAAGGACAAAGAGACCTGCAATAGAGTCCTGGACCTCACTAGTGGGGTTATTGGCAGTAGGGAGGGAGAGCGGTTCTGGAGGGACTCCCCTAGGATTGGTGTTGCCAAGACCCAGGTTCTCCCTATAGGATGAGGGAGAGATTTGGAATGAAGGAAGAAAAACTCCGTGGTTTTGTTGTTGTTGTAGTAGTTTGAGACAGTCTCACTCTGTCACCCGGGCTAAAGTGCAGTGGTGAGACCATAGCTCACTGCTGCCTCTAATTCCTGGGCTCAAGCAACCCTCCCTCCTCAGCCTCCCGAGAAGCTGGGACTACAGGCACGTGCCACCACACCCAGCTAATTTTAAAATTTTTTGTCTTGCTATGTTGCCCAGGCTGGTCTCGGATTCCTGGCCTCAAGCAACCCTCCACCTTGGCCTCCCAAAGTGGTGGGATTACAGGAATGTGCCACTGCATCTGGAGTTTTTTTTTTTTTTTTAATTAGTTATGAAAAAAAAAACCAACATTCCACCTCTGTCTACTGAAAGGGCCTGGAAGCAGTAACAGCCCAGTTGCAAAGAGCACGGAACCACCCTGAGATGCTGAACACCAGCCTCCAAAGGCGCCAGGCCCTGGGAGAGATGGCTGACTCCAGAGCTGGGACAGGGAACGTCCAGAGGAGCCTGACATATTGTACGTCTTACTGTGCTGGAACGTGAAGAGGGGCTTGGAGGATGGTGGGAACATGTCGGAGGAGCTGGCACGGAACAGCTTGCAGTGGCTCCCCGTGGCTACATCTGGGAACATTGGAGTACCAAAAAAATAATGGAAGTATCAGCCCCTTGGGAAAAATACAAATCCATGAGTCAATATTGATACTTTTAGAGATGTTTTCAAAGAGAGGAAAGGACAATTCTTTATAAAAGAAGACCACCAACTAATAAATATCGAAGTAATTACAAAGTAAAAGTCACCATTTGACAAGTACCATGGTAATCACTGATGCATGAAAGAATCATCTCAGTGGATGCTAATGCCGTAGGGTGGGAGACTTTTAGGGAACAAGGTGTGCAGAAATGTGACGACACCAACTTAACCAAATGATAAAACTGAATGTCCCCGGTAACGGGACAAGCTGACCTCCTGTGTTTCCTGGTGTCATGGCATGGAGAAGGGCTCACTGTCATCTCTGCAGTGTCCTGCCCAAAACGTTTGACCTGAATCTAATCAACAGGACACAAGATCGAAATTGAGGGACTTTCTGCAGACCAGCTGGCCCAGTGCTCTGAAAGTGTCCATGTCGTGAAAGACAAAAGCAAAAATGAAACCAAGCAAAAGGCTGAGAACTGGTGTATAATAGAGTGAAGGACACAAAGGAGATGGAACAATTAACTCCACTGAGTGACTTTTCATTAATCCTTGGATAAAAAGAAGCAACCTGTAACAAACACTATTGTAGCTAGTTTGACAATGAGGGAAAGTTGAATTATGGAGTGTGTATTAGATAATAATATTGATTCGATGTTAAATTTCTTGGTCACGTAAAAGGAATGCATGCTGGAATAATGTGGGTGAAGTGTCACAGTTTCTGAGACTAACAAATATCTGGGATGACAAAAAAGAGAAAGCAAATGTAGCCTCGTGTTAGCAGTTGGTAGATAAATACAGGTATTCATTGTACTGTTCTTGGAATGTTTCTGCAGGTTTGAAATTTTTCACTGCAAAATCATTGGGGGGAAAAGATTCTGTGCGCTGCCACAAATGCACTGCTGCCTTCTCTGGGCCTCAGCTTTCACTCTGTAAAATGGGGAGGCAGTTTGATGGCCTCTCAGCTCTGCCACGCAGAGAGCAGGTGATCAGATCTTTATCTTCAGCACACAAAAAATGCCCCAGAGATAAAGAACTTCTGACCAGGGGTGGGGTTTTAGTCCAAGAATTTTTATAGACTGACATTTCTTGTCCAACGATTGCTGGTGAACCTGGAGTTTATCAGAGGCGAGCAGGGGTGATGTCGAAGGCTCGGCCCAGAATCCCTCGTGAGAGAGACTAGGCTCAGGAACCTGTTGTTTTCTCCAAGATGCTGTGGTTTCTTTAAAAAAAAAAAAAAAAAAAAACACTAAAATTCCTCTCATCTCTTGCTTTACCCAAATATGGAGAGCACATTCAGGGGAAAATGTTAAAACAATAATCTGTAAAGGCCCAAAAATGTTTGCACAAAAGAAAAAAAACTTTGGATTTCTAAACAAGTCTCCACTTCAAAGACCGCTGACTTTGGTTTGGCACATCCCGAAGAGGGGGAAGTGCGGGAGAAATGAGTCACTGTGGCGGATTCGCTTGGGAGAGACCAATGCTTGTGTCCTGGAGGGGAAACAGGTGAGAGGCCTAACACCTGCCAATGTCCCTGCTGCTCCACGTGGTCGTTCCAAAAAGGTTTTTGCAAAATTTTTTTTTAATTTCCCCTTTTTGGTCAGGCGACTTCCGGAGTGCTGACAGCTTCAGTCCGTTTATATATGTGGATCCATCGGACTGTCCTCCTGAACCCTGGCCTGGCAGACGTGCTCCACGGGAGGCTGAGAAGCAGGAAGTTCCGTGACATGAAAGGTTAACAAAGCCCAGCCCTTCACAGGCCTCCTCTGAATTTGAAACATGAGGAGTTCGCCGGCTGGAAATGCTTGACCCAGAAACGTGCCTGCAGGGGCCAGAGAGGCCTGATGGAGTCAGTTTCCACACTCCTTCCTTAGAAGTCGGAGAAGCAGCCGGAAATGCCCGCTGCCGCGAGCACCTGCTTCGGTGCTGCTGAACATCTGTTCCAGATGTCCTGGAAGCCAAGCTTTTCAACGCTTTGAGAGCCAGTCACTTTGAAACAACACGAAACGAAACTGAATGCAAGTGAAGAATCCCACGTCCCCACCCGGGCGCTCACCCATCTGCACCTGCTCTGTGACAGCGATGCTACGTCACTCCAAGCGGCCCCACCTCTCCTCTCCCAAGCTCCAGACCCACATTTCCAGCCGCCTGTGCTGCAGAACGTGCCCTCCTTGGTGGCCCTGGAGGGGCTCCCTCAGCCCGGCTCTGATTCTCGCTGGGCCAGTCCTGACTCTCTCCAAAGCCTCGTTATTTTTCAGTAAAATGGGGATAGGCAAGAGGGCCCCTTGCAGAGGGGAGGCATGAAGTGTGCCATGGTGTGGACATGCTCTGTGGCTGGAGTGCCGGCAGCGTCTGGGCGCCCCTCAGTCCTCAGGCCGTCACCCTCTGCCCCGGGCCCTGCCGGGCGTGTCCTGGCTCCTCCTCCCTCTCAGGCCTCCCTCACACAATCCAAACTTTCTCAACACATATTAGTTGGGTGCCTACTATGTGCTGGGCATGCAGGTCTCCCCGGTGACTCTGGAATCTGTCTCTTCCTTTTCAGTCCTGCCACCATGGCCTGGCACATTGTATCGATGTCCTGGGGAAGCTGTCATAGATACCCTGGGCTGGGCGGCTCAGACAGCAGACACCTCTGTTCTCACGGTTCCAGAGGCCACAAGTCCAAGGTCAAGGTGTCAGCAGGGTTGGTTTCTCCGATGGCCTCTCTCCTGGGAGCATAGATGCCGTCGTCTCCCTCTGTCAGCACGTGGCTTTCCCTCTGTGTTTGTATCTGTTGGATTGGGGTCCGCCCCAACGACCTCATTTCACCTTAATTACCTCTTTAAAGGCCCTGTCTCCAAATATAATCACATTCTGACATTCTAGGGGTTCGGACTTCAACAGGTGAATTTTGGGGGACACAATTCAGCCTTAACACACACATTTGGCTCTCTCGTGTCTTCATGCCTGGACTAATAACGTAATAATAACTATGGCCCCCACGCGTCGGGGACTGTGCTGGGCGTTTCACACACATTTGCACATCCAGTTTGGGAGGCAGGTAGTGTTAGTACCTCCATTTTACAGATGCAGTAACTGAGGCTCAAAGGGGTTGAGTAACTGCCCGCTAGAATG
The DNA here is from genome assembly GCF_020740605.2 of Lemur catta. NCBI lineage: Eukaryota > Metazoa > Chordata > Mammalia > Primates > Lemuridae > Lemur > Lemur catta. The sequence continues at coordinate 4,091,237 of NC_059133.1, forward strand.
TAAGCTCCATGTGGGCAGGAGCTGTCCCTGAGCCCAGCACCAGCACAGGGCCTGGCACTGCTGTGATGGACAGGTAGACGTCCCAGTGTCCTCCAGGTAGGGAGTAGGGAGTGGGGACATGGGTTTTAAACCCAGGCCATGGGGCCCCAGCATCCACACCCGAGACCTGCCTCCTACTGGGCCCCCTTGTTCGTGTGTCACCTCTCCAGTGCATCTCCACCCAGAAGTCAGAGTGACATTTCTAAACCACAGACCTGGTTGTCACTTCCCTCATGTAAAGCCCTTTAGGGCCTCTGACTGTCCTCAGGATAGAGCCCACGCTTTTTAGCCTTGTCTCCAAGGCCCTGCATGGCCAGTCAGCTCCTGCCAACCTCTCCACCGCCCTTCTCCCCTCTCCCCTCAGCCCCTGGCACCAGCCCCGCTGAACACTGACATGTCCCCAAGCTCACTGGGCTCTCTCGTGCCCTTTGGTGGCATTGAGGATGAGGGCTTTTTTGGTGCCCCCCAATGTTGATATCAACAATCAAAGCCCTCATCCCTTTTTGCACATGCTGTATCCACTGCCTGGGATGCCCATGCTCCATGCTCCACCATGGAAGTGCCCGGTCCTCCAAGGCCCAGCCCAAATCCCTCCTCCTCCAGGAAGCCTTCCAGTACGCGACCTGTGTGGCTCTGATGACATCATGCCGGTGGCATGTCTCTTCCCTCAAACCCCAGAACAAGAGCCCCCCCCCAGGGCCGTGACAGGGTCTTCTCCATTACAGTGACCCCTGTGCCTGCACGGAGCACATGCTTATCAATGTTTGATGAATGAATGTATGAACAAATTTTTAAATTAATATGAGTAGAGGAGAAGAGGCTCTTTCAAAGTGCCAAATTCACCTTGATCACACCAGACAGATAGACTGGGAGGAGCAGTAGCGCGGCCTGGCGCAGGCTGGCACCAGGGCGGGTGGGAGGAGTGTGCACCCTGCGGACGTATCCAAGGCTGAGCCAACAGGACTGTGCTGATGGGTTGGACGTGGGGCGAGAGTGGAGAGGAATCAGGATGACCCCAAGCTCTGGCCTAGGGCCAGAAGGACGGCGTTGGGGAACTCTCAACAGAGATGAGCCAGGGAAGAGCAGGTGTGGACAGGAGTGAATCAGGACTTGGTTAGACCTTCTCATCCCCTTTTCACAGCGGGGGATCTGGAGCCCAGGAGGGGGAGGGCTGGGCCAGGCTACCTCTGCTCAGCACAGCCTCAGACCCCAGCGTCCTCTGCTCCTGACAGCAGTCCCGCTGGGATCCACGAGCTGCTTCTCTGCTGAGGGACCTGTCCTGGTCTTCGGAGGCCGCATCTCCCACTCAGGACACCCAACAGTCGTGGGAGGTGGAGAGACAGATTTACACCCTGATTTTAACATACCTCCCCCAGGCCTACGGCTGACCTGCCCCATGCTGGCCACAGGAGAGTCCCAGGGGAAGTCCCCTGTCAAGGCCAAAGGGCAGCGCGGCCAGGTGGGTCTGCTGCCTCCTGGAAGGTGCGGCCTCTCTGGGTGAGCAGGGGCAAACTGGTTTGTCCGTGTCTGGAATGAAGCCCAGGTTAGACATTAAGTTCTCCTTATCTGTCGGGTCTGGGAGCCGGCGGGCATGAGGGCCTGTCCTGCCCCCTGAAAGGCCCCTGCTGGCCTGGAACGGCTCTCTCGCCCATGCGGGCCACAGGAGGCCCAGTGGCTCCCCACCGGCCCCTCGCCCAGAGCCAACCCTGGACGAGTCAGAGCCAGGTGAATACCATATTTATTTACCAGTGCAGGCCCTCTTAATCCCCCCAGCAAATCAGGGAGGTGACAGATGTCACCTCCACTTTACAGAGGAGAAAAATGAAGTTACAGTGCGGTAGTGACTATCCCTGAGTCTCCTGTCAGAGCTTGAACCTGGTACCAGGCTGCCATTCTGTGGATGCTCTGATACCCCGAGTGCTGTTTCAGGGGCTCTAGTGGGTGGTCTGTGGATGGAGGGGGTGGGGTGGGGCACCCGGCCCCGCAATCACTGGGCACCAGGAGCCTGGGGTCTGGGCCACAGTCTGCTCAAACCGCCCCCACCCCTGCCCACCTCAGACCCTGCCTGGCGGCTGCCAGGGACCTCCATGTACCTTGGATCCACCCCCCAGGTTCCCATTTGCAAACAGGCAATGCCTGTTGACACAAGTGTGTGCAAAACCACAGCTCTGCTCTGCTGCCTCTCAGCTCAGATGCAGAACAATTCGGACTTCGTCTGTTCTGCCACTGTCCTTTGTGTTCCAGTTCCTGCTTTCTGAACATCCTGCCAGGAACCTCAGCTCTAGAATCAGTTCTCTGTTCCACGTCCCTGTCCTAACTCAACCCCTGACAGCCGCCCCTCCGAGTCCCGACAGGCTAGCTCACACGGGCTGCGAATGCTTCCGGCTTTCCCTGGACCATTTCCGGCAGGGGCTGGGGGTCTCTTTACCTCTCTGCACCGTGTCCTCATTTGAAAATGACAATAATCTCTCCCTGTGGATCTGCTTGAAGGATTTTTTTTTTTTAGAGACAGGGAGGGTTGGGGCTTCAACTTACAAATTTAGCGGGACACAAACATCCAGAAGGTGGGCATAGGGTGGCAGCACAGAGGAGGGTGCTCCAGCTCAGAGCCGTCACATCTGGGTCACATGGATGGCCAGTGGGTGAGCCAGAATTTGGATCCAAGGCTGTTGGAAGCCAACGCTCCCACCCTTAGCCACTGCACGGCACTGCCCCAGACACATGTTCATTCATTCATTCATTCTTTCACTCAGCTGACCCTAAGAGCTCGTGCTTCCTCAAATCAGAGCCTTGATTCAATCCCCAGCAAAGGAGGGCAGCCATGCCATCCCTCCCCCACAACAATTCAGCCCCTGCCCTCCCGCTAGGAGCTCTGAGTCAGGGGGATGGGGGAGAGTACAAACACACGGGGACATTCCCGTATGTGGCCAGGGTTAGGAGACAAGCATGAGGAGACAGGTTATCAGGGCCCAGGACAGACTTGATAAGCCTGACAGGGGTAGCTCTGACATCACCATCCCACTTTACAAATAAAGATATTTGAGGCACAGAGGGGGTGAGCAGCTTACCTAAGGTCACACAGGTATTTAGAGTGGAGCTGGGATTTGAACCCAGGCAGTTTCACTCTGCCACGAGCCATTCACATGGTACATGGGTGAGCCTGATGCCAGCATGGGACCTCGGGGAGTGGGAGGTTGCGTGTTCCAGAGCATTCAAATCCAGCCTTTCTGAAACCACCAAGTCTGCAGGTCACAAACGAGTGAGACAGATTATTACGGGGCTAGCTGGAATCCTCTCTGATTTATTAATTGTAAGAAAATAATTTTTAAACACCTTCAATTACTTTATTATTGCTCACAAATTGAAGACCAACCTCACAAACATACCCCAGCGAAGTTGGGCGCTCCCTTAAACAGGGGCAGCAGGCAGAGATTTGAGTGGGGACGGGCGTTCCTGGGGGGGACCGGCCTGTGCACCGGTCTGGGGGGTCCGTGTTCGGGGTCTCTCCAGGGCTGGAGAAGCGCGTTCCCGCGCTGCAAGAGGAAAGTTCAGCCCTTGATGGCTGCGGGGGAGCCGGGGAGCCGGGGAGCCCAGCTACCGAGGGTCTGTGGTCGCAGGCCCCAAGCAGGGGCGGGTGCGGGCCAGGACTTCCACCACCAAGGACCAAGAAAGCTGCGTGCGGCTCCCAGAAGGATTCATTTGAAATCCGTTCTCCAAGGGCACATTCTGGAGTCGCGGTGACCCAGCCCCGGCCCGGCCTAGCGACTCACTGTCCACTGTCCCGGGAGAAGAAAACAGTGACTGACAGCGCGGCTGGGGCCCCACGGGCTGCGGGAACCCAAGGGAGGCACCTGGTTTGGCCAGGGGTCCGGGAAGCCTTCTTGGAGGCGGTGGTGCCTCAGCTGGGTCTTGAAGAGGGAAGGGGTGCTGCGTGCTCCCGGCCAGGGAACCGTACACGCCAACGCCGGGGGCGAGCGGTGCACGGAGCGGGCTTTCCGCGCAGCCGGCCCCGGCGCTGAGCGCGGCTTCGCTACTGCGGCCGTCCGCCCTCCGTCCGCCCACGGTCCCGGGGTCCGCCCTCCGTTCGCCCTCCGTCCGGGGGTCCGCCAGCTGTCCGGGGGTCCGCCCACGGTCCCGGGGTCCGCCAGCTGTCCGGGAGTCCGCCCTCCGTCCGCCCTCCGTCCGCCCACCGTCCGCCCACGGTCCCGGGGTCCGCCCTCCGTCCGGGGGTCCGCCAGCTGTCCGGGGGTCCGCCCACGGTCCCGGGGTCCGCCAGCTGTCCGGGGGTCCGCCCTCCGTCCGCCCTCCGTCCGCCCACCGTCCGCCCACGGTCCCGGGGTCCGCCAGCTGTCCGGGGGTCCGCCCTCCGTCCGCCCTCCGTCCGCCCACCGTCCGCCCACGGTCCCGGGGTCCGCCCTCCGTCCGCCCACGGTCCCGGGGTCCGCCCTCCGTCCGCCCTCCGTCCGGGGGTCCGCCAGCTGTCCGGGGATCCGCCCTCCGTCCGCCCTCCGTCCGGGGATCCGCCCGCTGTCCCGGGGACCACGCGCTGGTGCCGAGCGCCCCCTGGCGGCGCCCGCGGGGTTTCGAACCCGCGGGGGTGGGGGGTGGGGAAATCCCCCACACCAGACAGGTGGAAGAAACTGTTTTAGCATATAATGTTGATATATTTGTCTTTTTACCAATGGAGTCGTGAAATAATCTTGATTGTTATTGTATTTTATAATGGAGGCAGTGCCCCACCCCCTAGGCTAAAGTGCTCAAGTCCCGGGAAACCTGTTCCTAGAGCCTTCAAGGGCTTGGGTTTCCTAACTGATCTTGGTAATTAGCAGCTGGGAGGAGGAAGAGGCAGAGAGGAGAAAATGAATCATCAAGGAATATTTTGTCCCTAGAAAGTGTCAAGCCCACCTCCCACTTGGAGATGGGGAAACTGAGGCAGGAAAGAGCGAGAAAGGGGTGTGGCTGAAGCACTGAGCTACAGCCACGAGAAAGACCAGGTCTCCTGCATGCCCCGAAGGAAGACGGGTCGGGGTCAGGGTAAGGAGCCCAGTTCACACTCCGGGCCAGCCTGGTGCTGGGCTCTGGGTCACAGCCTCAGCAACCCAGCACAGAAATAATGTATAAAGGGGTCCTTGCCCAATTCTTGGGTCTTCCTCACCCACACCTGTCACCCCCTCAGACTGTTCCCTGTGATAGTCTATAAAATGGGGATAACTGTACTTCATACTATGGCGAAATGTCTGGTATGACTCGACTTAGCTGTTGCTGTTCTAGGATAAAGTCCAATGCGTGGTGTCTACAGCTCTTCTTGGGCAGCCTTGCAACCCTCCGACGCAGCCAGACTGGGAAAGGCTTTGTTGGCCATCACCAGGGAAGCTCAGCCACCTGACAAAGGTCTGGAGGGACCAATCTGTGTCACCCTGCTCAAAACCGACCCCCAGCTCCCTAGCTTCTACTGAGCTGCAAGCCAGGCCACAAATTCAGCTGCCTGTGGAGCTGAAAAGGTGATGCCGTGAGTGAAACAGGCCCTGGCTAGCAGGGGAGCCCTGCCCTGCCCAGAGGGGACCTTGGGTCCTCAGCTCCAGCCACCTGCCTCTGTATCCACAGGACTAGCCTTTCCCGTTTTTCAAGCAAAGTTAGAAATTTAAGAAGTGAAATTGCCCCTGCTATGGTCTGAAAGTGTGTGTCCCCTGCAATTTATATGTCGAACTCCTAACCCCCAAAGTGATGGTGTTAGGAGGCCTCTGGGAGGTGATTAAGTCATGAAGTTGGGGTCCTTGTGAATGGGATTTGTGACCTTATAAAAGAGGCCCAAGAGAGACCCCTCACCCCTTCTGCCATGTGAGGACATAGCAAAAAGGTGCCATCTATGAACCAAGAATCAGGCCCACACCAGACACTGCATATGCCAGTGCCTTGACCTTGGACTTCCTAGCCTCTGGAACTGTGAGAAATAAATTCCTGTTATCTATAAGCCACCCAGTCTATGGTATTTTGTTGCAGCAGTCCAGACTAAGCCTCATGTTTAAGGTTGGTAATCAAATACATTTTTTATATTGTTTGCACGTATTTTTGAAGTATAATTGACATAATAAACCACATATAGAGTATACAATTAGTTTGACACACACATATATATATCAGCAAATCCATGACCACAGTAAGATGATGACCATTTTTATCACTATCAAAAGTTTCCTCCTGTCCCTTTATAATCCAGCCCTTTTCATCCCCGCTCCCCTCCACACCCCCTCCACCGTCTCCCCTCCGTAGTCCCATACCTCCGTCCCCTTCCACCCCCAGACAACCATGGAGCTGCTTCTCTTTTTTGAGGCAGAGTCTCGCTCTGTCACCCTGGGTGTGGTGGCATCATCATAGCTCATTGCAACCTCAAACTCCTGGCCTTAAGCTATTCTCCTGCCTCAGCCTCCTGAGTAGCTAGGACTACAGGCAGGTGCCACCATGCCTGGCTAATTTTTCTATTTTTTGTAGAGATGGGGTCTCGCTGTCGCTCAGGCTGGTCTCGAACTCCTGAGCTCAAGAGATCCTCCCTCCCATCTTGGCCTGCCACAGTGCTAAGATTACAGGCGTGAACCACTGCGCCCAGCCCATGAGTTAGATTAGATTGCATTTTTTATAATTTCATATCATTGGAATTGTATAGTATGTTCTCTTTTTGTCTTCTTTCCTTCAGTATAATTATTTTGAGATTCATCTGTTTGTTATGTGATATTAACAATTCATTTCTTTTTGTTACTGAGTAGTATTTCCTTGCAAGGATGTGTGGCTTGTTACTCCATTCACGTGTTGATGGGCACCTTTTTCTTTTAGCAGTTAGTAGTAAAGCTACTCTGAGTCTTCCTATTCAAGCCTCTGTGCAGACATGTGCTTTCGTTTCTTTTGGGTGAATGCCTAGGACTAGAATGGCTGGGGCATGTGGGAGGCACGTGGTTAGCTTTTTAAGAAACTTCCAATTTTTTTTTTTTTTTTTGAGACAGATTCTCGCTCTGTCATCCAGGCTAGAGTGCTGTGGCATCAGCCTAGCTCACAGCAGCCTCACACTCCTGGGCTCAATCGATTCTCCTGCCTCAGCCTCCTGAGTAGCTGGGACTACTAAAAATAGAAAAATTAGCCAGCCGTGGTGACACATACCTGCAGTCCTAGCTACTCGGGAGGCTGAGGCAGGAGGATCGCTTAGACCCAGAAATGTGAGGCTACAGTGAGCAATGATGATGCCACGGCTCTCTAGCTTGGGTGACAGAGTGAGACTCTGTCTCAAAAAAAAAAAAAAAAAAAGGAAATTGAGTCTCACTTCCCCACCTTCATAAAAACAAACAAACAAATCCTTTGTTGGATATATGTTTTGCAAAGAGCAAAACATTTTTAATTCGGACAAAGTCCAATTTATTAGTTATTTCTTTTATAGTGTGTGCTGTTTGTGTGCTATTTCAGAAATCTTTGTCTAACTCAAGGTCACTAAGATCATTTCCTATGTTTTCTTCTAGAAGTTTCACGATTTTAACTCTTCCATTTAGGTCTCTGATCCATTTTATATACCACCCCCCAAATTAATTTTTGTGTGAGATAAAAGTGGAAGTTCTTTTTTTTTAATATGGATATCCACTTCATCCGACACTATTTGTTGAAACTTCTCTTTCCCCACTGAATTTCTTTGTCACCTTTGTCAAAAATCAGTTAATTATATATGTGTGGGTCCATTTTTAATATACTGTGTGGACCAAGGAAAAAGCCCATGCGTGGGCCGCCTGGTCTGGGCCCTGCCTGTCCTCTGACTCTGTCTCCCACAGGTCCTCCCACGGAGGCCCCCAGCACCCAGACCTCCCTGCTGGCCCCGGGCCTCAGCCCCCGCTCTGTGCTGGCCCAGCACCCTCTGCCCTGACATTATCTCCCATTCAGTGCCTCCTCCTCCGTGGCAGGGCGTGGAGGCCCCTGCCATGGCATCACTCTGTGGATTTGGTTCCACGAGAGCTCCGTGAAGTCGGCAGGCGCCAGATCGCACAAGGACTTGCAGGTGGAGACAAGGAACTGGGGTTTTATTCTACAAGGAACTGGGGTTTTCTATGTGGGGTGGGAACAGGAATGGCGGGATCTGACTTTGGTTTTGGAAACGTCGCTCAGGCTGCTGTGTCAAGATGGATGGAAGGGGGCAGCGTGGAGGCAGGGGTGGCCTTGGGAGGCCCTGGCCCGCACATGGCCCCTGCCGGCTGCTGCCCGCCTGCGGTCTGTCACCGAAGCAGTCCTTTGCATGGAGAGCAGATGCACCAGCGAGAAGGAGGGTTTGCCCCAGCAGCCTCCCTGCCCGTCCCAGGGCGTGGGAGTCCGGAAAGGCAGGGGCTCCCTCCCTTTGCTCCTGCCCCTTCCCCGGGTGGCTCGGGCTGCCATCCTGGCCCTTCACTCTTTCGCTGTCCTCAAGGGTTGGGCTGCATTTGTGGAGTGGAAGAAAGAGTGCTGGGTGCAAGCCCTGAGTTTAAGTTCCAGTTCCTTTTCTTACCGGCTGGGTGACCTCCAGTGAGTCACTGGACCTTGCAGAATCTCATTTTCAAATAGGGGAAGATCTCTGCTCCACCCAGGCCCAGGGGAGCTGCGTGAATTACTTGGAAATGTTTTGGTGCTGATACAGAAAGAGCTTTGCTTGTGCTTCAGGAAGACCTGCCAGGATCAGACACTGAGGATTCCAGAGCAGCTGGAGGAAGCCCGAGGGCCACCTCCACCGGGAAGCCTTCCTGCCACCTTGGGAGTAGAACAGACTGCTGTACACACACCTGTGTCAGCACCTGGCCCCTCTGACCTCTGTACACACACCTGTGTCAGCACCTGGCCCCAAGACCTCTGTGCACACACCTGTCCCTTCCTTGTTTCCTCAGTCACAAGGCAACCTGCCAAGCCACGAGGCCCTGGGGTCCCAGCCTGTGCGGGAATCCCCTTGGTGTCCCCAGCACCCAGCCATCAGGGGCCGAGGAGGCAGGCAACCGTGAAGGCGGGCGGGATGACTGAATGACATCTGCGTGAGCTGAATCTTAAGAGAACAGAGACCACGAAAACCATTCATCTATAGAAAGTGCCAGATGCTTCCAGGCATGACCATATGGAACCGCACACAGCCTGTGAGGTTGGCATCATGAGCCCCACTTTGCAGAGGGGGACTGAGGCTCAGGGCAGCCAGGCAGCTTTACCCAGCCATGTGCTGGCGAGGCTGGGATTCCAATCCCAAGTGTTCTTCCCACTTCTTCATGGCTGTCAGCATCCAGAAGGAAGGCAGGCCCCTGGTGACATTTACCAACTTCTTGTACTGATGGGGAAGCTGAGGCTCAGAGTGTGTGTGGGGGGCTGCCAGTCTCCAAGCACTTCAGGAGCCAAGTCAGGACTTGAACTCAAGTCCCTGCTCTTGTCCTTGTTCTGAAGTCACCTTTCTCTTCTGCCTCCGCCCACTTCACCCTGGTCTTGCCCCACCTTAGTCCTTCCTCCCTGTGTCCTCTACCTGGTGGTTCCCAGGTGGGCACCTGTAGTGGAGGATGAGCTCATTCTTAAAGAGACAATGCTCTTTGTTGCTACTGTCCTGTCTGCTCCGGCAGTGGCCCACAGCAGCCAGGGAAGCCAGGTGTCCTGGAGGGGGACGCTGGGCTATGACCTCAGGGTCCACACAGTTCGTGCCCCTGGTCCCTCCTGGAGCAGCGGCACTCCCACAGCTGGCCCTGTTCCTCAGGGGGACAATGGCCCAGTGCTCATCCATTCCCGGTTCACCCATTCATTCACTGGCTCAGTGTATTTACGGAGCGCCTGCTGTGTGTTGGCAGACAGACAGGCTCCCTCTCTCAGGGCCCCGGGCTGGTGGGGAGTGAGACAGCGGTCAGGCACTCACACCCCAGCAGGCCACTGTGAATCAAGAGGGCTGCTCTGAAGGACAAGAGGGGGTTCAGGGACTCCTGGGGGCCTCCCTGGGGAAATGATGGCTGAACCAGATGGGAAGAATGAGAAGCCACAAAGAACATTCCAGGCGGAGGAAACAACAGACATGAAGGTCCTGTGGCTGGAAGGAGGTTGGAGGGCAGGAGGGCGGGAGAAGGGCCCAGGGGCTGGGTGGGGTCCTGCTTCCTGCATCCCAGGGTGAAGGAAACCTCAAAGTTCTAAGCAGCAAAGGGACACGTTCGGGTCTGGGTTTAAAGATCACCCTGAGCCTGACTCAACACCTGGCTATAAAGAAAGCTTTGGGGACAGTAGAGAAATCTGAATGTGATGGGTTTGGAAGGAACTAGAGCGTCATTGTCAGTCCCATCAGGCGTGATGACGGTATTGTGGTTGTGGGGAAAAAGGTCCATTTAGAAAAATCAGTGTATTCACTAGAGGAGTGAACGATGAAATCTGAAATTCAATTTAAAATACTAAAGAAAAAGACAAATGGGCCGGGTGCAGTGGCTCACGCCTGTAATCTCAGCACTTTGGAAGGCTGAGGTGAGAGGATCACTTGAGGCCAGGAGTTCAGGACCAGCCTGGGCAACATAACTAGACCCTGTCTCTATAAAAAAAGAAGAAAAAGAAAACTAGCCAGGTGTGTGGTAGCAGGCGCCTGTAGTCCCAGCTACTAAGGACCTGAAGCAGGAGGATCGCTTGAGCCCAGGAGTTCGAGGCTGAAGTGAGCTGCGATTGAGCCGTTGCACTCCAGCCTGGGCAACAGAGCGAGACCTGGTTCCCACCCCCAAAAAAAGGCAAATGGAGAAAATATGACAAGATCTTAACTCTTGTTAGATATAGGAGATGGGTATGAGTAGTGTCCATTATACTATTCACTCTACTTCTGGGTTTGTTTGAAATATTTCATATTACAAATAAAAAAAGAATAATGAAGAACGGAGGAAAGATAGGTCAATGATAGACAGACAGGTAGAAAAGATCACCCTGGTTCTTGGGCAGAGGCTGGGTTGGAGAGGCCAGGCCTCCCAAGTTGGGGGACCCCATGAAGAATTTGTGATAGATTAATTCTAAAAATGACCACCAGCAACCCATGCTCTTGTACAATCTTCTCCCCTGGAATATGGGTGATACTTGCAGATGTGAGGGGATAGCAACACTTTAATTATCTTATTTGACATAAGAGACTCCTACAGTTATAACTAAAGTCCCTAACAGCTGAGTTAATCAAAGGGGAGATCGACCTGGGTGGGCCTGACCTGATCAGGTGAGGTCTTAAAAGCAGGACTCTTAAAGACAGAGGGAGTGGAAGATACATGTTCTCTTGGGCCGGAACATACAACCTCTGTGAGTTCTATGGCTGCAAGGAAATGAATTCTGCCAACAACTACATGAGCTCAAAGGGCCCCAAGCCTCAGGTGAGACCTCAGCCCCAGCCAATACCAGAATTTCAGCCTTATGAGACCCTGAGCAGAGAACCCAGTCACGGTGGCCTGAACTACTGACCCACCACAATCGAGAGCTAATGAGCTGTTAGCTTTGTGATGATTTGCTATGCAGCAACAGAAAACGAATACACTGTCAAAAGATTTCAGGCCAAAGAAGCGATGGCTCGGGTTGGGGTCATGACAGTGGGGATGGTGTGAAGCAGATGGACTTGAGAGCACCTGCTGGACGAGATGCGACAGCAAGGAAGGTGGCATCTGGAAGGAAAGCGGGAGGGAGGGCCTGCAGGAGGATGAGGTTGGGGGACAGCTTGAGGGGTCCTTTCAGGCATCTGTGTGAATTTCTTGAGCAGTCAGCTGGGCACAGTCAGGTGAGGGCTAGGGGTCTGGCAGATGTGGGCAGTCGGCGGCGGGTGGTAGAGGCTGGCGCCATGGGAGGGAGGAGCTGGGCCCAGGACGGAGCCCCAAGGACCTGACCCTAAGGGTGCCTGGAGGGGCTGATTCAGGGAGGCAAGGGTGGTGTCCTATCCTACGTCCTGTCCTAAAAGCTGGGTGCTACAGTTTGAATGTGTTCCCCACAGTTTATGCGTTGCAAACTCAATCCCAGTGCAACAGTGTTGAGAGGTGGGACCTCTAAGAGGTGATTGGGTCATGGGTGCTTTGCGCTCATGAATGGAGCAATGTCGTTATCAGGGGAGTGGCGTCCTCAGGGAGGATGAGTTTGGCTCCCTCTCTCTCGTGCACTCGAATGCTCTCTTGCCCTTCCACCTTCTGCCATGGGATGACGCAGAAAGAAGGCCCTTGCCAGATGCCAGCACCTTCATAGCAGGCTTCCCAGCCTCCAGGACCGTTAAGTTACCTGGTCTGTGATATCTTGTTATAGCGCACAAAACAGACACCGGGGAGGGAGAGGGCTCAGGGCCCATGAATGCACCCTCATCAAATGTATTTTCTTCCAGAAAAATTCAGAAAAGATTTCTATAATTTTGCTTTTGAATTTCTTTAGCTGCCTTTGTGCCTTTGATAACCTTGGAGAAGATGCATAAACTCTCTGTGACTCAGTTTCCTCATCTGTAAAACAAAAATAATGATAGGTCTAAAGCCACAGAGCATGTTTTTTTTTTTTTTTTTTTGAGACAGAGTCTCGATCTCTTGCCTGGGCCAGAGTGCCGTGGCATCAGCCTAGCTCACAACAACCTCAAACTCCTGGACTCAAGCGATCCTCCTGCCTCAGCCTCCAGGGTAGCTGGGACTACAGGCATGTGCCACCATGCCCCACTACTTTTTCTATTTTTAGTAGAGACATGGTCTCACTCTTGCTCAGGCTGATCTGGAACTCCTGAGCTCAAGCAATCCTCCTGCCTAGGCTTCCCAGAGTTCTAGGATTACAGATGTGAGCCACCACGCCCGGCCAGACGGAATATGTTGACATATATAAAGTCATAATATCATGCCCAGCACAGAGTTAAGTCCTGCATATGTGTTAGCTAAATAAACTAAAATGCCAGTAACCTTTAATTTCCGGTTTCTCATCAACCATCTGGCATTCTCAGAATTCTTGCAGTGTGAGGAAATCTAACCCACAAAGAATTCTCAAATGTAGTGAAACTGTTACCAAAAGTTCAGTACTTGTCCCTGTGGTGGAAGGAAGAACGAGGACAAGTGGCTTGAGAAGAAGGAAAGAGAAGATTATTAATTTGTCAGCAAATTAGGAGGATGTCAGCCTCTAGTCTTAAAAAAAAGAAGCCATTGTCCTATCTAGAAGCAGCAATACAGAGCTTCTAAAGGGAGTTTTCAGCTTTGGGCTATTGCTGTTTAACTATAGCATTTCCTGTGACCTCTGCCAGGGACAAGTCAGTTGAGCCATCTCCTGTGGTACAAGGAACACTGGTCTGCCCCTCTGGTCACTGGCCCAGCAGGAATGCAGGTTGTAAATTCCCAAAAGGGTGAGGGAGTTTTAAAGAGACAGCTCTTAAAACAGCTTGCTCTTTCTCAGGCTGTTACCTCTGTTACAAAACTTTTATAAATACCAAGCCAAAAATAAAAATGACATAACATTACATCTTGTAGGTATTTAATGAAACATCTATTAATTTTAATTTTGCCATTTTATGTTTGCATTTTACAGTAGTACACAATGTTAATTGTTAACACAATTTTCATGGCCTCTGAATATCCTGTGGACCCAGCACTGTGAGCCTACCAGTGGCAGCTCTACCAGTGGCAGAGGGCACACAGGTGGCTCCAGGGGGCTGATTCTGAGCTGACCAGATAGGGACAATGACCAGACCTATTGGCTAGTCCCACCTGGCTCCGCCCACCAGCGCTGTAGGGGTGGGGAGGGTGAGAAGGAAGCTGAATTAGCAGAAATCAGAGTTCTTCCCAGGGAGGAGTTGGGCAGGTTCAGCTGGGTCACAGTCCATGACAAGGCACTAAGTGGAGTGCACAAGGGCTGTGTTTACGGATGAAGGAAGCAGCTTCCAGACAAGAGTGCTGGGAGCAGGAGCCTAGGGAGGCAGGAAGAGGGCAGGCTCTCTAGCTCTCCCTGCCCTGGCTCACCCCATCTGTCATCCCATAGTGTCAAGGTTGGGAAGACCGCAGGGGACAGCTAGTTCTGCCTCCTTCTCATTAACAGGTAGGAGACTGAAGGCTCTAGAGGGGAAAGGATCTGCCCAGGTTTAAACTGTGCTGGTCCCAGGTTTCCTGATGACCCAGTTTCTTTTCCTGTGACATCCCTGCCCACCGTGAACCTCACCTTTGCCCTGGAGCACATGTCCACATGTCTGACCTCCCATCTCATGGCCAGCAAGTCAGCTGTAGTGTATTTCTGGGGTCCCCGTGGCCAAGAGGGAGTCCGTTCAGTCATCTGGAGGTTAAGATTTTATTTTAGTTCACACATTCCACATCCCATTCTCCAATGGGCCCCCCTGACTTAAACCAGGAAGGGGATGAGTTAATAGCAAATGGTGTGTGCGCTGGGGTCTCTTCCTTCCTGGCTCCAGGAGCGTTAGGATCCTGGCTCCAGGTCGGATTTGCTGGGTGATTCTGAGCACGACTCAACCTCTCTGGGTTTTGTTTGCCTCCCCTAACACATAAAGATAACACTCGTTGTCCTCGGGGGCTCAGGGATTCATTCCACTTGTCCACATCCATGAAGCTCTGGGCACACGGCGGGTTCTCAAGCAATGACAGTATGTGTCACCCTAAGCCCCACTCCCAGCGGGTTCTCAAGCAATGACAGTATGTGTCACCCTAAGCCCCACTCCCAGCAGGCATTTCCTCTTTCGAAATGGCCTCTGAATCCTTTACTCTCACCAAGGCCTAAGCATAATAATTTTAAGGTCATCCCCTCCAGGGGAATTTTTGCAGGGATCTGTTAAAAATAAAAAAAAAAAGTGGAGTGTTAATGGTAGAATTCCTGACAAGGCTGAGGATGAGAAAATACTCAATGCAGGGGGTGGGGGGGTGGAAGGGGCTGGAGGAAGGGAGGGAGGCAGTTGAACCTTTTCAGGTAGTGCCTCAGCCTTTGTAGCAGGGAAGAAAAGGCCAGTGTTGGAGGGGCTGTTGCAATCTAGACCCTGGGGTGTTTGGACTTAACTTTCCAGGTGAAAGAGAGGCTGGGGAACAAGGATCCTGAGCAGAGGAGAGCCGTGAGTCATGGGAAAACATGTGGCCGGTAAGCTGCTGACACACATACACTCACATGACCACTGCACACGTTTTAGCTGATTTTCAGGGCTGGATGGAAGAGCCCTTGAACCTGCCCCTTGGAACATGTGCTCATTGACCCAAGATGGGGCTGTTTATACCTAATCTGCCCTGGAATTAATTGCTTTTTCTTCTTGGGGATCAAGGAGGAAGGATGAGCAACTGGGGTCCAATCATGGACTTGCAGAACATTAAGGCCAGGAGTGATCTCAGAGAACATCCAGCTCCACATCCCATCATACAGACAGTGAAGTGAGGCCTGGAAAAGGCAGGGTGGTGGCCAGGGCCTCTCAGCTGAACTGGCATCTTCTTTAACAAGTTTCTGGGCCTGTCAGACACTTAAAAAATAGGAGAGGAGATCTATGGAAGCATTTGTTCTTAACACTGACTGGCTCATTGAATAAGATCAGCCCCAAACATCCAAAGATAAAAAGGTAACCCATTGACACCATTGTCACAACAGTATAGAGAATGGCATTTAGGCAAGTGCCAGGCAGGAACATGGAAAAATGAAGCAGCTGACCCATTAAAGCAATTGGCTTGTGGTTGTTTTTTCTTTTTGGAAACTTTGCTTTATTGTTGTTCTAGTGCTGTTTGTAAAATAAACCTCAGGGAAAGAAGTGCTGAGTGTTCAGAGCTGATACAATTCTCTGTCTTAGGCTGCTTACCATATTGGTTTAGCTGCTATGACAAATTAACACAAATTTAACTCTGTGCCTCAAAACCACACACATTTATTATCTTACAGTTCTTTAGGTTAGAAGTCCAACTGGGGATTCACTGGGCTGAAATCAAGGAGCAGGCAGTGAGGGCGTCTGTGGGAGAATTTGGTTTTTGCCTTTTTCAGCATGTAGAAGCTGCCTGCATTCCTTGACTCGTGGACTCTTCTTCCATCTTCAATGCCAGCAACATTGCATTTATCTGATCATTCTTGTGCAGGCACATCTCTTTCTGAGCCAGGAAATGTTCCCTGATTTTGAAAATTTATGTGGTTAGCTTGGACCCACCTGGATAATCGAGGCTGCTGTCTCCATCTCAAAGTCCATGCCGGTAATGACATCTGCAAAGTCCATTTTGCTCCGCGAGGTAACGCAGTCTCAGGTTCCAGGGATTAAAGTACAGGCAGTTGGGGCCATTATTCTGCCTACGTACTCTTTCTTTTCTCAGTGGTCTCCCTAAAAGTGCATGTCACATCTTTTGCAGAAAAGAACAATTTCCATTGTTGTAGAAAATATGGCTGAATCAGAATTTTTTTCAAAGAGTTTAAATCTTTTTTAAAAAAATTCTGTTTTATATTCTGAGTATCTGTATTCAGAAAAGGGAACCAATTACAAAGTTACAGATGAATTTTCGTAAACTGACCACACCCGTGTAATCAGCACACAGATGGAGAAACAGAACATGCCCCGTCGCCCAGAGGTCCCGCTCCTGTCTCCTCTACTCCTCAAATGCAATTTAGTATTTGTTGACATTAGAAAATGCTGTGTACGGGCAATACCTGGAGGATCACTGAAATAAACAGGAGCGAGCACAAGTGATATTCATTTATTCATTCAACAAGTATTTTCTGGCACTTGTCCTGGGCGTCAGGGAAAACGGGATGAGTTGATTCGATGCTGGTCCTGTGGCACAGAACCTAGGGAGGAAACTGTGGGGCGGGGAAGGAGTTTGTGAAGCAGCAGAACACAATGCGTTGGCCGAGCCTAACCAGAAGGATGCCCAGGGAAAGTGGGCCCCAGCGATGACAGTGTTGGAGCCGAAAGGATTGCAGGCAAGAGGAGCGGCGTGGGCAAAGGCACGGCAGCGGGAACAGGCCGGGGATGCTGTGGGGTTTGGGAAGACAAAGAGGGAGATGGCCACTGGACTCGGCAGCGCGGAGGCCTTGCTCACGCTCTCGGATCCGCCATTCCCATTCTCATTTCCCAGCCAAATCCCAGCTCTCCACACCCAGAACTGGCGCCGTAACCTGTACCAGTGTCCTCATTCTACAGAGGGGGACCCAGGCCCACGGGACAGGAGACGCACACCCGTGGCCAGTCACGCTCTTCCTGATCCCCTCCCTGCTCCTTTCCACGGAGCCCTCCCGTGCTGGGGGAGAAACCCGCCTCGGTGGGGGGTCGGACAGTGAGCGGGGCACACAGCTGCGAACCGTGATGTGGGGGGGGGCGAGTGTCGCAAACCGTGATGTCAGGAGGGGCGAGTGTCGCGGACTGTGATGTCAGGGGTGGGGTGTGAGTGTCACGAACTGTGATGTCAGGGGGGGCGAGTGTCACAAACCGTGATGTCAGGAGGGGCGAGTGTCGCGGACTGTGATGTCAGGGGTGGGGTGTGAGTGTCACGAACTGTGATGTCAGGGGGGGCGAGTGTCGCAAACCGTGATGTTAGGAGGGGCGAGTGTCGCGGACTGTGATGTCAGAAGGGGCGAGTGTCACTGACTGTGATGTCAGGGGGGGTGAGTGTCGCGGACCGTGATGTGGGGGGGGGTGTGAGTGTCGCGAACCGTGATGTCAGGGGGGGTGAGCGTCGCGAACCGTGATGTCAGGGGGGGCGAGTGTCGCGCTGTGAGGAAAAAGCAAGCCGGGTAAGGGAACAGGGAGGGGGAGGTGGAGGGAAGGGTCTCCAAGGCGACCCGAAGGGAAGGAGGAAGCGAGTTGTCCGAGATGGGGGAGAAGAGGCCCCGAGGCAGAGGGAGGGGCCCGGCCTCGACGGTCTGAGGAAAGGCCGGGGCTGTGCGGTGCAGGGGTGGAGATTAGACCCCAAAGCACTGGTCTCTCCACCGCCATCTCGCCCTGTCCTTGGCAATGGGCCACGGGGGCTGAGGGGTGGGGACCTGCCGCTGCTTGTCCTGGTCTTCCTCCCTCAGCAGAGGCCAGCACAGGGCTGATGCCGGGCCTCGGCCCTCCTCAGGAGCACGTGCCCGGCTGACCTCGCACCTTCCCACCCCTGCACCCCCTCGTGTCTAGGGGCGTCAAAATAGGGAGAGGCCCCCCATTGTGCAGCTGAGGAAACTGAGGCTCAACACTCTGCACTGTGCCAGGTGCAGAGAGGTCGGTGGGGGCAGGGCGGGCTTTGCCAACGTGCCCCCCAGCAGACCGGGCTGGGGAGCGACCTCTTGCCGGGCTCTGCGGAGGAAGTTCCCAGCAGCCCGCCGGTGCCTCGGTGGCGGGTTGGCGGGTGACGAAGTAAACTCGCGCGGGGCAGCGGGGCGGCGGGGGGCCGGAAAGGGCAGCGGGAGGGGCTCACAGGGGCGATTTCGCGGGAGGGGCGTTCGGGACCGCGGGGGCAGGGCCTGGAGCAGGTGGGCGCTGGTGGGAGGGGACGGGGAGGGGCGAGGGAGAGTTGGCTGGGCGGGGTTAAGAGGCGGATCCCTGAGCCGTTACGCCAGGGAAACGGTGGGCTGCCGAAGGTCGGGGGCGGGCCTCTTGGGAGTGGGCGGGGCCAGGGAACCGGAGTCGAGTCAGGCCCACCCGGGGGCGTGCCCTGGCGGGCCTGGGGCGTGGCTTGGGGCCCGGGGCGGGGCGGGCGCGCGGGCGGCGGCGGTGGCGGCGCGGAGGTGCGCTCGCCTCAGCTGGGCTTGGCGGCGGCGACGGTGGCCGCGACGGCGACGCGCACAAAAGCGGATTGTGGCTTCACTGGTGCTCGCGGCGGGCGGGGCCGGGGCCGGGGCGGGGGCGGCGGGGCGTGCCGGAGGCCCCCGCGGGCGCGGCGCGGGCGATGAGCCGGGGCCCGGCATGGCCTCCGCGCGGCCGCCGGGCCGGGCCTGCGCCTCGGTGCCCGCGCCCGCGGGGCTCCGGGCCGGGCCGCCCGCCCTCCCTGCCGCCGCCGCCGCCGCCTCCGCGGAGCCTGCAGGCGCCGCTGAGGCGGAGGAGCGCTCGCTGCAGCACATGCTGCGCGCCATAGCCGAGGAGCGCGGCCGCGCCTGCCTGCGCCGCGAGGTCTGCGGCCTCGGTGAGTGGGCCGGGCCGGGCCGGGCCGGGACCGGGGGCGGGCGGCGGGGCCGCGAGCGTTGCCGGTGTGCGCACTTCTGCGCGTGTGCGTGTCCATCTCCCTGTGTTGCTCTCTCTGCGTGTGTGTCTCTGTGCGTGTCTCTCTGCGTGCTCGTCTCGGTGTGTGTCGCCGCCCCTCCGTATGTCTCTGTCCTGTCCTCCATGCACCCCATGTCCCTGCATCTGGGTCTTTCGTGTGTCCCTGTGTCTCCGTCTCTGCTTTGGGTCCCGCGAGCGCCCCGCACCCTGTGTCCCTGTGCCTCTTTCTGTTCCCCTGATCATTCTGTGTCTTTCTCCAGCCGTCCGCGTGTCTGTTTCATGTTTCATCTCCCTCCTTCCTTTCCGTAGCTCTGCAAATCCCCTTCCTTCTCCAGGAAGCGCAGCTGCAGGGAGTGTGGGCGTGGGATTTGGGGAGACCCTTAGCTCAACACGACAGGGCCAGTCTCCCGTGGGATCCAGGTGGACCTCCCCAGAGCGTGCCCTGGCCACTGTCCCCAGTTTACGCGGTTGGTGGAGGCTCCAGCTTCCTAGAGCCTTTGTCTTTCCGAACCCAGCCTTCCTTCCTATCCGTTAGCTCTAACTAGGGACCTGTTGGGCATGGCCCCCTGAACCCACCCTCTTGGCAGAGGGAGCAGGGCCTGCTGTCTCTCTGGGCGTGATTCTGGTCTAAGGAGGCCCCAAGTCATCAATCTGCTGGGTAGGGTAGGGTGAGGGTGCGTCTTATGGTTTGAAAGGGCCTGGGAGTGCAGGTGTGGGTGGGGTCTCCCAGCCCGGCTTGGGTGTGAGGTAATCCATTACTGATGATCCAGCCCAGATCTAAGCCAAGGAGGAGCCCCCTCTTTTGTAGTCTCAGGTTTGTCATTTTCTCCATGAAAAGACCCCTCCCTTCTCCATGCAGGGAATGACTTCATACCACATTGTCAGCCACCCCCACCCCCCACCCCCAGTCTGGGCTGGGGATTTCTGAGGGGGCGACAGCATTGCTGAGTAGGGAATGTCAGCATTCCAGATTCTACCAGTGCCCCCTCATTCACCATTGGGGAAACTGAGTCCCAAAGCAGGCCCCTCAGCAGGGAGGCTGGGGTGAGGAGAGGAAATACATTGGAATCCTCCCTTTTGTAGGAGACACGCTTAGCACAAGGCACTTCTCAGTGAGCAGGTCCCAGCCCAGCCTGCCTGGGAACGGAGCTTTCTTAGGGGAGAGGGTGGGGGTGGTGCTTATGAAGTGGGAGGGACAAGAACATAGGTGTTAAGATTTATTTTTGAGCAGAAATTGGAGAATGCTCATTAATTCATTTAGCAAACATTCATTGAGTACCTACTGTGTGCCACCCTGGCAGGCCCACCTGCCACCTGGCACAGAATGAGCCGGGGTGGGTTGAGGGACCATCTGCTGCAGGCCCCTTGGCCCTGTTTTCTCAGCAGCTCCAAGCAGTTCCTCGCTGCTCCTCTGTCCACACATGCCTTCTCTCCTCTGACTGCCTTTACCTGTGAGCATCTTCTCTTCTGTTATGCAATCCCTGCTGCAAGGAGACCTCAGGGCCATCCCCTAAGAACAGTGATATCGGCACCTAGCATTTACTGAGCACTTATTATGTGCCAGATGCTTTATGCATGCTCTGTCCATTTAATCTGATATAATACTGACTTTGCCAGGTGGCAACATCATGTCCATAGCACCATAAGGAGCCTGAAACTTGCCCAGGGACAGCCAGGGTTTGATGACGCTCACACTATAGCCTTGGCTGCTCTCCTGGCCTCCATTTCTCCCTCCACACAAGGAACCCCCTCTTACCCTACTCCTGAATTCAGTCCCTGTGAGCTCCGAAGCTCTGCACTTTTACATGGCTCTTTCCTCTGCCTGGATAGCCGCCCCTACGCATTTGCCCCATGAGCACCTACAGGTCTTCCTTTAAGTCCCAGCTCCAATGCTGCCACCTGTGAACTCTTTTTTAAAATTTTTTTTTTATTTTTTAGACAGAGTCTTGCTCTGTTGCCCGCGCTAGAGTGCTGTGGTGTTAGCCTTGCTTACAGCAACCCCAAACTCCTGGGCTCAAGTGATCCTCCTGCCTCAGCCTCCCAAGTAGCTGGGACTACAGGTGTGCACCAACACACCTGACTAATTTTTTCTATTTTTAGTAGAGGTGGGGTCTCGTTCTTGCTCAGGTTGGTCTTAAACTCCTGGGCTCAAGCAATGCTTCCGCCTTGGCCTCCCAGAGTGCTAGGATTACAGGCGTGAGCCACCGCACCCGCCAACCCTGGGAACTCTTTTCTAACTCCCAGGCACGCAGTCCTGTTCCACTGCCTGTGTTCTCTTTGTGCTAGGTACATGTCCCTTGGGACAGTCAGGACAATTGTGGCTTTGTAATAGTCTATGTGGCTGTCTCCTCAATTAGCAATGAGTCCTTGAGGGTATTGCATAGTCTCGGCGCCTTCCAAGGGGCACATACAGAACAGGTGCCCAATAACATTTAGCAAACAAATGGAAGAATTACTTTCTGGACTGGCACATGAAGGGTGTGAGTGGCCAAGGAGACTGGAATCTTCATTCCTTAGAAGGGCTCATGTTGCCCATTTCTTTCATTTTTCAGAGGAGAGATTTGATGTTCAGAGAGAAGCGAGCTTGTTAGGAACTTAATGCCCAGAGCGGAGTTAGGACCCAGTGATTGGCCCAAGCACCCAGAACATTTGAACCCAGAACACCTGCCCCAGGGCACTTGTACATCTGCTGAATCATTAACATTTTCAACCCGTGGGGTCATGATTATGTTTTATCATCTCCATTTTATAGTGTTGACAACCTGTTTATGAATTAATTTAAATCTCTCAGATTTTTGTTGTTGTTGTTTAATTAAAGCTCAGGTGACTCAGAACCATGCTGTGTCCTCTGAGGTGGTTTTGAAGGTGTGGGGAAGCCTCAGGTGGAGGCGCTTGGCTTTAGACAAGTTGTTATCTCTGAGTCAGTGTCCGTGGGATGGGACAAAGCTTTTGTCCCTCCTCATGCAGGGATTGTCGCCTGGCTCTCGTGATGAAAGGCACTTTCTAGATCTAAACCTGACTTTTGAGTCTCGTCTGTGGTGGCCTTTGCAGAAGCACCTTTGAGCACTTGCTCTGTGTTGGGCCTGATTGCTGCCTTGTGGGAGGGCACAGTCGATGGGGGAGAGAAGCCAGGTGCACAAGTGACTCTTTTTTTTTTTTTTTTTGAGACAGAGTCTCACTTTGTTGCCCGGGCTAGAGTGGCGTCAGCCTAGCTCACAGCAACCTCAGACTCCTGGGCTTAAGCGATCCTACTGCCTCAGCCTCCCGAGTAGCTGGGACTACAGGCATGCGCCACCATGCCCAGCTAATTTTTTCTATATATATTTTTAGTTGTCCAGATAATTTCTTTCTATTTTTAGTAGAGACGGGGTCTCGCTTAGGCTGGTCTCGAACTCCTGACCTCGAGCGATCCACCTGCCTCGGCCTCCCAGAGTGCTAGGATTACAGGCGTGAGCCACCGCGCCCGGCCCACAAGTGACTCTTAGCTGAAGTAAAAACCCTGCTGGAAGCAGCCAGGGCTAGGGTCGCCTCCCAAACAGGATTTTGGTGTTGTGTCCACAGGTTTGTGGTTCCAGGTAACAGATGAACCAAACGGGCCGGCTGAGATAGCTTCTGTGGGGCTCCAGAATCTCTGAGCTGGGAGGAATCAGGTGGTTCAACGTCCAGGTGTACGGATATCTGGATGGAAGGTGGACAAAGCCTGCCACTTGCTCCTGGGCTTGGGCCGTCTCCTGGCCCTTGGATGTCAGCCCAAACATGCTGTATGGGCAGGCCCCTTTCAACAGGGACGGCATGCCCCTGATAGTCAGATGATGTGGATGTGACTCGGCCCCAGGACCTGGTGTGCATTCCTAGAAATGCCTTGAGAGGGTGGGGCCTGCATCATGCTTTTGGGTCCTACCACGGCTGAAAGTTTTTGGAGCCATTCATGCCTGGGCATTTTGGGCTTAACCCCCTTTTAGGAGGCCTATGGGAATTCTTCTTCTCCCTGGAGTGCTGCAGGGCAAAAGGAGTGTTCTATGTTCTTTCCTTCCTTTTATCCTTGAAGTGATCCTATGAGGTAGATATTATATTCTTTGTCCTGAAGAGAGGGCACAGGTTTGGAGGGGAGGTAGTATGCCCCCAGCTGCAAGGCTATAAAGTGGCAGAGTCCGTCTGAGCCCATGCTCTTAACTGCTTCACTCTGCGCAGAGGTGAGGCCACCCAGGCATGTCCTGAGGGTCCTGGTGCCCGGTTGACTCAGATCACATGGCTGCCTGGCCAAGGTGGATCAAGGAGGGGCCCCAGTAGAGCTGTGGGCACTCAGCCAGAGAGGCCAAGAGGAGGGAGCCACCAGTGCTGCCCAGGGCAGGGGTTGTAGAGTGCACAGCCTCTGAGCAGGGCTGAGGCTGGGTGGGAGAGCAGAGGCTCAGAGGCTTGAAGGGGGTGTGGGGGTCAAGGCTGGAGCAGTGCCTGGCTGAGAATTTGGTACTTCCTGGTCCTGGCCTCAGGAAGCCTTGCAGCTGTGACTTGTGGGGGCCTGCACCCCAGGACCAGAGTGCTGAGGACCCTGCATGCTGCAGTGTTTCCTTTAGTCCTGCTCCCTGGGGCTAGCTTCTGTCATTACCCCACTTTGCATGTGAGGAAGCTGAGCTTCAAACAGGAAAGTGACTCACACAAGGTCACTTAGCTGGGAGATGACAGAGTGGGATTCCATCTGAGGTCTGTCACGTGCAAATAGCCATCCTGGAGACGGTTCCTGGAATGGGCCAGAGGAAAGAGGGGAAGGCCGCCTTCCCATAGCCTTGCCTCTGTGCTGAGCCCCTACTATGTGCCAGGCCCCCAGTACCTCCCTGTGCATTGGGAAGAGGGCTGCGTGCTCTTGGCACTCGGCACTCTTTGCTGGGCCAAGGGTAACTGGGCATAAGTGGCAGAGGCCGGGGAGGGGGATTTTAGTGGGAGACGTGGCTGGAAAGGAAGACTGTGGGGCCCTGGCTAAGCACTCCAGCCTTTGGGCCTCAGTATCCTCATCTGTAAAGTGGAGACAATAAACTCTCTAGGGACTTGGGGATTGTATGGGAGAAGTGACAGGTAGTAAGTGAGATGCAGCAGGTACAGGCTAAGCACAGGGTCAGGTGCAATCCGGGCTGCTGCTGTTACTGTCCAGGATACAAAACACCTGACCCAGCACCTGCACATAGAATCACAGTTGTATTCATGTCCTGAAGTTCGGGCTACTTTGCAGTCACTGGGGACCATCTCCCGGGGCTCCTGATGTCCTCCCAACCTGAAGGCAGTCAGAGCTGGTTGTGGACCAGCAAGGCAGGGAGGAAGTGTGGCCGTTTGGAGTGGTAGCAGGGCCTCTTTCAGTTCCTCGGCCTATTTTAAGGCTTGTGGGTTCCCGCCTCTACCCGTTCCTAGGGCCGGAGCAGCCCAGGAGGCTCTTTCCTGAGGCAGGGACTCTGTGTCCTTTCAGGGGAACCAGAGGACTCTGGACCTCACACTTTAAAGAGGCTGAGTGCCACCTCCGCAGGGACGGCTCTGCCAGCCAGGGTGAGAGTGCTGTGCTGCCCCGACCTGTGGCCTGGGGCGTGTTGGCTCCCGCCTCTGCTTTCAGCCTTCCACAGAGGGGCTTCTGCTGCTTGGGCCTCTCCTCGCCGTCCTTGGGTCTCACTCCTGTATCCTTCATGGAGCCGGGAAGGCTCGTGAATATCAGCCAAGCCACGAGGCCACTGAAGAGAAGCCCGGAGCAGGACACTTGTTAGTAAACATCCTCAGAATCCCAGGACAAATTTTTTCCAATTAAAAAATGTCATATGCATATCATAGAAACTGGAAAATAGAAGAGAGAGGAAAAAGTTATTCCTGGTTCCACTTACCCAGGGACACACTATTTAATTGGTGAAGTCTCACCCTCTGATCTTTCCAGAACCTTTTACTTGATATTCTGTACAGAAGATTTTAAAAATCATGTCTTATCACTTAAAATTCCTAAAACATTTTCCATGTTGTTTATAATCTAAGTGTTATTTAAATGACTACACAACAGTTGAGTGGATGTACCATCATTTACTGAATTGGTCTTGTTGGAAACTTAGTTTGGATACAGGTTTTCACTGTTATAAATAACTTACAACAAACAAACCTCTTTATATCTGAAAAGGTTTCTGTATTTGGAGTATTTTCTTTTTTTTCTCTTTTTTTTTTTTTTTTGAGACAGAGTCTTGCTCTGGTGCCCGGGCTAGAGTGCCGTGGCGTCAGCCTCGCTCACAGCAACCTCAGACTCCTGGGCTCAAGCGATCCTCCTGCCTCAGCCTCCCGAGTAGCTGGGACTACAGGCACGAGCCACCATGCCTGGCTAATTTTTTCTATGTGTATTTTTAGTTGTCCAAATAATTGCTTTCTATTTTTAGTAGAGACGGGGTCTTGCTCTTGCTCAGGTTGGTCTCAAACTCCTGAACTCAAACAATCCTCCTGCCTCAGCCTCCCAGAGTGCTAGGATTACAGGTGTGAGCCACCACGCCTGGCCTGGAGTATTTTCTTTAGGCTAGCAACCAGGGAGACCATTTCTTAGAGGCTGCAGTCTGACCCACCAAGGGCAGGGTTAGGACCACAGATGGTGGACAGATGTTTACCAGACTTAAGGAGAAACTTTCTATTTTATTTATTTATTTATTTATTTATTTATTTATTTATTTATTTATTTATTTATCTATTTATCTATTTATTTATCTATCTATCTATCTATCTATTTATTGATTGATTGATTGATTGATTGATTGAGACAGAGTCTCGCTCTGTGGCCCTGGAAGAGTGCAGTGGCATCATCGTAGCTCACTGTAACCTCAAACTCCTGAGTGATCCTCCTGCCTCAGCCTCCTGAGTTGCTGGGACTACAGGCATGTGCCACCACTCCCAGCTGATTTTTCTAGTTTTAGTAGAGACTGGATCTCACTCTTGCTCAGGCTGGTCTCAAACTCCTGACCTTAAGTCATCCTCCCTCCCACCTCGGCCTCCCAGAGTGCTAGGATTATAGGTGTGAGCCACCGTGCCTGGCCTAAGGAGAAAATGTTTGAACAGTTGGTCCACAGCAGAAAGAACGGTGAGCTGCATAAGATAGCGAGGAGGTTCCCGGCACAAGTGTGTGCGAGGAGCTGGGAAAGGATCCAGCATCAGACCAGACTCTGGGCCAGGGGCCCTGCAGGTGTCGCTTCTCTAGGCTTGTCCTCTCACCCCTAGGTTCTGTGCTGGGGGTTTCAGGCTTGTCTCCCCTGGGCAGGAAGCAGAAGCCCCCTTGTTCCACAGCCGAGGACGGTGAGGCCTGGGAGCTGAGCCTCTGAGCACAGGCCAGGCTGCCCCCCGCCAGCAGTGGCTGCCCCTCTCCCCGTCTCCAGGTCACCCCTCGACTCCAGGCTACTGCAGCCCACCTGGGCCTCAGAGATAACAGACATTGGCCCCCTGGGTGAGTGCATGTGCCTGGCTATCTGTGCTGAGGCTCTCTGGGTGCAGTGGCAAGCCCCGGTCCCCGCTCTTCCCACTAGGGGTTCTGGGGGTGTGGTGGGGGAGAGAATTCCTGGAGAGGTGGCAGCAGCCCTTGGTCAGTCCTGGCCCTTCTCTTCTGTGCTCAGGAGAGCCCTTGCCCCTGTCTGGGCCTCAGAGCTCTCACCCACGCAGTGACAGGCTCGGGCTCAGCGGAGGGCTTTGTAAACAATACTTCACTTAATTCCCATAGCCCCAGCGAGGCAGGAATTTTTATACATATTTTACAGAGAAAAAATGGAGGCTCAAAGAGTTGGGTAGAGCTTCCGGTTGATCTTTTCTGCCGGTTTGGGTCTGGGTGCACTCAGAGCGTGCTGCCCATCACCCAAACCCTGCAGTGTCCCTGCGGGGCCAGGCTGGGTCACCCTCCCAGCTTCCTGAGAGCAGCTGCAAGGTCCCCTGGTGAGTTAGAGTCCAGCGCAGGTCCCCCCCAAGGAGGTGGGTGGCCAGGGCACTTTCATGCTGACTTGGGGCATGTTCTGACAAGCCGTGATTTCCCTGAACTGCCCAGGTGGTGTCCTGCCTCTGGGCCTTTGCACATGCTGCTCCCCGTGCCAGAGTGGCCTTTCCCACCTGGTCCTGCCAACTTCTAGGGGGGTTCATGGCTGGGAAGTGCTTGGCCTGCACTGAGGACTCGGGCAGTCGCTGCTCTTGGCCCAGCAGCTGTGCTTACTCATGTCACTTTGGAACTTCAACCCCGGCTTCCTGGATCACCCCACCTGCCTTAGTCTACCTACTCTATCACACAGAACTATGGGGAACTTTAAAAAGAAAATGCCTGCTCCATCTGGGCATCTAAGGTAAAATCTTCCTGGTGGGGCCCGGGAGTCAACGGTGTTAACACATTCCCTGTGTGTTTGGGTGCGTCGGTCATGGTTGGTGACCACTGATAAGTCTAGTTATCACCCCTGCGCCCATTTTATGGATGGGGCCACTGAGGCGCAGAAGGGGGAGGGGACTGGCTATGATGCCCTCTCCCCCACCCTTCTTGCTGTGACTGACCTGGCCCTACTCCCACTTGCCCATTCTTGGACCTGCCTGGGCCAACTGGCTGAATCCCAACAGCACGAACTTTCATGTCCACGTGAACATTCTGGTAGAGGTGGGCAGGGCCCTTCCCCACCCCAGAGATGTCTGCACGTCAGGGAAATGGAGGTTGAGGTCAAGTACAAACCACCGGCTCAGCTCCAGCACACGGAAGGCAGTGGGCCAGTCTGCTCAGGAGCCCTGGCCCCATTCTGAAGGCAGGCATTCGGCATTCTGGGAGGAGACCTGCCCCTGGGCTTCCTGTGCCTGCGGAGCTCCTGGCAGGCGCGGGGGGCAGCTTACTTCCAGTTTCTTGGTTTTGGCTCAGGCAGCAGCATGTCCTCTGGGTCACAGCCTGTCCTGGGGGAGCTGGGACCAAGTGTGAAGGACCTCAGAATTCAACCAGCCTAGCCCTGTCACTGGTGCACACGGGGAGGGGGGCTCAAACAGGGAGATGCCTGATCTCACCTCTGCCACCTGGAGCCCACTGCCCAGGTGAGGAGACTGAGGCCCGTCAGTGGCAGGCAGAGTGTCCTTGTTGCACGTGTGCATTGCCTTTAATGTGAAAGTCCCTTGTGTTTGGATGTGCTTTGAATCTTAAAAAATGCTTTTCACACCTGGGGCAATACTTACAACAGAAAAAGGGAGAAAAGCAGAATACAAAACTACTTTTTATGAAAAGCGTTTATTATCTACATAATTAGAAAAGTGCTCTCTCCTCCGCACTCTCGGGTGTCCCCACAGCAGAATGTCCCCATTTACAGTGGGAATCGAGGCTCAGAGTAGCAGGCAGGCCTGGAGTGAGGCAGCCCTGGGCTGGGCTTCTGCCTTCTAGTTCTTTCTAAAACATTGCTTCATGGGCACCTTTCTAGCAACACTACACAAGACCCTTGTGCCCATTAGTTTGTTACTTTCGGTGCAGTTTTTGCCCCTGAGCATACACTCTCCTGTATTTGCAGTCACTGCTGCCTCACCCGTGGAGGTCTTAGGTCTTGAGCCCTGGAAATGTCGAGTGGGGTGGGGGTTGGCCCTGCCTTCCCAGGACTCAGTGCTTGCTGGGGGCGAGGGGCGGCTAGTGGGAGCCTGGTAGAGGGTCATCATTCATGCCTGTGGCTCCCTGCCACTGCCCTGGTGTCCTCTCCATACTTTCGCTGGGACCACCCAGACACCCCCAGATTTCCAGGCCCCGCTGCCTGTGTAGGGGATGAAAAGTATCTTTCTTCCCATCTTAGGCTCATGGGTGAGGCCCCTTTAACAAAAGATTAACAAGAGGAAGGCATGAGAATTTATTTAGTATAAGTTTTACACAGCACAGGACCCAAAGAAATGGTGTAGGCCTGTGTAATTTTTATGCTAGGGATGATGAAGAAGGGGACAGTCGTGGAGAAGCATGATTGGATAAAAAAGTATGATCTCATGGTTATCAACTGGGGACTTAGCAAGTGTTGAGGCTCTTCTCTGTGACCCTGTGTCTTCGGAGATAAGGATGCTCCTTATCTCCGGACATAGGGAGGGCTAGTCTCCGTGAGGGTCTTGCCACCTGCTGCCGGGGAGAAGGGCCAGGGGAAGGTGAGAGTGACCCTCTTCTGCTGTTTTCTCAAATGCCCAGGTGTCACATTTGTGGGTAGTGTGGTCTGAACCCCACTGCCATCACCAACTGCCTCTTGGACATCTGTCCCCACCTGAATGTATCACAGGTGCCTGCCACTCAGCGTGACCATGCCTGGTGCTCGTCTGTGTTCCCTAAGCCGCAGGCCGAGAGTGGGCCCTCCCTCACCCCGCTCAGCCTGCTGTGGCTGAGTTCTGGGTCGCGTCTGGGCTCTCTTCCCCTCCTGCCTGGTCCAGTCTGTCCCCACTGTGCCCACACCTGACGGTGTCACACCATGCTGCTTACACCTTTGAAAACCTCTTGTTTGCCAGGCAGAGCATCCAAGACCCTTGGTGACCTGCCCTGCTGGCTGCCTGAGCCCAAGCCATGTGATTCCTTGGAGGGCTTCCCCAAGGGCCCCTCCACACTTTGCCACCCTCTGCCTGGAGTTGCCCTCCTCACTATTGTTGGGGGAGCCTCAGTTCTCAGCACAAGGGCCCTTCTGTGGTCTCTTCCTGACCCCTTGGTGGAGTCGGCCACCAGCTCCCTTTGTTCTGGATGGCACCTGCTGCCAGCCCCGTGACACTGCACAGCTCCCTCTGTCCCTCACCCACCTCAGCCCTCTCCAGGGCTCTGTCAGCACTGGTCTGTGTCCCCGTCCCAGCTCAGGGTAGATCGATGCCTGAGCGCAGCCGGTGGGAGCAGCCCAGGGAGGTGCCTGGGGGTGCATCTGGGGGCTGGGTGAGTGGAGAGGAATCTGTCGAGTGCAGGGGTTACTGTTTGTTGGAGAGAAGACCCTTGAGCGGGGCATTCCCTGCAGAGGGCCCTACCTGAACAGAGACAGCAGGGAAAAAAGCAGAGAAAGTTCCAAAATCAATTTGCTGGGCCGCTTCAGGGGAATCACAGCAGCTCTCTGGGCCTCCGTTTCTCATGGCAGAGTAGGACTGGTTTCTGCTCTGTCTTTACCTGGGGAGGGGGCAGGGGTCATGGAGGCTGCCTGGGACGGTGGGCAGAGCCCAGGGCCTCAGTTTCCTGTCGTGCAAATTGGGCAAGGAAGGTTGAGTCGGGTCACTGCTTGCAGCTGAGGTTCTTGGGCACAGGTTCAACAGTCCACACTCATAACTGCTTAAAACGGAGTCACTTGTGAAAAGCCCTGTTGACAAGCAGGGCCAGCTTCTCAGGGAGGCCAGTGCCATGTGTGCTTGGGTACAGGGACAACAAAAATGAAGGAAAAAGACAAATGGGAAGATTCACGTACCCACCCCCGCCTCACAAAATGGAAACACTTAAACCGTGTCATCCCACCACCCTGCACATTTTGGGCCACATTTTTGAGGTGCTGACCCAGGTCTGCCTGAGACTGCCCCACCTGCCAGGAAAGTTGAGGTCTAGGATTCCGGGTTCCTCCTGACCCAGGCAGGAGCGCGCTGCCCCTGCGTGCAGCGGGTGCCGGTTAGCTGCAGCTCAGCTCGGGGTCCTCTGTCCCTGCAGCAAACCCCAGTGAGTCAGCCCCAGCCAGAGCTGCTGAGCCGCTGCGGTGCAGGGATGAGGTCATCTTCACCCAGAGGCTGTGACGAGAAGGCTCTGCGTCCAGGAGCCTTCTCTGAAGTCCAGCGAGGCCAGCTGTCTGACAAGGGCATTTGGAACCAGAGCAACCTCCATTCCCTTTGCTGAGGGCCTGGTACTGTGTCAGCAGCATTTCGTCTGGAGTAACCTGTGACGAAGGGGGTGTCATCTTGTTGGCAGAGAGGTTAAGGTGCTGGTTTGGGGACACCTAGCAGCAATGGGGTTTGGACCTAATTCTCCCGGACCGGAGGCGGGGGCCTGTCCTTCTCATGTGCAGACGTACCCGTTTCTCCAAGGAGAGGAGGCACTTGATGCCCTGTTTCTCTGAGTGGTCCTGTCCCAGTCTGGTGTATGGGGAAGAGCCCAGTCCCCTGGTTTCACAGTGAAGGAGGTCTTACAAGAAGTGAGAGTAGAGGAGGCTTTGAAAGAGGATTCAGGTGTGGGAGGGCACGTTCCCGAGGGGGAAGTTGCCGAGCAGGGGGTGTGGGACTGAGCAGGGACTGAGACCCCAGGCATGAGAAGCAGTGGGAGAGGGGCCCCCAGTGGGGTGGGCCGTGTGGGTTGATCTGGCCTCCAGAGGGAGCAGCCAGCTGGCAGTGAGGGTGGAACGGCTGAAGGCACCCTGAGTCCTCGCTTTGTGCAGCACATGGGCCTGCACCCTGAGCGCTGGTGTTGGGCACAGGGTGGACAACACTCGCGCTCACGGCGGGTGGCTGGGTCTAGCTATGCGCCTGGCTTCCGGCTAGGAGCCTGGGCAGCGAGTCAGGAGTGAGGAAATGAGTGAGTTCCCCTGCCTGGGTTTTGGCATCTCCACAGGTGCGGTGACCTGGTTGGAGTAAGTGGGCTGTGAGCATCTCTTCAAGGCTACCTGGGCTTCGAGGAGTCTGGTGCCGTGTGGCACGCTGGGGCAGAGGCGGGAGGAGGTGGAATAATGACTGGGTTGTGGCTAGGGCAGTGGCCGAGGGGTCCATCTCAAGCCCAGGCAGTTGAGTAGGGCGGGGAGCTGGGGTTGCCGGCTCGTCTGGGATGGGGCTGGTCTTGTAGGAGGCCAGTTTCAGTGGGAGCAAACCCACAGTTAGGCGTTTGAATCAGGCCCCAGTGATGACGAGCCCATGGGAATTTGAATCTGGAGCTACTGTTTTGGCTTGACTGTGCTTAGGACAGATCCAAACTATCTGGAAATAATGCACGGGGCGGGAAGTGGCAGATGTGGCCACAGGATGGCTGGGTGGCTTTGCAGGAATTGCTGCTTTATGGGAACTGCAGTCCGGTGGGCCACTCCGGTGGAGGCCCCCACTCCTAAGAAATGGACCTGGGGTCAGGGTTTATTCCTCACTGTACCCTGGGACCCCGTGCAGTGCCTGGCACAGAGCAGGCCAGCATTATGAACTAGGTAACCTGGACTTAAGGCCTCGGTTTCCTTTACTGTAAAATGGGTTATCAGTGAGATCACAGATGTTCTCTGAGGGTTGTGAAACCACTTTGAGGATTTCACAACATTGTGCAAATCTTAGATGGAGGGATCGTGACTAAGTTCTTGCTGATGGCGGCTTTGGGGTGAGGGAAGAAAGTTGCTCTAGTGTTCTCCGAGTGTGCTGAAAGCTGGGGTCCATCATGTTGTGAACTTACTCGTTCAGCATTCACTGGCTCCTTGTTGTGGACGCTGCCTCATGCTGGGCACCAGGGTGCCCCCGCCAGCACGATGCCCTGTCTTGGAGGGGTGGGGCAGGGCACACAGGGACAGGTAGTCAGGAGCCAGCCCGACCAGACCGTGGCGTAGAGCTGAGAGCGTGTTGTAGGCAGTTCTGGGCTGCCGTCTGGTGACTTCAGATGAGGGACTCAGGCCTTGAACCTCAATTTCCTCATCAGGGAAATGAAGCTAGTAATTTTCACCTCATGGGATCTGTGTGAAGATCAAATGAGATGCAGCAGCTCCGCGTGGGCGCTCCCAGGTGGAAGGGGTCAGGTGCTTGGGTACAGGCAGTGTGTGGGACATCTTGTGGGGCCCCAGCAGGGTCAGGGAAGGCCCTGTGTGGGGGCGGGCTGGGAAGGAGTGGACCTCTGGCAGGTGACAACTGAGCAGACTCGCACAAGCCTCGTGGTGCAGGCGGAGAACCCCTGGAGAGGGAGCGTGGCCTGCCGGGGGTGCGGGGCATTCGGTCAGGGAAGAAGGGCCCAGGCTGGCTGGAGTGTCAGGGACTGCACGGCAGGCTGTGGGGGCTGTCGGAGAGACTGGCTCACCTGGGGAAGGAGCGTGGACTTCTTCCTGCGGAGGACTCAGAACCAGGCAGGACTTTCAGGCTCACATCGAAACCAGTGCCTCCCTCAGGCCAAGCCCACGGGATCGCTCACGTGGGGACCCACTGGCCAGAGCTTCTGCCCCCAAATGCCTCCTGCATAGCTCTTTGTCTTTTGTGCCCCAAGGGAGGGCCCGGAGAGGCTCCAGGAGGGCAGCCGATGAAAGGCCTATTGAGGGGCCACAGAAGCCTATTCATCCTGCCGGGTGGGGAAGCTTCCAGAGGGCCCAGGGTCACCTTGGACTCTCCCCAAAGAGGCCAGTTGACCCCCCACTTCTGGTTGGTGGCCAGGGCTGAGCAGAGTCTGCTGCCGAGCCACGCGAGCTCTCGGGAGGCCCCTCTCAAGGCCCTTGGCCCAGACGGCCGAGGTCAAGCACCCGAATTCTACAGGCAGACGCCGTCCATCTGTCCTCCCCACAGCAGAGAGATGTCTTCTCAACCCCTCCCCGCCTAACGCTCCCGCTCTGGTTCTCTCTCTGTGTCCTGTTCCTTCCCCTGGGGCCTTTCCTCTGTCCTGGCCTCACTGGCTTTCCCCCAGACGGCAGGGTACGAAGCCTTCCTCCAAATCCTGCTTCCCCCTGGAGCTCCAGGAGGGAAGGGACAACCTGGGTTCTGCTGCCTCCACACCCGGCACTGAGCCCAGGCCTGCTGACAGCACTCCAGGCTGTTTGCTCCAGACTAAACGGAGGGTGGATGAACCGGTTCCTGCACCGGCTCTACGCGGCTGGCTGCGTGAGCGGGCAGCCTCTCCCTGGGCAGTGCCCTCATTTGTAAAACGAAACCTGCTTCATGGAGTTGTTGTGAAATGAAGAATGTAAATGTTCAGCACAGTGCCTGGCACAAGGAAGCCCTCAGTGTATTTATAAACACACTGCAGAATATCTGAAAAACAGGAAGAAGTTGTCATTGCACCACTCTCGGCAGTTACCATTATGGGCATTTGGGTGAACTTCCAGTCTGCCTTCCCAGGCATTTTTTTTTTTTTTATGTTTTAAATTTCATATTTCTTTACATTTTTTTCTATTTATTTTTGTACTTTTATCCTGGGAATTGTCCTAGTATTCCGAGGCATTTTTTAAAAAAGACAGTTTCCTTCATTTAAGTATTTAGCTGTGTATAATTTTGTGTCTTGGCTTTTCCCTCCTATTATAAGCATTTTTTTGAGTAACTGCATCGTTATTAAAAATATTTTGCTTACTTTTTGAATAGGTAAACGTGCTTAGGGTACATTAAAAAGATATGAGAAGATTCATAATGAAAAAACTAAGTCTCTTTTCTCTTCCCTAGTTTCTCTCCAGAGGCCATGAGGACACTAGTGATGGTGTAAATCATACTTGATGACACCGGGTGATCCTTGGTGTTAACACCAGGTGCTCTTCATTGCTAAACCTGGGTGCTCCTCAGTGCTGACCCTGAGGGCTCCTTGGTGCAGACCCCAGGTGTTCCTCATTGCTATGCCCTTCGCTCCTGGGTGCTGACTCCAATTGTTCCTCATTTCTAGGACTGGTGCTCCTGGGTGCTTTCCCCAGGTGTTCCTGATGGTTAGGCCCTTTGCTGCCGGGTGGTGACCCTAGGTGTTCCTCATTGCTGGGTCTGGTCTTCCTTGGTGCTCACCCCACGTGTTCCTGATTGTTAGGCCCGCTGCCCCTGAGTGCTGAGCCCAGGTGTTCCTCATTGCTAGTCCCCGTGCTCCCTCCTGCTGACCGAAGGCGTTCCTCATTGCTAAGCCAGGGTGCTCCTGTGTGCTAGCGCAGTTCAAAGGGCTTCACATGGATGGAATATTTTAAACTCTCAACTACCCGAGGAGGTAGATTCTATTGCTACCGCCATTCTGCAAATTATGAAAGGGCATCCAGAGGTTTTTGGATTTGCCGCCAGGACGGCACCCTACAATCTGGCTGTGCACTACGGCTTCTTTACTGGGCACCCTCCAGCCTCCCAGCCTGCCCCACCATGCTTCCTGCACGACAGCTTTGATGTCATCGTAAATTATTTACTTCAGTAGTGAAAATCTCTATTGTTGATCTGTTCCCCACTGTTTTTACTTCATTCACCCTAGAGATCTTTTCTCATCGGTACCGGTAGAGCTGCTTCAGTTCTTTTTAATTTATTGTAATTTATTATTATATTTTTTAGTTTTTTGAGACAGAGTGTTGGTCTGTTTCCCCAGGTAGAGTGCAGTTTTGTCATCATAGCCCACTGCCACCTCAACCTCCTGGGCTCAAGTGATCCTCCTGCCTCAGCCTCCTCAGTCTCTGGGATTACAGGCGTGAGCAACCGCACCCAGCCTGGTTTTTCAATTTTTTATCTTTTTTAAAGTTAGACGAGTCTTGAATTTATCTCTGGAGAAGAACAGGAACACCCGATGCTACGGCCTCAAGTGGCCCCAGCTCTCCCGGTGCAGTTCCCTCTCGGCCGACCTCTTCCACGTGGCAGGACAGGCATCCAGCACAGCAGCTCCCAGTTGTGTCACAGCACGGAAGGGTCACAGCTTGGGCTGACAGTGACAGGAAGATTTATAGTGTGCTGATAGGAATCCTTACCTCTTCTGAACTTTCCTGGCTGTTCTGGCTATTTTAAAAACATTCTCTTGGCATGTCAAATTAGATAGAATTGCTCCTTTTATGACTTTAGTACTCTTAGCCAAGAATTTGGTCAACCTTTTCATTTGTTCAAGTCTATTTTCCCCTTACTTCTAAACAGAATACTTCCTCCAATTATATCTCCCAACTAGGAGTGTTGGTTTGTATGAAAGCTGTTAGTGTTTGGATGTCCTGGCGATTTTGTACCCGGATGCCTTATGGCTTCTGTTGTTGCAATAATTTTTCAATTGATTTTTTTTTTTTTTTGCATTTTCCAGGTCAGATGCATATGATATCTTCTATAAGTAACATTAATTTTACCTAACCTTTACAATTTCCATTACTCTTAATACCTTTTTGTTGTCTGATTGCAATGTCTAGTACCTTGGAACAATTCTAATAACAGTGGATTGTGATAATACTTAGAGTCTAATTTAGTTGAAATATATATCACGTTTAAGGAAGTGCCTCTTTATTCCTATCTGACTGAGACTTTTTTAAAAAATCAAGAATGGGTATTGAATTCTATCAAATGCTCTTCTAGCATCTGTGGAGATGATCATTGTGTTTTCTCTTTTGAGCTATAAATGGATATGAACACATTAATAGATTTCCTAATATTGGACCATTCTTTATTCCTGATTAAATCCTGCTTGGCCAATGGCATATATTTTTAATGAATTGCTGGATTCTTTTTTGTACTATATTTAAATTCTTGTGTTGGAGTGAGATGAGCTTGTAATTTTCTCTCTCTCTGTTGTCTTTGGAATCAATGCTATGCCTTCCTGTTAAAAAGAATTTCCAAGTTTCTTAGGCTCTAAAAATGTGTGAGTAGCCCTGGAGATAGCTAGCTGTTTCTTGAAAATCTGGTTGAATTGCCCTCTCAGAAGCATCTCTTGGCTTACTACCTCCCAATGTACTTTTTGGGGGAGTAGCTCTTGGACATTTTTCTCTATTGTAATGACCACCATTTTAAATGGCTGTAAACTATTCTAGTTAGGGCTTTACGATGGTTTGCTTAATGGTCTAGAAAAGGATTGGGGTGGGTTTCAAGGAATGCCCCTAAAGTCCGATTGGTGATTGTTCCCAAGGCCTCGTTAATGGAAAATTATTCTAAATTATTAACAGTAACAACAGTAGCCGTTGTCATTCATAGAGTGTTTATAAGTGCTAGTCCCTCTGCTGAGCTCTTTATATCATCTTATTTGGTCTCCATAGCAACTGTAGGAGGTAGCTGTTCTGCTGATTTTACTGATGAGGAAACTGAAAGTCTAAGAGGTTAAGTACTTTACCCAAGTGGGCAAGGGTCAAGAATGTGAGTCAGGTCTACTGTTAACTCTGGTCTGACAAAGGCTTCCCCCAGCCCCATATTGGGATTGTACTCATGTGAAAAGCCACGTAAGATATAAAGTTTCCTTCCTTTTCTGTGTACATCTGAAGAATCATCTCCATGGAAATTTTTTTTTTTTTTTTTTTTTGAGACAGAGTCTCGCTCTGTTGCCTGGCTAGAGTGAGTGCCGTGGCATCAGCCTAGCTCACAGCAACCTCAAACTCCTGGGCTCAAGTGATCCTCCTGCCTCAGCCTCCCGAGTAGGTGGGACTACAGGCATGCGCCACCATGCCCAGCTAATTTTTTTCCATATATTTTTAGTTGTCCAGCTAATTTCTTTCTATTTTTTTAATAGAGACGGGGGTCTCACTCTTGCTCAGGCTGTTCTTGAACTCCTGAGCTCAAGCAGTCCTCCTGCCTCGCCTCCCAGAGTGCTAGGATTACAGGCATGAGCCACTGCGGCTTGGCCAGGAAAATAATTTAATTATGTTAAATTGGCACTGTGTTCGGAAGTGTACCCCGTGGTCCCGTCCTTGCTGTGCACGAAGCATCTCTTCCTTCCTGGATATCGCAGGATGCCCTGAAGGTACTTTAGGGCTCAGAATGGCCTCTGTGAGCCTGGTCCCCTCCCCTGTCCCCCACAAATCAGGAGTGTATGGGGGGGTTCGGAAGCTGAGTTGTCTTCCCAGCTGTTCCCCAGGTGACCCCTGGGTGTCCTCATTTTCCTCATTTGTGAAGCAGCTAGAAGAACCCTGGCCCTGTGTGTGCTTACATACGGGCTCGGAGAGAATGTTGGCTCTGTTTAGAGGGCTTGGGTTGGAGTCCCAGCTCCTGCCTGTGCCACCTGTGCCACTGAGCCCCTTGATCCCCAAGCTTTGGTTGCCCTATCTTGAAAATGAAAGCTGAGGTTTAAAACTAAACTGAAGTTGTTCCCTCCTCATAAAGTTGTCATGTGGATCTGAAGAGGTAATGGGTGAAAGGGCTTTATAAACTGTAGAGTGCAAGGGACCTGCGAGCTGTCATCACTGCTCTTCATTCCTTAAACCGGTACCGTTGAGCTGTCGGTACTGTCGTGT
Organism: Lemur catta; assembly: GCF_020740605.2. Classification (NCBI taxonomy): domain Eukaryota; kingdom Metazoa; phylum Chordata; class Mammalia; order Primates; family Lemuridae; genus Lemur; species Lemur catta. The sequence goes on from NC_059133.1 coordinate 4,129,361, forward strand.
GCCTGATTCAGTGTCACGCAGACTGAGGCGAGAACCTGTGGCAGCACGGGTGAAGAGTGCTGCCCTGGGGCCCGGGAGGCACAGGTGTGGCACTCGCCGCTCTGGGCACCCTCTCTGCCGCTCTGCCAGGTCTGCAGTTCCAAGAGAGTGACTTGCAAAAGCAGGTCGCTCACCTGAGGCAGGGGAGGCGGCAGGATCCCCACAACCCCATTTGGAGCTGCCCGATGTCAGTTTTCCTGATGCAGTCTGTTCTCATTACTCATAGATTCTGTGTTCATGAATTTGCCTACTCACTAACATTTATCTGTAGCCCCCATGTCAGTACTCATGGCACTTGCTGTGGTTAATGACAGACATTTGGAGAAGGGTGAAAATTTTGAGTCACCTGACACACGGGTTCCCCGAGGAGGTCGAACAAGGCTGCTCTGCCTCTGTGTTTTAGTGCTTGTACTACAAATAAGTGTCCTTTTCCCAGTCTATTTAGTGCCACATATTTTGCACTTTTTGTGCTTTTTGTTGGTGATTTAAAATGGCCCCCAAGTGGTCCTGGGCTGAGATTCTATCTAGTGCCAGGCACAAGAAGGCTGTGGTATGCTTTACAGAGAAAATATGTGTATTAGATAAGCTTCATTCAGGCACAAATGCTGTTAGCTGTGAGTTCAATATTAGTGGATGAGCTATATGTTAAATAAGGTGTCCAAATAGAAACCATACATAAAACAAGGTTATGAATTGCTCAGTCGGTGGAAGTGTGATCAGGGGCTCTCAGGGACCTAGGAGCAGTAGGTCAATATTTGCTAAGTCAGTGTTCGTGGTCACTTTATAGAACATAGGTGACAGGGGTAAGGAGGGTGGATTGCAACTGCTGCTCCTTAGGACCCCAGGCTGGGAGGGAAGGCAGGCCCAGGGCACGGAGCTGTCCCTGGTGCTGCCTGCTCGAGTCTGGCCGAGCTCGTCTGGCCGAGCTCCAGGGCCCTGCATCTGCTCCCTTAAGTCTCGCCTGTACTCAAGGCTGGGGAAGACCTGCAGCCCCAGCTGGCCAGACAGCAGGGAGACAGGGACGAGAGAGTTCAGGAGGCTGGAAGCTCTCGATGGAGTAGCAGCCCCCAGAGCTTGCTACCGGGGATTTCCTGTTGGGCAGGCCTTGGGAAGGGATGAAGGAGAAGGGGAGAAAGAGACAGTGGTGATTTCACAGGCCTCATGGGGGCCAGTTGCCCCTATTGTGATTATCCACACAAAGTACCACGTGGCTAAAGGACAGGAAGACTTGGGGTCTGGTGGCCTCATCTGAGCAGTGGGTTGGTGGGGCCCTGTGCCATGCTGCTGACAGAAACATGCAAAGCAGCAGAGCAGCGGGCCCCCGCCAGCCCACACGGGCACAGGACCTGACAGCGGGCAAAGGACTTCACATCAGCCTCTCCCCCAGGTCCTTACTCTTGATTCTGTGAGGGGGGCAGTTAGAGACCATCGACAGACGGAGTCACTGAGGTTCAGAGAGAGTGAATGAATTGGCCATCTAGGCAGGGAGGGGTAGAGTCAGGCCCTGAACTCGTGCGTGTGTGCGTGTGTGTGTGTGTGTGTGTGTGTGTGTGTGTGTGTGAGAGAGAGAGAGAGAGATCGAGAGAGAGAGAGAAAGAGAGAGCAGATCCCAACGCTGTACTGTGCTTCCAGGAGTCAGAAGTCTCACTCCAGTGCTGACTTCTGGCTTTGGATGTGGAATGTGTCTCTGTGTCTGTCCGCCTCCTGCCTTCCCTGTGGGCAGAGGGACCCTCAGCCCCTTTCCTTAATGAGCCTTAGGACAGTCAAAGTCATATATTCATAGGGAAAAGTAGTTAATCTTACTGTTGAAAATATTAAGTCAAAAAAAGAAAAAAATATGCTCTGTTAAATTCAGCAACTCCCGTCATTCTGGTGTATTTACTTCTAGCGTTTCCGTGTGGTTTGCACAGTTGTAGTCAGTGTGTCTGCAACGTGGGGTTCTGCTTTTTCGCTGAGCAGCACATCACACACATTTCCGTGTATCCACGTTTAGTCTTTGTAGCTGTCCTTTTAACAGATTGAAGATTTGGTTTCGTACTTACAGCATAATTTACCTAGATTAAAGGTCTATAATCACAGAATAATATGCTCTTTTGTTTCTTCTTCCCTAATGATTATTGTTGTTACATTATTTGCCCTCATTACTAATGCAGGAAACATTTCTGTGCAAAAGGCTTTTATTTTTGTGCTTTGCATTTCTCTTCCATAAAGTCGATGCACAGAATTAGGAAAATGCTCATTTGCTTTTTCACAAAGGGTATAATGATTTTTGTTCTTTAACATATCTGAGAGCCCCAGTTCAGTGCACCGTTGGCAGTATCAGCTATAACTTTTTATCAACTTTATTGGAGTAAAACTTATGTAAAATAAACCGCATCCATGGAGAGCACACAGTCTGATGAGTTTTGATGGCTGTGTGCACCTGTCACATGTCATGTAAGAGTGATCATATGGTATGTAGCCTTCTAGGCCTGACTTCTTTCGCTTTGCATGATGACTTTGAAACTTACCTGTGATGTTGTGTGGGTCAGTGGTTTGTCTGCATTGCTGGGTAGTGTTCTGTTGAATGGCTCTACCACCTTTCCTGTCCATTCTCCCGGCTTCCAGTGTGGGCCATTATGGATGAAGCTTCTGTGAACACTCTGTACCCTTTTCCGTGTGGACACATGCCTCGTTTCTCTCGGGTAGGGACCGAGCTGTGGCTGAGTGGTTTATTAAGTGTATGTTTAACCTTGTAAGAATCTGACAGTTTTCCTAAGTGCTGTTTTTATAGACCAGATTTGCTCTTTTAAAAAATGACAACTTGGTCTTTAATATGAATTTTTGGTTACTAGTGAGATTAACATTTTCCCACATTTTTGTTAACCAGTGTGTTTCCTTTTTGGTGTATTGCCTGTCATGGTTGTTACCTACTTATCTATTGGGGTCTTATGTGCCTTTTTTATAACTTGCCGTGACATGGCCCTGTCGTCTGTCACAGACGTCAGCCATCTGTCGTGGACTCCCTCTTCCAGTGCGTCCTGTTTCTTTCGATTTTGGTTATGCCCTTTTTGGGCATGAAGGGAGGTGTTTTTTGTTTTGTTTTGTTTTGTTTTTTCCTAACCATTAAATTGCCAGGGAATGAGGGGAGCTTTGAATATTTTTAAGACGGCAGCTCTTGCCCATTTCCTTTGTGATTTTTCTTCTTGCTTTTAAATGTTGAGTGGGTGTGAAGACGTTCTGCGTGGTCTGTCCCTTCAGTGTCTCTCGGTGTGCTGCACACAGACACACTGTCTCCCAAGTGATATTCTGGCAGTTCCTTCTGCCACGAACGCCTCTCCCCTCCTCAGGGGAGGGCCTTTTCCCTCGTGTCAGAGGGAGGAGCGTGTGTGTGTGTGTGTGTGTGTGTGTGTGTGCGTGTGTGTGCGTGTGCGTGTGCGTGTGCGTGCGTGTGTGTGTGTGTGTGTGTGTGTGTTTCCCTGCGGACTGTGAGTTTCTCCCGGCTGGGTTTGTCACCCTGGTACAAAAGTAGTAACCTTAGTGATAGCATCTGCGTGGTGTTCTCTAGCTTACAGTGCATCCATAGACCCCTTGTGTTTCTCTCTCAGCTGGTTGGTGCTGGGTCTTCTGACTCTCAATGGTGGCAGCAGGTGACCAGGAAGGCTGAGGACTCGATAGACGTGGGGATTGGCCTGTCCAGACACCCTCTCCTCTTCCCCTCTGCTTGCACCTGCTCAGCACACAGGAGGCCACCACCTCCTGGCAGCCAGCAGCACTTTTCCACAGTGGAGTCCCCGCTCTGAGGCTGGGGAGAGCTAAGCAGTGGGGCCTGGCCCCATGTGACAAGTGCGGCTTCTCTGGAAGATCTTAAGTCCGAGGGTCCCCGAGGCTGAAGGAAGTGGCTAGTCCATGCCCTGTGCTCTGTGTGGCGAGCTCAGGCTTCAGGCGGATGGTCCTGGCTGGGCCCCTTCCTTGCTGTGGGGGCCTGAACACTTTGCCCCACCGTGCTGAGCCTGTTGCCTTTTAAATTGGGGTAATCCACATATCCAGCTTGGTTTGTTGACCCCACTGATCTGGGCACTGGGGTCTAATGGTGACCAAGACAAAGCCCCTGCTCTGGGGACAGTGTGGAAACCCAGGTGGTGACAGGGGTTATGATGGCAGCAAACAAGATGACGAGCTAGGGAGGACCCTGGGGAGGAAAAGTGTGGGCTCAGGAAAGGCTCTGGGAGTGACGTTGAAACTGAAGCTGGACGGTGGGAGAAGCCGCCTGTGCAGAGCCCAGGGAACGGGCTGGAGGCAGAGGAGCAGCAGGGCGCGGCCCTGAGGTGGGCATGCCCAGCGGTCAGGGGGCAGCGGCCAGTGTGGCAGGGGAGGGGGGTGGGGGCAGCGTGCAGCACTTTAAGAGCTTTGGATTTTATTCTGAATTCGATGGCAAGGTTCTAAGGGATGGGGCAGAAAAGGATCTTTTAATTAAAGCTCCTCTGGCTGTGGTGTGGAGGGTGGGCTGTCAGGTGGGTGTGCAGGCCGGCAGCCGGTGGGGATGGGCCTGGCTTTGATGGGGTGGTGGCTGCGGGTGGCACCGTTGGACTTGCTGATGGTCATGTGGCTGCTGTGCTTTTCGACTGGGAGCACGTGCAGGCTGGACCAGCCCTGGGCCTGGCACACTGCATGTGGCCCGTGGCCGCGCCCCTCAATCCCCAGGTGTAGTGGGTGGGGGCCCCAGGAGCCCTGTGCCTGACCAGCTTCCCTTTTAGGAGTAAGTCCTGGCAGGCAGCCAGCTGCAGTTACCTGGACTCTTGGGGCCCAGAGACGTGACTCACAGTGGAGTGGGGGTGTGTTTCTTGTTGGGAAACAGGGAATGGGACCCCTTGCTGGGACCCTGCTGGGCCAGGAGCATAATAGGGAACAAACTGGCCTCATGCTGTGTGCCGTCCTGTCCCCAGCACATCATCTGAGGCCAGACTCCCATCCTGCCTCCCCGCCACTCACTGCGCTCCCAGGGCAGGCCGGCCACCGGCCGAGCGGTTTGTGTGTATCAGCCGTTCCTTGTGTGGGAACCTGGCCGATTTGAGGACTTTGTCCGTTTCTAGCTCTGTGAACTTGGGCACGTTCTTTAACCTCTCAAGAGTCAGTTTTTTCTGTGAAATGGGGCAGCAGTGGTGACTGGGAAGGCCGGGGACTCGACAGCCGTGAGGACTGGCTGGTCCAGACACCCTGTCCTGTCCTCACCTGCATGCGCTGCTTATAATGACGGAGCTCGTGAGGCTATACTGAGACAGTCTACCTAGAGCGCTGTGCTAACTAACAAGTCACAGCTGGCGGTACTGTCATTGTCATCGTTGCTGTGGTGAATGCTGTACTGTCTGGGCGCTCTAGTACTACTGCCAGGTTGCTTTTATTAAAGCATAAAAAGAGACCCTGAGGAGGAGTGTGCTTAACCCGGGGAGTGCACTGTGGCAGACTTTGGCCTCGCTGTGGCAGGTGTGGGACTTTGAGTCGTGACCCCTCCCCTGGTCACGGCCAGAGTTGCTTCTGTAACCACCAAGGCACCAGGAGGCGGTTGGTATGGGCAGTCGCTGAGCCTTTTACTCTAAAGGGCCTCCTGTCAGGCTCCGAGAGGGGACCGCAGTGCAGCGGCGTCAGGGGAGGGAAACGGGAGTCGCAGTTTTGCCCAGGGAGAGCCACGGCACCTCTACGCAACTTTGCAGGGCTCCGTGGCCGCGTGAACCGGGCACTGCCTGTGGCAAAGCTGTGGCAGGATGGGCGCTGTGAGCCGGGAGGTCTGCCAGTCCCGAGGGCTCTCCTGGCCTCCGCCCGCCAGGCCCCTCGCTGAGGAAGCCACCTCCTCTCTTCCTCCCTGTCCCTGCCCGAGTGCCCAGGAGCCAGGCAGGGCATGGGGTGCGTGGGCCACCCAGCGCAGGGCAGAGGCCTGCGGGGCAGGGACTGGTGTCCAGCCCTGGTCTTCCTGGTTCTTCCGGTGGGTGGGTGCGTCTGAGGTGAACAAAGGCATCTCACTCAGCCCGGTGGCTACTCCTGGGAGTCAGGAGGCCTGGGCGAGTCCTGGTGGGCGCCTGGACGGCCTGCGGGGGTGACGGACGCTGCCGGCCCGCGGGGGTGACGGACGCTGCCGCCGCAGGTTCCCATCTCTGGGTGTGGGGCTTGCTCCCGTGCAGAGAGCCAGGCCTGGGTCACGGTGCTCAATGCTGAGTGGGGAGCGAGAAGGAAGCCGGCAGCAATTCGATGTACTGAGTTGGTGAGATAGCTGGTAGCATGTTTTGAAATTTTGTTGGCTCCATCTAGAAAGGGAGGAAACCTGCCTTTGTTGATCCTGCTGTGTGCCCTGTGGCCTCAGGTAACCTGCAGGTACCGGCGAGGAACCTGTGGGTCAGAGAGGCCAAGCCCTCTGCCCGTCATCACAGCGAGTGCCAGCGCTGGAACGGAACCCAGCTTGCCTGCAGAGCCTCTGGGCTTTTTCTCCGTGCAGGAAAAGATTACAAATACTTAGCATAAAGAAATGTCATAGAGAAATAAAGCTGGCGTGCTCTCAGGGCTCCGCGGCATGCAGGGTGGGGTGTGTGGCTGTCCCCCCGGCTGTCCCCGCTTGCTTTCCACGGCGACGGCTGGCTGGAGGGCGGCTGCTGCTTTAAGCGTTGCTGTAAGTCGGATTCTCCTTCGTGGGGATTGCCGCAGCGGGGGGTGGCGTGGGTGAGGGTGAGGGACGTTGGTGAGAGTGGTGCCTTCCTGCCGGAAGGCTCTCCCCCCAAAGCCTTCCCGGCTTCCAGCCCAGACAGCCAGCCAGTGACGTTCCCGTCTCGTTAGGTTTTTCCTTTTCCACCAAAGCTGCTGATTCATCCACAGGCTGGAGTCAGGCTTGGCCGTGGGGCGGGGAGCCCGGGCTCTCCGGCTGCTGCTGGGGTTGGAATCGGGCCTCTTGGGAGGTGTCCTTCAGCCTCTGTGGATGCCCCCTGGGTGGGGGCCAGGGTCTTTGAGGGAGAAAGGGCAGAGCATCTCAGAGCCCTGTCAGACTTCTGACCAGAGATGCAGGTTGTGGGGGTTTGGCCAAGGTCACACTGCGAGGGCCAGGGTGGCCTGTCCTTTCTCACTCCCCTCTGGCCCCCGTCTGCAGGGTGCTTCAAGGATGACCGCATTGTCTTCTGGACGTGGATGTTCTCCACCTACTTCATGGAGAAATGGGCTCCCCGGCAGGATGACATGCTTTTCTACGTGCGCCGGAAGCTGGCGTTTGCTGGCAGCGAGAGTGGCGCTGACGGGAGGAAGGTGAGTGGCCCCTCCAGGCGTCCCTGTGAGGTGGGCTCCCCTGCAGTCCTCAGGCGGGTCGGGGGGTAAGCAACATGTACTGAGCACCTACGACATTCCAGGAACCATGTAGACAGTCTTCTGTGCTGATGGTGGGCTGTGCTGGGTGTGCTGTGTACGTTGTCATCCATCTTCACCGTGACCCTGACGGGCAGCGATTGTTATCACCATTGTAGCTTTGAGGAAACTGAGGCTCAGAGGCCAGCTGACTTGGCCAGCCGCTCATAACTCGTAAATAAATGGTAGAGCAAGGGTTTGACCCCAGAGCCCCGGACCCTCTGGCCGTGCATGGTGACTTGGCTGGTGGTGATGGTGGTGACGATGCCACAGCGGGCACAGCGCTAGCGAAGCTCTCTGCCTCTTGACCTCACTGTGAACTCCCAGCAACTCGGCAGGGTGGATGTTATGTCCCCTTTTTACAGATGAGGAAACTGAGGGCTCAGAGATTAAGTGACTCACCTTAAGGTATTTCACCCACTAAATTGAAGTGTGTGGAGGAGTTAATAAAACAAATTTTATAGGTTTCCTTCTCTGTTTTTCATAAGCTTTAGTAGTTTGTAAATGTTTAAGCAACCTATATGCCAAACATGGAAATGCTTTCGTTTTCCTTTAAAAACCAAAATGAGAGGGCCGTGGAGCCAGGTCTGGACTCATAGCCTGCCTGGCTCCAGGTCTGGTGCTCTGTGACTCCAGGACGGCGGTTTGTTAGCTGTGGCTCTTGTAGCGGGTGTTTGCAGCCCTTCCCTTGCCATGTGCCTGTTCTGAGAACCTGAAGACTTGCAGAGTAGGTTTTCTGCAAGTGGACGGGCCTGGGTGCTGCTGCAAAGGAAGCCCCAGTGAAGTCCCTGCTGGGCTGGCCCGCCACATGCAGGCCCTGAGCCCTGAGCTAGCCTGACTTTGGAGGGACCAGCAGGAGACCAGAGACTGGCCAGAGAGGTGGGGGAAAGCCGGGAGAGGGGAGGGTGGCTAGGGAGGGGAGGGCCTGCAGAAGTGGGCGTGGCCGGTGGGGCACTGTACCTGAAGGGCCCATTGGATTTGGTAGCAGGGGCGGGAGAGGCTTTAGCAGAGCAGTTTCAGTGGGTGGGCAGGGCAAGGGGTGCCCTCTGAGGGATGAAGAGGTGGCCTGGTTGGTAGAATTGTGGGGGCAGGTGTTGGTGGTGGGGTCTCTGAGCTGAGCACCTTCTGGAGCCTGGCTGAGGGTTCCTGAGTCCCTGGCCACCAGGCCCTCCCTGTCTCGCTGTGCAGTCAGGAGACCAGCTTTCTAGACCAGCATTGTCGCCCCCTGATTTGCCATGTGACTTTGTTAAGTCATCTCTCTGGGGCTCAGCCTTTCCTTCTGTATAAGGGATGGGGCAGGTGCTTTGTAAGGTTAGGTCCCTCCCATTGTGGACACCTGGGAGCCTGGCATGCCTGGGGTTGCTGTGATCACATGAGTACCCTTGGCTGGAAGGTGGGTGGTGTCTAGGGATCCTCCGTGTGCCCGTGACCCCCATGGTGGGCACACCCTCCTCCAGCCTCAGCCCAGCTCCTACCCCATAGTTCAGGAGGTTAAGGTCCTTGGTCTGGCCGAGGGTGAACAGCCAGGAGGTGGCAGTGCTGTGGACTCCAGCCTCTGCCCCAGCCACTCTGGCCTGTCAGCTTCTGCAGGAGTTCAGATTACAGAGAATCTTTTTTGCAAAATGTTGGTCTTTTCCCGAAGACAAAGTCTGTTGGGACCAGAGGCTCTGATGAGGACTGGCACATCTGAGACACTCTCGACTGTACTTTGACTTTCGGGTCCAGGAGGGGTCACAGCTCTGGTCAGGAGGGCAGGCAGAAGGGGAGCACTGGTGGGGAGAGAAAGGAATGGGCAGGTAATGGCTCCTTCCTGGGTGGAAAGGAAGTTAAGAGAGCTCTGAGAAAGAGCAGGCGTGGATCCGGGACTGAGGAATTTGGAGCAGGAGGGGATGGGGCAGTGTCCAAACTCTCTTGAAGATTTGGGGGTGTGGAGGTGAGTGAGAGAAGCCTGAGTCCCATGGGAGTGTGTGGCAATCCAGTTATTCATGTGCTAGAATGTTCCTTCAGACACCCAAGTAAGCCAAGTGCAAATAGCCCCTCCCCCAGCGCTGGGAGTGCAGAAATGACTCAGACCTGCCCCCAGTCCTCAGGGAGCCCCCCGTGTGTTGGGACAGACCCACAGCAAGGCCAGTGGTATGGAGCCCTCAGCGCCGTAATGGTGGGAAGGGGGGTGTTGCAAAGAGGTGACATGTGGCCTCCGCAGGTCGTAGGACAGGGCAGCAGCAGTGGACTGAGGACACTCCACGTGGAGAGACCAGCGCATGCAGAGCAGGACTGGGGTGCCGAGCGCCAGCATAGGCCCTGCAGGGTGGGCGAGGGCACCCGCCTGGGGCAGTGTTTGTAGGGCTGGGCGGCCCGGGATCACCCTGGCTTGGTTTCCCCGGTTGGCCGGGCGCAGTGCGGAGGGCGGCCTGCAGGGGCGGGCTGGCGGCGCGAGCTGGAGACCCGCCCCACAAAGGCAGCAAGCCCTGGGCCCCTACCGGCGGCGCCTGCGCACTGCGCGTCCTCTGCGACAAGCCCGCAGCTTCCCGCCCTCCTGCTTGCTTCCCACCCACTTCCTGTCCCCAGCTCGGCAGCACCTGGTCGCCATGGCAACCACCCGCCTTCCTGGGCCTAGCTGGAGGAGGGGGGATGGGCAGGGGCCGCAGTGTGGGTGGGCACAGGATGCTGGGATCCGTGCACTCTGCTCCAGGGCCCCCCGGGACCACCTGGGGGGGGATCCCCGGCGCAGCCTTTCCCAGGGAGGGACGTCCTGATTCCCTGGCCTCTCTGTTCACTCCACCCCTGCACAAAACACTCACTGTTCCCGGGCAGCCCATTTTGTCTTTGGCAGTGGGGGAACTGCTGTCTGAACGCAGGCCTGCTCTGTGCTGGTTGCCCGTGCTGTGTGCCACTGTCACTCACATCGAACCCTCAGCATGCTGGGGTGCAGATAATCCTCACCCCTACTCACAGAAACGTAAAGCCGGAGAGGGGAGGGACCTGCCTGGCTCACACAGCTTCTGCGTGGTGAGGCTCTGCTCCCAGTCTTGCTTGTCCTTTGTTTCTCAGTCTAACGTCCATATAGAAAAATACACAGAGATGCGTATACAGCTTGATGGTTTTGCTCAGCATGAACACGTGGCGTCAGCAGCCCCTAGATCAAGAGACAGCGTGACCAGAACACCCAAGGCCCCTTGGCCACTCCCGTGTTCCGCCTTCCCCAGGGCAGCCTCTGCCCTGACTCCTCACCCTTCCCGGGGCGGCTTGGCCTCATCCTGCAGCTCACCCACTGGGCTTGCCCAGCGCCAGCTCTGTCTGGCTTCCTTCTCCTGTTGTAGGTAGGAGAGCAGAGCCTGTTGACACAGGTGGTTGTAATCTGTGCCGTCTCATTGCTGCGTGATAGCCCACGGAGTATGCGCCACAGTTGCCCGTCCCTTCTCCCGGTACTTCCTTGGACCTGTCCTTTGGCGCACGCACGGGCACCTTTCTGATGGGAACCTGCTCCTTCGTCTGTCCAGTGTTGGGCGGTGCTGGCCTGCAAACAGTGTGCGGCGTGCTTTCCCCTTCATTCCCCGGTCGGCAGAGGTCTGCCGCGCACCTGCAGAGCACACGTGCTGCCTGCCCTCTGGGAGCTGCTGTCTCTTGGAGGGACCAAACAAGATGACAGCAGAGAGTGATGAGAACTGGGAGGAAAAATACCCAAATAGGGCAATGAGGTGAGACCAAGAGGAACAATAGTCTTGTGGACAGGAGGACTGTCAGCTCAGGGATGCGGGGCGACTTTGCAGAGCCACACAGGCAGTGGGAAGTGGGAGCTTCCACACCCGCAGGGCGTTTCCTTCTCACTCCGGGCAAGCTCGGCCTCCTGCACCTCTTTCCAAGGATCCCAGCTCCGCCCCTGGGGTGCCCAGTGGGGTGTGCCAGCCACCCCTCGGAGCCGGAGTCTGTGGACCCGACCCCTGGGCTTGAACAGGACCCAGGACTGGAGGCCCTGGCCAGGACAGGCTGCATTGGAATCTGCTTTTGATTTTTCCTTAATGACTCTTCTCCCGGGAGAGGTATAGACAGATGCTTTGTTTTCTCTTTGATTTGTATTTACTATTTGATCTTCAGTAAATTTGGTTCTGTCTGTTAAAGTGAAGCTAATACTACCTGCCTTTAGGGTTGTTGTAGAACTAAAAACACTAATAATTTATAAAATGTTTAGCTCAGACCCTGTTGCCCGTCATGAGCTCAATAGGTGTCACTTTTTTTTTTTTTTTGAGGCAAGCTCTCACTCTGTTGCCCAGGCTGGAGTGCAGTGGCACGATGGTAGCTTACTGCAGTCTCAAACTCTTGGGCTGTAGTGATCCTCCCGCCTCAGCCTCCTGAGTAGCTGGGTGCATATCACCAAGCCAGGCTAGTTTTTTTTTTTTTTTTGAGACAGAATCTCACTCTGTTGTCCGGGCTAGCATGCCGTGGCGTCAGCCTAGCTCACAGCAACCTCAAACTCCTGGGCTCAAACAATCCTCCTACCTCAGCCTCCCGAGTAGCTGGGACTACAGGCATGCGCCACCATGCCCGGCTAATTTTTTCTATATATATATTTTTAGTTGTCTAGCTAATTTCTTTCTATTTTTTTTAGTAGAGATGGGGTCTCGCTCTTGCTCAGGCTGGTCTCGAACTCGTGAGCTCAAACGATCCGCCTGCCTTGGCCTCCCAGAGAGCTAGGATTACAGGTGTGAGCCACCACATCTGGCCAGGCTAGTTTTTAAAAAATTTTTTGGTAGATGTAAGGTCTCCATATGTTGCCCAGGCTGCTCTCAAACTCCTAGCTTCAAGTGATCCTCCTGCCTCGGCCTCCCAAAGTGCTGGGATTAATTTAGCAAATATTATCTCTTTTAATTATCACAACTTTGAGAGGAAGATGCCCTTAGCCCATTGTATAGATGAGGAAACTGAGGCTCAAAGAGGAGAACAGCTGACCTCTGGGTCACATAGCTAGAGAGTTCAGGAGCAAGAATTGGAGTGCTGGCCCACCTAGTCCTGCCCAGAGCACAGTCCAGGGCAGGAAGAGCACCAGAGGCCAAAGCACGGCCTGGACACCCGCTTCTGCCCTGGGCCTCGTAGGTGGCTGAGGCTGAGCCCGAGGTGGAGGTGGAGGTGTACCGGCGGGACTCCAAGAAGCTGCCGGGCCTGGGAGACCCTGACATTGACTGGGAGGAGAGCGTCTGCCTGAATCTCATTCTGCAGAAGGTACCGGGTGGGTGGGAGTGGGGGCGTCAAATAGGCCCTAGGGACGGCAGAGGGACAGCAGACCTCTCCACGCACTCTGACCTGTGTTCCCTTCCAGTTGGACTACATGGTGACCTGCGCGGTGTGCACACGCACGGATGGTGGGGACATTCACATCCATAAGAAGAAATCCCAGGTGAGCCCTAGTTCAAGGGCCCTCAGGCCTCCCTCTGGCTGCCCAGTGTTTATTTTGGGGGGACAAGTCGTCCTCTTCCTCACTTCCCTGCCCCCGAGGTGAGGGTGTGACTCCAGAAATCCACTCAGTGCCCGGGGTCCTGTGTCCTGTGCAAGGAGCACAGAGCCAGGCCGTCCCAAACAGCTCCTCCAGGGAGGCTCTCTGGCTTTGGACCACCCTGGGCAGTGCGGCCACGGTGGCTGTCCTTGGAGTGGCTCTGGGCCTGCACGCAGCGGGGCCTCACTCAGTCCTTCCAATCTGCCTTCTTCCAGCAAGTGTTTGCGTCCCCCAGTAAACACCCCATGGACAGCAAAGGGGAGGAGTCCAAGATCAGCTACCCCAACATCTTCTTCATGATCGACAGCTTCGAGGAGGTGAGCGGCTCCCCAGTGGCGGTGGCTCTTGAGCGTCCCTGTCCCAGGAGACGGGGGTTGGAGGCGCCTCTGCCCTCAGGCCTTGCACCCTTTCAGGAGGGCGCTGGCGGCGAGGAGCCGGGCAGGGTGTGGACACGGACAGACGTGGCTCTCTCTCTTCCCGGTGTTTGATTTTGGGCAAGTGTGTTCATGCAGCGCCGAGCCTCGGTTTCCTCCTCTGTAAAACGAGTGTCCTACTTGTCTGTCAGCATCAGACATCAAAAGACTGCTGAATGGAAGGATGCATCGTAAACTCTCACAAAAAGTGCTGCCTGGGCAGGAGGGCTCATTGTTGTCACTATTAAACTCTAAATAAATGCCTCCACGCCTACACCGTCTCGGGATCCCAGGATGTCAGAGAAGGTGGGGCTCCGGAAGTTACCGGGGCCAAGCTTTTGTGTTAAGGTTGGGAGCGCAGAGTCGGGCAGAACGGGACCTGCGTGGCCTGCCCAGCACTCGCCCGCTGAGGCCTTGGTGGGGTCCTTGGTTGGACTCGTGCAGAGGCCCTCAGGGCCCCTGGGGGGACTCGGGAGGGCGGCAGATTGTCTTGCAGGCGCCTGCTGGGTTCGATGGTGCCCGGAAGCATCTGAGGCTTGGAGAGGTCATGTCCCCTCCCCAGGCTCACGCAGCTTGTCATGGCAGAGCTGAGGTTTGCATCTGAGTCTCTGTGACCTCAGAAGGCAGCAGGGTGGGGTTGTACCTGTCTGCGACACCTGAGTCTGTGGGTTTCTTCCCGGGCAGGTGGTTACCCTGTCAGTGCCACTGAGCCTGCAGCAAAGTGCAGGGCAGGGTGGGGCGGGCAGGGCACCCGCAGGCGCCGTGAAGGAGGCTAGAAAGTGGCCAGCAGTCCTGGCAAACATCTGACTCCTGGGCATGGGGAAGCGTGAGGAGGGACGTGGTCCTCCCTGCGGCCCACCAAGGACGTGTCCTCTGCCAGTCCCAGAGTCACTGTCAGGACCCGTCCTGCCGCCCAGCCGCTGCCCCGCGGTGAGGCTGTTTCTGTCCCACTGGGCAGGGGGTGATGCCGCTGGGAACAGGGCTTCTGAGCAGCCCTCCCTGGCGTCCAAGCCAGGTGGCGCTGCAGGTGGCAGGAGCTGACAGTCCTCATCCCTGCCTCCTGTTTTTCCCTCGCAGGTGTTCAGCGACATGACTGTGGGGGAAGGAGAGATGGTCTGTGTGGAGCTAGTGGCCAGTGACAAAACCAACATGTTCCAAGGGGTCATCTTCCAGGGCTCCATCCGCTATGAGGCGCTCAAGAAGGTGTACGACAACCGAGTGAGTGGGAGCGGCCTCCAGGGGCTTGCCCAGACCCAGGGGACGGCAGCTGCACAGCCTCGTCCTCACTGAGGGACACTCCCAGCCGCTTCTGCACTGTGGCTGCCCCTCAGGGCACCTGCGGCCCCTCTGGCTCCTCCTGGGTGCTCCGTGGCTGCTTTAGGTCCCTTCTGCACGGTCGGGCTCAGCTCCCTCGGGCCACCCACCCCCATCCGAAACGTGAGTGGGGACGTCCTCCCCAGTCTGTGACTCCCCGAGGTGGCCGCTGATGATGCAGCGATGCCCACAGTTGCTCTCTTGATGGGCTCTGGGAACACTCCCGAATCTGGCCCCTGACTGACCGAGCTGCAGGTGGGCAGGCCACTCTCCTGCGGCGGGGCCACCCCAGGCAAGGCCGTCTGCCAGCCTGGGCCCGCCTGGAGCTGCGCCTGGCCGTGGGCAGGGTCGTGGGGCGGGAGGAAAGCGGCAGCCAGGTCTGCTCCCAGACCCTCCCTCGTGCCTGTCCCCGGGCTGCTCCTCGAGGGCTGGTCACCTGGCTGTTCCTGCAGGGGAGAGGCCCCGTGGAGCCACCCCCCAACCCCCCCCACCTCAACTCGGGCCATCTCCCACCTGCCCACAGGTGAGCGTGGCCGCCCGCATGGCACAGAAGATGTCGTTTGGCTTCTACAAGTACAACAATATGGAGTTTGTGCGCATGAAGGGGCCACAGGGCAAAGGCCATGCTGAGATGGCGGTCAGTCGGGTGTCCACAGGTGACACGTCCCCCTGTGGGACCGAGGACTCCAGCCCAGCGTCGCCCATGCACGAGCGGGTAAGGGCTGTGCAGTGGGGGGTGGGGCCTCCTATCGCTTGGATCCACTCCCACTGTCCCCCTCATCCTCATAGCCCCAGTGAGGAGGGTCTCACCACCCCACCCCACCAGTGAGGGGGCCAGGGGCAGAGGGGGCCTGCGCCTTGCCAGGGTCACACAGCAGGGCACCACTGGGGCTGGAGCTCCGTCTGCAGCCAGGCTAGGTCCCCAGGGACAGTGGGCAGAAGGGGCTGGCTGGAGACCCAGGCCCACCCGTGGAGCCTGCCTCAGTGGCCCTGCTGTGTGAGCATGGGCACGTGGCCACCCTCCCCTGGTGAGTCACATGGGGACGATGATGACGTGAGGGTAGCCAGGGCAGGCAGAGGCTTGTTTAGGAGGCGCGTGGCATCTGGTGGCAGCACCCCTGTGGGAGGCGTGCGTGTTCCTGCCTCGAGGACCTGAAACCAGGCTCGCCAGACTTGCTTGTGCTACCTCAGGTCACCAGCTCTCGTGGGACAGCACTGGACTTTGAGCCCTGCTCTTTCTAGGCCATCACCCTTCCCCGGGGTGGGAGGTTGAGGTCAGCTCTATTCCCAGAAGCCTTTGGTGGGGCCGGTGCTGCAGGCCCTGGAGTGCAGGCAGGAGGAAGGCTCCGGCCGGGCCGTTTGCTTTGTGTGGGTCTTCCAGGGGGTCGGCTCAGAGGTGTGGGGCAGGTGCAGCTGGGAGGACAGGTAAGTTAGTGCACCGGGGACAGGGAGGCCCCTGGGGGCAGCCTTGCCCAGCCCCGTCTAGGAGGGACATCCATGGGCTAGAATCCTGCTCTGCTGTTCTCGTGACCTTGGACATGTCTCTTTTCCTCTCTGAGTCCCAGATTTTCTCATCCAGAAATGAGGGATGGAAACAGCTGCTTCTCGAGGTGTTGGAGGCTCCAAAGAGCCTCTGCAGGTCCAGCCCCTTGCATGGGGCTCGGCCCTGGGGGCATTTTGGGAGCAGCAGCCACTGCAGTCACCATTTGCTGCTGTTCTGCTCGGAAAACTGCCTCTTAGAAATGTAAACGAGTAACTGCTGGCACGCCAGAGATGAGGCAGAGTGTATTTGTGACATTTTCAATTCTGTAAAAAGACCGTAACCATGCATGTCTCCACACAGCCAGATGTTGGTTTTGTTTCTCTTCTTCATACCTTTGTTTTTCTTTGGTATCTTCTGCAGTCAATGTGTTTTATGAGCCAAACTAAAACAGTAAGTGTTATTTTTTATGAAGATGGGTGAGGATTCCAGGCAGGAGTCTCTCTTGTCTTTGGAATGAGGTAGTTCATTTTTCTGAGTTCATTTCTGAGATAAGGGGCCTAATTCTTCCCCCAGTCCCAAATTGCCCCCTGGGACTCTGACAGAATGTGTGTGTGTGAAGCCCTTGTACAGATGTGGCCTGGGCTCTGGGCTCGTGCCAGTCCAGCCACAGGGTGTTCATAAGTGACTGTAGACACTAGACCTGCCTGAGCCTTGGTTTTCCCATCTGTGCAGTGGGTGAGGCTGCGAGGGGTGTGACAGCCCTGGCTCCCAGTAGCAGGGAGGCCCTGGGATCGAGGGGGAGGGACTTGCTAGGGTCACACAGTGTCAGCAGCAGGGCTGATCCCTGGGGACCGCCACCTGTGTGCTCACTGTTGCCTGTCCCCTTTTCCAGAGGGGTCACCTGTAACCAGTGCATGAGAAATGCAGACTGTGTATTGTGGTTTCTGGTGTTTGTTTTTTTATCTTTTAAAAACCTTCCCTGGCTTGTGGGAGGACCGTCTGGAGCCCAGCAGCCGCCGGGACTTTGGTGGATGTCGGAGCCATGATGAGGAGGCTGATGGGGCCCCCGAAGTCTCGGTCCCAGCTCATCTTGCTCCTCAGATTCTTGTTTGCATGGGGAGGAGGGAGGAGATGGGCCAAGTTCCCTCTGCCTGGAACGCCCTTCCCCCCCTTCTTCACCTGGCGAACTCCTACTCGTCCTTCAAGACCCAGCTCCAGCGGCATCTCCTCCAGGAAGCCTTCCCTGATTTTCCAGGCTGTCGATCCCTTTTGCCTCTGTGCTCTGTGTATCCTGTGCTCCTCTTTCTCTGTCTCAGTAGCCAGCACGCTGTCTATGGTTGTCACTTCCTGAGTGTTGTCCCCAGCAGACTGTGAGCTCCTTGAGGGCAGGGACCAGTGTCATGTGCCTGTCCATCCGTAGTGGGTGTGAACGTTGGTGATGGAAGGGAGAAGAGGAGACAGAGGCACAGCCGCTGAACCCCAGCACTTCTCATGGCGAATACTGGGGCGAAAGGGGTGGGGACATTTTAGCCAGGAGAACAGGTTAGGGGGAGGAGTGTGGCCTTAGGAGGCAGGAGACCTGGGTTGCACTCCCAGTTTTGCCACCACCCTGCTGGGTGACCTTAGGCAAGTCAAGGTCACTGTCCCTGCCTTAGTTTCCTCACTTGTCAGGTGGGGCCAGTACCAGCTGCATCTCACGGAGGGGGGTCCAGTGGTCCGTGCCGTGTGGTTGAGCGCTTGGTTGGTCGGCGTCAGCAGCTGCTGCTACTCGGTGCTTGAACAACCCTAACTGGCGTGTGAGGCCTGGAAGGGGGGCCCCTCCGCCGTTTGTGGCGCAGTTGGTTCCTCCCTGGGCGGTGCTGGCGGTCAGGTGACCTGCTGGTCCTTGAGCTGAAGCCTCCCGGTTTCGAGGCCTGGCCTGGCCCAGGGCGGCCGGGCCGGTCAGCACAGCACGATGTCGTCTTCCCGGGAGCTGTGGGGTTTAGTTTGGGGGCAGGAGACGGGTGGGCCCTGGGGCTCTGGCGGCTGGTCTTGCTGCTCTGGTGACTTCGGCGCTTTGTTCCAGGTGACCTCCTTCAGCACCCCTCCGACCCCGGAGCGGAACAACCGGCCCGCCTTCTTCTCCCCGTCCCTCAAGAGGAAGGTGCCCCGGAACCGGATCGCTGAGATGAAGAAGTCGCATTCGGCCAACGACAGTGAGGAATTCTTCCGGGAGGACGACGGTGGAGGTGACCTGGCCCCTTTGTGCCCTGAGGGCCGGCCTGCTGCCCTTCTGTCTCTTGAGCTATAGACTAGGCATTCGTTCATTCATTCATTCATTCATTTGTTCACTCAGCAACATTTGGAGAGCCCGGGTGCCCTGTGCCAGGTAGCGATGCAGGGGCTAGGGGTGGAGCTGGGGACAGACAGACAGACATCCCTGCCTCCCGGAGCTCCCGTCCCGGTGGCTCAGTCTGCCTGGCAGAGTGCTCAGGAGACGTACGTACGTGCAGCAGTTGGTGCGCCACTGTGGGGGCTCCTAGACTTCTGAAAACTTTCGTCTGCTTAATTAAGAAGGGCTGAGCCGGGAGTAGGGGCGTGCGCCTGTAGTCCCAGCTGCCCAGGAGGCTGAGGTGGGAAGATCGCTTGACCCCAGGATTTGAGACCAGCCTGGGCAACATGTCAATAGCAAGAGCTCGTCTCAAAAAGAACAGAAGGGGCTGTGCCGAGGGTCCGACTGCCCCACGCACGGTGCGCGGTGAGGGGACTCCGGCTCGGACGCTCCTGCTTTGACCCCTTCTCCGTGCCGGCCGGGACGGCTCAACCTCAGGCTTTCCCCTGCTCAGGGCCCCTGTGTCCTCCAGTGACGGAGTCCCCACGTGGAGCTGATGACTCGTGTGGCCTCCCAGACCCCTGCCCAGCAGCCTCCCAGGCGTGTGCCTGGAGGCCCCCAAGCCCCCCGGGGTAGCCCCCGTGGTCTCTTCTCTGCCCCAGGCCGCACCTTCTCGCTGTCCTCAGGGGTCGGTGCCCCCATCAGCAGGTTGTGCAGCCAGAAAACAGGAGTCACGTTTGGTCTGTAGAGCCGGGGGGGCCACTGGAGGGTTTTAAACAAGGGATTGACAGAGTCAGACCTGAGTGTTCGAAATATCACTCGGCGGGCAGTCTGCTTGGCAGTCCGCGTGGAAATGGCGTGGGGGCCGGGGCGGCCTGTGGAGACGGGCTGGGGGTTCTGGCGGGGACCACGCGCCTCGCTCACCATTGCTGTCAGGACCGAGCGGGTGCCTGGCGCGGTGCCAACTCTGCGTGTGTCTGCGGAGGGCGTGGAGGAGCGAAGGAGTCACCGACAACACAGACTGAGTGTCTTCCCCGAGCCGGGCCCGGGCAGGGAGCTGGGGCTGTGGGAAGAGATGGCAGTCCTTGTCCTCACCTCCAGGACCAAGAGGCAGGGCCCTAACCCAGGGTCGGGTCAGGAGACCAGCCCATGTCCCCAAAGTGGTGGTGCCCAGTTCCAGTGACACACAGAGCCCTGGGAAGTGAAGATACCACACATCCTGGTGATGTGCCAGCCCCCACAGGGGAGACTGTGCTCGAGACAGCAGGGGATCTCAGAGGATGGTCAGGGAGGTCTTCCTGGAGGTGGAGGCATGGGTCTGGGCCCTGTGGGTGGGGAAGGGTGTTGCAGGCAAGGTGGCAGCTCTGGGGCATGAGGGTGTTGCTGAGGGGGCATTGGTGAGGGGTGCCCGTGCCCTGACCTGGCCTTCTCCCCGCCAGCCGATCTGCACAATGCAACCAACCTGCGGTCTCGGTCCCTGTCCGGCACGGGAAGGTCGCTGGTCGGGTCCTGGCTGAAGCTGAACAGAGCAGACGGAAACTTCCTTCTCTATGCACACTTAACCTACGTCACTTTGCCACTGCATCGGATTCTAACAGGTAATGCTGGTTGACGGGCAAAACGCCCCTCGTAGCCAGCTGTGACTCTGGGGCCCTGGGCTCCTGAGGGCCACTTATGGAGGTGTCCAGCCCTGTCCTGTCATTTCAGGGAAGGGGCCTGGCCTCCCTGCCTCGGACTTGGGGTGGGGGGGCTGTAGGTTCTCCAGAGCTAAAGGCCTCCCTTTGCGTACCTTTCTGGTGCCCCCTGCCGTCTTGGTGGCTGCAAACCCCTGGGAGCGTGTCACCCGTGGGCGAGGCGAGGCCCCCAGGCCACCTCGCTGACCGGTTTCCAGTCTGGAAGGCCGGGTGGTGCGGCAGCCCCCGCAGTGTGCGAGGGGCTTGGCGGTGGCGGGGGTAGGGGGGGCTTCCTTGGCGCACGTGCTGAGCCTCCTTGTTCCGTGCGCTTCTCTCCTGCTGCCCAGACATCCTGGAAGTGCGGCAGAAGCCCATCCTGATGACCTAGCCGTGCGCGGACCCCCCGCGTGGAGCCCCGGCCCTGCCCGGCCCTGGGAGTGCTGCCAAGTGCCTACCCGTCCACCGCCACCGGGGTCTTCTGTGACAAGCCAGCGCCGGAGCCGCAGCCAGGCAGGGCCACTCAACTCCCGGGGCCAGGGCCGACTCCACGACCACCAGCCCAAACTGAAGTGCCTCTTTCTCCCCCCTGCTGGCTCTGCTCTGCCCTGCACCCACCCGCCCAGCACCCAGCCCGGCTCTGCGGAGCCCTCTGCACCCAGAGGGGACCAGAGGTGTCAAGAGGCCATGAGAGAGAGGCCATGAGGGAGCAGCGAGTGTCCGGAGGGGCAGACCTGGCGTGGTGTCCCATCTGACAGGTGGCAGGCGGAAACCACCTGGCTGGGGACACGCAGTGTGTCAAACTGTCAACTCTTTCTTAGGGAAAACCAATTTAAGATTTTGTAAGCTGTCCCCGCGAACTTCAGCACCCGAGTCAGTCCCAACTCGTCCTCCCTAGTTTACCACTTTGTCCTGTCTTCTAGGTGGCCGTGGGGAGATGGGGAACACAGATGTTTGATGGCTTTGCCCTGGGCTGGGACTGCCTCACCCGTGCCCAGTCCCAGAAAGGCCCTGAGCTGACAGACAGGCCCCGATCCTGCCAGAATGGCCTTTTGCTTCCAGCCAAAGAACACCGCCAACACACACACCTCCCACCTGGAGACGCCACTCTGGGCCTCACATGGAGTGACCGCAGCATTTGGATTCTGAGGGCAGGAGAACAGGATTTCTGCCACAGGGCGTCTGCTGTGGGTGGGGTTGGCATCCTCCCAGGAAGGTTCTAGGTAGAACCCCCACCTTCTGGGGGCTAGGGGAGCGGAGGGGTGTCATTTCATCTTCCCTGGCCTCCTACAGCTTACTTTCTTTGCGTGTGCTGGGACCGTTTCTAGGACCAGCTCACTGAAGCAAAGAGGGATGGCCACCACGGCTCACGCAGCCATTGTCACCGGTTTGTGTGAGCAGCCGCCCAGCCCCCGGCCTGTCTGCGGCCTTGTCCCAGCATGAAGGAGTTTCCGTCTGCAGCGACAGACACTTTGCTCTCCTCAAGAGCAGAAGCACCCCATGCCCAACTGGGAATAAACTGGAAGCTGGGTCTCTTTGTTGCTACGGGTTTTTTGTTTGAAGTCCCCAGGAATTTTTGAGGGGTTCCAGGGATGTGTTTAGAGATCTTCTTTGTGGGGGAAAAGGAAGAGGAGGGGCTAATTCTCCTGTTTGTGTTTCTTCTGCGGGCTCCGGAAACAGGGGACTACTTCGGGGCTTTCTCCAGATTTTGTATATTGTTATTAAAAGCGAGCTATTGCATTTCCTTCTGCCTCGGTTTGCCCACCTGTAAAATGGGGCTGATACCACCTACCTCACTGAAGTCTCCAGGGTTCAAGTGCACAAGGGGGTCAGGGCACAGCTTGGGTCAGGTGTTAGACTAGTGGGATGCTGATGCCTGCCCCCGCTTTTGTGGCAACCTGGTCCAGGGTGACGTGTGGGGTGAGGATCTGAACGCGCTCACGTCCTCCAGCGGTGTCCGGCTCAGGCCCGAGCTGTGTCTCGGCTCGGCATGATTTCATGTTCCAAACCAGTGTCTCAGGGCACTGCGGAGTCACGTCACGCCCCAGAGTGTGGGGGCAAAGCCTCAGGGAGCCTGGAGTGTGGCCCAGCCGTCAGGATGCCATTCGAGTGCTGCAGGGCCCTGAGCACCGTCCCCAAGTCTGTGTCTGCAAATAGCTGAAATACACCTATTTCTTCAGGAACTTTTCCTCCTTGCTCATTCTGGGGTCTGACGACTCTAGGACTGGATCTTGGGAGAAATTCGGTCCCGATGGATCTTCTGGGAGGGAAGCGGCCCAGGACGTGCGGCAGCGCAGTTCTCGCAGGTGAGGGGCACGAGTAGGTCCTCTTCCCTGGCGCCAGAACTTGGCCAAGCTCTGAGGCTCGGCCAGCGCCCACAGCTGGGCCCTGGGCAGGTCAGGCTCCTTTTCTGTAGGATGGTGGCCCTCATCCTGCCTGTGACTGTGAGGCCAATGTCAGTAACGTGTGAGAGTGCTTTGCAGACCATACGCGTAAGCGTGTGCAAATGGCGGTGTTTTAGAGCTCGCACCTCAATTCGTAAAGCACGTAACGGACGCGCACGGTGGTTGGCTATTTCGTATCTAACACGTAGCACCTGCCGTGTGCAGGCACCAGTCTCAGCAGGTGTTCTTGTCATTCCCATCTTATAGATGAGGAAACAGCCACAGAGAGGTTAAGTGAACTGCCTCAAATTGAACAGCAAGTACTGACAGCAGGAGTGAAACCCAGGCGTCTGGCCCTGGGCTACGCTCTGAACCACACTGGGCTGCCCGGACAGATGGACAGACATTTGGTGCAGTGTACCTTTCTCAGTCTTTAAACCGTTCTTAGGCCAAATTTTAAACATGCTCAGAGGCACTTGATAACTAAGCTGTTCCTCTGAGATTGGTTTGTTTCAAAGTAACAAATGGCATCAGGAACAGAGTAACAGAGTAACAAGTGACAGGGCCAGAACCAGGGCCCCCAAAGTCCTGGTGTTGGTACATTTTTTCTTCCTGTAAGGCCATGTGACGTTTTTCTGGGCACACGTCTGCCTCGTGGGTAGTGTAGGAAGAGCCCTGCACACACGGGATTTGGGGTTAGAGTGCAATTTTCCTTTGAGGAAAACTGGTGTCATTTTTTAGGACATTCAGAAGAAAGTTGTGGGTTTTTTTCTTTTAAAGCAATGTCGTGATACGAGGTTCTGATAGGGGTGATGTGTCATCTCCATTCACATCTCTTCTTTCGGCACCTGTGAGTCCAGGTGGCATTAGTCTTACAGCCTCGTGTCTCATTGCAACTCTGGTTGCCTGCAAAAACCGGCAAGCCTCGTTATTTCAAAAGAAGAATATTATTTAAAACACAAGTAACAGAGCAATAGTCAAAAGAGAACAGAAAGAAGCAAAACATTCTATAGCCAAGTCAACTTGGAGATAGGCTGGGATTTCCTGTGAGTCAAATCGTTGTTAACATTTAGACTTTTTAAGGACTGGGAACAAATCGGGTTTCTGTCTGCATGGAGTCATGACAGTAAGGACATAAAGGCTTGTTCCTAATACATTCTTTTCCCTCAAAGAATCTAGCTAGACTCAAACCAGGATCTATTTTTGCTGTTTTAATCACAGACTAGTTAGAAGACTTTTGAATGAAATAAAACTTTTTTTCATAAAAAGACATTCCAGGGGACTGTCTCTATGCAGTTGGTATACTCTAATGACTGACTTTTGAAAAATATATATTTTACAGTGTCATAATATGGTGGTTTTAAATTGTTGGCCAAAATCTTTAAAAGCTTCTATGTTAAAAATCCACCAGCTTTTAAATGAGTTTAATAGGTTTCCCTCTGATATTTTCCTGTTTTCCAGTTTAGCTGGAATTTGGTTTCATACCCAGTTTCAAAAACCGAGTACTTCTGCCGCCACCTCGACTCTTGCTCCCGTCTTTGCAGCAGAAAGCAGAGTCCCTGCACTGCTCTTGTGAATAACCTCCCTCCCGACAAAGGCTCTAAGAGGTATGGCAATGCGAGTGCCCTTGGGCTTGCACGGAAGTAGCCTTTGGAGGGACCAGCAGCAGCCCCCCAAGGGAGCCGCTCCCCAGGCCAGTGGCCAGAGTGCCACATGTCACTCTGCGCAGATGGCCTCTGGGCGTCAGGTGGCGGGTACTTGCTGGGGGCCCTTTCCTTTTCTCGCTGACTGGCTTCATGCTGACCTGGTGCTCAGCGGAAAAGGAGTCCTTGAGCCTTTTCTCTGAGCCCCTGGAACAAATGGCCACCGCAGCCCTCCTTGGGCCACACACACAAGCCAGATGACTTAACACCACGTGGCCTGGGGGTGGGTTCAGAGCGCTACAGCAGGTGGAGCCTTGGGCAGGACAGGGAGGAAGCCACGGATGTGTGGGGAAAGTTTGTGTTTACAGGTTTCTGTGATTCCTACGTCAGGCGTTTTTATTGTTACCATTCCGGTCCTTGAGCTCAGTAGATGAAAAATAACAGTGACCCTCCAGCTCTGCTGGGCAGCCTGCGCCTCAGTCTTCCTTACCTCCGTCGTAAAATAGTCCCCACTTTGTAGAAGGTCAGGCAGTTTGGATGTAAACAGATATCTTTGATTTCCAAATGAGGTCTTTGTGTGAGAGTAATTAAATCTACGAAGAAAACCTGTTGAGATTTTTCACCACTTTGGAGCTTAACTCATGATTTCTACAAAATATATTTTAGCAAAAACACCCCGATGGCATACATTGAATATATTAGTGTACTAATTTTTAGTGGTATTTCCACAAACATTATCAATAGCTTCTTGACTAACCATCCTCCACATCTAGCAGAAATCATTTCTAGACAGTATTTGTGGTTGGCTGTTAGCTTTGCTTTATGATTTCAAGTTTCTTTTGAAAGTTGATTTGCATGTTAGATATTAAATTTATTTTTCTTCTGTGTTTTCCTCTAATGAATCTGACCCTATTTTTTTTCTGTAATAGGCATTTCAGGTTAAATATTCCACAGATATTACAGGAAAGTGATAACGTAGTGATTGAACCTCAGTTTGCCCTTTCAGTTGTACTGTAAACTTTCCCAAGTTTTTTCTGGAGAACCTTTTAAAAAACCCTCACAGAAGTGGAAGAGTGACTGGAATAGAAGCCGGGAGTCCTGAGTTCAGGTGTTGGCAGGCTCCCAATAAGCTACCAGGTCTTGTAGGTGGATGCTGTGGCCTTGCAACTCTATTACATAGCATGAGGCTCACATGCACTCTATTAAGTGGGCTGTGGAGCAGGCAGGCTCACGTGCACTGTATTGAGTAGGCTGCTCAGTGGGCTCACGTGCACTCTATTGAGTAGGCTGCTCAGTGGGCTCACGTGCACTGTATTGAGTAGGCTGCTCAGTGGGCTCACGCACTGTATTGAGTAGGCTGCTCAGTGGGCTCACGTGCACTCTATTGAGTAGGCTGCTCAGTGGGCTCACACGCACTGTATTGAGTAGGCTGCTCAGTGGGCTCACACGCACTGTATTGAGTAGGCTGCTCAGTGGGCTCACACGCACTGTATTGAGTAGGCTGCTCAGTGGGCTCACACGCACTGTATTGAGTAGGCTGCTCAGTGGGCTCACACGCACTGTATTGAGTAGGCTGCTCAGTGGGCTCACACGCACTGTATTGAGTAGGCCGCTCAGTGGGCTCACGCACTGTATTGAGTAGGCCGCTCAGTGGGCTCACACGCACTGTATTGAGTAGGCCGCTCAGTGGGCTCACACGCACTGTATTGAGTAGGCCGCTCAGTGGGCTCACACGCACTGTATTGAGTAGGCCGCTCAGTGGGCTCACACGCACTCTATTGAGTAGGCCGCTCAGTGGGCTCACGTGCACTCTATTGAGTAGGCCGCTCAGTGGGCTCACGTGCACTCTATTGAGTAGGCCGCTCAGTGGGCTCACGTGCACTGTATTGAGTAGGCCGCTCAGTGGGCTCACACGCACTGTATTGAGTAGGCCGCTCAGTGGGCTCACACGCACTGTATTGAGTAGGCCGCTCAGTGGGCTCACACGCACTGTATTGAGTAGGCTGCTCAGTGGGCTCACGCACTGTATTGAGTAGGCTGCTCAGTGGGCTCACGTGCACTCTATTGAGTAGGCCGCTCAGTGGGCTCACGTGCACTGTATTGAGTAGGCCGCTCAGTGGGCTCACGTGCACTGTATTGAGTAGGCGGCTCAGTGGGCTCACGTGCACTGTATTGAGTAGGCTGCTCAGTGGGCTCACGTGCACTGTATTGAGTAGGCCGCTCAGTGGGCTCACATGCACTCTATTAAGGAGGCCGTGCAGGGGGCTCACATGCTCTCAGTGATCCTCCCAGAGCCTGCTATTGCCCGAGCATATGAGGTGGAAGCAGCCTGGCTCACTGTTGGCTCAATGGGCTTTTTCTTTCTACAAGCAGATGGACATGTTATGTCACAGGTGATGGGTGGAAGGCCTAAGACACAGTCACAGAATGGAGAATGAGGGCAGCGGGTCTGAGAGGAGCATGTGCACACATTCAGGAATATAGTAAGGGACTGCACAACATTGACACCTCTTGGTAACAGTCACTGACTTAGAAACAGCAGAATTTTCTGACCCAGCCTCCCCAAGGGCAGCCTGTGCGAAGATGGTGGTTGGGAAGGAGGTGGTCCAGCAGGTGAAGACTTCCCTGCCATGCAGGTTAAACCCCTCTCGTTAAATAATTGGGAAATCCTTTTAAAACAGTCACCTGAACAATGCTTAATAGATATTTGGGGAGAAAGTCTCTACCTCGGAAGCTACCTGCAATAAATCCATTCCTGTTAATTGCCTACTCTTGAAGGCCATTATTGCTGTTTCGGTTCTTAGACGAACTTTTAGGAACTACTGTCATGCCCTAGCTTAGGAAAAAAATGTCATACCGGGAGGAGAGGGAAATGTAAAGTAACTCAAGCCACACACTAACATACAGTTCATTTGTAAACATACATGTTGACTGTGGAAACATGCTGTACTTTGCGCTTGCTTATCAAAATGACTAGAACAGCTGGAAAGTTTACACGAGGAAGGGAAAATACTTGTTTCTGGGGTTAAAAGAAAGGATCCTGTTTTTTCCCCTACAGCTTCATTGCATTGCCTCCTGCCATAACCTCTGTGTAAACCAACAGGTTAACAAAATATTCTTTCCGATTGGTGGATTAAAGGTCTTTCATCTTGGAATCTAACTTTAATAAAACTAGGTGGCTCAGTTTGAAATAACCATGGTTTTTAGTGAACTTTGATATTTTGAATAAACAATTTTGCTCAAAAGATTTTAGCCAATTCTAGAAACCAACTAAGTTTAGTCTTTTAATGGGCACATACATATCTGTTACCTCAACAGGCCATGTCACCTTAGACACGTTATCTAAACCCCGGGCCTGGGTTTTCTCAGGTGGAATCCCCACTCACCTCGCCGGGATGCAGTCATGTTGATGTGAGACAAGGCTATGCACGCAGGCTGGCACAGTTCCTGGCAGTTCCGATAATCACTGTTTCTCCCCAAAATGTGCCCAAAGGGTACTTTTAGTAGGTTATCTTTAAGTAACAGTTGTAGGGAGCACATGTGCAGGTGGTTCTCAAACCTGAACATGCATGAGCATCACGTATTTGAACCCAGACAGCTGGCGATGAAAAAATACTTTGAAATTAGTGACGAAGGTTGCCCAACTCTGAACATAACTCAAAGCTATTGAACCATATCCTTCAAAAGGGTGAATTTTATGTTTCATGTTATGTAAACTTTATCTTTAATCTGAGGTTGTGACTCAGCAGGCCCACGGGTTTGCTGTCTAGTAAGTTCCTGCCGGCCAGCTGAGAACCTGCAACAGGGCAGGTGCAGTTTAGGCACAGCCTTATTCTTCAGATAGCGCCTTTTTAGTCACTTAAATAGTTTCCATCAGATGTTAATAGTTCAGGAAAAATACTTTGATGGATAACAAGTCTTTGTAATTTTTTTTAACCAGGCAATACCTCTTATAAATTAGATAAATATTGAATAACTTAGGAAACTTTAAAAAAATGTGAACATGACTCCAAAATACAGCACTATCATAACTGTATTAGAATTTAATGTTAGTGCCTTAATACTAATGTTCTAAACTGCAAAAAAATTAGTTACATCCAGTCAAAATAGCTATTTCTCTTGATCATTTTGAGCCCTAGTTTTCAGATGTCCTGAGAGCTCCGGTCTTTGAGAGGGTCCTGAACAGAAATCCCAAGCACATTTACTTTTTCCAGAGAAACACAACCTCCCTAAACTTGTTTCTTTGGAAAACTTGCCCTGGAGCTCACGTCCCCGAGGCTTTGAGGACTGACCAGGAGAACACACGGAAAGCACCCAATGCTTGCACATTGGCCAACCCTCGGGGACCTACTATTCCCATTCTAGTTCGTGGGAACTTTAATCCAACAGAAACCCTGGTCTGATGGCTTGGAAGTGGTCTTACCCCACACACAAGGAGTCTGGTAGTAAGTCGGTCTCTCCCTCACCTCCGGACCCACCTTCCTCTTGTCCAGGGAGGTTTCTGGTTGCTCCTTTTGCATGATTCTTTTCCCTCAGGTCTGTCTGATTTGTTTTAATGCCAAGTGCATCACAGAGGAACATAAAACTGCCAAACACTGTGATTTTGTTTACTTTTGATTTATTCACATTTCATTGATTGTTACACTTTCTCAGTGGGAGCATTCAAAATCTGATACAAACTGAGATTATACTGTCTGACGATTCAAGTATTTAGTTTTAGAAAACAATTTCCTATTTAAAATAAAAACAATTCATCCATTTGATTGCTAAGTTTTACAATTGTGTCTGCATCAAACGGAGAGTCCCTAGTCCTCACTGTGATTGCTACTGGCCAAGAACATGCAGTGGCCCCGTGTTCAGAACACTGGATTGGGAGAGGCCAGTGGGTGAGCTGCTCACTGTCATCTGTGCACACCAGAGGACAAACCAGTTAGTCCCCACCTCCCAAAGGAGAAGTTTGGGAGTTTGCAAAGCCTGATTCAAATCCATCTCGCCTGCATTTGAAGTCTTCTGAAATATCAGAATAAATGACAGATGCTCAAAACCAAACCAACTTGTTTAGCTTTACTGAAAAGACTCTCAGTGAAAACTTGATTTGAACTCTAATAGTAAGGTAGCATATATTGGTTTTTTTCCCTCTACCCTAGAAGAGGTAGACTTTTTTGGCATGCAGTATATTAAAATGTGATTTAGAATTGAAATTGTAAAACAGAACAATCCTCTTAAAGAACAATCAGTCCCTGAATGGTCAGACTTGTCCTTCTGTGGGAAACACAACCTAAACTTTAAAAACTGGACATGTTTTCAGTCTGTAATTCTAATAATGAAGACGGCACAACAAATTTTTTGCTTACTGGGAATGCACATAAGGATGAGATGGACACATCAGTTTAAAAAAAAGGCCACTGGGATACTTAGTATTTGTCAAGATGCAAAGCAATTTTAGAATTAACAACAACAACAAAAATACACATCTTACTTTAGGCCACATATATGATACAATTTATGGATTCTCAAACTAAAGATGAAAATTTCAGTCCACATTAAACATTTTTAAGCCTAATTTCTAATATTTTATTAAAAACAAATCAAACTAAAATAACCCACAGGTCAGAATTAGCTGTTAACACAGTGGGGAAACAGAGACAGGTAAGCCCTCCAGCGGCCCCTTGCCCCAGGTAACAGACAAGGAGTTAGATTTTACAATAAAATCCACATACACTTAGGCTCTTTTATACTAATACATAATTAAAATGGAGACCAACAAGTTCCTAAAGCATAAAAGAGTGATTTTAAGAAAATATCACATTTTGAGTTATAGCATACATATCACATTTTCCCCTGTAATTTTCACTTTAACAGTGATAGTCTTAGCAGCAAAATTTGCTGGGAATGTTAGAAAAAAAGAAAGCCACACATATACACTAATTTAAAAATATATAAACTATTTTTATGGGAAGGGCAGCTAAAAGGTAATCCAATCATGATCTTTTCGTGCTATTTTTTGTAAACATTCCACTACACATGCAGACGCTAACAAAATACTGCATCAACACGGAAGCATTCCTAAAGATGCCTGGGGTTTACGATCCCAGGCTGGTACCCGGGAGCATGTGTGGCTACGCTGCAATGTGCTGGAATTTGTTCCCCTTATTTCCTCTTCACCTTTTTAAAAGTTGGATAAACCTGATGTGAACTGGGCACAACCACATGCTTACCATAAATCATCTGTAACAAAAACTCACAAACACTCTCAGTTCTAAAAAGTAAATACGAAAATAATTGTCACTTCCTCCCTAGGTCGCACAGTATAGCTGCAAGTCTGACCACGTCCCACCATAGTGCAAGCACACCTCTCTCTGCATGTATTTACACTGGGCCAAATTCTGCCTGGAATCAAAAAACTGAAAGTAGAACAAGAATCTCACGAGAAACGCTGGCCCAAATACCACACCCCATGTACTTAAGAGTTAACCATATTTGACCATAAAACTGACCCCCATTTTACACCTAAAAATTGCAGTTTAAAAAAACCAACTGTACCATCCACACTGATTCTGACTATTCTTTTCTAAGTCAGAACACATCATGCACTGAAGATCGGAATACGCAAGTGTGAGCCCTTGGGCCCCGAACCTGAGCCTTTAAGTAAGATAAGCTAGTCACCAGTTTTAGATGATTCGTCAGAAATGAAAGTAGAAATTTAAACATGAAATTCTGCATCTGATTCATGTGCCCAGAGTCTTCAAAGAACGCTAGTGGTAGTTACCTGACAGCTCTGGAGAAGTGACAGGGACACCCTTGTGCATCACCACGGCTCCCTTCCAAATGGACAGTGAATCTCTTATTTGTAAAAAAGTAAACGGATATTGCAGATATCAAATGTATAAATGCTGCTGTCTAAAGTTAAAGGCAACATTCACACACTCAATTTTCTCTTCCATCAATCCCCTTATTACACGTTTCCTAGTGAACTCACATGGCTCGTGTGTAATCAGAGTTCCTATGTACTTCACACGCTTTTATATCCACAGGGGCCACCATGGTACAAAGGACTATAAGCATCATTATCTTCCTTTTCTAATACGCTTTCACTTTGACTTAGCTTTCTTTTCATAAGGGTTTACTGTCCATGGTCTAAAAATGGTAAGCTACCAAATTTGTGCTTTTAAAACCCATTCCTGGCAAGGCCCCCTCTATCTTAATTTTGTCTTCAGGGGGACAAAGAAGTAACAGCACCTCATGAATAAAACTACAAACCCAAATCTACAAAACTAAGAAACTCCTCAACAAGCTATTCATTTCCTTTTAAAATGAAAAAGCAGCTCCTGAAGGACAGTAGAGCAGCCCACAGGGGAAGGGCCAATGTGGGAGTAACAGACTCGTGACTCGAATGCTGAAGGCGAACATCTCCTACTCACATTTCAGCTTAAAAATAAAACCTAACAAAGCAAAACACACATCTCTGTCACAGCACGGCAGCACGGTTGATTTGGTTAACAGTGCTCGTCTCACAAATCAGTCAAGCCCACAGGAGAGGGTGGGAACCATCCACGCAAGTTTCTTTCTGGACACAGCTTGAACGTGGCCATCGGAAAGCCTCGCCCACGGCGGCAACAGACCGGAACACCCATGGGTCGGAAGAGCCTTTGGGAAAGCTAATCGATACCCTGATTTCAGTCCTTTAAGAAATCACTTATGGTTAGTTTAATAAACAAATGAACATTTAAAAAGCCTTCCAAAAATTTCATTGAAATGTATTTTACACATTAGACAGTTCTTAAGAAGGGAGAATACAGTTTCTTGACACTTAATATTTAAAGGTTTTATTGGCCATATTCTTCCTCACAAAAGTT
Source organism: Lemur catta (assembly GCF_020740605.2). Classification (NCBI taxonomy): domain Eukaryota; kingdom Metazoa; phylum Chordata; class Mammalia; order Primates; family Lemuridae; genus Lemur; species Lemur catta. The sequence goes on from NC_059133.1 coordinate 4,161,318, forward strand.
TTAAGTTATCTGTAAGTTCTTAGAATGTCAAAGAAGAGAAGAAAAACTGACTGAGTTTGGGGCGGTGGGGGAGCAGCAACTTGGCAACAATTCCTCAGTTGACGTCACGTGTTCAGGCATCTTTTTTCTCCAGTAAAATTTTGTGCAACTCATCTGCATCCTCGCTAGTTTTTACCCGAATTAACATGGTAACAGGGGTAGTGGCATTCTTCTCATCAACAGGTGGGTTTGGAACACAGACAATAAGGACGTTATTTTTCCCTGTTCGAGTACATGGCATATTGGGTGGAATCAGAACATTCAGCAATATGTTGCCTGCATTTAAACAAAGGAAAAAATACATCAAAGTTATATGAACTCTAGCTCCACCAAAGGAGTCTATGATATGCTAAACACTAAATATTGAAGCAACTTAACGCTTAATGGACCTAAAATCGGGAGCCACCAGGAATATCACAAAATCAGGCACTGTTCCCCAACAGACAGCAGTGTCCCTGACGGAGGACTGTGAGACCTCCGCCCTTCCTGCCCTCACACGGCCCCCTCGGAACCGCCAGCCCTCTGACCACTGTATGTTCTTGCACTGAAGAGAGAACACATTGGCGCAACCACACGAACACCGAACCTCGGGCACAGAGGCGAGCACGGCTCACTGGGAAGAGTAACTTTACTGTGATATCGTTACAAACTAGTCAAGCCCACGGGAAAAAACATCTCCCAGGAGCTTCTTTCTGCAGCCCAGCCTGCTGCAGTCCACCACTACTGACCACCTCACCTTGGCCTGCCCCTCCTCACCCTCCGGCCCCCAGTCTCCCTTCACCGGACTGTCTTAAGAGCAAAACGGGGGTGGGGTGGGGTTGGGCAGCAATACCTTAGTGATTACTTGCTATATAAAAAAGGATTCCTTCAGGCTGGTCTGATGGTGGCGAGTTATGAGAACTTACTAACATTAGTGTCACTAAAGTTGGTATACAATCCCCCACTGCTAAATTTGGCTAATAAAAAATAAAAAAAGATTCCTTTAAATGGTTAATTCCCCTTGGGCATTTGTTAAACCATCCAATTAATCTATCACTTCTTAGTCACATTTTTATTACAAAAGAAAATGAAAAAGATTTTGTTATGCCTTTTAACACATCTACATTTTCTTACAAAATATTCCTGGTACTCGAAACCAAGTCTATAATCGGTATATATAAGATGAATTTGGCCTGAATGATCTCGGTTCCATTCCAAAATACACATTAATAAACTTGAAAATCTCAATGACTGAGTCAGCAAGATAATCATATCGTATACAAAAGCCTTTATGATCACTTTGTGCCACTTGAAAACAGGGTACCCACCTAAATTGGTGTCTGCCCGTACCAAAAGCTGCGTCTTCTGGTTTGCTGTAGGTTTCAAATGCAGAGTACCCACACCTTTCTCTTTAAATTCATTGTCTTTCTTGTAAAATAGTTTACACCTATGGCAAAAAATAATAGGGATGATCAGGCATGCAATGACAAATCAAGTCACACAGTTTCCTAACTGCTCTCACACTTGTGTGGAACATCTGCATTAAATGAGAACATAGGAAGTTTCAGGATAAATCTTTTATTGATCCAAATTGACTGGGTCTGGGCAAAAACAAGAATAAGAAAATCTGCTTATACATTCTAGAATCCCTCCCCATTTTTTCAAATTAAACAGTTGGCTCTATGAAACTTTTTATAACACTTTCTGAAACAGTGTTTTCTTGAGTCAAAAGTGACAGCTGCAAATCTCTCCTTCCCTGCTCTGCCCCGTGCCCTGAGCTTAAGGGGCCGACCTGGTCCTCTAAGGATGGAACAAATGCAGGGTAAACACTGTCCCGCACCTCCCCCACCTCAATGTTTTCCCTATTTCTTATTTTAAAAATTCTCCTAAAGGCTCCTTCAATTTTTGATTGCCCAAGATGTTGAAATAAATTTGGAAAACATTCTTAGGCAGGGCCTAACTAAAGCTAAAGTAATTAAATGTCTTCCCAGCCTCCATGCTATACAATCTTAGGTTATTAATAATACAAAACCACTGTCTGCTCATCTGATTTATTCTAACTAGAAAAAAACTCATCAAGTCACAGTCACTCCTTTATATCATTTAAGTCATTCAATTTAAAAACAAGCAAAAGGAATTGTTGGCCTCTTTTATTTATTTATTTTTTTGAGATGGAGTCTCACTCTGTCACCTGGGCTAGAGTGTGGTGGCATCAGCCTAGCTCACAGCAACTTCAAACTCCTAGGCTCAAGTGATCTCCTGCCTCAGCCTCCCAAGTAGCTGGGATTATAGGCATGTACCATCACGCCTGGCTCATTTTTTAATAGAGACGGGGTCTCACTCTTGCTCAGGCTGTTCTCAAACTCCTGAGCTCAAGCAATCCTCCCACCTCGGCCTCCCAGAGTGCTGGGATTACAGGCGTGAGCCACCGTGCCTGGCCTGTTGGCCTCTTTGAAAAGTTCTCAAAAAATAAAATAGCACCTGGGAATACCACAGGATGTAGTAACTTGTTATATTCAAAACTGCTGACTCATTATTCTGAATGAAATTTTTATATTAAAAAAAATCTTGAAAGCTTCTGAAATGGCACAGATATTTTTCACTAAATATCTTTGTAAAATGTAATCTCCTTTAATAGAGACGAAGATAATTCAAGTTTTCCTTTGCCCTTTCTTCTGAAAGCAGCAGTTCTCATTTAAAAACAAATACAGAACAAAAACCAAAACAAAAGCTCTCATTTTTATACATCCTTAGCAGGAAGGGATGGTTACTATGTATAACTTCTTGGTCGTGAGAAAATCTAGAAAGGCCAACCAGGTCTCCAGGAAGGGATCAGAGATGCTCCCAGATTAAGAGAAGTAACACAAAACCTGAAATCAGCAACTAAGAGATTTTCTTTGTGGGGGAAGGATGAGGGAAGAGAAGGAAGGAGAAAAAGAAAGGAAGAAAATTATAAGATGAGGTCAGAAAAATCAAAGAAAAGCCTGTCTCTAAAGCACTTTAAAAAAGCTAAAATCACAGAAAAGACTAAGATATACCCAGCAGGAATTTCTAGAATTGGGTTTTAAAAAAGCAGTCCAAGACTTCTTCCTGTTCCATTTCAGAGCAGGCACAGCTTGACCCCAGAACTGGATGCTCAAGTAAAGTTCCATGAGGACAATGTTAACCCCACATTCTCCAGGCCAGAAGCATCCATTTCAGGGATTATTACTTACTTTTTGGAATAAAAAGCATCATCTTCTTTTACTTCAGTAACTTCTACTTTGGGTGGTTCCTCATTCTCTTCTTCATCTCCACCTTGTACAAAAATGACACCAACTCAGTAAGATTCAAATCAAGAGCTTGAAAAAGTGATCGAAGTTTGTTACCTACCATCCTAAACCTCAACTTGAACATTCCACGTATGTGGATAGATACAGAGACTAAAAATGCATACCTAATTTTGGTAAGCGGGGGGAATACCTGCTGGATTTTAATTATTTTGTGAAAAATAGATTTTTGATGGGAACTTATTTCTCAATTCTAAAATAACTTCCAATTTACACAAAGCCTTAGAATGAAAAATTATCCTCGCTTATGACATTTACAGAAAAATAATCATTCAACACTCAATTTATATTCAGATTACCCACTGGAAAATTAAACCTCAGAAGGGCTTCTAATACCTTTATCCCCAAATGTTCCTGTGACCATATCCACAACATCTCAAGGAATAACTAGTATCAGCAATGCCCAAAGATGGGAAAAAATAAATGGTTTTTACAGGGCAAGCTGTTAGAGAAATCATCCCAAAGTCACGTGTAAATAACTTAAGCATTGTTATGAATTGCCACATGGCTCAGGGCTCTGAAACCCACTGGCCCCACTGGGCCTCCCAGTGCCCAAACACAAGTTGGGGGATCTAGAACACTATTGAAATGCAAATATAAGGGATCCTCTTAAAGAGAAAGCAACATAAAATTCACTGAAAAGCACTTCTGATAAGAAAAACAATTCTGGTGTTCAACCAATTACGTCACATTTAAATTGTAAGATGGTACCCTATTCAGGCCAATGTGCCCTAGAATGTCCTCAGGAGTTTTTAAAAAATGAAGCTCCCAGGATTCCTGAGTTAGGCTCTCCAGGGTGGGCCCCAGACATTGGTTATTTTAACAAGCTCCCAAGTCTTTCTGATGCATGAAATGTGGTAACCTTGAGATAAATAATAGCTGTTTATTGAGAGGCATCCTGCATCCATTGGGGCTCAATTCAAACGCAATGTCACTGTGTCCTGTGACAGCCTTAGGATCATGAAAGACTCCATTTGTCTAATCTAGGGGGGCAGAGAAGAAATAAAAGGGGATACTCTTATCCTACCCTTTGCCCTTGAGGGCCCCACGAGGACAGACCTGAAGGTGGGGCCAGACAGAACAGTAAGGGAAGTCTAAGCTCCAGGCAGAAAAACAGAGTTATTTCAGTGGCCAATTGACAAACTGCAGTTTTCTTTCCTGGGGATCAGTATGGTAATTCTTCTTGAGTAGTGCACTTTGAACTGCTTATAAGTAGGTATCTTTACAGACATCATTTGTTCACAACCACCATGTGATGAAGAGGCATTATGACTTTACCCCACTTCTTAGAGCCAAGAACAAAGGGAGTGGAGGGGCTGGGACTGAGGCCCAGATATTTTGCCTGGCCTGGGGCACTGACATGTCACTCAAGACACCACTGCTGTCCTCCTGGAAAGGTGGCACGCCAGACCCATAGGGGAAACACTGTTCCTTATGCTACGAAGTCTTTTAAATTTATAGTAAAATATTGTTTGGCCACATGACTTTATTTATAACCAAATCCCCTAAATATAAATCAATTCAGGGGACATTCATAATGAACTTTCCTAAAACACAATTTTCAAAAAAGTTATTTTATTATTATTTTTTAGACAGAGTCTCACTGTCACCCAGGCTGGAGGGTAGTGCTGTCATCTTAGCTCTCTGCAGCCTCGAACTCTTGGACTCAAGTGACCCTCCTGCCTCAGCCTCGTGAGTAGCTGGGACTATAGGCATGCGCCACCATGCTCAGCTAACTTTTTTTTTTTTTTTTTTTTTAAGAGATGAGGCCTTCCTATCTTGCCCAGGCTGGTCTTGAACTCTACCTGTTAAGCAATCCTCCCGCCTCGGCCTCCCAGAATGCTGGGATTAAAGGTGTGGGCCACTACCACTACCCCACCCGATCTCAAAAAATGTTTTTAATTTGCTACTTTTAATGTACCAAAGCCATGTGTTTGATACTTTTCAAAAAAAAAAAAAACGTAAGATGTTTCCATATTCTTCATTTTATGTTTAATATTCTTAATTCTTATAACAACCCTACAAAATAGGTCTTATTCCATTTTATGAATAAGGAAACTGAGACTCAAAGAAGCTAATCAGCTTCATCCTGGATCACACACTGAGGGAATGATGGGGTCACAATGTGAATCCAGATTCACCCAAAATCAAGTCTAGCTTTCTCCACTACACACAAAACTTACACAAATCTAAAACAGTATTTACCTTTGCATTCATTACTGCCACCTTCTGCTTGGCTCTCCAGTGTTTTAGTGGACAATGGTGAAGAAACTGGTTTACTCTGGGTAGTATCTTTGCCAAATAAACTGGAGTTTCCAGAGGAAAATGAAAATCCAGCCAGGGGGCCAGAGCTTAGTGAGCCCAAAACAGAGCTATCAATTTTCTTGCCAAAATTAAACGAGGCACTTGTTGCTCCTAGTGATGGGTCCATTTTCTTTTCAGACACAACCTCAGTCTCCTTTTCAGATGTATCTTCAGTTTTGTTGCTGGGGAACAGAAATGCTGACTCTTGCTGTAATTTTGTTGAGCCAAATAGGGAAGGAGGCTGCGTTTCAACCGACGTCTTGTTAGTTTCACTTTGAGAATCATTACTGACACTGTTTCCGTGTTGCTGTTCAATGTTTGCTAAGTATTTCTCATAGTCTTTAAAGATGGGTGTCAGGTCACAGAGTGGGTTTGCATTCACGTGCTTCACTATCCAGTCCCGGACAGAGCAGTTCAAGGCAGCCAACTGCCTGTTATAGGTGTTACTGGCATAGGCTTTGCTAGAAGCAAGGCCAGAGCAGGAAGGCTGCTGACTGTTACCATTAGTTTTGGGATTTGAAATCTTTTTATCAACCAAGGTGGTAGGGCCATTTGCAGCAATAGAACCTATGGGAAAATAAAGATTGAAGAATTTATGTACAGAAGTTGATTTGATTAAACTGTCTAGATTTTTATACCACTGTCTTCCTATTTTCTGCTTTTACTGTATCCTATTTATTGATAGCTCAAGAAGTATGTGTTCAAGAAATAATCTTTTCCTTCAAAAAGATGACTATTTCAAACAGAACTGTCTGAATATTAGGTTAAACTAAGACTTAATACCCGAAGTTGTTGGGATGAACAGTATCAAAGTACAGTCAACTCTCCCTAACTGCGGGTTCATCTGTGGATCTAAAACACAGTGTTGACGGGACGCAGAACCAGGGATACAGAATGCTGACTTCTTCTATCTGGGTGTTCTGCTGGGCCAACTGCAGGAACTGAGCATTGGAAAGGGTCCCGGAAGCAGTTCCCAAGGATACCAAGAGACAACTATAATTAAAACCTTAACAGAAAATGCTAACACTCTGCCGAATTAAAATCCAATAATATACTCTTTCAGAATAATGAGCTAAATACAATCCAACCAGTCAGGATCATTTCCAAGATTTTAATCCATGATCCTATTCTCTGTTGCTAATTCCAAGAGCTTCTGACTAACTCCCGCAATCCAGGATCGGGCAATCAACACACCTGTGCCAAAACAAAGCTAGCCTGGAAGGCCTATGACCAGGGACAATGTCATCTGAGTCCCCAGCACGCATTTTTGTGTAAGGCACACAGAAAGCCCTTGGTACACGCATAATGAATGAGTGGGCAGGAAGAGAAGCCTTCACAGAGGGCCTACCCAGTGCTTCCTCTTCTCCTTTGACTTTCAGGTCAGTTCTGAGGGTCATTCTCTTTTACAGTTGAAGATTCTGAGGCTTAGAGATTAAGGAATTTCACGATTGTCACACAACTGATAACTGGCAGAGCTGAGAACAAAGCCCAGGTCTCTTTCAGCTCAAAAGCCTATGCTCTACTCACTCTGGGACAGCCAACATCCCCTCAAGTTCACCCTTTTCATTATTACCCTGTTCTTGCTCACATAGTCCCAGGACTCAGGGTAAGTTCAAGAAAAACCTCTTTGAAAGTTATTTTTCATGGATTATACTTAAATAGATGTGACTGGGAGAGGGGAACCTACTTACCAAAGGCTGCCTGGGTCTCTGTTGCCACTCTTGCACTGGTGAAGGGAGAGGTGATAGTTGTGCTGTTTCCATTTGACAGTCCTTCTAGAGGCTTCCCTCCAGTGCTACTACCAAATCCAGAAAACCCTCCTCCTCCAGAAGGTACAACCAAACCTTTAAATCCTTTAAAGGCTCCTCCACTATCAGACTGAAATATGAAGAAAGATTACACATTAGGCAAGTATACTTTCTGTCACCAAATAAGCAAGCAAGCGACACTATCATTTTGGTTAAATAATACCCAGATTCCAAATGCAATTAGCATTTTAGAAACTGCTGGCACAAGCAGAAATAGAAAGTGAGATAGAAAAACACTGTTCATGAGAATAGCTCTACAACCCAAAACTGCCTTCCTGAAATAGCAAGGATAGTCGTAATTTATGGCAAATGTATTTTAAAAAATGTACTACGTGTATTTAGGACATAAAAGGTAACAAAGACTAATGTAATAAATTTATGTACCCACCACTGAGTCTCAGAATAACTGAAAACATTCTCAATAACTAAATCCCAGTCAAAGACCATTTGCATAAAGAAATTGTAGAAATATCAAGTTAGGTTAACTAAAAATACTTTACCCACTTGCCTAATTTCCTAAGAACTTCTGTAGCTTTCAGCCTATAGAAACTTAAGATGATCAAGTTTCAAATCTAGATCTTCCAAGAGAGTTCATAAATCTGAAGTTTCTACATAAATGGGTTATAACCATGATCTCACCAAAAAAATTATTTAAATTGGAACTTCTTCATTTCCTAAATGAGCCAGTTAGCCTAAATATTATTGTATCTTTTTCCACAGAAGTTTGAATCACATCTACAGAAAATTTCAGATGTTTACTGACCACTTACACAGCTTAGATTCTGATGCTCTAAATGATTTTTCATCATTCAATATCCAAAATACACCAAACTGATAGCTATCATTTTGAAACAATGATCATGGACAAGCTGTAAAGCTGCAAGTGGCTCTTCAGCCACATGCTATTTATGGGTATTTCAGAAATTGCTGACAGTAAATTGGCTCTAGAATCATAACAAAATTCAAGAACCACTAGTTAAAACAAAAACTAAAAAAGGGCTGGGCAAGGTGGCTCACGCCTGTAATCCTGGCACTCTGGGAGGCCGAGGTGGGTGGATCATTTGAGCTCAGGAGTTCGAGACCAGCCTGAGCAAGAGCGAGACCCTGTCTCTACTAAAAATAGAAAGAAATTATATGGACAACTAAAAATATACAGAAAAAATTAGCCGAGCATGGTGGTGCATGCCTGTAGTCCCAGGTACTCGGGAGGCTGAGGCAGAAGGATTGCTTGAGCCCAGGAGTTTGAGGTTGCTGTGAGCTAGGCTGACGCCACAGCACTCTAGCCCGGGCAACAGAGTGAGACTCTGTCTCAAAAAAAAAAACAAAACTAAAAAAGACATTTAAAAAATGACAGTAAAAGTTGAATGAGAAGATATCCATTTCGGCTCCGTAAGTCGTCCCCTTGTCCCATGTATCTTCTTAGAGAAAGAGCCATCCAACACCAGCTCAACCTCTATATCCACCAACTAGTCACCAGTCTTAAGGCAATAATGAAATTAGACCAGAAAAAAAATTGGAAGTAAAAAAAAAAATGATGTTCAAGAGATCCATTGCACAACATGACTATAGTTAATAACAATGTATTGTATACTTGAGAATTGCTGAGAGATTTTTAAGTGTTCTCACCACAAAAAAGTGAGGCAATGCATATGTTAATTAGCTCAATATAGCCACACTGTATACAGGTTTCAAAACATCACACTGTACACCATAAATAGACAATTTCTGTTAATTAAAACATAAGTAAAAATCTTTAAGCAAAATATAAATAAATTAATTAATTTAAAAACAGAAATCCTAATCTCCAGAGTTGGTTCTCAGATCTCCTTTCTTGGCGGTGCACCCCGAGTTAACGTGACGTTCTACATGAAAGAGCTCTTACAGCTCCAGGAAATAACGTCGCTCTAAAGCATGCAATGGAACAAAGAATGTGTATTTATTACATTAGCCATCATATTCTAAATAATGTCTAGGCAACTACAGGGAACCACTTGAGAATTAATTTGCTATGTGACTGTGTATCTCGGCCTTGAATTACACACACATATATATCTCCTACGAAAATTATAAATACGTTTTATTTTTATAATTGGAATTGTTTTCCTATTAATATATAACATAATTTATAAGATGCTCTGAGCAACGCGTTTGTTATAGCAACTCTAGTAGTAAATTTCTAACTGTGATTGCCTCCTCACAACCCCCACCTATCTGCTCCCTTCCTTATATATTTTCAAACTTAAATCTGAAATCCAAAATGCTCCAATTAGCATTTCCTTTGAGTGCCATATCAGCACTCAAAAACCTTCAGATTTTGGAATACTCTGGATTTTCAGATTAGGTATACTCAACCTGTGTAAGAATATATTTCACCCTTAATAAAAAAAAAATTGAACATTGCAGAGTGTGTGGTTGAGTGGTTTCTTCCAAAGCTGCCACCCAGTATGTTCGAAGTGGCTTCTCCTGCCTGACAACAGACGTTTAGGCCACAAAGACCACACTTTATGGGTCTGGAATGTATCTGAGGGGTGAGGACTATACTGGGGACGAGTTGTTAAATGTTGAGTGATCCCTAAATACTGTCTGCGTGATTTCAACTCAAGAGTTACAACTCATCTTTTATCTTTTTGAGCATAGGAATGAAACATCTTAATATACTACACTGTCATACTAGAAAGAAAACCAACACATGAAATGCTTCTAGCATGGTGAAAGCGCTCCCCTACCCAGGCCTTGATCCCAGGGAGCAGGTAAGATTCTGAGTACACTTACGTTTACCCATTTGATACCACTTCTCCTATCTTTTATATTGCTATATTTGTTTTTCCTCTTCATATTGTCACTCAACTTGAATTGTTTAATATTTATCTTATTTCCTCAACTGGATAAGCTCCCTTTATTAAGGTACAGACTTCATTATTATTTTTTCTATCTCCCATGACCTACACTAAGAAATAAGCCATTTTTAAAAAGCATTTTTTGATGTGATTGCTCCCAGAGGTGGCCTCTGCAACTCAGAAATCAAATTAGTATTTAATACCAGAAGCTGTAAGAAAGAGTGCTCACTCACTTCAAATCCAACATTTCTACGCTTTGCTTTCTTTATGGCTCTATTCTTCAGGACTTCCTCACTGGCCACTGAGAATGTTCCCACCTGCGGAAGTGTACAAATTAAACAGCAGTAAGATAGGGCCCAAAAGGAGATAAAATGCTGAGCAAAAAAGCTACAACAAACTTATCTGTATCTAGCTTTAAAATACTGTTAATACCAGTAATGTGAATTACAGAGAGGGAATGTTAAGAAAAAGTTCATGTCTATTCTGTCTTTTGTATATTCCAATTCCAGTTAGGCAAATCATGAATCTTCTAGAATCTACAAATCCAGGCTTCAAACCCCAATCCAGAGAGAGGAAGATATGAACAAAAAGTTTTGCAAAGACTAAGACCTTTAAAACTTTAGTGCAAAAATATTCATGACCAATTCTTCAAATATTTCTGATATATATTTTAAGATATTAATATAGCATAAAATCTCAGTTTTCTTTATGAAGTAAAAGCTATTATCTAAAAGCTGAAAGGTACCTTAAAGATCATGAATAGCTGACAGTGGAGCCTGTTCTGAAACCCAGGTACCTGAACTCAGTCTTACTACTGTGGCTTTCAAAATTAAATTTTGTATTTATTACACACACATTACTTTTAAGAAGAGTCCTGCCCAACTTGCCTATTGTACAAAAGGCCACTGAGACACCTAAAACTCTAAGTCACTCTCCTGAAAAATCACTACCTTTCCACAATCCACTAAAAGTGCTATGTCCACAATCAGAAATTCGCTAAAGAAAAGATCTTTGGCTTTATTTTAACCCTTCATTCTGGCCCATGTAGGGCCAGAATAAAATATTTCCTGGGCAAAAACTCTCATCTACAGGCTGGGTGTGGTAGCTCACGCCTGTAATTCTAGCACTATGGAAGGCCGAGGCAGGAGGATCACTTGAGGTCAAGAGTTTGAGACCAGCCTGAGCAAGAGCGAGACCCTGTCTCTACTAAAATAGAAAAAATTAGCCGGGCATGGTGGTACATGCCTGTAGGTAGTCCCAGCTACTTGGGAGGCTGAGGCAGGAGGATCGTTTGAGCCCAGGAGTTTGAGGTTGCTGTGAGCTAGGCTAACACCATGGCACTGTAGCCCAGGCCACAGAGTGAGACTCTGTCTCAAAAAAACAAAAACAAAAAAAATTCTCATCTACAGTTGTTTCAGATCATGGTAAACTTAACGGGATCCCTACATCCATAGACAGGACCATTCAGCTGCACTTGCCCCTAGTTAAATGCAATTAATTAAATGTAATCCTTCCACATTCATTTCATTAGAATATATTCAAATGGGAACTCTTTCATTCCTGAATATTTTAATGTCAAAGCAAATTGTTCTGTGATAGTCCAGATCCTACTATAGCACAGAATATAACTGTGCTGAACAGCCAAAGAAAAATCCATAATCAAAGACTTAGTTAAAAAGTATATTTGTGATTTTGGTTTCCCTAAACATATTACAGTATAATTATGTGTAAAGGAAAAAGATATTAGTACTAGAAAGATTCAGAAAGAAGGAAGTTACCAGTCTAAGAATGAGCTTACAAACACTTTTGCAGGTTCTTCAAATTTTTTTTTTAACTTAGCGCTATGGTATAAACCCGAAAGGCTAATTTGGTTAAAGATTTCCTTAGCTAACTAACTGGTCTGGCAATATCAAACTGCTGGTAAGGCACTAGAAATACAGTTGTGTTCTATTCTTTACAAGAGAAAAATAACATTTCCTCAGGGATGACCCGTTGCATTTTGCTGGCAAGGAAACTAGGCCAATCTAAATTCTGTTCCTATTAATGCAATTGTTAGGGGTCTCAGAGCCATTATAAAAATAGGAAATAAAGCAGGCCTCCAAAAAGCAGTCAAGTAAGGAATTACAGCAGACTGAGATGGTGGTAATGTACCACTTTTCACCTTTGAGCACAGCCACTGTGCCAAGTTCATGACTAGCTCAACTTAACTCACCTTTTAGTCATGACTAAAATAACTTACTCAAATCCATGGATTTAGAATGCTGCCAGTATATGAAATTCAGGAGGAAGGTGCTTCCACAAAGGAGAGTATTTAAGGAGCAGGTGCTAGTGGAAAAGCACACCCAAAAGTACATAATAAACGTCTACACTGATGGGTTATAAGGAACCATAATATCTCCCATTCAGGATGTTCTTAACAATGTCTTTTAATTCTACCACAAATCTTCATGAGGAACCTCCAAAATGAATTTACGTGTATTAATAGAAGCAGCAGAAACTTATTCTTAAGGAAACTACTTTTTACCTCTTCAGCTTCATCTTCTTGATCCCAGTTCCTGTCTGTCAATTCCTTCTCAGCAATTCTTTTGGCCATTTTTTTGAACCTAAGTTATAGAAAATAGAAGTAAAAAGTTTACTTTTCTATACCACTATATAACTCTATTAATAATTTTAAAAGTTCACTCTAGCACGAAATGAGATAAAAAGGTTTCTGATGCCAGTAGAAACTGCTTTAATGAGAACTTTACGATGGTGTTGTTAGGCTTCCAGTGTTACAAATCCAATAAAAGATTATTTAAGGAGATAGTTGACGACTCCTAAGGAACAGTAGTACTCTTTCTAAACACTAAGCTAAGTCCACTCAGAAAAATTAAAACGAAATATCAACTGAGTTTTTTAAAATCTAGAATCCTAAGTACCGTATATACAATCAAAATGTCCTTAACTAACTTATTTTATGCAAATTACACTTTGAGTCTTGCCATAAGCAAAACTATTTTATTTTTTATTTTTATTTATTTATATTTTTTGAGACAGAGTCTCACTCTACTGCCTTGGCTAGAGTGCTGTGGTGTCAGCCTAGTTCACAGCAACTGCAAACTCCTGGGCTCAAGTGATCGTTCTGCTTCCCCAGAAGCTGGGACTACAAGGTGCATGCCACCACACCCAGCTAACTTCTATTTTTAGTAGAGACGGGGGTCTCACTCTAGCCCAGGCTGGTCTTGAACTCCTGACCTCAAGCGATCCTCCCATCTTGGACTCCCAGAGCAGTAAAATTACAGGTGTGAGCCAACACGCCCAGTCTATCGAAACTATTTTAATATTGAAAAGTCTCTTAAAGATGATTCATTTAAGAAGTTTATCCTTAGGTAAGAATTTTAATAAGACAATGGAAATATTAATACTTTCACAACGTGAGTACTTTTCTTCAGGATATGGTTGATAGAAATACATGTTTCCCAAGATGGGACATTTAGTTGTCCCAAATTGTACACTGCTAAGAAATCATTTCAAACTTCAAAATATGATTAACATGGATGTGTTAACATTCTGAGACCTTACAACCCTTCAAAAATAAACCATCAGCTTAACTGTTCTAATACCATAGCATTAGGGGACGGGGTAGGAGTTGAAGGACTGACAGCATTATCTCTGCACTCGATTTAAGCACCTATCCAAACAGGATGCTTGTGTGCATACCTTAAAATTTGTAATTTGTTTTCTGATCCTAATGTCATATCCTTTGCTACTGAAACAACAACAATAAACAAAAAAACTAGAACCAACTGAGAGCTCCATTGTATTGTGCTGCCTTCTCTGCTAACTCATCTATTGGACAATAAAAACAAAACAAAACACACCTTTCCATTTCCTCTGCTACCTATCTCACCCAGGAACTTATCAACCAGCTTTGGGCACCTGCCAGGGCTTGTTAAATATGCCTGGACTACTTCCTGATAGTCTTTCCCCCCTCTCATGTGCTCTCAACACCACAACCCACAGGAGTAAGCTTTCTAGAACTTCGTGGTCATTAAGACACAAACTTACATATCACCCACTGCTCTCTTTTATCTATTTTGGCATTCTAAAGTCCTCCAAAATCTGATGCCCTGTACGGCAATTACATAGGGACTTTCAGCTTTTAATATATCCTAATAATCTTTAAAATTTCTTCTGTAAGTATGTACTTTTTCTGATTATAGAACAAATGATTTTAAAGTCCAAGATTCTAAAATATAAAGTATGAGATTTAATAAATACATTTCCATTGCCTGGAAAGCCACTCTTTTTAATACCTCCCCAAAAATCCTTGGTCAAGTTTTGCTATTAATTTTTGTTACACAAACAAAAACAAATACACAAATAGATATAACTTTTTATTAAACTGGTCAGAGGCAAGGTCTCTGTGTGGATTCTTCTAGCAATTTTCATACTCATTAAATAATATCTCCACCAGAGGGTAGAAGAGGTGAGAAGATGGAATGGATATATTTGCTACTTAAGATTAACTGTGGGGAGGGAAAAAAAAGGTAGAGCTGAATGTGCAAAAACTGTAATACAATTTTAACATCTAATTCACACTCACAACTTAAGAGATAACTGGCCTAGTAAAATAATCTAAATTAATTACGCTTCCATTTCTTAACATTTATCAAAACCATATATAATCGAAAGGCAGGGACCTTTGTTTTGTTTACTGATATACTCCAAATGCCCCAAACTTGCCCAGTTCATCATCGGTGTTCTGTTGTCGAACCAGTGACCTGGAGTACTGCATACAGTATTTGAGAAAATATTGCAAGATGCTGGCATCCCAGTTTTGCCACCTTCTAGCCGTGAGAACTTGGGCAAGTTATTTAATTTCTGTGCCTCAGTTTCTTCACCTGTGGAACAGGGAGTGTTATGAAAATTAAATGAAGTAAACAAAAAGCTTAGTTTATAACAGTGCCTGTAACAGAGGAAGGGCTTGATAAATATTAATTTAAAGAAACAAGTTTTGTTAGATGCAACAGCTATAAAACACGATTTTCGGCTGGGCGTGGTGGCTCACACCTGTAACCCTAGCACTCTGGGAGGCTGAGGCAGGAGGATCGCTTGAGGTCAGGAGTTCGAGACCAGCCTGAGCAAAAGTGAGACCCCGTCTCTACTGTAACTAGAAAAATTAGCCAGGCGTGGTGGCGCGCACCTTTAGTCCCAGCTACCAGGAAGGGCGAGGCAGAAGGATTGCTTTAGCCTAGGAGTTTGCGGTTGGCCTAAGCGAGGCTGATGCCCTGGCACTCTATCCGGGGCAACCTAGTGAGAGACTGTCTCAAACCAAACCAAATCAAAAAACAAAACAAAACAAAACAAACCCCCCCCACAATTTTCCCTCCAGAACTTAAAAGTTGTAGCATAGAAAAAGAGTAACGTGAATGATAAGCCAGACTTTAAAAAATATTTTACCAAATCCCTATTTTATTCGAACGTATAAGATAGTTCAGACAATAAATGTTCTTTTTATGCGAGAAGAGGAAAAAACAAAAACAAAAAACCTTTGTAAAGTACTTAGAACAAGGCCTGGCACCTAGAAAAACCAAAGGGCCAGCTAGACTTATTATGAAAATGAGTTTAAAAAAGGTTTGCACTTGTGGGTAAAAAGGGACCAAGTTTTGACATGATTCCTAAGCATGAAGCAATGTGACAGGAAATTCAAAGTCTAGGTAATTGTAAAAGACATTATTTGTGCCTGAAATAGTTATGTGGTCTCTGCCATCTGGCGCAGCCCTGCCCTTGGAGTTGAACTTTAGCCAACATCGGCTTACTCCAAGATGAAAACAGATGTGGCTATACCTGATAGTGAAACGAAAAGAGAACAAGGGGGGCCCGACCACGGAGACCGAAACGCCACAGAAAACCCAGATTACCAAACTGCTTCTAAGCGGAACCGCGAAAAGGGGTGATCAATGAATGGCACGAGGACGCAGGAAGACAGTGAAGACAGGCCAAAGCGGTAAAGGACGGGGAGAAGAGAGAGGTGGGACCGCCAAGGGGGAAAGGGGTGACAGGAACCGCCAGGAGGTAAACCGGGAAGACCGCGCCAGGACATCCCCCGCCCGCCCCGCCTCCTACCTCGGCCGAGGCCGCAGGGGCCCCGCGCCCGGGCGAGCCTTACTCAAATCGGACGCCGCAGCACCGAGGCCGGCTCCGGGCCCGGCTTCACAAACAGCCCCGCCTGCGTCGCCGCTGTCATCCCGCCCCACCCTCCGCCCACCCGCTTCCCCGCCGCCCGCGTGCTCCCTCCCTGGGCCCGGCCAGCGCTCCCGACCCCCGGCTCCCCTCCGCAGGGTCCTGCACCTGGCCCCGCACCCCGACTCCCCGCCTTCCCGGCCCCGGGCTCTCCGCCCCGGCTCCCGCCCTCGGCCCCTTCCCCTCCCGCGCTGGCCGCCGCCTCTCACCTCCCCGGCGATCGCCACAGTCTTCGCGGGGTCGTGGGCGCGGCGGCGAGCGGAGCCGAGGCCGCGGTGCTCGTGTTGGAGGCGGCTGCTGGTTGCCCGGCCGCGCGCGCTCGGTCGCTTCCGGCGCGCCGAGAGCCTGGAAGGACTTGGTGCTCAGCAAGCCCGGAGTCTCAAACAGCATATCCCCCGGGGGCTCGTCTCTGTGTTCGGCGGCGAGGTGGAGAGCCGAGCGCTCAGCCCAAGACGGCAGGGACAACGGCGCGGAGCACGCCCCAGGCCGCCATTTTATAACTCGAATATACCCGCAAAACGAATTCGGAAAAAAGGGAGAAAAGAAACGCCCGCGTTCAGTTACTGCGCAAGCGCGCGGAAGCTGTCGGCAGCAGCACCTTCTTCCGCTGGCCCCAGGATGTCAAGAGGCGCATGCGCCTGGCGCCTTGGAGATCGGCGTCGGGTGGCGTGCACTCGTCCTACGCATGCGCCCAAGTGCGCGCATGCGCGCTCCGGTCTCCGTCGGGAAGCCGGAGCCCGCGGTTGCGGCTTTCGCGCTTTGCTTACTTGGCGATTGCTGTGGGTGCGGTTCGCGCGCAAGTTGTTGCTGAGGGGCCGGCGGGGCTGGGGTGTTTGAGGAGCTCGGGAGAGGATGGTTAGTCAGTGGGCGCGACCGAGGCTCCCGGAGTTCCCGTGGGGGGCGAGGGGGTGCTGCAGGGCTGAGGAGAGACCGGCCGCGACTCCGGAAACAGGTGAGGTCGGGGTCACGTCGGTGGCCTCGCGCCACCGGGCTCCCCGGGGACGCACCCAGGTGGCCCTGCTGGCGTTACCCGGAGCTTGCCTGGCTGGTGAGGGCTCTGGAAGGCCTGGGATTTCGGAGCTAGGAGGAACTGTGTAGATCACCCGCTGCAGCTGCTTCCTTCGTGGGTGGGAAAACGGACCCCTTCGCCATTCAGCAGTTTTATGTCTGTTTCCTGCGTTGGCTGCCGCGGAGGTGGAGTGACTTGCCCAGAATTACACGACTAGTTAGGATCGACAAAGATGAAGTATGCAAAAGCGTTTTAACACTGTGGGACTGATAACGTGTGTTCCGTTTCGTGACCTGTGTTTTTGTGCCCTTATTTGAATACTGCATTTTTAAACAGGGTACTAACAGGTTCAGCTGTACAGAGCAGTAGTGTTTTGTCCAACTCGTCTCGCCTAATGGTTAGAATATTAACCATAAGACCCTGGGGATTGGACCACTTATTAACTAATTACGAAACTGGCTTCAGAAAAGGAACATTTCTTAGAGCACTGAACACTGCAGTTAACTTTGTGGGAGCAGGTGTGGATATACTTTGAAAATCTAAAGAAAGTTTGTGCATACATGCATGTAGAAAACCAATCTGTGTATGATCTTGGGGTGTTTGAGCCCTCGCTAAAAGCTCCAGGACCCCTTGTTACGATCTCCTTATGGAGAGACTAGATTGCACATACAAGGGTTAAAAAAAGAAAAAGTGGGACATTTAAGATAAATTCAGATTTGTTCCCTGCCAATACATTTACTCCCTTAAAGACAAGAAATCCAAAACATAGATGTTGCCAGATACTTGTTGTTTTTCTGAGGCTAGATGTGAACAGAAATATGCAGCCAGGGAGCTGTATTAGATTTTTTACATCTTCACTTCAACAAATCTTTCACACTGTCCTTATGAGTTGGATGGAACAATATGAACTGTATGCATAACTAGTGGAAAAACCATCATTAGAGAATGTTGATTAATAGTGTATTTCAAAGAGAGGTCTTCAGTGGCATGCTCTTCAATGTTTTTGTTTTAATCTACCAAAAGAGAACTTAAAGTACAAACCCTTCAGGATGATATGTGACTTGCGAAGAGCCATCCAGTTGTTTAGTGGCAGAGTTAGGGCCAGAGCCCGGTTCTCACTTCCAGCCCAACATCCCTTTCCGCAGGCTCTTTCGACATTGATTATGAAGTGTTGGGGACTCCACAGATTCATAGTGCAGAGCCACACAGCTGGGTCCTCGTCTCTTCCAGCTGTTACGTGTACTTCACAGTGACTGTTCTAAACCCTCATCACTAATCCTTTCTAGCTACCTCCCTCACTGTTCCACTTCCCAACCCCCAGCCTCAACTCTTCACAGGAAAGAGGCAGTCTTGCTTATCTTTGTCCTCACCCAATTTCATTTTCTTCTCTTAGATCTGGTAAAGTAGTCCCACTTTCTCCGGAATTTTTCTTTATTATGTCTTCTTTCTCCTCTGTTTTTTCTTTTTTTCAGTAGAGTATATGACTTTCAATCTGTATTTTCAACCACTAAGATCCTAAGAACCTAGCACTATCCTTGGTATATGATAGGTATTCAACTATTTACCAAATGAATAAGCCCTTTTTCTTCATTGAGAGAAACATCCCAGACAGTTTGTGAGTTTCTTTCTAACAGCTTGCTGGGCTGGTGGTGGCTCTTCATATTTGGTTCTGTATGAAGCTCATTTATTCCCATCTGTTTCTAGTACCTTCTTATAAATTGAATAGTGATTTTTTTTGGTTTTGTTTTTTGTTTTTTGGTTTTTTTTGAGACAGAGTCTCACTCTGTTGCCCAGGCTAGAGTGCTGTGACGTCAGCCTAGCTCACAGCAACCTCAGACTCCTATGCTCAAGCGATCCTCCTGCTTCAGCCTCCCGAGTAGCTGGGACTACAGGCATGTGCCACCATGCCCCGCTCATTTTTTCTATATATATTTTTAGTTGTCCATATAATTTTTTTCTATTTTTTAGTAGAAACGGGGTCTCACTCTTGCTCAGGCTGATCTCGAACTCCTGAGCTCAAATGATCCACCTGCCTGGGCCTCCCAGAGTGCTAGGATTACAGGCGTAGGCCACTGCGCCCGGCCCCGAAAAGTTTATGGTGATGTGATCCTGCCTTCCTTTCTGCTAATAGAGTTCTGTGACAGGAACCACTATTGTGTCAGTTTGGCCCCTGTGATCAAGTCATAAATGTCTCAGATAATTTAGCCTGGGAAAGGAAATCGCAAGATAATATTGTTGAAATTCGGCTGTGTTCTGGTCTTTGTATTATGTAGGGTTGAGCCTGGAGATGGAGTCATTCATTATTTGGATTTACCAGAAAACACCCAACAATAGGAAGCCTATAGGACCACACTTTGCTCATAATGTGAAGGAACTGAAACAGGAAATGTTCTACCATCAGCCCTGGCAGTGGGGCTTCGGAGTTAATCACCCAGAGTTTGATTCTTGGCCATACCGGCTACCAGCTGGGCAGCCTTGGACAAACTATTAAACTCTTAAGAGCTCAGTTTCCTCATCTGTAAAATGAGTATAATAATAGTACCTTCATTTAGTGTGGGGATTAAATGTGAACACTTATTTAAAGCACGTAGTAAGGGCTCAGTAAATGGACTACTACTATTAAGACAATATCCCCTGTTTTTAAGTTCCTTGGGACTTTTTTTTCCCCTAAACACCTCAGAAAGTTTTCATTTTTTCTAGTGCTGATGTTTTTCTAATTCTTGTTTTAAAAGATTTTGTTATAAAATATTTATGACATGCTAATTCAGTTTCCCTTTTTTACTAATCAAAAATGTAACTGGCATTCAGAGGTGTTGGCTTCTGTACCATCTCAAATATCATTGCATTGAGTTCCTGTAATCCTGACTAAAAGCAAAGAGCTGTGATGTTTTAGCCAGAGCAGTTTTATTGTGAGTTAGATTTATGATTTCCAGTGGGCTTTTTGAAATGTTGCTCAGGGGTCAGGACTCCCTGTCCCCATTCGTAGATTCTAGACTGGATTTTTTTCAACCTGAACACATTTGGCTCTGTTACAAAGAATTATTAAGCTGTGATTCGGCTACGTTCTCTAGATCTTGAGACTTTGGGCAGAGCATGACTTACTTTGTCCTAGAGAATCCAATTCATTGAGCACTAAGAAGCTTTCACAACTTGTGTTTTTCATATTTTAGGCTTCATTGTAAAAGGATTAAGGCTAAATTTTCTAGTGCTGTTACTTGTTTTTTTCTTGAGGTTTTATAGTCACTAAAATAGTAACAATGTATAATATGTAAAAAAAAATTAAAGGTACTGTGAATTATATAAAGCATTATATCATTTTTCTGGGAACAAAATTAGCTGATTCAATAATAAAACCATCAAGAGACATCACAGGGCAATTATGGCAGAGGGAAAAATTGTTCCAAGTTCCCAGGAGGGAGAAATCACTGCAAGCAGAAGTGACCAAGGAAACATTCATGTCTTGGAGCTAAATGACCTCTGAGGGTGGATTGGTTTTGTGGAGGTGGAAAGGTGAAGTAGGGTGGTAACATTACCGGGGGATGGAATGGTGTGAACAGAGGGCATGAGTGTTGGAGAAGGTATAGAAACTATACAAGAGCAGATTTACCATATCTTTAAACAGATCCAACTTGTTCTTCCATTCCTCTTCACGTCAAAAGCATTTGGACAATGGCTTTTTTATTCTGTAATTATAGATGTTCCCTGCTGATGAGACTTGATCAATATTTTGTCTTTGATTTTGAAAAATGGAAAAATGAGAAAGTTATAAGTTAATAAATGCAGTTTGGCAGATGAAATCTTTAAAAACTTGTGAATCCATTGGGGAAAAAGTAAAAAAAGTTGTGGAAGAAAAATCACTTCCCTAGAGGGCAGTGTCTTAAACTTACTTATATTATGCATATGGTATTTGTTGTGGGCTGAGTTGTGTTCCCCCCCAAAATTCATCTGAAATCCTAACACCCATAACCTCAGAATGGAGCTGCATCTGGAGATAGGCACTTTAAAGAGGTTATTGTTAAAGTGAAGTCATTAGGGTGGTCTCTAATCCAATATGAATGATACCTTTGGAAGAAGAAACCGTAGCTAGAGGGTGATGTGGGGCCAAGGATTTTTTTTTAAGAGACAGGTCTCACTCTGTCACCCAGGCTGGAATGTAGTGGTGTTATAGTTCAGTGCAGCCTTGTACTCCTGGGCTCAAGCAACCCTCCTGCCTCAGCATCCTGAGTAGCTGGGACTACAGGTGCACACCACCATGCCTGGCTAATTTTTAAAATTTTTGTAGAGATGGTGTCTCGCTATGTTGCCCAGGCTGATCTCGCTCAAGCAATCCTCCTGCCTTGATCTCCCAAAGTGTTGGGATTATAGGTGTGAGCCACTGTGCCCACCCACCAGAAGAACAAATTTGGATGTGGATGCATGCACAGAGGAAAGACCATTTACAAGCCAAGGAGACAAGCCTCAGAAGGAACCAGCTCTGCTGACACTTTGATCTTGGACTTCTCACCACCAGGACTGTGAGAAAATAAATTTCTGCTGTTTAAGCTATCCAGTGTATGGTAGTTGTTATGGCAGCCCTAGTAAACTATTAATCGTATATTGTTCAATAAATATTTTCTTACATTGAAACTTGAGTTCTTTGGTATTGGCACTCAGGGACCTTCATGAACGTCCCAGTCCATTTATCCAGCCTCCTCTTCTGACACTCCCTGTCATCTGTCTATGCCCTTTAGCCTCTCGGTGTTCACCAGGTACATCCTGCCTTTGAGTGCCTCTGAGTCCTTGCTGGGTTTCTCTCTGCCTGGATTGTTGTTTCTTCTAATTGGACCTTGTTGAAAACCTTGTTCAAATGTGTGTTCTATGGCTGAGTTACAAGTACTTATGGCATGTATTTTCATAAAATACCTCTTCTCATTAGACGCTGTACTCCGAAAGTGTAGGACTTACGTCCGATTCATTTTTGTACCTCTGGAGCCAAACATGGTGTATTAGTTTGGCTAGGCTGCCAAACAGGGTGTATTAGTCTGCTCAGGCTGCTGTACTGAAGGCTGAACACAATATCACAGGCTGAGTGACTTAAACAACAGACATTTATTTTCTCACAGTTCTGGAGATTTGGCGGCTGGAAGTCCCAGATCAAGGTCCATCAAGTGGTTTCTAGTGAGAGCCCTCTGTCTGGCTTGTAGAGAACCACGTTCTAACTATGTTCTCACATGGTCTTTTCCATTGAGGAAATGTCTCGATAGGACACTTCCAGTGCATGCGTGGAGGAAGGAAGGGGAAAGAGAGAGAATGAGCACACCAGTGTGCTCTCTGTCCTTACCAGGACAGAAATCCTATCAGTAATCAAAGCCCTACCTTTATAACCTCATTTAACCTTAATTACTTCCTTACAGGTCCTATCTTCAAGTAAAGTCACGTTGAGGATTAGGGGTTCAACATGAATTTTAGGGGTCAGGGGACAAAATTCAGTCCATAACACATGGCCAATCAGGGCTTAAAGTGATTTAGAAAAAAACCTCAAAGAATTGTTAGTGAACACCAGTCTATCTAGACATGAGCTATAGGCAAATAATTGTATTGAATAAAAAGAACATTTTGAATTAAAAGGAGAAATCAAATATTGAAAACCATGATCACAAGTGGGATAAGAAAATGTGGGATTATACATCTATTAATACACACTTATATATGCAGAATACTTGCACCAAGTTGTATTAGGAAGAATACTACAATCACTCTAATCGGAATTTTCCAGAAGAACATGTTACGTTTAGATGTCTATAATAGCAATAAGCCACTCAGTCTATGACTCAGCTTAGTTATTTCCATATTTGTTTTGCACTTTAGGCTCAGATTTTTTTGCCAGGAAAACTCACACTTGGCATAAATTGCTGAATGCAAAATAAATTTTTAGTATTTACAGTTGGATAAACGATACAAAAAGAACATCTCAGAGCATGTTATAAAGACAGAGACTAAGGGGGATAAGCTACTGGATAAAATTCTACATTATAGAATTTAATGAGATCCCTGTTTACTATTTCACTTTTAGTTTTTTTGTAGCAAAAAAGCAACCTTGTGAGAGAGGAGTAATGGAGAGGTGTGCAGTTAAGAAACTAAAATAATCTAAGTGACATATCTAATACGTAAAGCCAGGTACAGGTGCTCCTCAGCTTACGATGGGGTTGTGTCCCAATAAACCCATTGTAAGTTGAAAACATTGTAAGTCAAAAATGCATTTAATACACTTAACCTACTGAACATCACAGCTTAGCCTCACCTACCTTAAACATACTGGGAACACTTACAATACCCTTCAGTTGGGCAAAATCATGTAACACAAAGTATGTTATATAATAAAGTGTTGAATATCTCTTGTAATTTATTGAATACTGTACTGAAAGTGGAAAACAGTGGTTGTATGGATACTTGAAGTATGCTTTCTACTGAAGGAGTATCGCTTTCACATCATTGTAAAGTTGAAAAATCTGAAGCCGAACCATCGTAAGTTGGGGGCTGTTTGTACTGAGAATTTAGAGAACGTGAGTAGAGTGAGATAAAGTAGGTTGGAGTCTACATAGATTCGAGATGGATATAAAGTCCTGACAGCTGTATAGTTTGATGATTATGATTTTCAGATGAAATATGTAGCCTTGTGAAATACAATGTAAGTTTGAGGCTATTGGAGATATGCTACATAGGCTTACTATACAAGAAAACTGAAGAGGGCATTAGGGGTTGGTACATTAGTTTTTATCTTCAACTTTATCATCCTCATATATGTCACCACATGGTAAGATCTGTTAAATGACAACTGGAGAAAATAAGTATGATCGTTGTAAACTGTACGAACTCTGATATTTTGGCCTAGAAGCTACTTACAGAACAAGATTGATTCTAACTGAAAAGCTTACACATTCTCTGAGCTCTAAATAAGATATCAAGGGTGATGCACTTCTGGAATGGTGGCATAAATACCTTAGAAAATCAGCTCTTCTATAGTTTTCATTATACCTATTCCTCTACTTCCTCACCCACAGGTTTGAAGTTTTCTATTTGCATATTTAACATTCATATTTGACTTATCTGAAATTAATCACTATCTCTCCTCTGGCCTTGGATAATACCAAGAGCTTAAAATAAGCTCTAATCCAAACACCCATTGCTATCCTATATGTCATTATTGTTCATTACTTTATTTCCACCTTATTTTTATATTCTTCAAATTAGTTAATATTGCTGTTGTTTTTATACAGTCAGTGCTCATTTAGATTTGCCTATGTAGTTACCAGTTATCATCCACCATTGTTTCTTACATTTTTCTCTTTCAAAATTTTTTTCTGAAATAAATCCTGTAGTATTTCTTTCAGTGGGAATCTTTATAGTGGCATTCTTTCTTTTAGTCTTATAAGGAAAAAAAAAACTCTTCCTCATTCTTTTATTGAGATTTAGCTGGGATGGGAATTCTAGGAGGGCATTTATCTCTTGTCAGCATACAACTGTAATTATATTTCTTTTTAGAGAGGTTACATTGTGCCACAGCTGGTTAGTGGAGGAACCCAGGCCCATCTGACACCAGAGCTGAAGTTGTTAGCCAAATCTTTTGTATTTGTATTCACCAAATAATGTAATATTTGAACAGTAACAAAGTCTACAGTATCTACATCATGACAACACATGGGCAAGTTTTAAAATACAATATTCAATTCAGGTCAGCAAGCATTTTTGCAAACTCCCACATGCTAAGCAACAAACGAGGAAAGGGTATTATTCTTTGACAGAACTGCAATCCCATTAGGGAAGTGAGAATTATTCAACCAGCATTTACTGTTACGCTGTGGCCTCCTGGCTACTGTTCTGGGTCTCACGATGCTTGGAAGTAGAAACACACAGTGCTCCCCTTGAGCTAGGAATACACTTGTGTAGTGACTGCCCTCGGTGGCACACACGCAAGCCTGAGACAAGGGCTTGCACATAGCTAGTTTATTTTGGGAAGCAAGTGATCACAGAGACCAGGGAGAGTTTAACAGGGAATCCAAACGGTGGATTCTCTGCTCTGATAGGGAGAAAGCCACGCCAAAGGTGCTGCTGTGGGCACTGATGTTCTGTGTGAGTCAGGGTTCTCCAGAGAAACAAAACCGAGAGGATGTGGGGGGTGCGTGTGTGTGTGAGCATTATAAAGAATTGACTCATGAGATTATGGAGGCTGGCAAGGTCAAAATCTGCAGTTGAGGCTGGCAGGCGGGAGGCCCAGGAGAGCCGATGGTGCAGATGAAGTCCAGAGGCAGTGTGCCGCAAAGTTCCCTCTTGCTATGGAAGGCCAACTGCGGTAGTCAGGGTTCTCCAGAGAGAGCGAGCCGATAGGATATATACAGGTATAGATATATGAGAGGGAATTTATTAGGGGAATAGGCACACAGGATTATGGAGGCTAAGGAGTCCCACAATAGGCCATCTGCAACCTGGAGAACCAGGGAAGCTGGTCCAAGTCTGGGGAGAACCAGGAAGCTGACAGCGTCATCCCCAGTTTAAGGTAGAAGGCCCGAGAGCCCGGGCGGTGGGACCACTGGTGTGAGGATTCCACTGCTGGAATCCAAAAGCTGGAGAACCTGGACTTGCGACATCCAAGGGCAGGAGAAAGGCGTCCCAGCTCTGTGGGAGAGAGAGCAAGAATTCGCCCTTTGTGGTCCATCTGGGCCCCCAGCCGGTTGGACGACGCCTGCCCATGTTGAGAGTGGATCTTCCTCGCCCAGTCCACAAACTTACACTTCAGTTTCCTTGGAAATACCCTCATAGACCACCCAGAAACAATCCTTTACTGTCTAGGTATCCCTTAATCCAGTCAAGTTAACACCTAAAGTTAACCATCACACTGGTCTTTTTGTTCTATTCAGGCTTCAACTGATTGGATGAGGCCCATTCACATTATGGAGGGAAATGTGCTTTATCTGAAGTTCAATGATTTAAATGTAAATCTCACCCAAGCCCCCCTCCAAGCTGACACATAAAATTAACCACCACAGGCTTGACCTCCCCGCCCCCGTACCTCTCGGGAGTGTATGGGAGTGTATCGAATGTGCTGCAGGCTGTGCCAACCGGTGACAGAGAAGGAGGCAGTTGCCCACCGGGGCCACCTCCCGGGAGTCCAGGCTTGCTCTGTGGGATGTTAATTCACTTCCTGGTTGCAGGAGCATGAATGCTGGGCTTCCCTTATTGTGGCCGCAGCCAGATCTTTCTCTGACATGACATTTATTAACCGGAGTTTACCTAAAAAGCTGGAGCTGAGGAAGTTTTCCTGGAGTGGAAAAAGCCCAATGCACTTGAAAAAGGCAGACGCAGCTAAGCTCAAATTACGATTTTATTACTTAGCAGTGAAGTCATTTCATCTTCCTGAGTCCTTTATTATTATTTTCCATCTGTTAAATGGGGACACTGCCACCTACCTCTAAGGGTTGCTGGGAACATCATATATTGAGACAGAAGTGTATTCCTGGGCATTTTGTACACAATCAACAAATACTAATTTCTTTTTTCCTTCTTGTTTGCTCACAAAAAATTGGGGGAAGGCTTTATTTAAAATTTTTGCTTGAATTACTTTATAATATACTTTTATGGGAAATATTTGAGACTCCCTCTAAAAATGTATGTGATTTACAAATAAAGTTTACAAATGTTTTTACACTCCTTCTAGGCCACATTACTTCATTCTTCTGACCCTAAGAGGGGTACGTGTGTGTAGATTTAACTCGTCATAAAAGAGAAGGTGTTAAAAGACAGCCCTTCTTAGGATGTGAAAGCAAAACTGACATTGGTGGGAGAGAGGTGAGGAAAATGGAAGGTAGTAGGTAATTCTGCCTCAAGGGCAGGCAAGTGAAAGCCAGCTTGGAAAAGCCACCATCAGTTGTGAGCGCGTCCGCAGTTTTAAGGCCCAGGAGGTCTGCCAGGATGAGGGTGTCGTGAGCACATCTTGAAGCCTCAGTGTGTGGAGCTGGAGGCGGGCATTGTGGGTAGGTACTTTGTGTTTCCCTCTCATCTCCCCCTTCCCTCCCTTCTCCCTTCTCCCCTGCCTGCCTCCCCCAATCTCTAAGCTGTCTCACACACACACACACACACACACTTGTATTCAAAGCAAGGTTTAATTAATGTGCTCACTAAATATGTGTTGCATAATAAGTGTGTCAGGTTCCAACCAAAGGACAGCATCACCTTATTAAGGGGCCGCACAAGTGCCCGTTGACCTCAGAAGAGCAGGGTTACCAGGCGCCACAGGCCAGAAGAACTGGGCGGACCCACCTCCTGCTCCCACCCACTCGGGCAGGGAGGCAGAGCCCTGAACAGTCGCCAGGAGAGCAGCCGCCTGAGGGAGCAAGGAGTGAGCGTGGCTGCTGGGGAATGAGGCCCAGTAGTGTCCCACCAATTAGCAGAGGGAGCAGTGAGTGACGGGCTTGGGGGCAGGCAGTGTCCTCTGCCACCCCCTCCTGGGGACAGTGGAACTCTCTGGACCTGTGAGGAGGAGGCTGCGAGGATACGAGGCCGGTTCCTCTAACGGGAACTTTGAGGGAGACTTTTATGGGTTGAATTGTCTCCTCAAAATTCCCATGTTGAAGTTTTAACTGCTAATAACTCAGAATGTGACCTTATTTGGAATAGGTTGTTGAAGATGTAATTAGTGAAGATGAGGTCACACTGGAATCGGGTGGGCCCCTGACCCAGTGTGACTGGTGTCCTTATAACAGGAGGAAATTTGAACACACACACAGAGAAAGGCCGTGCGAAGATGGAGGCAGAGGTTGAGGTGCTGCGTGTAGGAGCCCAGGGTGGCGAAGGTCGCCGCAAACACCAGAGGGTGGGAGGGAGGCTGGAGCAGGTCCTCCCTCTTGGCCTCAGGAGGAACCAACCAGACTGAGGCCTTGATCTTGGACTCTGGACCCCAGAACTGTGGACAGTGAGTTTCTGTTGCTGAAGCCGCAGGTTTGTGGCTTCATTACAGCAGCCCCAGGACACGGACCTGGAGACCCCGGAAAGGAAACAGCCCCAAGGGGAGGACTCAGAGGTGGCGCAGAGTTTCTGGGGCTTGGACAGAGCTGGGAGGGGTAAGTGTGCTGGCTCGCTGGGGCCATCCGCCTCTCCCAGAGCGACCGGGAGTCTGACGCCTGGAGCTCGCCTTTCCACGTCCCAGACTGCAGGGAGGCCCTGCCGTGGGGAGGAAAGAGCAGCAACTTGGGTCTGTTCCTTTCCCAGAGTTCCCAGGAGGCCCGCTCAGGGACTCTGTCGCCTTCCCCAGGGCCGCACTGTGCAAGGCGTGGGGCACTGTCCACTTGGGACCCCAGTGTGGACTTGCGAACTGCCTCGAACACACGGAGCCCATGCAGAGCCAGCCGGCAGCCCGTCTGCAAACCACCGTGGACGCTTGTGCTGGTCCAAACTGACACTCTTCCTCTGAGCTCTCCTTTCCCTCGAGAGTCTGTGAGAAATGTCCAGGATTCCACCACAGACGGGATGCGTTAGTGAGTCTGACCCCTGCCTGACGGAGCGCCCAGAGCACCTCGGATTTCAGTGCAGTTGGCTTTTGCCTTCTTCATGGCTGCAGTGGTTCTCCCCAGCTCTGCGGGAGGTGCGGTCCTGTCCGTTCAGGTGACCAGGCCCTTAAGCACATGCTCACCTTGCGTAGTTCTGTTTGCTGCAGTAACTGTCCAAGTGAACTTTAACAAAATGTGTGCATTGAAAAGCGCTGGGCTGGGGTCCAGGCTTGGCTTCCCGAGTCTCAGCGGATCTCTCTGGTGAAGCCTCTCCCCAGCCTCCCCTTCTCCACCCCTCTGCACCCTCAGCTCCCAACGGAGGGTTCCTTTCTCTCCTGCTTTGTGTCGTGCCTGGCCTGCGGCAGACTGGCAGCATCGAAGGTCTGAGGGTCACTGCACGGGGACAGCCTTCACACACCCACCACCTGCTGAGTGGCCAAAGACTCGAGACGTCCTCCCCTGCTTACCCTGACCCGAGCCTCTTCTATGAGCTACTTGAGTCCAGGAAATTAATTTCCCCAGCATCTGGCTTAGTGCCTGGCACCTAATGTTCAATGAGCACTCAGTGATTTGAACCAACCTTGTGATGTGGGTCAAACCATTTCACATCCCTGGGCTTCCCTCCATTGCCTCCTCTGCCAAGGCTCTCTTTAAGGTGCCTTTGAGCTCTGAAGTTTCTCTATTACACATGTCAATGGCACTTTCCAATAGCTACTAATCACTCACTGCTCTTTCCACCCACCAGCCCCCAACCCAAAGCATAGCCAAGGCTTTTGGGATACTCACCTAGTCCTATAAGAAACCAAAAGGAGGCCGGGCGCGGTGGCTCACGCCTGTAATCCTAGCTCTGGGAGGCCGAGGCGGGTGGATCGCTCAAGGTCAGGAGTTCGAGACCAGCCTGAGCAAGAGTGAGACCCCGTCTCTACTAAAAATAGAAAGAAATTATCTGGCCAACTAAAAAAAATATATATACAAAAAAAATTAGCCGGGCATGGTGGCTCATGCCTGTAGTCCCAGCTACTCGGGAGGCTGAGGCAGTAGGATCGCTTAAGCCCAGGAGTCTGAGGTTGCTGTGAGCCAGGCTGATGCCACGGCACTCACTCTAGCCCGGGCAACAAAGTGAGACTCTGTCTCAAAAAAAAAAAAAAAAAAAAAAAAGAAACCAAAAGGATTTCTCCCATTTTTTTTTTTTTCACATCTGAGACTATAATCATGCTTCTTAGCACTGGATTATTGCTGATGTGCCTGAGGTCCCCAAGGTCACCTTCAGGTCCACTGATTTCCTAGACAGACTCACAGAATTCAGAACAGCTGTTATACTCGTGATAGGATAGAGATTATAATCAGTGGAGGTAACAGCGCATAGGGCAGAGGCCAGGAGAGACCAGCCATGGAGCTGCCGGCTGTCCTCTTCCAGTGAAGCTGCGTGGACAGCACTTAACTCTTTCAGCAATGGCAGTGGGGCGGGGGGAGCTTGGTAGATATTTGATCTGACTTGAGGGGGTAGAACTGACAAAACTTGGGGATTGATTTGATCATAGGGGTTGGGAGACAGGAAAGTCAAGGATGACTCCCGTTTCCCGCTTATGAGAGGGGACCTGTAGGGGCTGGGCCTAGAAGAAAGGGTGGATGGATGGATGGGAAGAACCCGAGCATGTGAATGAAGGGTCAGGTGAAAACACCTGCCCGAAGCTGCTTGTTTGCTGAGTGCAGGGTCAGCTGAAAACAGCTCACCTGTATGGACGTTGTTAAAGAAATTAGCAAACGGCCTGATCCTTTGCACATGTCCTTGGAAATAAATATGGGAGGAACTTAGCTGAGGGGGCTGTTTTCTCCTTCACATTTTGGCCTCTTTCCTTCTGTCTAAACACTATGTGTTTCCTACATGTTTGGAGTAATTATTCCTTCCTTCACTATTGAGCTCAGGAGCAAAAAGCAGCCGCAGCAGCAACCTTGAAAGAAGTGAGGGCCTGGGGACAAGAGTGGAGACTGTGAGTTCAGTTTTGAACATATTGGTCTGAGGTGTCTGTGATACATCCATGGGGGTCTGAAGTTTAAACAGGAGGTTTGAGCTGGGAGTCATAAGTGTTCAAAGAGGCCAGGTGTGGTGGCTCACACCTATAATCTCAGCACTATGGGAGGCCAGGAGTTTGAGACCAACCTGGGCAACATAGCAAGACCCTGTCTCTACAAAAAATTTAAAAAATTATCTGGGCGTGGTGGTGCACGCCTGTCGTCCCAGCTACTCAGGAGGCTGAGGCAGGGAGATCTCTTGGGCCCAGGAGTTTGAGGTTACAGTGAACCATGACCAGGCCACTGTACCCCACCCTGGGCAACAGAGTGAGATCCTATCTCTGAAAAAAATTAGTATTTGAAGGGTAACCTATTCCATGCGAGTGGATGAAATTGCCTAGGGGTGGAATTTCAGGTTCTTGAGGAAGTCCTCGGCACTTAATCATCCCTGGAAGAGGGTAAACCAGCCAGGGAGGCTGGGGACGGCCAGCCCAGATACAGGAGGAGGAACAGAAGTGTTCCAAGGAAGAGGGGATGGTTAGGTGTCTCGAACGTTGTTGAAAGGGCGAGTAAGATGAGGATTATACGACATCTATTGGATTCAGCGAAACAACTGGTCTCTGGTGGCTCTGGAGGAAGCCGTTTTGGAGAGGGGAGGGGAGGGCAGAAGCCCTGTGCCTGGGTAATGAGGACGGGGGTGTGGAGGGCACCTGTGGACAACTTTGCAGAAGTCTGGTGAGAACAGAAGTTTAGAGATGGGGGAGGTAGGGTGGGAGAGTGGGTTGTTTTTGGTTTTTATGTGGGAGAACTCTGAGCATACGAAAATGAAAGGGGAAAAATCTAAGGAGAGGTTGAAGATAAAGAAAAGGGAGGCACAGAAGTGCGGTTCTCGAGAAGGAGGGAGTGGCTGCAGCCAGGGCACAAGCAGGGCCTGGCCCCAGGGAGCAGGGGGGAGGTGTTGGCAGGTGCAGGCGGTGAAGAGCAGCGTTGCTTTCCTCAGTGCCGCGGGCTGTTGCCACTTTCCTGTTCAATTCATCTCGACAGACACGTGCTGATCGCTCACTTGCGGCAGACCCTGTGCTGTAAGCTGGTGCCACAAGTGACGATGAACCTAAAGCTCTTATGGAGTCAAGAGAAACGGGGAGACAGATGTGGTCAGAGCTAATGTTTATGGGGTGCGGACTCGGGGCCATGCAGTCGAGCCCCTAGTTCTGGCCAGAGCCCCGGGAAGTGGGCAGCAGTGTGATTCTGTCTTAATAACTGATGAAAGGGGGCGCACAGACAAATGAAATCGCTGTCCTAGGTTAGAAGAAACCGTGGGACTGACAATGAGCACTCAGCAAAAGGGCCCTGGGGCTGTGCCCTGCCTGGCGCCTCGCACTCTCGCTCCTGTTCCCCGAAGGCAACTCATTCGCTTCCCTCCGGCATCTCTGCAGCCGGAGCCTCCCGCTCCACCTGAGTCCAGCCTGAGTGGGCCTCCGCCCCCTCCTAATCCTGCTGGGTTTAAATTACGGTTATTTTCCACATCCCAAACTGGGGCATGAAGGATTTGTTTTAATTTAGGAATTGTGTGGGAATTCTTACAAAAGGCTCATAGTGAAGAAGATATAAGCGTCTCATCTCCAGCCCGAACCTCTCCCCTGGGCTCCGGATCCGTAAATCCCGTTGCGTCTGTGTTGATGTCTAACAGATGTCTCAAACTCCAGTGAACCCCAACCTCCGTCTTTGCCTCTGGCCCCCGATTGGCTGCTTTCCCTGCCGTCTCTCCCCATCTTGGTTAAGCTATCTCCATAATTCCAGGCGCTTGGAGATGAAACCCCTCCTTCTCTGAGATGCCTACGTGTAATTGGTCCATGTGCCCCATTGGCTCTCCCTCCAAGTTATGCATGTTCATAATGCAGCCACATCATGGTTATTTTTTTGTTTTTTGAGACAGTCTTGCTCTGCTGCCCAGGCTGGAGTGCTGTGATGAGATCCTGGCTCACTGTAACCTCCAACTCCTGGGCTCAAGGGATCCTCCTGCCTCAGCCTCCGGAGCAGCTGGGAGTATAGGAATGTACCACCACGCCTGGCTCATGTCTAACCAGCTGTTTAACATATTTATAGAGCTCCTGAGAGCAAGTTTTACGCTTTTATTTCTAGAAGTTTTAATTGATTCTTTTTCAAATCTGCCTGGTCTTTTTCTTTATAACGTTTTTGTTTTTTACTCATGTTTTCAATTCTTTTTTATTTAAATATGTTAGATATACTTATTTTACCTTCTGTATCTGATAATTTTAAAACTCTGATGCCTTTGCTCATCTGCTATGTGGTGAATCTGCTCAGTCGCAGTCATGGAGACATTTCTTCATGTGTAAGTGCTTTTGATTGAAAGTTCAAGCTCCTTGAAGCTTTCTCAATGGGAATTCCCTGAGGACCTGCTTGAGGGTGAAGATTTTAGTTTTCTGTTGTCAGGCTCCTGGGGATACCACCAACCTGGAAACACTTTGGATCAAATAGTTTGAAGTTTCTCGGGCCATGCAGGTGGTGTTAATTGAGGCCACAAACCTGTTTGAGGACTGGCTTGTGGTTAAGAGCTTTCGGGGGAGCCTTTCCTGCTCCTCCCAGAGTTGAAGCTGAGACAGACTCATTTCCTTGCTGACTCTTTCACAGGTAGGACATTTTCTAGCCCGCTGTTTCGGGGTTCCTGGTGGCCATGCCAATCTTCTGTGTGTGCTGGCCTCGTATCCTAATGGTGAGTTTCCCACAGTTGGCAGAGTGCTCAAGAGCCCCAGCCTTGGGGTGTTCTCTCCTCCCATCACTCCTGCTCTGGCTTTGTTTTTGGCATCTTAGAATTCCCTTTTCTTTTTCACAAGCCTAGCCATGCATTTGAAAGGATACTTCTGGCTGGGGCATTGGCCTTGTAATCCTAGCACTCTAGGAGGCCGAGGCGGGAGGATCACTCGAGGTCAGGAGTTCGAGACCAGCCTGAGCAAGAGTGAGACCCCGTCTCTACTAAAAATAGAAAGAAATTATCTGGACAACTAAAAATATATATAGAAAAAATTAGCCGGGCATGGTGGCACATGCCTGTAGTCTCAGCTACTCGGGAGGCTGAGGCAGGAGGATCACTTAAGCCCAGGAGTTTGAGACTGTGAGCTAGGCTGATGCCACAGCACTCTAGCCCAGGCAACAGAGTGAGATTCTGCCTCAAAAAAAAAAAAAAAAAAAAAAGAAAGAAAGGATACTTCTTATATTTAATTTAGAACTTTAGGTGTTTTTCGTGGGGGGGTGTCAGGACAACTTGATCACCAATTTGCAGGACCAGAAACCTCTTGCAAAGCTCCTTTGTTCCCTTTGCTGTAAGGAGGCAAACCTCTTCCCTCTCCTCACAATGGAGCTTTCTTTTATGACCATCCCCTCACTCCAACAAACAACCGTTCATTTCCATGCAATTTACATATCAAGGAAATGGAAAAAGAAGCCAATGTTTTCTCCTCCCCCTTTGCTAACTTGGAATATAAGCACTTCCAGGGAACACACTTTCATAGGAATGCATACACAATAAGTTACTGCTCTTAACCATGGCTCTCACTGGTTTCCACAGATCTGTATGATGAATTGGATGTTTACTACTTGATTGTGCTTCAGGTGGGTTGGGGAGTGGAACTGGCTGTATATAGGCATTTTTTTTCTTGAGACAGGATCTCACTCTGTCACCCAGGCTGGAAGCTGGAGTGCAGTGGCATGACCATAGCTCACTGTAGCCAAAACATCGAACTCCTGGGCTCAAGTGATCCTCCTGCCTCAGCCTCCCGAGTCACTGGGATTACAGGTGTGAACCACTGTGTCTGGCTAAAAGCATCTCTTATTGACTAGTTTTATATTAAAGGACATGTTTTTGCTGAGTAAAAGTGCAATGGACTGAATGTGTGCACCCCAAATTCATATATTGAAACCCTAATCCCCAATGTGATGGTATTAGCGCATTTGGGAGGTAATTATGCCATGAAGGTGGAACCATCAGGATGGGATTAGTGCCTTTATAACAAGAGACCGGAGGGCATTTGCTCTTTCTCTCTCCGTATGAGGACATGGCAAGAATGTGCTGTCGACAAACCAGAAAGCAGCCCTCACCAGACACATCTGTTGGCATCTTGATCTTGGACTTCCCAGCCTCCAGAACTGTAAGAAATGTTTAAGCCAGTCTGTGGTTTTCTGTTATAGCAGCCCACATTGACTAAGACAACAGGTTTCACAGATCATAAAGAAATTTCACTTCAAGTGGGATGGTCTTGGAATAGCCCAACTGTATACAGGTTTAACCAGTAGTATCTTGGGGAGGCCTCTGTCATTATCTTATTGGTCAAAGCAACGGCTCTGTCATCATTCGTGTATGTAATAGTAACCCAGCATCCGCTGCCCAAAGGAGGGGGTTGATAAAATTACTTTTTATGACGTTGGAGAAGCTGCTCCTCACCTGCTGCCTTTCAGCCCGAATGGGCTGCTGCCCACGCAGGCTCGCTGGCCAGCAGGAGGACGCCTCTGCGAAGTCCAGTGTCATAGGGGGATGAGGGGCAGTTGGCACGCCTTGTCACCTTTAAGAGAATGGCGGTTCGTCACTCCTGGTTATCTCCAGGAATAGTTGCCCTCCCGTTTCCGTAAGTAACTAAGGGAATGCTGTCAGTGTGGATGGTGTCCTGGCAGCTTTTGGCATCTCACTGCATCAGCCTTCTGGAAAACACCCCCGGCCTTCAGTTCGTTCCTCCTACGGCAAGGATGCTCATTTGGAGAGAGCAACGCAGTGCTTCCGTAAATGCCCTTCTCGTACATGCAGTGCGTAGATCCCCCCACAGATGATGCGGGAACCCCGGGGGTCCATGAACGGCAGGCCACAGAATCACCTGGGGGACTAGGAGTTGGGATGAGGCCAGGGTTTCCAAGGCTTTGCAGATCACTCTCACGAACCTACAAAGGGCAGCTGGAAAGCTTCTACACAAAAAAGTATGAAAGAGTAAAGAAAGAGGTCAGAGTGAATGAGAGTGATCTTGGCAGCCTTTCATTTTTTGGAATCCTTTAAAGCAGCTCATTGTCTTTGTCAGAACCAAGGATTTCGAGAAAAAGGTGCCCAGGGCCACTTGTGCTAAGATGTCTAAAAAAATCCTTCTTTTTTTATTTTTATTTTTTGAGACAGAGTCTTGTTTTGTTGCCCTGGCTAGAGTGAGTGCCGTGGCATCAGCCTAGCTCACAGCAACCTCAAACTCCTGGGGTTAAGTGATCCTTCTGCCTCAGCCTCCCGAGTAGCTGGGACTACAGGCATGCGCCACCATGCCCGGCTAATTTTTTCTATATATATTTTAGTTGGCCAGATAATTTCTTTCTATTTTTAGTAGAGACGGGGGTCTCACTCTTGCTCAGGCTGGTCTCGAACTCCTGACCTCGAGCGATCCACCCGCCTCGGCCTCCTAGAGTGCTAGGATTACAGGCGTGAGCCACCGCACCCGGCCTAAAAAATCGTTCTTATGCTTCAAGTTTTTAACAAAAGGCTCAGGAGAGTTATGATTTTGTCCCATCTTTGTTATTTCTGAAAATCCAAGACCGTTTAGACCCCCTCACAAGCATGGCAGTTTTCGTAATAATGTCTTCCTCAGTGGAGCCAGTGGTGAGAACGGTGGCGGGGCTGTCACCTTCCACCAATCCACATGACGGGCTTCAACAGCGCAGCTCCTTAGCTGTGCGGCTCGCCCGTACATGTCACTTCTTCTGTCCTCTTGGAGCATCTGCATGTTAAAAGCACCCTGAAGCTGCCTCTTCAATGCACGGCAGTTTCTGCCTTAATTAATGTGCCCTGTGTCTGTCAGGAAGCACAGTGTCCTATGGCGTGTGGCAACACTGATACGGGTCACAGTCTAATTTCAAGCAGTTTAATGTCAGGAAGGCAGAGGTCACCCGTTTTTGGACCTTGACTTTGAAGACCAGTCTTGTTGCTAGGCTTCCTGGCTTCTCTTCCTGCTCCCCACGGATCTAATAGAAAACATCCCACGGCTGGAAGAAGTCTTAGCACATCACAGCAGTCGTCTTTTACTTCCCTGGGCTATGGAAGAAAGTAGATACTACAGGCTGTTTCCAAGGAAGCAGCTCTTTCTAGGTAGAGAAAACTAGGAAAAGGTGTCACTTGAACCAGACTTTGAAATAGGAGTAAACATCAGATATGCAGAGGAATATTTTCAGGGGTTTCCACTTCTGGCTATGACAAGTACCTTGTAATAGACCAATATTCCTCCTGAGAGCAGCACACAGCTGGATAATACACCAGAGTCACTGCTCGAAGGCCCTGGGACCAACCAGGGCAGCCGGGATGTCGGCGTTGCTCTTCCCTTCGGGGCCTTTGCTGATCCGTGCGCAGAGCCCAGGGGCAGACGGAAGTGCTGCCCGGAGCTTTGGGCAGCCTCACGGCGCTGGGGACAACACTGGAGTTACATCACCGAAGCAGTCGGGACATGCTAAAAGGATTGTGATGAGAACGTGTTTTAGGATTCCAGTTTATCAATTAACAAAGACGGAGAAGTACAACTGTTCAGTAGAGTAAAACACCTGGTCGGCGGACCATGCCTCTCCCTTCTGGACAGGCAAACCACGCTGCAAGGGAACTCAAGTTCTAATCAGAAAGTTGCTCAATAAGCGGGGAATCGGATTGTGGGCGTGGAGCCACAGTTTGCAGTCTGACGTGGCCAGCTGGAATGGGGGCTGCCCCCGGGGGTCAAGGAGCAGGGTGCCCTCTTCCTGGGCTGTGCCCACACAGCACCGTGGATGTGGCTCTTTTTCCCTTTTCTCTTTTCCATGGATCACCATTCCTTTAGTTTGCACAGATTTCCTCAAAGGAGGTAAAGAATGATTGATTGGGTTTCTGCTTACTAATTGACACTTACTTTCCAGTCCTGTCTCTTTAGGACGCGGGGACGTGCTGGAGCTGCTCCACGCAGCTTGGGAGAACTGACTGTGCGTCTCTGCCCTACTCTTCGTTCAAGCGAACTGTTTGCTTGAAATGGCCACAGCGGGAGTATTTACACCATGGAAACTGGCAAACACTATGAATTAGGACTTCTTCCTCAGAGAGCCCGTTGTTCAACATCTACCAGCACACCACCAACCCGACTTCTTGATTGCAGTGTGGGGAGCGGGAGGGGAGATGTTCCAAACTCTTGGCTCTCACATTTATAGAAATTCCCTGATTACCCCTGCAAATCTTTAATGTTATTATTGTCCAAGAATTCTAGAGTAAATCTTGGCAAGTGACCTGATTTCCCCTATGTCTGGGTTCCTTGGGGGAACATTTCACTCTTGCCCCCTGGACCAGCTAAAGGCCAGACTGTGAACGGGCTTGAACAGCAGTCTAAGAAAAGTAACCAGGGGAGATGAGTTAGGAAGCCATTGCACCGTTTGGCCGAAAGGTGACAGAGGCCTGAATGTGGCTGTCATCGACGTCTGTGGCCCACTCCTCCCCCGCCCGGACCTCGCTTCCCTTCGAGAGCGGCATCCCGCTGTGCCTCTCTCGGAAGCACTCCACAGAATACCCCGGCAGTTGGGATTCCTGGAAGGCCATGGTACGTCAATTCGTGACTCATCTCTTTCCGCATCTGTCTTTCAACTGGTCGCCCTTCTCAGGGCTCCTGAATCCCAGGAGGCAGACACCTTTGGAAGCAGACCCCAGGTTTGTTGTGCCCAAACTAGGCAGCATCACCATTTGGAAGACTGGAATTCTGTGGTCACGGAATGACAGCTCTTGCTGAGAGATGAGTTTATCGTATCCATTTACACACAGGCATCTCACCTGACTATTCTTGTTAATACACACTAAAGAGCTACTATGTCTAACCTGAGATTTTGACCTAAGTCCTATAATGACTGTGTCCTGAACAAGTAAGTTTTGTTTTTTTTTTTGTTCTGTAGCCCAAAGTTCTACCAGAACTTGCAAACAAGGTGTTCCTCTCATAATTATCTTAGCAATCGCCGGTGTGTTGTGGTTTACCTTAAAAAAACCAAAAATCTCCCTTTGGAGATAGTCTCTCCATGCTTCCCATTAAATCATGAAGATCAAACCCAGGAATGAAGTTTAATACTTACTCTTTATACAGGAGGATTTGATGGCAGGAAAGGGAGCTAAGAAAAGTGTGGACATCAGCACAGAAGAGCCTCGTTAAATCATCTGACGTGAGTTTGTAGCTTTGAGTATTCACAGCAA
The DNA here is from genome assembly GCF_020740605.2 of Lemur catta. Lineage (NCBI taxonomy): Eukaryota > Metazoa > Chordata > Mammalia > Primates > Lemuridae > Lemur > Lemur catta. The sequence goes on from NC_059133.1 coordinate 4,200,601, forward strand.
CACGGCAGTGATAAATCCGCATTCTTTGAGAAGACCAGATTGTGCAAATAAATGGGTTTTTTACAAAGGAAGGGTGGTTAAATCTAACTGTCCCCTTTGCGTTGCCACCTGAGTGGGAAAAGAAACACAACACTTGGATTCCCTAAAATTTAATTTTTAATTAAATTTAAAAACAGTTTTATTGAGATATAATTCACATGTCATAAAATTCACTGATTTAAACTGTACAATTCAACGGCTTTTGGTATATTCACAGAGCTGTGTAACTATCCTCACACAGTTTTATAACATTTTCGTCACCCTGAAAAGAAACCCTGCACCCATGAGCAGTGAGTCACTCCTCCTTCCTCCCCCAGCCTGGCAGTGACTGGTCTGTCTGCTCTCCGTCTCGGCAGGTTCCCCAATTCTGGACATTTTGTATAAACAGAATCGCATAATGTGTGGCCTTCCGTGACAGGCTTCCTTCACTGAGCATCTTCTGGAGGTTCAGCCACATTGCAGCATGTATCAATACTTCATTCCTTTTCATGGGTGAATAATATTCCATTATATGGATAGACCACATTTTGCTTATAGTTATCATCAATTGATGGACATTGCGCTGTTTCCACTTTTTGGCTATTATGAATCATGCTGTTATGAACATTTGCATAAAAGTGTTTGTGTGAACATGTGTTTTTAATTCTCCTGGCTGTATATTTAGGAGTGGAGTCACTGGGACATATGGTATCTCCGTGTTTAACATCGTGAGGAGCTGCCAAACTGCTTTCCAAAGCTGCTCCAAAGCAAAACCATTTTACGTTCCAAGCAGCCACATGTGTGTGTTTCAGTTTCCCCACATCCTCCCTCATTACTGTCCTTTCTTTTGGTCATAGCTGTACTGACGGATGTGAAGTGTTAGCTCATTGTGCTTCTGGTTAGCGTTTCCCTGATGACTAATGATGTTGGACAAGTTTTCATGTGTTTCTTGGCCATTTGTATATCTTCTTTGGATAAATATTTGTTCAAATCCTGTGCTTATGTAAAAACTTGGGCTGTCTTTTTTGTTGAGTTGTTAAAGTTCTTTACACATCCTGGATAGCAGTCCCTTAACAGATACGTGATTAACAAATCTTTTCTCCCATTCTGTGGATTGGATTTTCACTTTCTTGATGGTTTCCTCTGAAACACAAAAGTAGTTCGTAATTTTGTTGGAGTCAAACTTATCTATTTTTCCTTTTGTTGTTTGTGCTTTTGATGTCATATCCAAGATGCCATTGTCTAATTCAAGGTTACAAAGATTTATACCTATGTATTCTTATGAAGGTTTTACAGTTTCAGCTATTATTTTAGACCTTTAATCAATTTTTTCTATATTCTTTTTTCTTTTTAAAAATTGTGATAAGACACATAATATAAAATTTACTATCTTAATCTTTCTTAAACTTATAGTTCAGTGGCATTAAGTACCTTCACATTATTGTGCAATAACCAACCATCAATCCACAGAACTCATCTCATTTTGCAAAACTGAAACTGTATCTGTTAGACAACAACTTCCGCCCCTGGAGGACCACCCTACTTTCTGTCTCTGTGAATTTCAATACTCTAGGTACTGCCCATAAGTGGAGTCACACAATATTTGACTTTCTGTGATTGGCTTATTCAACTTAGCATAATGTCCTCCAGGTTCACCTATGTTGTAGCATGTGTCAGAATTTCCTCCCCTTTTAAGGCTGGATAACATTCCCTTGTATGTATAGACCACATTGTGTTGATTTATCCATCCATCCCAGACACCTGATTTGCTTCCATCTTTTGGCTGTTGTGATTAATGCTGTTATGAACGTGGGTGTACAAATATCTGTTCAAGACTCTGCTTTCAGTTCTTCTGGGTATATGCCCAGAAGTGGAATTGCTGGATCATATGGTAATTCTACGTTTAATTTTTTGAGGAACAGCCATACTGCTTCCCACAGGCACTATGCCATTTTACGTTCCCACCAACACTGTGCACAGGTTCCAGTTTCTCTGCATTCTTGCCAACGCTTGTTTTTTTGTTTTTTTGATAGTAGTCGTCCTAATGGGTGTGACGTGGTTTCTCATTGTGGTTTTGATTTGAATTTCCCTAATGAGCATTTTTCACGTAATTATTGGCCATCTGTGTATCTTCTTTGGAGAAATGTCAATTCCATTGAAACTGAAATATCTATTTTGCCCATTTTTAAAAATTGAGGTTTTTTTGGTGGTTGTTGAGTTGTAGGAGTTCTTTATATACTGTGGATATTAACCCCTTATCAGATATATGATTTGCAAACATTTTCTTTTGTTTGGGGGTTGCCTTTTCGCTATGTGGATTATGTCCTTTCATGCACAGAGGTTTTCAATTTTGATGTAGTCCAGTTTATCTAATTTTTATTTTATTGCCTGTGCCTTTGGTGTCATGTCCAAGAAATCATGCCACATTCAATGTCATGAAGTTTTTTCCCTATATTTCCTCTTAAGAATTTTGTAGTTTTAGGTCTTCTGTTTAGGTCTTTGATCCATTTTGAGTCACTTTTTGTTTGTGGTGTGAGGTAGGGCTTTGATCCATTTTGAGTTAATTTTTTGCATACGGTGTAAGGTAGCAGTTCAATTTCATTCTTTTGTGTGTGGATATCTAGTTGTTCCAGCACCAACTGTTGAAAAGACTATTTATCCCCCATTGAATGGTCTTGGGACACTTGTCAAAATTGACTATGAATGTGAATTTCTGGACTCTCGATTGTGTTCCACTGATGTTTGTGTCTGTTCTTATGAGTCAGTAGCATACTGTCTGGGTTACTGTAGCTTTGTAGTACATTTTCAAATCAGAAAATGTGGATCTTCCAAGTTTGTTCTTCTTTTTCAAGATGGTTTTGGCTATTCTAGGTCCCTTGCATTTCCATATGAATTGTAGGATCACCTTGTCAATTTCTGCAAAAAAGCAGCTGGAGTTTTCATAGGGATTGCACTGAATATATAGATGAATTTGGGGAGTATTGCTGTTCTAACAATATCAAGTTTTCCAATCCGTGAACATGGGTATCTTTCAATTTATTTAGATCTTTTTTAATTTTTTCCAACAATGTTTTATAGTTTCCAGTGTACAAGTCTTACACTTCTCTTGTTAAATGAATTTCTAAGTATTTTATTTTTATTGATGCTATTGTAAATAAACTTCTTTGTTTCATTTTCAGATTTATCCCTGTGTATATATATATAATCAATTTTTGATATTAATCTTGTATCCTGTAACTTTGCTGAACTTGTTTATTTAGTTTAAATAGTTTTTGTGAACTTCTTAGGATTTTATATATACAAAGTCATGTCATCTATGAATAGAAATAGTTTTAGCCCTTTCTTTCTAATTTGGATGCTTTTTGTTTCTTTTTATTGCCTAATTGCCCTGGCTAGAACCTCCAGTAATATGTCGGATGGAAGTGGTGAGGTGTTTAGGAGCTGACTTCGTCCCTCCCATCCCCTGTGCTGGGCATCGGAGGGCTGGCCTGGTCTTTGATGCACGCGTCTGTCCTTCCTCCTTTCCGCCCACCTGCCCTCCCTTCCCCAGACAGAGGCTGGCGCTGTGTCTTGCCCATAGTAAGTGCCCAGTGCATGTCTGATGGATGAATGGATGAGCACGTCCTCCCACTAGGACATTGCCTGGTGAAAGAGAGCCACGTCCACCCACCCAGGCGGTTCTCTCGGCCAAACGAGGGTCACTCACGAATTCTCCACTGAACTTTTATTGTACTGAGAAGGGCTAGAGCCAGGAGGCAAAGCATTTGCTTCCAGAAGAGCCCAAATGAGACTAGTAAAGTTGTACAGATACTTGAAAGAAGATATTTAATTTGGACAAGAAAGATGCGGCTCCCATTTTCATCACCACCCTCGCTGCGTTGCTGTGGGTTCCAGACCTCGGCGACCCTGAGGTCATCTCTGGGGTTTTCTCTTCCTGCCCCCGTCTCTGTTAACTGGTAGTTTTGGGTCCCGTAGCGTCGGCTCTGAAGGACCTGGGGCGTGTGATTTGCAGGCCCCCACTTGAGTGTATTTTCTGCGGGAAGGTAATAAAGGAGTAACAAGTTCTTCAGGCAATTTTATTTGAATTTAGGACTCAAATCTGGGAGTGGGGGGAATGACTACGTTCTCCACCCTCAAGTTTATGTTCTCCCTGGGAATAGTTCACAAATGACAGTAGACGTTAAACAGCAGTATGAGTTTAACAGTGTAGACGGCAACAACACAGGCTGCGTCCTGAACGGGACGTGGTGAACTTATGCATGACAGGGCCTGGAATTCAGTGCGTGGGGAAGGACTCTGGGCTGGGCTGGGAAGGCCCCACCCGGGAGAGGACGGTCTGTGCTGCCCTGTTGGCGGCGAGCGGAGTGCGCCTCTCGCACCCAGGGCAGCCAGGCCCGGTCAGCGCAGACAGCAGGGGCGCCCTGAGCCCGGCAGCCGGACTGGCACAGCCTTGGTGGGAATCATCACGTGGAATGATTCCCCCAAACCAATTTCTTTCTATTTCTTATGACCTGATGAATCCATGTACTAATTAATAGCTATTACTTCATTCTCAGAAGCTTAACCTGCTGCTGAAGATTATGACAGGGCTGAAAGTGAACGGTTGCCAAGACTCACTAATTACGTCTCCAGGGAAGTGCCGGGATGCTTAGACATCTCTTCTCCATCATCACCTTCCCCTAGTGAGTAGGTTTGCTCTAATCACTTTTGAAGAAAGCAAGCTGCACTGTAGTTTCAGTGCCCTGGGGTTTGCGGGTGTCGGAGCCGGCGGTAGGATTGGATTTTGTTAGCAGAGTGTGGTGGTCTTTGAAATGAGGTGGGCCAGGGCCAGACTCGTTGGGGAGATGCCGTCTGACACTGGAATGGCAGCGGGACTGGCACGCACATTCCAACCCCCGACACGAGGCATTGGCTCTTTCAGCTCAACAGGAGGAGGGGAGGCAGTGGGAGCAGCCCACGTGCCAACAGGAGCTTGGAGGGCACCGCCTGTGGCGCGTGGCCGGCCAGCCTGTCCCAGGACCTCACTGTATCGGTCTCGCCAGACTTCACACCGTACCAGTGGCCATGCTTTGACATTCTGAGGTCATAGTTCAGGATTAAAACCCTTGGGTGGAACATAAGTGGATCCAACTTCTCATATTTTTATTTGGCTTTGCTGTAAAGAGAATTAGCCTGGGTTTGTTGGCGTGTGGCCAGCACTGTTGGCATCCTGCCCCTGCCCTCTGCCTTCGTTTGGGCACACACAGAGCTACTTAGTGCAAGCGCCCATGGCTCTCATGCTGCGGCCTTTTCCATGGCTCTGAGCCACGAGCCTGTGCCGGGCTGGGCGTCGGGCAAGCCGAGTTGGAAGCGCGGGAGAGTGACGGGCGTGCGGGAGCAGAGGAGCCTGGCTTCCCTGCCCGCGCTGGCTGCAGTAACTGAGACGTGTTCTGTGCCGTCTCCACAGCTCTCCAGCGGGACCGGGGAGCTCCCCGGGGGTGACTTGCTCCAGAACATTCCGCATCGGTTCCTCCCTTCCCTGCCTCACATCCCCCCACACTCCCCAGTGGAGTCCCTCTTATCAGGGACTGAACTGTGTCCCAAGAAGTCTTAACTCCTGGTACCTGTGAGTGTGACTTTACTTGGAAATAGTCTTTCCAAATGTAACCAAGGTAAGACGAGGTCATCCTGGGGAGGGTGGGCCCTAATCCAATATGACTGGTGTCCTCATGAGAAGAGGACAAACACAGGGACAGACACGGGGGGGGAGTTGCTGTGAAGATGAAGGCCAAGGTCAGCAATGTGTCTACAAGCCGGGGATCACCCAGGACTGCTGCAGCCACCAGTAAGCCAGGAGAAAGGCATGGAAGGGACCTGCCCCAGAGCCTTCAGGGAGAGCGCAGCGTGCCGACGCCTTGATCTCAGACCTCTAGCTCTCGCCAGAGCCGTGCGAGAACAAGCGTCTGTTATGAGCCTCCGGGCTGTGGCAGCCCGAGGACACCAGTATCCTCCCAGATAAACTGCTCACACTCAAACCCTCGACTGAGAATCTGCTTCTCAGAGGTGCTAAGCCAAGACGGGTGCACCGGAAAGAATGTGACGATTGAGTGTCGACTGTTGGGTATCTCCACGCCCCTGTGGTGCCATGAATAGTGAGAGGCACTTTCCACTAACAGGCTAAAATAAACAGAATTCTACTCCCCAGGGGAACAAATGTCAGAAAAAGCACATATAATGTTTGTGGGAGAAGGCGTATGGCATAGGTAGGGGAAAGGCAGGGAATCATCCAGCTAAGTGATTCCCTTTCGTCCATAGGGCCCGGAAACACGCCGCTGTGATTCTCTGCGTTTGCATACTTTGCAGCTGGTCGGCCGGGCTGCCAGTGCTGCTGTTTGCAGACGTAAGATTGGAGAACACGGTGTCTGGACCCGGGTTTTCCTGTCTCACAGATGCACAGTAACACAGGGTGGCAGAGCAGCTAGTTTAGATACAATGTCTTGTTGAAAGTTCAAGGGTGATGCCAATGTAAAATAGATGTGAAATTTCCAAAACCAGATCTCACTCTGAAGAATTTATAAGGATAATGTCAAGGACTATTTCCATGGTTCTTAGACCCTCCACCCAAGGCATTAAGAATGGGATCAAAGAAATAAGAGGGAGGATTTGCTGGAATTTTCTTTGGAGAGAGCTGCTGTCATCCTACGATCCCATGCAGAAAGCTGAGGTGTGGCCCTGCAGCGAGAAAGCCCTGTCCCAGAGCCGCTTTGCATCCTGTCAAGAGGATGAGGGGACCTGAGCAGTGAGAGTCAGGCGGGGTGGACGAGAGCCTTGGTTCCAACGCTGGTCATTTCTCGCCTGGGTTACCACGGCGGTCCTGCCCCTGACTCCCAGCCCTGTGGCTTCATCCCCCTCTCAGTACCTCCAAAGTAAATATGCGCAACAGACGCCTGACCTCATCGATCCCTCAGGACAAATACCTAGTTGAGTAGGGTAACAGTTTTGTTTGTAGTCGTTCTAGTACGTTATTGGTTCAACTCTTTAATCTACCTGCAATTTTATTATTTTAAATAACTTTTTGAGATGTAATTCACATACCATGAAATTCGCCTTTTTATGCGTACAATTCAGGGATTTTAGTGTACACACAGAGCTGTACGATCATCACCACTATCTGACTTTGGGGTGTTTTCGTCACCCCAAAGAGAAACATCATACCCATCAGCAGTCACCCCTCGTCACGTGCCCCACCCCTCGGCCGTCACTAGGTTACTTTCCACCTCTTTGGGTTTGCTTATTCTGGACTTTTGTATCAGTGGGCTCACACAACGCGTGGTCTTCTGTGACCGGCTCTTTCCCCTTGGCATAAGGTGCTCACGGTCTGCCTGCGCCGTGGCGTGCCTCAGTCCTTTCTACGGCCGGTACCACCCAGCGCAGGGCAGAGTACAGCTCGCTCGTCCCTCGCCACGCTGCGGGGCACGGGGTTCCCACCGTCCGGCTCTTAGGAGCAAAGCGGCTGCGGCTGCAGCTGTGCGGGGGTTTGCGTTGAACTGTTGAACTACTGAGTCAGCGTCTTTCTCTCTCCCCAGTTCCCTTCGTTTGCTCTCCTGTCTCGTCAAGAAACTAGACCGTGTGCAGGACCACCAGGGAAGTGGTGCCTTCTTTTCCTTCCTGCAGCCACGAGTGGCGTCTGACTTCAGTTTGTCACAGCACTGGTGACATTCACTTTGGTCATGTGAGGAAGGCGGCATCTGCCAGTCTTCTCTCTTACAGAGAAATTCCTTTTCCTTTTCCATGTTGTGGGGAGGTACTTTGAAACCCTGCAACTATCTCCATTCCCCATCAAATTCTCAATATGCTCATTTATTTTTTTGTGACTGTGGATTCATGGTTTCCTGTTACATTCAATGGATCATTTTTTATGAATGCAGGTTATGTTTATGCTCACATTGGCCTAGACTTGGCCAGTGGCAGCCTTTCAAAGGCAGCGTCTGTGGTTTCTGATGCGTCCCTATCATTCTTTGAGCACTGCCTCGTTCTCCAACCCTTCTCTCCACGTGGACAAAGTGCCCCCAAGCCCGTGTTCCTTACGTGCTGCTGCCTCTTTGGCTAAGGCAAGTCATGTGGCTCCATGTCTTTGCTCTGTTTGCTCATTTGCTGGCTTAATTCTCAGACCAACTTTCTCTAAACCGCCACAACAATGGCAGTGCCGGGATTCCATGACCCTCAGGGCTCCAGTGCACCAAAGAGAGAAATTCTCTTTGTTCAGGTGTTCAGCTTCGCACGCTGACGTGCCCCTCCCCGACCCCATCAGGCACAACACCTGTGCTCTGGCCAGGCTGCTTGTGACCTGGGAGAAGCGGGAACATCCACCTTTACCAAAGGGAAAGGGAGGGACTCTGAGCAGGAAGAAACAACAAGTGTCAGCTGTGGGAGGGGAGGCCCACTCCTGCCTGCAGGTAAGCGGTCCAGGCTAGCAGGTGCTGCCTTAGCTCTCACCTGCCGGGCGCGATCTCCGGTCTCTCTCTGCTTCTGCACTCTGCACTCTGCACTCTGCAGTAAGAGCTCCTGGTGCTGTGAGAGCCCAGTCCCGCTGGGGACCGGTCACGGCATTCTCCGCACATGAGTCTTGTTGCCAGAGCTGGGACACAAGGTCAGAGTGGAACCTTGAGATTTGTTTGTCAAGATCTTGCGTTACTATTATTACTTGCATGTTCATTGTAGAAAACTGTAGAAAATGCAAAAAATTAGAAAAAACCTTATTCATAATCCCGGTCTCTGAAAGGTAGCCACAGCTGAGAGCCTGGCATATTTCTTTCTTTATACCTGGGTGAGCTTATGCAGTAGGTACGATTTTGTACCCGCTTTTTTCAGTAGAAGTTCCTCAAGTCACTGTCTTTATGATCTGCCTGGGGTTCCCCGAAGTGTTCTGCCTCAGGACAGGATGGACCAGGGCCCGGAGGACCCTGGGGACTGTTCCGTGGGGAAAGCAGAGATTGGAGCAAGAAGCCAGGCAGGCCTGAAACACTTTGAAACGACCCAACCGTTGCAACCTCAGCACTTTTCTTCAAGACCACAATCCTGTGACTTGGTCAACGCGCAGCGGAGCACAGGTGACTTCTATCTGCTGTCGGACTTTACGGCTCTCGACACACGGGCACTTTGCCACGTGAGGGAGGCGGAAGAGCAAGGGCGCGTGGTCGTCGGGCTGGCCGCTGTCCCTTTCTCCTTGTGCCGGCTGGTGGCAGGAGCAGGACGTCAGCGGCCTCTTAGCTGGGTGGGTGCGTGACCGCTGGGGCCCCCTGCCCCGCCGTGGGGGCTTGTGGAGACGGTTCCAAGCGTTGCTGGCCTGCCGGGCTGACGGCGGGGGTCTCGCGCAGTGGTTCTGGCGCGTGCACGGCCCACTTAGGAAACGCGCGCTATTTACTCCAGGGTGCCAGGCGGGTCCCAGGGGGCTATTTTCCTCCGTTGTATAAATTCAAGCTTAGAGAAGTTTAGCGCACACAGATTATGCACTCAGCCAACTGAAATGATTTCCCGGTGCTATTACAGCCAGTGGGGAAAACCACACACGCCACTTTGTAAAGTAAATTATTTTTTCACCTGATAGATCATAATAGCTCTCCAGAGTTGTTACGGCCTGAGCAGCCCATGAGAGCTTGGGAGGTGGGAGGTGTGGGTAGGGGTAGAGGGAGTGCGTGGGGCCGAGGGGGGGCTCAGCATCCAGAAAGCCCAGCACAATCAAAATTGGCTGTGCTCTTGCTGGAAGGCCAGTTCTTAACTACTTCTGCACTTAATGGGCTTGCAAAAACCACCGAGTCCTTTCTGGGCTCCACGCACAACTTTCTCTCTGGCTGACACCCAACCGTTCCTTTTTCTCAGGGAGCCCCTGGCATGTGTGTGAAGAGCACAGGAGGGGCCCCGAGTGTCTGTTGTTGTCACAGGTATACAGCAGGCCCAGTCCGCTTTGAGGTTTAGCTCAAGACACACGTCTTGGTGAAATATGCCCTCCATAGCCCGTTTCCTCTGAATCCTGACAACGGTGACAGTGAGAACAATGACAGGGAAGATGATGACAAACAACCCTCATTGGGCACTGCTTGTGGGCCTAGCACCACCCCGTTCAAAACCCTGCTCTAAATCCTTATTGGTGTTAGTCAATTAAATACCAATGTGCCAAGGGAAGCCAGCTGGTGTTATCCTTGCTATACAAATTGGGAGCGGAGGCAGGACAGGCTAAGTGACCTGCCCCATCCACACGGCTAGTCGGAGGCAGAGCGAGGGTCTGGACTCAGCATCCCTGCAGTTTTCAGTTAACTGCCTCCCCTCGTAAGCCTTCTGAGTCTCAAAGCTAAGTGGCATCGCTTATCCCCAAAGTGTACACGGTAAGTGCTCAGTTAACAACCAGCTGGCAAAGACCCTGCCAGGCAGATTGTGAGCTGCTTTCATTTCCTAATACCAGGCCCTTGTTTGGCTCCGCATTTAAGAGGACCCTGCAGCCACATGCCAGGTCCTGGGAACCTGGAGATTTCTGATTGGGAGGAACACGGACGAGGCACATTTCCAGGGGAACAGGGTGGGGAGGGGTCATTGCGCTAGAGCTCTAGGGTGGGGAAAGGGCCAGACTCAGCTTCCAGACCCTGGGGTGGGAGCTGAGGGTCTGGAAGGACCACAACAGAGTGTGGTGCTGGGTCAGCCAGCTGGGGCTACTGGGCAGACTTCCCCTTGTGTGCCAGCAGCTTGGAGGGCAGGGGGAGCACTGGCCCAGGTAGACGGGCCCCAGGCAGCAGCTTGGAAACCAACAAGCTTTTTAGAAGGAGCGTGTGGGCCGGGTGCAGTGGCTCACACCTGTAATCCCAGCATTTTGGGAGGCCCAGGTGGGAAGATCACTTGAAGCCAGAAGTTTGAGACCAGCCTGAGCAAGAGCAAGACTCTGTCTCTACAGAGAATACAAAAGTTACAGGTGGTGCACACCTGTAGTCCCAGCTACTCAGGAGGCTGAGGCAGGAGGATTTCTTGAGCCTAGGAGTTTGAGGTTGCCCAGGAGTATGATGATGCCACTGTACTCTAGCCCAGGTGACAGAGTGAGACCCTGTCTCAGGGAAAAAAAAAGAAGAAGGAGCATGTAGTACCTCACAGGACACAGAAGTGCTTTGAAACTTCTGTCTTTGGTGGGACTGACCCGTAGAGATTTCTGCTGCCTGAGTTTTGCGAATCGCACCCTCGTGGTGCTGTTCAGCATGTTCCTCTGTCTGCCGTGTTTCCTGCATGTTAGCACGAGGGCCTGGGCCCCTCTAGCACCTCTGGCAAGGCTCCTAGTGCTGTTGCCTTTTTTTTTTTTTTCCTGTTAAATCATAGTTCATGATGTCTGGATGTTTCTCTCTTGGTGGTACTAGCAGGTGTTGATTAATACTGAGATGATACTGAGTGCATTGGGTGTTACAAAATGGTGATACTGTATCATTCCTTTCTTCTATGGGTTAGAATACTTCCCTGCATCTTATTTGGTTACTGGTGTACAGTTCCCGTAGGAAATACTTGGTTCTTTCCTTCTATTTACCAGTCTTCAAGATAATGAATTTGTCCTCTTTCATCCTCCAAAGGTAACCAAATGGTTTCTTTTAAATGTCACTATGAGCTCATGGATTTAAGCATATTTGATAGGTTTCAATCTATTAAAGAATTATTATCTTTTGTTGGACTTCAAATTTCCCATTTTGGGCCAGTAGGAAAATCAAGTTGGCTCCTGAGTCCTTGTGCCGTGGCCTTCGTGGTCATTTGACGGTTCCTTTCTCTCTGGTGTGACGAGAGGCTCCGGGCTCATCTGTGCGATGTTTTTGCCCCACATCTAGAATTGGCAATTTCCCCAAGAATCCCTGCATTATTTTTTAAGTGGGAAATGAATTTCGAGACCACTGTCGGGGCACTGGAGATGTTCGGTGCTCCTGGGTTGGTCAGTCGGTCAACGTTTGTGAGACTCTTCAACAGACAGAGCTGGGCAGTGCCCGTCTCCACCCCCACGGATCGGCTCAGCCTCTTCTAGGTGCCACGTGCTTGCGTCTGTCTTGTTCTCCTTCCACCCCCAGGTGCCTGTCCTCCGGCTCCTTGTGGATTTCTCTTCATCGGCCAACCCCTGGGAGCCGCAGACCCGGGGCTCAGGCCTCGCCGTCTGCGGTCACCCCCAGCGTGACCCCATCAGTCTCACCATGGCTTCAGCCCCTTTCCCTCTCGCCGACTTCTCCCTAGAGCCCCCCTCTCGAATGTCTCCTCGGGGCCGGCTCACAGCCACCGCAGACTCGGTGTGTCCAAAAGTGCACTTTGGCGCTTCCCTCCCCACACCTGCTCCTCTCTGTCCCCCTCATCTCAGTAAATGACAACCCCTCCCTCCACGTTCGGAACAGAAGCCAAACGCTCTGGAGCCTCCTCGACCCCCCACTCTCACCCGCACCCAGCCGCAGGGAAGCCCCGTGGCTCTTCCTCTGACCAGACCCGGAGTTGCCCACTCCTCGCCAGCCGCCCCCACCCTGCAGCATCCCTCACCTCCTGCCTGGATTCGGACGAGGGCCTCCCCGCTGTCTTCCTGCTGCCACCTGTGTCCCCTCGAGTCCCTTCTCTCACAGCAGCCGGGATAAGCCTGTTAAATCCTAAGTCTGACCATGCCCTGCCTCTGCTGGAAGCCCCCACGGCCCCAGCCCACTCGTGGGGAAGCTGCGGTCCTCACACTGGACAGCACCCCACTCCGGTGCCCCAGGGCCTGTGCACTTGGGGGGCCGTCTGCCTTGGACACTCTTCTCCAACACCCGGGGGCTCCCTCCCTCCCTGGCTTCGGGGTCCTTTGTCAAAGGTCACCTGTCTGAAAGCCCTTCCCTTCCTTCCTATGTAAAATGACAGCCCCCACCCCCTCCCCCACTCTGCTTTTCTCTAGAGCAGGTGTTGCCCTCTGTCATGCTCGGTATCGGCTCGCTCGGCCAGGTTTGCCGTTGGACTGTGGGCTCCGCCAGGGCAAGGAGTTTTGCCTGTTTGGTTTGGTGTCAGACTTCCAGTGCCTAGGAAGTCCCTGGCATGTGATGGTGTCAGCATTTGCTGGCGAATGAGTAAGTGAATGAGTGAAGAATGAGCGACCCCCACGTTCTGGGGAGCAATACTCGGTTCAGCCCGACTCCGCGCTTCGGGCCTTTTACCTAACTCGCTTCCTCTCTTTGTTGTATAAAATAGACATAACATACAACTCACCATTCTAACCATTTTCCAGTGTACAGCTGAGTGACATAAATACGTTCACACTGTTTTGCCACTGTCACCACCCTCCATCTCCAGAGCTGCTTCATCTTCCCAAACTGAAGCTCCGTGCACATTGAACATGCCCTGCAATTCCTCTCCCCCAGCCCCTGGCTAAGCCTCGGTGCTACTTTCTAGCATCAGAAAATATGAATTTGACTCTTCTGGGGACTTCACGTCTTAGCCCGTTTGTGCTGCTATGACAGAACACGTGGCCAGCATTGGGGGAGGGCCTCATTTCTACGTCACCCCGGGGTGGAGGGCTGGAGGGTGGGAGGGGGCCGGGTGGGGGGAGACGGAGAGAGACAGAGAGGGCTGAAGCCCAACTCATCCTTCTATAAGGAACCTGCTCGCAGGACAGTGACGTCACCCATTCGTGTGGGCAGAACCTTCTCGTCTAATCAGTCCCTGGTCTCTACCTGCCAGCAGCGTTGTTGTATTGGGGCTTATGTTTCCCACACATGCACTTTGGGGAACATGGCCGAGCCACAGCACTTCATATAAATGAAATCATAAAATATTTGTCGTTTGTGACTGGCTTATCCCACTTAGCACAGTGTCCGGGTGCACCCACATTGTAGCGTGCACCAGGATTCCCTCCCTGTGTGAGGCTGAACCACATCCCACTGTGGGGACGGACCACGTTTGCTTCCCCGCACGGGCTGCTGGCGCCTTTGGCGGCTGTGAACACGGCTGTGCAGGTGTCTGTTCGAGTCCCGGCTTTCAGTCCTGTGGGGTTTATGTGCAGCAGTGGAATTGCTAGATCACATGGTAATTCTGGGTGTAGTTTTTTGAGCAACTGCCATCCCTCCTCTTTCTCAGCAAAATGCTCTGTTTTAATGTAAATCCCTACCTTTCCTCGAGCCTCACCTCCTTGGTGACAATCCTCTGGCCACCCCTGTCCATGGAGCCTCTTACCTGAGGACCCAGCCTACGTCCATCCGTCCTCAAGACTCCTGTGTCGATTTGCGAGTTCTGTCCTCCCGGCTGCGAGTGGCTCTGACGGGTCCTCTGCATGTCGCTAGGTGGCGCTGGAGAGTGGCCTGGCTCTGTGTCCCCCTGGAGAAGCCCTTTTGTTTGCTTCTAGGCAAGGGCAGTGACTGCTCAGGCCAGGTTGGGGGACGGCTTTTCAGTGACCCCCATCTGGGGCCGCGTCGCCTTAAAACTTGGCAAGGGCTTGGGTTTCCATGGTCTGGTCAGGGGTGACGGCGCCGTTCCTTCCGGCGGCATGTTGGGAAGAACCTTTGATGGGTGCCACGAAGACTTAGGTTTCAATCCTGGTTCTGCCAAGAACTCTGTGACCTGAACAAGTCCTTTGGGTTCTCTCGGCCTCAGTTTCCCCACCTGTAAAGCCAAAGTGATGGGCGAGTCCGCGGTTCTCGGTTCTGGCCGCGATTGAGAGACTCGCTGGGGAAAGAACGTCGGGGCTGGTTGGATCAGAATCTCTAGGCGAAGAGATCTTCAGAGTCCCCAGGTGATTCCGAGGCAGAGTGGTGGGGACCCCTGGGGGAGGTGGTCCCTGTGAGCTCCCTTCTAGCTGCACCAGGCTCTGTCCCTTCCCAGCTGCGTGACATGGAGCAAGTAGCCTTGTAAGCCCCAATTTTTTCATCTTGTAAAATGGGAATAATAATAGTGCCCAGTATCAATGGGTATGAGGCCAGAGGAGGCACCTAGCCCGTGCGGGGCACAGATAAAGCTGCGGTAAACATTAGTGTGCAAGTCTTTGCGTGGACAAATGCTTTTGTTTCTCTCGGGTCAGCACCTACATGTGAAATTCGTGGCTTTATGGAACACGTGTGTTTACCTTTCTAAGAAACTGCCGGTTTTCCTAAGCGGTTATAACATTTTATCCTCCCACCGGCAACGTGCGTGTGGTCCAGCGACACTACAGCCCTCCAACTCTTGGTGTTAGTTCTTGCTTTTTTTTTTTTTTTTAGTTTTAGGCTTTGTAACATGTGTACAGGTGTCACATGGAACATCTTTCGTGTGCTCATTCCCGTGTGTTATCTTGTGCAGGTGTGCTTTCCTGATCCCGCCATCTGGGTACATCTCTTTTCCTTGTGTCCCTGGACAGGGAGACAAACAACACACTGCTCCTTGTTTAATTACTTGTATGTGGGCCTTATCCATCAGCAGATAGACGTTTGTCAGTGGTAGGGACAGGTTCTCTGGCCTCTGTGTCCGCCTAGCACGGGGCCTGGGTGTCGATGGAATCATTCCAACTGCGTGGAAACGCCTCCCGCTGCTGGCTGCCACCTTCCCCCGCCCGGCGGACTGGGGTGGCAGCCCCCCGTCTGTGGGAAGGACCCACTCTTCACTCCTCATGATGAACAGACACCTTAGAAGATCGCTTTCTTTCCAGGGAGGTGAGCAAGTAAATTAACAAGAGTTGTTCTGAACTCCCCACTTTTCGGGAAAGGTCGGGGAAGAGAAGACTCGGGTATCTGGAAGACAAACGGTGTGTAAAGATCTGAAAGGAAATACCAGCTGCTTGTTCTCAGTGTCCCGCAATCTAATAAGCATCGATTCTATTAACATTCCAGAGTTCTGTGACGATGAGACTATAGTGCCCTGGATACAAATTGATTTTTATGATTAATTTTAAAAGACACGTTTAACAGAGCTAACGCGGTTACAGTAAAACGGCTGTTATCCAACACCGTGAGAAAATGCAGCATTTGCCGCAAACGAATTTTCTGGGTAACTGAAGAATATTCATTGTGGATTTGAGCCCTTTTTTCGTTTTAACATTTTCGATGGAAACTTTTATAAAGCAGATAATATACTTCCTTTCATTCTTTTCTTACTGTGGTAGAATATACATAACATAAAATGCTACACTTTTAACCATTTTTAGTGACTATATTTGGAGATAAGGCCTTTAGGGAAGTAATGAAGGTTAAACGAGGTCGTGAGGCAGGGCCCTGACCTGACAGGACGGATGTCCGCAGGGGAAGGGACACCGGGGTCCCGTGCACAGGGAGAGGCCACGCGGGGACACGGCAGGCAGGCGGCTGTCTGCAAGCCAGGGAGAGAGGCCTCCCGGGAACACGCAGCCGCACCTCGATGCCAGACTGGCAGCCTCCGGAACTGCGAGGAGATAACACGGCCGTGGTGTAAGCGGCCTGGTCTGTGTATTTGGCCGTGGCGGCCGAGCCGACTAACGTTGAGTGGCAGGCTCAGGGTTCAGGGACATCAAGTCCAGTCAAGTTGTTGAGCAACCATCACCACTGTCCGTCCGCACACTCTTCTCGTCTCGCAGGACCGAAGCTCCGTCCTCACTGAACACTAGCTCCCTGCTCCCCTTCCCCTCGGCTCCCTTCTCCCCAGCCACAGCCCCCTGGCTCCAGGTGCTGCCCTGCACGTGGCCATGCTGGCGTCTGTTATGTTTTTGCTCAGTAAGTGAATGAATGAGTGGATGTTGCCCAACGCCCTGGAAGCCAGTTTGCTGTTTAACAGGCATTGCAGGTCCTGGTCGTTCATTCGTTCATTCATTCATTCGTTCGTTCGCTCCCTCCCTCATTCGTTAGCACGTTAGTGGTCATGGCTGTTGGTGCACAGTGCCACACTAGGGGCTTTAGTGGGCTGGCATGTGTGTGTGTTGGGGGGCGGTACCAAATTTGGCAAATAGAAATACAAGCTTCCTAGTTAAATTTTAATTTCAGATAAACAGCAAATACTTTTTTCATATAAAAAACAGATTTTTTGGTGTAAATATGTGCCAAATACCATACTTTTTATACAAGAGAATTATTTGTTGTTTATCTGAAATTAGAGTTTAACTGGGCACCCTGTATTTTACCTGGCCATCCAGGGCAGGGTACTGGGGTTTTTAACCCTTTGGCGCCTTCCTAAAGTGAAGTCCCCCGTGAAGAGCACAGGACAGATGTTCTCAGCTTCGTTTTCATGGAGGTGCAGGCTGTGGGCCGAGGAATGAGCAGCCCATCTGGGAGGACCCTGGCGCTTGCCCCAGCTTTGTCCAACTCTGCGGGACTCCCGCCCCAGTGCTCTCTCTCCAGCCTTTCCCGTCACCCCCATGGGGGAAGGACCCGGGACATGGGTCTTCACCTAGGTCGGCCACCCCTCCCTGTGCTGGTGCTGGAGGACAGCGTGGGCTGTCCTGTGGCGCTTTCGCCTGGAGAGCAAGGGACGCTGCTAATCTTGTTTCCTCAACGCACACCCGTGGGAGGGGGACCCTCAGGGCTCCAATCTCCAGGAGACCCTCCAGTAGGAATCCAGGCTTCATGTAGTTACTCACGGCCCCAAACTACCCGACTCCTCATGGGGGGTGAAGGCCCTTCACCAGGATGCCACTTCGAAACCACTCAAGACACCTGGAGCCTGGACAGCTTCACAGCGGGGGCAGCGGCCTTCTCCGTGGGGACTGCGTTCAGGGTGGGCTTCACCCACCTGCCCTGGGCCAGAGGCGCTTCGCTTAGGCCCGGGGACTTGCCCACCTCAAACAGGCCCCAGCGCGCCATCGCCCTGGCTGGAGGTAGAATTGCCGCATCAATCTCTGTGCCCGGATCTGGCACACGGCAGGCTCCGTAACTGTGGATCAGATCTTAATAAGACAACTCTCTGAAACACGAAGTGGGGAGAGCTCACGGCTGCAGGAAGAACAGTGTTTCCCTAGAGAACATTGACCCTGACAGGTGGAGTTGAGTCCTGGCACGTAAATGAGTCCCCTGGGTTAAGGTAAGAGTGTCACCCCCAGCCCTGAGAGGGCCACCAGCCAGTAGCAGGCGAGCTGAGCTCTGTTCTTAAAGACTGTGCTTTGGCCAGAGGTGTAATCAAAGACTTAGACATTTTTGAGCTGAATAATCTTGGTCCCCAAATAAGAAGCGAAGGTTGCAGTATGGGAGCGTGTGCAAGACTGTATGCGTGCTGGGTGGGGGCACTAATGAGCGTCAAGCCTGGAACACAATAGATGCACGTTTTCTTTGAATCAAGTAACAAAGGATCATGGATGATTCTTTAGCGAGAAGACCAATATTCATGGTTCATTGTATACAGAATAAAATGTGTGCAGTGTTCTTTCCAGAGTTTGGATTCAGTCATTCTGAAAAAAGCCTTTAGTCATCAAGTCTGGAATTAAGACCCTTTCCACATATTATTTTCTATATATAGACGGAGAAGGGGAAGCCAAGTACACAGCACGGTTTCTCCAGAGCGTTGCTGGATGTGGGATACATCTGTCTGAGGCTGTGCGTGTTGGGTCCGCCGGACCTCGCACTGTGGGTTTCTCTGATCTCTAGGATTTAGCCCAGGCTGGAGAAGGTTTTCAAGTTCGTCTCCTGCTCCGCATCCTTATAACAGCTTCAGATAATCTTAATCCCCATAATTGGATTAAAGCGATCTGGGATTTCTGGAGGCTTTAGGTGCCTACCAGAAGCAAAAGTAAATTCTCTCGGGAGTAATATATCATTTTAGCCCTCAATTTATTTATACAGTTTTACATATATAATGATGGAGGCTGACACTCAACCAAAACTAATAGCGCACACAAGGAAATAAGGCCACGTGATCAAAACCCAAGAGAAAAGATAAACAGTAGAAAAAGGCTCGCAAGCATGGAGTGATCAGACACAGAGTTTAAAAATAACCATGTTTTTAATATATTTAAAAAGATATTTTTTAAAAAATGAATGAGTGCTATGGCAGATCACTAGAAACTGTAAAAAAGCAAATTGAAATGCTATCTCTGGAAAATATGATAACCCAGATTAAAAACTCAATGGAAGGGTTTAACAGCAGAACAGACATTGATAAGGAGAGAAATGGTGATAAAGAGGTCAGGAGGTAATACCCAGAATAAAGAATGAAGAGTCAGAAGAATGGAATACACACATGCATGCGCACACATGCACATACATGCAGACATGCACATGCATGCACATACATGCAGACATGCACATACATGCAGACACACATGCACATACAAAAGGAAGGGTAAGGAACATGGAGGGTGCTCTGATAAGGTCTAACATATGTATGTAATTAGGGTTCTAGAACGAGGGACAAGAGAGTGGGAACAACATTTGAAGGGACAATATTTTTGAACTTTCCAAAACTGGTGAAACACATCAAGCCACAGCATCGAGAAACTCTATTACTGTCCATCGGGAAGAACCCCCCATCCGGGTGTATTGTAAGAAAAATGCCTGACGCTAAAGGTTTCTCAAAGAGAAGTAACAACAGCGAATTTCTCAACAGAAATGATAAAAATCCGAAGATAATAGGATGTTATATTTAGAGGGCTGAAAGAAAATAAATGCCAAATCTAGACTTTAATACCAGCGAAGATATTCTTCAAGAAGGATGGTGAAATAAAGACATTTTCAGACATTTAAAAACTGAGATATTCTCTCAGCAGCAAATACTAAAGAAAACAAAGTATTATTCAGGCAGAGAGAAGCTCAGAGATGCAGGAAGAAATGAAAATGGAAAATTTGTAGGTAAATCTTATGCCACAAAATCATAGATTTTGAGAGTGGCCAATGGAATTAAATTGTCCTAACAGCCCTGTACTGCCTGGAAAGTGGCAAACATACCAAATTATATTGAGCTTTAATAAGTCATGGATGCATGTTGTCAGCTAGAGTAATCACTAAAGGAATAGAAAAAATGGTATCACTCAGAAGCTAATTGGGGGAAGCTGGCATAATAAAATATTCATTCAATAGAAAGAAAAACAAAGGAGAAAAAGGAATGTAAAAGATGGGACAATTAGAAAATAGTAAGATGGAATGGTAGATTTAAACCCAAATATATCGGTAATTACATTAAGTGTAAATAGACTAGGTGACCCAATTAAAAGCAAAAAGCCTGGATAAGGAAACAAAGCCCAGTTATATGTTGCTTTCAAGAGTACTATATAAAACAGGACAATGTAGAAAATCTGAAAGTAAAGTATGGAAAAAGGTATACCAGCAAACCGCAACCAAAAGAAAGTTGGTATAGGTATATTATTCATAATATCAGACAAAAAAGACATTAAGGCAAATAGAATTGTCATAAACAAAGAAGTACTCCTCATAATAAAAGGATTCAGCCTACTAGGAAGATATAACAACTCTGTTTGTATGCACCTAATAAAATACATAAAGCAAAAATCAACAGAAATACAAAAAATAGACAAATTCAAATCAAGTAAGAGATTTTTAAACACATTTTTCTCAATAATTGACAGAACAAACAGACAAAAAGTCTGTAAGGGTGTGTGTGTATGGGTGTGTACATATACAGGTTGAGCATCCCTAACCCAAAATCTGAAATGTTTCAAAATCTGAAACTTTTTTTAGAGCCTCAACATGACGCTCAAAAGAAATGTTCATTGGAGGATTTCAGATTTTTCGATTAGGGATGCTCATCTAGCAAGTATAATGCAAATATACCAAAATCTGAAGCACTTCTGGTCCCAAGCCCTATTTGGATAGGGAGTACTCAACCAATATAGACAGACAGATAGATAGATTAGGGGGAGAATTGATTTAAGAAACTGGTTCATATAATTACGGCGACTGACAAGCCTGAAGTTTGCAGGGTGGGCTGGAGACTCCGAGAAGAGATGGCGTTGCGGGCTGCTGGTGGAATTCCCTCCTGCCTGGGGGAGGTAGGCCTTTTGTTCCATGCGGGCCCTCAGTTGATTGTGAGGACGCCCATGTTATAAAGGGCAGTCTGCTCTGTTCACAGTCCTCCAAATTAAATGTTATTCTCATCCAAAACGCCCTCACAGAAAAACCTGGAATAACATTTGACCAAATATCTGGGCACCACAGCCCAGGCAAGTTGACATATAAAATTAACCATCACAATGATTAACAAACCTGACATATATAAGCTCTGTAGCAGATGATTACAGAATACATATTCTTTTTAAGTCTACACAGAAACATTTCCACAAGTAGACATTATACTGGTCCATAAAATAAGTCTCAACAAATTTCTAGTTGATTTCTAAAGTAAGTATCTAACAAATTTGAAACCATATAGAATATGTTCTTTGACTATGGTACAATTAAAAGAGAGATCAGTAGCATAAAGATAACTAGGATATCCCCACTCATTTTGAAATTAGGAACTACATTTCTAAATGACCCATGCGTCGAAGAAGAAAGAGCAGTGGAAATGTGAATTTGAACTGAATGATAATATTATCCAAATGTGCGGAATGCAGCTCAAGCTCTGCCTAGAGAGAAATTTATAGCCCCAAACGCATATCTTAGAAAAGCACAACGGCTGAAAATCAATGAACTAAGCTATGATCTTAAAAAATTAGAAAAAAAGAACAAATTAATGCTCCCCCCCATTGGAGGAAGGAAAGAACACAGATGAGCAGAAAGTAAAATGTAGAAAACAAATCCACGTTAGTAAAGATCGACAAAGCCAAAGTGAGGCTTTGACAAGACCGATGACGTCGACGAACTCCTGGTAATGTTGAAAAGGGGGAAAAGAGAGAAGGTGCAGGCCCACACGTTGCTGATGTCAGGAAGGAAAAAGGAAGTTGTGGATAAAATGTCAATACATCGTAACATTTAAAACAAAGGGAAAAATTTCTGGAAACCTACATCTTAACATTGACAGAAGAAAAAATGGAAAATCTGAATTATCTTACAAATACTTTAATTT
The DNA here is from genome assembly GCF_020740605.2 of Lemur catta. Lineage (NCBI taxonomy): Eukaryota > Metazoa > Chordata > Mammalia > Primates > Lemuridae > Lemur > Lemur catta. The sequence goes on from NC_059133.1 coordinate 4,222,504, forward strand.
GTGATTAATGTCCTCTCAATAAAAAAAAATTATACCCAGAGAGCTTTACTGGTGAATTTTACCAAACACGTAGAAGAAACTATGCACATATTTTGCAGGTGCCATTCTGAGTGCCTCACAGCCAGGTTTGAATCATTGAAGAGTGTTTAGAATAAAGTTCGCACCCTCAGCCGGGGAGACTCCTGCCCGCTTCTCTCCTACCTCAGCCCATGCCCCCCATGTGCCAATCCCCCCCTGACCCCCAGCAACACTATTCGTCTCTCCCTGGACCCGCCAGGCTGTTCCCTGCCTGCTCATCATTTAGCACATTTACGGGGACTTGCTCTGCCAGACCCTGTGCTAAGCTCTGCGATCCAAGGTGACCAGCCTGGACCGAGGGTGTTTCCCTCCCTTCGCCGCCGGGCTCGTGCCTCCTCTTTTCTTCCTTCAAGCTGCGTTGTTGTCGCCCCTCGACGCTGTGCCGTGGCTGTCCCTGATGGGTCTGCTTTCCTACCGCACTGCGTTACCCGCACATAGTCAATACCGAGTGTCTCAGCGCTGATCACAGGGCCTGGGGTGCCGCAGGCATGTTTGTTGACTGAATGAGGAAGGAGAGAGGAAGGAAGCACGTGCCCAGCACCGTGCTCGCGGGATCCCGTGGGTGCACGAGACCGGTTCTCTTGCTGTAGGGCAAAGGGACACAGTTCCAGAGTTGAGCGACTAGTCCAATGTCATCAATGAATTAGGAGCAGAGCTTGCTCTTCCCTGACTCAAACTTTGTGCCTGGCCCCGACCCTCCCCCTCCAGGCCCCCACATGCCATGAGCATGTCCCCTCGAAAGTGTCCAGTGAACCCATAGAGCCACTCCATGCCTGAGCCCTGAGACTCTGCCCTCTGTGTGTGTGTGTTTGAGGAAACCAGACGGCTCAGGGGCCCACAAAACCACTGAGCCAGTAAGATATGGTTTTAAAATAAATCAAGAGAAAATAAGCATCAGGAACTAGTAGCAGAATCAAGAGGTAAATCCTTTACATTTTGGCATGATGAACATGATTTTAATTAGCAGCCACAGATTTCTCTGGAATTGGATTTTAGTTTTTATTGATTGGGGCCCAAGTTTTGTTGGGCAATGCATTTTGATGCAGAAGCAAAAAAAAAAAAAATCAGTGTATAGACTGTTACTGAAAGCATGAGTTTCACATATTCTGGCTGTGTGTGTTTTGTTGACCACAAAAACCAAAGAGACTACTAGATCAGTAGCAAAAAGCAAAAGGGAAATCACTTACTGGAGGGCTTTCTGTTTTTTTTTTTTTTCTTTTGTTTCCAGTTTTATTGTGAGTAATAAGCTTTTAACTAGCAGACTGAGCGCCTTGTTTACAAGGGCAAGCCTGTGAAAATACCAACAGAGCAGGAGCCCCTAACAGAGCTGCAGGAGCAGAACTTGGAGGCTCTGGAAGTGCAAACACTCACGGTGGCGGTCCTGCTTCTTAGGAACCCTGGAGAGGAGAGTGCAAACCTCTTATTTGAGCCGACGGAAGAAATACAAACAAAATTCCAACTGTCGGACTTCTTAGTTAGTTCTCTCTGCTTGCTGGGTTTGGCCGTTAGCCTTAATTGTGGGGGTGGAGTGGACAGGGAAGGTGTTTGTCTCCTGTAAATAAATTTCAGACAAAAAGCAAGTAAGAATGATTCGTACAGCTGGGATCAGCTCCCTAGAGCAGCGGTGTCCAGAAGAAAGGTAGCGTGAGCCGCACAGGTGATTTAAAATGATCTAGAATAGACAGGATCTATAGGATCAAGATGGCCAACCAAGCACAGGTACCACGTGCCTCCTCCGTGGAGAGGAATCAGAAGAGTACAGAGATTCCCACATTTTGAACAGATCCTCTAGGAGAGAATGCCAGATTCACCAGGGAAGTGACAGGAAACACCAAAATGGGTAAGGCGAGGGTTCAGGGTAGCTTGCCCTGCCAGGGATGGGCTAACGGCTGGGAGGAGCCCCAGACGTGGGGAAACCACGAGAGAAGCCCCAAGGGCTGCACTCACTGAGAGGAGCTTTCATGATCTCAGCTGCAGGAGAACCGACCCGTGCAGGTCTCTGGCCGCTCGGAGAGAGCAGCGTGGAGATTTCACGGAGACGTTGCTCCAGAAAGGGAACCATGTGGAATCCCACGGGCGCCTGAGCCTAGAGCAGCTAGAGCTGGGGCTGTTCTGAGAGCCTGGATACCGGGGGACGGTGGGTGCTCCTGCAGTCACCGTGCAGCTCCCAGGAGGGATGGAGGGGCTCAGGGCTACCACACGCCCCTGGGAGGGTCCCCACTGCCCTGCTTGGGCTCTGTTGAGACTGAGATGCGAGTGGACAGCGTTTCCCAGTTTCTCACCCACGCTGCCTGCCTGGGTGGGCCCAGCCTTTCCAGTCACAGGTCCGAGGTGCCACTTGGACAGTGTGACGCTGGGCTGTGCTCCGCCCTCAGGCTGAGCTGGGCTTAGTGCAGCTGCAGCCCCCACCTGCCGGGGAGGGGCAGGGAAACCGGGTCCTGGCAGCATCTGGGGTGGTGTCCACGACCCTGTAGCCGGCTGCTGTGGGACCAAGTGTCTAGAAAACTTCACCCCCAGGTTCCCGCCAGGGCACCTGCCTGAGAGGGCCCCGCCCGCTCTCGTCACAGGCCCAGGGCTCCATCTGGGGAGTTGGAGGCTGGGGAGCGCCTTGCCCTTGGGCTGAGTGTGGGACAGGGGAGCCCAAACTGTCCTACACACACCTAGGACAATTTCCACTGCCCTGCAGTGGGCTGCTGTGAGGCCAAGTTGTAAACAGGCGGCACTCCACCAGCATCTTGCCCACGATGTTTGCCAGGTAGAGGCCCCACTCTCTCTGGTCACAGGCCCAAGGGGACATTTTAGGAGTTTACAGCTGGTTACCAACCTACCCAGGGAAGCCCACACTCACCCATACGCACCTAGGATAATTCCCGTCCCCCGCTGTGGGCTCCTGTGAGACTGAGATGCGAGGGGACAGTGCTGCCCACTCTCTCTCTCGCTCGTGCCACTGGCTGAGAGGGGCCTGTGCTCTCTGATTGCAAGTCCCCATCCAGCGCCATTTTGAGAGTTTACACTGGACCATGCCCCACTCTCAGGCTGGTGCAAGATGATGGGACTGCAGCTGCCACCTGGCTGGGAAGGGACAGGGAGACCAAGCTCTCCTAAGCACACTGAGGACAGTACCCACTGCCTGTTACAGGCAGCTGTGGGCCTGGGGACCAGCCTGCCCAATCCACTGCAGCTACCAGCAACACCAACACAGACCACTTGGGTCCTAGAGGGTGACTCTGCCACTGCCACTGCCACCTCCCATGTCACACCAGCTGTGCAGGGGCCTGAGAACCTGCCCACATACTCGGCCCTGTGCTCCAACTGCTAGGTGCTGAGCAAGCCACCTGAAGGCCCAAGCATGGGCCCCCAGGACACACTCACCACTGCCGGCATAAGCTGCTCTGGGGCCTGAAGTCAGGCCCACCCAGCCCTCTGCTTCCACCACTGGGGCCCAGAGACTGGCTCGGCTGCTGCTCAAGTCTCCAGAAAAGCTTCACCACAGCCTCAACTAATAACTGTTCTCTAAACCACCAAGGTAATCAAAGACACCACTGACCCTGGGCACTGCCTAAGAAATCATACAAAAATTACAATACCGCAGGCACCAAAATCAAAGCCAAAGTGTCCTCCTCAACCAACAGCATATATACACCTTTAGGGGAAAAGTTCTCCACTTTTAAAGCAGTTTCAAAAATCAGAACAAATAACCCCTACATCAGATGCACAGGTATCAGAGAAGGACACAGGAAACATGAAAAGGCAAGAAGACATGACACCACCAAAGGGCCTCCACAGAGTTCAGCAACGGACCCTATTCAAAGAGAATTCCTCGTAATGCCAGATAAAGAATTCCAAATATTGATTCTAAGAAAGCTCAGTGAGATGGAAGAGAAATCTGAAAACCAATACAAAAAAATCAGAAAACCAATTCAGGATACGAATGAGAAATTTACTGAGGAGATATCATTTTTTGAAAGAAAAACCCAAATAGAAATTCTGGAGCTGAAAAATTCACTGAAGGAAATACAAAACACATCTGAAAGCTCCAAGAATAGACTGGACCAAGCAGAAAGAAGATTCTCAGAACTTGAAAACAGACCTTTTGAAACAATCCAGTCAGATAAAAAATAAGGAAAAAAGAATATAAAAGAATGAGCAGAGACTTGGAGATGCCCAGGACTACATAAAGTGACCAAACTTAGGACTTATCAGTATTCTTGAGGGGGAAGAAAGATCAAAGGCTTTAGAAAACCCACTTAAGGAAATAATAGATGAAAAATTCCCAGGACTATCAAAAGAGTTAGATGTTCAGACACAGGAGGCCCAGTGACCCCCAGACAAAGACATTGTGGGCTTCGCCACAGCATATTATAATCAGAATGATTAAAGTCAAAGTGAAAGAATTTTAAAATCAGCAACAGAAAAGCATCCAGTCCCCCTATAAAGGAAACCCCATAAGACTAACAGCAGACCACTCAGCAGAGACCTCATGGGCCAGAGGAGAATGGGATGACATTTTCAAAGTACTGAAAGAAAAAACTGTCAGCCGAGAATTTTATATCCTGCCAGACTAAGCTTCACAAATGTAGGAGAAATAAAGTCTTTCCCAGACAAGCAAATGCTGAGAACAATCATCTCCACTAGACTGGCCCTACAGGAAACACTCTAAGGACTCTTAAACATGGAAATGAAAGGCCAATATTCACCATCGTGAAAACACACAAAGATATCAAACTCACAGGTTTTATAAAACAATCACACAAAGACCCTCATGGGTCTGTGGTCAGCTGCAGGTTGAGCAGGCAGCTGTGCCAATCTGGCTGGTCCCTTCTGCGTCTCTGGAGCCCAGATGGGGACAAATGGGCTGACTCAGTCCTGCTTTGTGGGCTCTCTCATTCTCCAGCTCTGTGACTTTGGACATGTCCCATGACCTCTCTGAGCCTCAGAGTGAATAATGATGTCCAGCTCATGGCTAGCTGGGCTTGTTCCCATGGAGGCAACAGGGTTCCAGCTGGCATGGAACACACACACACACACACACACACAGTGTCACACACAGTCACTTCTTCCACATTCTACTCACCAAAACAAGTCACATGACCTGCCCAGCTCTGAGAGAGGGGGTGGCAAAGAGATTTTACCTCTCAAAGGGAGGAGCAGCACCGTCCCCTACAAAGGGTGTGGGTGCAGGGAAGGGTGGAGAAATGGGGCACTCCTGCCAAACAGCCCACTGGGAGAGCTGAGGAGGGCTGTCACTTTCTCTCCTCTTTGATCTTTGCAAAGCTGCCGCTAAGAATGACAGAGGCAAATGCAGTGGGGCAAGTGAGTCAGACCTTAGAACAAAGGCGATCACCCTTTCTGGGAGAAGTGTTTGCGGCCGTCCTCATGCCTGGCTGAGTCACCGCTGCCTGTATGGGAGGGCAGGAGGGAGCAGCGCACGGCGCCTGTGAGCTGGGTATGCGGTTGTTTTCCCACCGGAAACCATTCCCAGCTCTCTGTCCCCCACTGCACCCTGTTGTTGCACCAGTGGGTTGGAAAGCGAGAGTGGTGCCAATGTGACTAATAATTTCTAAATTCTCCATGTGACAATTATAGAGAATAAAGAGCAAGACATAATTTTTAAACTTTTAGAGAGTGTTGCTCTGGGTATTGCTATTTATCTTCCTAGCTCTACTTTATGAGGTCTAACTACATGCTGGGCAGGGCTGGGCTGTTTATAAGCATTATTTCATTTGCTCCCACACAACCTTGTGAGATGGACATCATGATTCACTCAGGCTCAGCGAGGTTAGGAGACTTGTCCAAAGTTACACAGCTAGAGTCTGGATTGGAACTCATGTCCCACCCCAAAGCCAGGTTCTTTAACCTCCAGCTGAATGCAGTTTTGCCTCACGCCGGGAGCTGGACACAATTCCCTGTTTGCTCAGAACAGATTGCCGGTGAATTGGTTAATCGTGTCAGGCACCTACTACACACCAGATCCTATTTTAGACACGGGAGGACCAAGCTCTCAGAACTGGATGTGCCTTCAGGAGGGCAACATTCCAACTGGGGAGAGAAAAATAAATATTTGGATGAACTAGATCAGTGGTGCCTAGCCTTTTTGGCACCAGGGACCAGTTTCATGGAAGGCAGTTTTTCCATGGACCAGGCTAGGAGATGGTTTCGGGATGATTCAAGCCCATTATGTTTACTGTGCAGTCAAACCTCTCTCTAATGATGATCTGTATTTGCAGCTGCTCCCCAGCGCTCGCATCACTGCCTCAGCTCCACCTCAGATCATCAGACATTAGATTCTCATAAGGAGCCGCAACCTAGATCCCCCACATGTGCAGTCTACAGTAGGGTTCGCTCCTATGAGAATCTAATGCTGCTGATGATCTGACAGGAGGCGGAGCTCAGGCGGTGATGCGAGTGCTGGGGAGCGGCTGTAAATACAGACCAAGCTTTGCTTGCTCACCTCCTGCCGTGCAGCCTGCATCCCAACAGGCCATAGACTGGCACCGTGGCGGAGGGTGGGGACTGCAGAACAAGACAAACACAGGTGTTGGTCCCCGCTGTGAAGAAGATGAAACCGGGTCTGTGACAGAGTGCGTGCTCCCAGGGAGGTCCAGCTGGTGCGGTGGGAAGGCCTGGCGGAGGTGCGGGGTGTGAGCCTGAGGACTGATTACAGGGCCGCAGGCCAGGCCGGGGGCTACCCAGCGGCCACCCAGCACAAGAGCCGAAGAACAGGGCTGGTTTCCCTCCTCCTCGCTGGCTCCCAGTGCCGCCCTGTGCTTGCTTTCTCATCATCCTAAATGGTGCCACCGTGCATCCAGAAGCACAAAACCCAGGGGCCATTTCTCCCTCATCCCTGGAATCTGACCCACCACGTCCTGCAGCTCAGTCTCCACCTGGATCCCGACTCCCTTCACCTCTTCCCGGCCCTGCTTCCGTCTTTGTCCCAACTACCGTTGCCTCTTGCCTGGGCCTCTGCTCCCGCCTCCCGGGCTCCCGTTGTGCTCTCCTGGGCTCGCGTTTAAAACCCTCTAGTGACCTCCCTGCTGACTTAGGATAGAGCCCCAGCTCTCACCGCAGCCCTGGATCCTCCATCCCTGCTCCTGGCTGGCTCCTGAGCTCACCCACACCACTGGGGCACTCCACGCTGTCCCCTCCCTTGGCCTTTGCACTTGCCGTGCCCTCCCCCAGCAGCCCTTTCTCCAGACATTCCTCTCTTAAATGCTGCTCCTCCGAGGGCCCTTCCAGGCCAGCTGCAGCCCCCAGCCCTGCCAGGTGCGCTCTCTCACATCTACCTGGTCCCCCTCCCGGCGCTGTCGCCAGCGATGTGTGCTGGTTTGTGGCTGGCGCCTGGCTCCCCATTAACCGCCAGCATCCGTGGATGTTCCACGATTATTTGTTATAGGAGAAAGTAACAGACCTCAGTTTTCTCATCTGCAGAGTGAAGAGTGTGCCTTGTAAGTAGTAAAATGTCATCCAAATGTTTTTTTTTTTTTGTGAGACAGAGTCTCGCTCTGTTGCCTGGGCTAGAGTGCTGTGGCGTCAAGCTCACAGCAACCTCAAACTCCTGGGCTCAAGCAATCCTCCTGCCTCAGCTTCCCGAGTAGCTGGGACTACAGGTGTGCACCACCACAGCTGCCTAATTTTTCTATTTTTAGTAGAGACGGGGTCTTAAATGCCTGAGCTCAAGCAATCTTCCTGCCTTGGCCTCCCAGAGTGCTAGGATTACAGGCGTGAACCACCGTGTCCGGCCCCAGATGTTAGTTGATACAATTAAATAACCTGCTACATGTGAGATTGTTCCAGACAGAAGGAAGTACAGGAACACCGTGGCCCAGGAGCACACAGACCTGGCTCAGTCTCCACTTCACTGAACCCAAGAGATGTGACCTTGGGCCGGCCGTGTAACTGCTCTGAGCCTCAGTTTAGAAAGTAGAGACAGTAACATGTCCTACCTTCCAGGGTTGTTACGGGAATTAAATGGGCAAATTTATGTAAAGCACTTTGCATGGTCCTTGGCATATAGCATTTTCTTAATATTTGATAGCCATTATCTTGACATTATTGCAGTTACGATGACAATGATGATGATTAGGGTGTAGAAAGGGGGCACCCTGGGGAAGTCATCACAGAGGAGGTGGCCTCTGGTCACAGCCCTGGGCAAGCTGCCAGGTTGGAGGATGTTTCACTCTCAGGAAGGTGGGCAGTCGTGCTGCCAGCACTTAGCTCGCTCTGCCACAGGGCAGCGCGGTGCGGGGTGTCAGCGCCACCTCACAGGTGATACACGGAGACTTGGAGGTTCAGGTGATCTGCCCAGCGGTAGAACACGGATCCTTCCCGGGCTCATGCGCCTTCCACACGTGAACATTTTCCACTTGGTGATTTGCCTCCCTGCAGACTGGAAGTTCCGGAAGGCGGGTGGGCGTGCACCATCTTCTGCAGGCTACATCCACGTGTGCTCAGCACCTACTTGCTGGGCTGAACTGGGCGTGATCCTACCTCAAGCCCTTAGGGACTTTGTGACTCCGCACGTTTCTCTGAGGCTCGTTTCTTCATCTGTCAAATAGTCGTAACAATGTCTACTTCCTGGAGTGGCTACGAGATAAAGCCAGATAGTGATCAAGAAGACAGTTGGAGTAGGGTGTGTGTGTGTGTGTGCATGCATGCGCACATATATGAGAGCGGGGGGGGGGGGAGAGAAGAAAGAGGGGGAGAGAGAGAGGGAAAGAAAAGGAGAGAGAGATTGATTTTTTTTATTCTTCTCCAGGTGGAAATGGGGCAGAGGCTGGCTGTGGAGGGCCAGGTGTGGTGAACATGTAGCAGAGTTTGGACTTGACCCTGTTGGCTACAAGAAGTCACCAAAGTTTTTAAAATTGAGGTATAACATACATGCTATAAAGTGCATAAAATGCCTCAATCTTAAATTTATATGTTAATGACTTTTTACCTGTGCGTCCACCCACCAACCACCATCAGCTTCAGATGCAGAATGTTTCCAGCCCCCAGAAAGATGGCTCCTCCTGGTCCCACCAACTGTCCCCCCACCGCAGGACCTAACCCCGGGCTGGTCTGGCCTGTTCTGTGCTTTCCACACGTGGGACTGTGTCGGCCGTGCTCTCGGGGCTGGCTGCTTCCAGCAACATAGCGTCTGTGCGAGTCATCCCGTTTCCCGCACGTGGCAGTTGATCATTCTTTTGCATCTCTGTGTAACGTTCCATTACATAAATATATCCCACCTTATTTATCCATCACCCCGTGGACAGGCGTGTAGACTGCCTCCTTCTCTGGCTCTTGTGAACAAAGCTGGGGTGAACATCCTGCCGCCCGTCTCTGTGGGCCTGCGCCCCCACTTCTGATGTGAACACCCGGGAGCGGAACTGCTGGGTCGGGGAGCAGGCACACGTGCAGCTCGAGCGGTTATTTCTAAAGGGTTTTCCAAAGCGGTTGAACTTTCTGTGCAGAGCAGCCATGTGTGGGAGTTCCAGGGGTGATGGAGTCAGGTCCCTCGCAGCTTCTGGGCGTGGATTTGGGGGCATACGTGCTATGGCATTTCTAAATACCATGTAGAAATGGAGAGACCAGCAGTGCCTGCGGGCCCATGGGGACAGTCTTGAGGGTGGCTTTGCCCACTTTGCTGAAAGCCTCATTGGGAACCATGTTTACGGAAGTCTGAAACCTGTGGACGCCCCTCCCACCACAGACAGAGCCCCACCTGCCCCGACATGACAGGTGCCCAATCTCGCCCCAGGAGGTTCTGCGTCCAGAGGGCTGGGTGCAGCCCTATGGCACGATTGTGACATGGCACCTCACAGGGTCACATGCACAAGCACAGGGCTCTGAGCCTCGCTCCATCCTGACCTCTGTGCCAGCAGGGAACCAGGAATTGTGCAGCCCCCATCCCGGATCCAGGAGTGCGGTGGGTGGGCTTGGGGGCTGGATGGCCCTGCCCACCCCCCAGTGACCCCCACACTCCTCAGCTTCACCCCGTTTCCCAGCTCCATTTTGGATTACCGCTGCCATTGTTCACGCAGGGAAACTGAGACTTGGCGGTGTTACGTGGCTAATGCAAAGTCCCCCTGCTGGTCCAAGGCGGAGCTGGACCGCAGCTTCTAAGCCAGAGGCCTTTCCGCTGGCCCATGGCCTCTCGGGGCTTGTGCTCGTGCCTCCTGCCTTGATGGGACCAAGTCCTGTCCTGCACTCTCTCTGCCTACTCTGCTCCTGGAGAAGCGGGGCCCCTGGGGTCAGACTGACCACAGTCGCCATGTGTGGCCTCAAAGTGACTTGAGCGAGACCCGAAGGGAGAAGAGCTCTGGAGTGGACAGGGCAGACTGCCGACTCGGGTGGCAGGGGCTCCCTCCCTGCCTCCTGCCTCCGTCTGCGCCTGGGACGGGGCCAGCGGAGCAGCTTCTCAGGCAGCCCCATCCCGCTCTGTCCCCGGCAGGAAGTCAGGGCGCAGCGACGGTTGACGCCCACTCACGTGAGGGAGACAGATTGAGCCTGTTGGGTTCCGCATGCAGCTGGAGCCAAGCACACAGCAGCCTCCCAGCTCCAAGACGGCTGCGAGGGGAGGAGGCTGGTGCCGCAGAGAGCTGACCTGGGAGACCCTCCTGCATCTTGTCCAAAGATGATGTCACAGCGGACGGACGCTGAGGCTGAGGGAAAGGACTTGCAAGGGCTCCAGGCTGTGCAGGACACCACTCCGGTGAGACGATCCCCACAGTCTGGGGCTCCCGCACCCTCTGCCTTCCCGTGACTGAGGCTCAACGCCAAGCCCAGGTGGCTTCTGCTGCGTCTCAGACATCAGGAGTTGAGGGGACCAGGCTCTTAGCTGACCTGCCAAAGTCTGCTACCAACTGCAAGCTAATTAACCACCCTCAGTGTCCCTGTGGTCCATCCCTTTGTCCACACACTGTCCCTGTGGTCCATCCCTTTGTCCACACTGTGTCCCTGAGGTGTCCTGGGGGCTCCACAGCCACTGCGTGGTCCATGTGAAGGAGCAGCCTGCAGCACCCTGGTCCAGCACTCTCACTTGCTGGGTTTCCTTCCCTCCAAGTTCTGGCTGTGGGTCTAGCAGTTACGGTTACGAGCCGCAGCCTGTGTGGCCCTAGAAGGAACCAGACCTGCTCAGACTCCAGCTCTTCTTCCCAGAGGATGCTCTGAGCCTGCACTCTCCCCAGCGTGGGAGGGGAGCTGTGGTTCCCTCGCGGGGTTACTGTGAGAGGGGACTGGGTCCCCGTTGCATGGGGCTCATACTCCTGCGAGGAGCTCCTGGCTCCCCGCAACCACTCCGGAAATGTGAGCCGCTGGTTCTGGGGTGTTCCATGCTTGCTTTCTTTGTGCCTTTGCTAATCCTGTTCCCTCAGAGTGGAATGGTCTCCCCATCCTCTTGACTCGATGCTTCCAAACTCTCTGCTTCTCCAGCTCCTCCGCGTCCCAGGCCCTGCCGGTCTTCCAGCATCCCTGCCTGGGCCCAGTCCGGGGGGCGGAGGGGGCTCCCTGCACACTCTCCCTCTGGAAGCCCCTCCCTACGCGCATCAAACCTGCAACACCGTGTTGATGGGCTTCCACCACAGTGGATGTCGATAGTTGTCGCTAATTCGTTTATTCATTCATTCATTCATTCCCTTTCACCTCTCTGGTGCCATCCCCCACCAACAGGCAGCCGCGCCCAAGTGTTTAAGTCTTTGACTGTGTTCTTGGGAAACGGGTGTTGCCAACTACAAGCTTGTACCTTGAATTTGCGTTCACGATGCTGTGGTATGTATCTCATTCTCTTTCTCACTTTTCCCCCCAACCCTGGTGTTTGCGCAGGGGTTCCTCATCTGATTTCCTTCTAGCTGCCAAATCGTGCCCAAGGTGTGTGTCCACCAAAACCCACTCTCCCAGCGTTGGTACCTGCTTCCTGCTGCAGTGGGCAACCCGGGACCTGCTGAGAATTTCTGGGGGACAGACATTGAGGGGAATTGCTGTGGGGCTTGCACGGCCCTAATCTCACTGGCAGAAGTGCAGACTCAGCCCAACAGCTGCCCGGAGCACAAGGACGTCTGTGCAGCCGGAGTCACTGAGCTGTCTCACTTCTGCCGGCTGAGAGGTGCAGAGTGAACCCCCGCTGTTATTTTAGTCTGATTTTTCCCATTTCCAGTGCCTTTTGGGCATCTTTTCCTCTGCTCGTTAACCTCCTGGGTTTTGTCCTCTGCACCTTCACGCCCTTTGCTGTTTCCTGTAGAATCGCTGTCTCTTCTTGTCGAGGTCCACATTCATTGAAATGGTTAAATTATTATTTTGATTTTGTCTTTTTCATATCTTGGCATCTATACATTGTTGTTAATCTCAAAAACGTTTCAAAGCTATGAAAGCTCATAGGCCTTTTGGCACAGCGCTATTGACATCAGCGTGTATGGAGTGTTTATTAGTCAGTTGCGGTTCTACATACTTGTATAGAAACTTGATCCTCAAACGTCTACAAGGCAGGTATTTTTACCATTTCTGCCGCTATTCTCTTTCTATTACTATGACTTCCACTACTGCTACCACCCCCAACTTTCCAGCTGAGGCAGGGAGCAGCCAGTTCCTCGCCAAGGCCACCGTGGCAGGCAGAACGGTACCCACCAAGGGTGTCCCCACCCTGATCCCTGAAGCCCGTGGATCTGTTACCTCACACGGCGAAGGGACTTTGCAGATGTAATTAAGGATTCAGAGATGGGAGAGTGTCCCAGATTATCCAGGGAACCAACTGTAATTACAGGGTCCTTACGGCAGGAGGAGGCAGGACAGTCACCGTTGGAGGAGGGGATGTGCTGGGGGCTGGGGGGGTGCTGTGCTGCTGGCTTTAAAGAGGGGAAGGGGCCACGAGCCAGGGAATGTGGCGGCTCTAGAGGCTGGAAAAGGCTTCCTCCCTAGAACATCTGGAAGAAACCAACCCTGTGCACATCTTGATTTTAGGACTTGCAACTTCCAGAACTGCAAGCGAATAAATTTGTGTTGTTTTAAGCCCCCAAGTTTGTGGAAATTTGTTGCAGGAGACTAATGCAGCCACACAGCCAGGGCCGCGGCAGAGCGGGGCTACGGCCCGGGCCTGCCCTGAGCGCAGCTTCTGTCCACCGTGGTGGCAGCAGGGAGATGGCCCTGACTGGGCAGGAAGCTTTTCCAGGCCTCGCTTGGCCGCTTGGCTCTGGGTCTTGGCTGGCAGACGGGGCCGCGTCTCTGCTCAGCATCGCATGAGCGGCACGGTGGACACGCACGGCAAAGGGGACATGCACGGCCGCGGTGCCGCTCACTGACAAGCTGCAAACGGTACCGCTAAGACGGCTGTTCTTGGCCCTGGCTGGGCACTAGAGTCTGAGAAGTTTTTCAAAAATCCAGGTGCCCGGTCCAGCCCTCCAGGTGTGAGGCACGGCTCTGAGGACAGGGCGAAATGGCTTCTGACATGCAGCTGCGGCTGGTAGCCGCTCTCGGGACGCCCCATCTCCTGGCCTTCATACGAGTTTTTACCACCGAGATCACAGCTATGATGGGCTCAGTGGGAAAATAGAGTATGTTACCAAAAATAATTCTGAGGCCACTTTTCAGCCAAAATGCATGTATTCCACACACTGATGGTTTCTGCAGGGCGCGTGCATGGGGGCAGCAGGGAGGGCTCGTTCGTTCATTCCCTCACTCTGTGCCTGCTGTGGGCCGGGCGTCCAGACGTTTGGCCGTGGGCTGCTGTGCAAAGCCTGCCTTCCTGGAGCTCACAGCCCAGCGGGAGACAGCCAAGGAAGCACGAAAGCAAGTGCCTGTGGCAAGCTACAACGAGGAGATGGGACAGCACACAGAGCCCTGTGCAGAAGTGAAACGGGACCTAGTTTCGATTTGGGCCATCAGGGAGAGTCTCTGGGAGTGACTGGCGTTCAAGCCATCCTGTGCTTGTGACTGTGCTGGGCCCTTTGTAGGGCCTCAGACACCGTGTGCAAACCAAGACAGGCAGCGGCCAGATGAGGCCAAGGGCAGAGGGGCTCAGCCTGGGGTGCCGGGAGGACCTGGGAGGGAACCTTCTGAATCCCGTCCCACCCACTTGCTAACTCAGCCAATATGGGGCAGGCGCACGGAGCCCAGCTCCCAGGGTGGTTGTAAGGATTCAATGAAAACAGACACACAAAAGCCTTGGGAGAAGGTGAGGGTGCACGGGTAGGTGAGAGGCCTGGGGCTGGGGCCTCAGACTTGGCAGGAGGTCTGAGTCTCTGAAGTATGATGACCTCACCGGCCTGGGCCTTGGGGACCACAATCTGCTGCAGTGAGCAGGACCGGATTGGACAGAGGGGCAAGAACGGGAAGGAGGGGAGGAGGCAGGTGGATTCCAGACACAGAGGAGAAGTTAAGGATCCGGGGGCTGCGGGGGTAGGGGTGGTGACGCTGGTGTGAGTAACTGGGTGCCTGGTGCTCCGCTTACTGGGGGGGAGGGGAGGAGGGAAGCACAGGCAACAGGCAGAAAGCGTTCAATTTGGGACAGTTTTGGAGACGAGGCAGAGAAACAAATGAAAGGACATTTGGGGTGGAGGAAGCTCTGGAACCTCCAGGATTCTTGGCTCAGGGTATTTGCTTTGGGTTCCCACAGTGTGTGTTGGGGCGGGGGTGGGAGGGGAGGACGGGATCCCACCCTTTATGCAAAAAGGGCTATAATAGCTTTAGGGAGAAAAGCACCTAATTCAGACTTTCTGGGGGCTGCTGCTGGAAGAAATGAGAGCAGCTGTTTGCTGGAGAGGACACTGGGGAGGGAATTAGGGACATCTGCCTGCTTCGAACAGAGTCTAAGGCTTGTTGAGTGTTGGATCACCTGGGACTGGGGACAGGACCAAGTGGAACTGTCCCTTGGGAATGGGACAGAGGCTTCCTTCCCTGGGGGCCTGCAGAGGCAGCGCCTGTGGAGCTTTTTCCTGGGCACCTTGGTGGCTCCAAGAGGCCCAGCCCCCGCCCGCCACCTCCAGAGGGCGGGTTTTCTTCTGCTCCTCCTCAGGGCTCACGGCCACCCCGACTGTGAGACGCAGCCAAGGAGAGCCCTATGCAGCTGCGGCTGCCACCTGTCCCTGCGCATCCTGCCAAAGGGCGTCTTCCCCAGGGCGGGCGTGCGTAGGCGGGGCACAGAGCTGGCGGGGAGGCCACCGCCCCACGCAGTGGCTGGCACTGCACACCATGGTGAGGGATGGGGAGTCTGGGAAGTCTGCTCTCCTCTCCTCTCCTCTCCCCTTCTTTCCCATCCCTCCCCTCCTCTCCCCTCCTCTCCCCTCCCCTCCCCTGCTCTCGCTGGAGCTTTCTCTACTTGCTGTTGTCTCCTCCCTTCTCCCTTCCTTTCCTAAGCTCTGTCCTTTCTGCCTTCCTGAGACAACACTCCAGGTGCTCCTTGAGGTGCTAGGGACCAGGCACAGCCACCGCAGGTCCCTGTGATCAAACAGCAAGTGATGCAAAAACCCCCTGAGCAAAACCCTTGGCGGGGGCGGGAGGGCACAGAAGAGGAGACACTGGGTGGGAGCCCAGCCTACCCGGGGGCAGGGCAGGCTCCTCTGTGAGCTGTCAGCTGTCAGGAGGGCACAAAGGGTCTGGTCAGGGAGGGGCCCGGGAAGCCAGGAGAAGGCCAGTGTGCCTGGGCCTGGGGCTCACCTGTGAGGCTGGAGAAGCGGGTAGGGGTGCACTGGGCAGGTGAAGTGTGGCCTCTTCCCAAACCAGCAGAAAAGCACAGACGGGTTTTAAAGAAGGTGGGAACTTGGTCACATCACATTGGCCTTTTGGAAAGCCGGCTCAGGTGAGGTGGCTGTGGGGTCCCCGGGGGTCTCTATGAGGCCAAGTGGGAGAGGACAGGGGCCTGGACGACCATGCAGCAGGGGCTGGGCCAAGGCCTAGGGCGAGCCAGAGAGGCACTGTCCAAGACTGTGCTCTCCTGGGTCGTGGCACAAGGGCAGGTGGGCATCCCCCGGTCCTGGTCCAGGGAGCTGTGGGGCAGATGGGAGATCCTGGGAGGTAGAGCAGGTGGTCGTGGTGAGGCCGGGCACGTGTCCACGGAGTGTCTAGGCCTCTGGTCTGAGCAACTGCAGAGAGTGCGCAGGACTCTGAGGAGTGGGGAGCGCTCCAGGAGGGGTTGTGGGGTGGGGCAGTCACAGGGACCCTGAAGCCCTTGGTGTCACTGCCTCTCTACTTGCTCTGTCCTGCCTCTGGTAGAGTTTGTCCTGGAGATCCAGGTACAGAGGGACCTGGGCCTGGGCACAGTGGTGAGACCTGGGGTAGGACAGGGCCCCACTTCTGTGCCTGGCTGGATGCCCTCTGTCATGTCCTCCCCACACTCTTTCCCCATCTGCTGGCTGGTCGTGGTGCCCAAGGGGACCTTGTTCAAGTTCCGCCAGGTCCCTTAGTGGCTGCCTGCAGCAGAGCGCCCCTCCCTACCCCATAAATGGGCCTTATTGTGAGCAGAAGTGAGGTCTCCATCTCTGTTGTGCTGAGACACTGAGATCTGGGGTCTCTGACGCAGCCGCTGACATTGTCCTCACCCGTACAGCGGTCAGGAAAACGGACCAGGGGCGTCAGCTGTCGGACGGAGCCCGAGGGATGAGTGGGAAGGGGCCAGGAGGGGACGAAACAGGAACAATTATTTGGGATCAGATTGTGAAAAACAAATTTTAGACAGTAACTCTGGGCTTTGTCCAACGTGGGGCCCTTGAAAGGTTGTAAGTTAGAGCATTGTGTGGTCAGGCCTGAGTTTTAGAAATGCAACTCTGTGATGAAATAAATTAAGACACATCCATGTATTGAAATATTCTTCAACCACTAAAAATAACAATATAAAACAACTGTTTGGACATGAAAATATGTCTACAATCCATCAAGTGAAAAAAAAATGCAGTGTGTGAAATAGTGGATGTAACACAAACACACTTTTATTTCAAAAAGACCCATCATATCTGCAGTAAATTCATTACTGGCCCAGTGCTTCATCCTTCCCTGAAATAATCAGATGTGAAAATTAAAATAAGTGATTAATATGTTTAAGAATATAGGTATCAGTGAAAAATTTTACCATTGAACAGGAATTTATAAAAATGAATCAAATAACCACAGAATTGAAAAATTCCATAACTAAAATTAAGGACTCAATAGATGGGCTTCATAGCATATCGTTCACAGCTGTAGAGAGGATTAACGAACTGGAAGACAAGTGTGTATGAAATTTCCGGGGTGGAGCACAGGGAGAAAAAGAGAACGGAAAATGTAGACGAGAACTTACGAGACGTGGGTGTGTGAAAAGCTCGAGTGTGTATGTGATTGCAGTTCCACCAGTAACCAGACAAACGGACATCACGTGCTGCCTGCTGTGATCACCCAACAGGACGTGATATTCCATGTACATTCTTACCAAAAATGTTTTTAAAAAATCACGAGGAACAATCAGAAAAATCCCAATTGAGATATATTCTGCAGAACAACTTAATGGGACCCGTAAAAATATTAATGTCATGAAAGACTAAAAAAAGTTTGGGAGCCATTCTAGATATCAGGAGACTAAAAGAACATGACGATTATAATGAGTGATCCTGAATTAGATCCTAGATTTACAACAAAAAAGGACATTTTGGGGAAAACAGGGGAACTATTACTATGGACTGTGTATCAGATAATAGAATCATATTAATGTCAAATCGTGCTGTGGTATGTAGGAGAATGCCCTTGTTCATAGAAGATACATGCTGAAGCATTTAGGAGTGACATTTCTTTTTTTTTTTTTTTGAGACAGAGTGTTGCTTTGTTGCCCTGGCTAGAGTGAGTGCCGTGGCGTCAGCCTAGCTCACAGCAACCTCACACTCCTGGGCTTAAGCGATCCTCCTGCCTCAGCCTCCCGAGTAGCTGGGACTACAGGCATGCGCCACCATGCCCGGCTACCTTTTTTTTTTCTATATATATTTTAGTTGGCCAGATAATTTCTTTCTGTTTTTTTTAGTAGAGACGGGGGTCTCGCTGTTGCTCAGGCTGGTCTCAAACTCCTGACCTCGAGCGATCCACCCGCCTCGGCCTCCCAGAGTGCTAGGATTACAGGCGTGAGCCACCGCGCCGCGCCTGGCCTTAGGAGTGACATTTCTTGACATCTATAACCAATCCTCAGATGTTTCAGAAAAAAATATACAAATGTGGGAAAATGCTAAAATTGGCAAATATAGTCGGTGGTTATATAAAAGTTCATTATATTATTCTTATAGCATTTATGTGGACTTGACATTTTTTCAAAGCAAAAAGTTAAAAAAAATAAAAGAAATAGTTTGAAAGAAAGTTGAAAGTAAATGATGGAAGAAGATATACCATGTAAAAGAAAGTTACCATAGCTATACTAATTAACAATAGACAAATTCGATCTTTAAAAGTTTTTTCAAATTGACAAAAATTATATATGCTATGATGTACATGACGTTTGGTATGTGTTTTACACTGCAATGGCTGAATCAAGCTAGCAGGCAGTATTGCCTCACACACTTAGCATTTTCGGTGGTGAGAACACGCAAACTCACTCTCAGTAATTTTCAAGTATTGTTACTAACTGTGGTCACCATGGTGTACCACAGACCTCTTGAACTCATTCCTCCTGCCTAATTGAAGTTTTGCGTCCCTTGGTCAGCATCTCCCTGGTGCCCCACCCCCGACCTCTGGTAAAATGAGGAAACCACTCTGATAACCATCTTACTCTCTGTTCCTGTGAGTTTGACTATTTTAGATTCCACATGTAAGTGAAGTCATACAATATTTGTCTTTCTGTGCCTGGCTTCTTTGACTTGTATCCTCCAGGTTCATCCATGTTGTCACAAATGACAGGATTTCCTTCTTTTCTAAGGCTGTAAACTGTGCCATTGTGTGTCGACACCACATGTTCTGTATCCGTGCGTGTGTGGACGGACACCTGGGCGGATTCTGTACCTTGGCTATCGTGAATAGCGCTGCAGTAACTATGGGGTGCAGATGCCTCTGCCACATACTGACTTCATAGTATTCGGATATGTGCCCAGTAGTGGCATTGCTGGGTCATATGGTAGTTCTATTTTTAATTTTTGGGGAACCTCCATGTTGTTTTCCATAATGGCTGTACTGACTTATGTTCCTAACAAAACAGTGCAAAGGTTCTCTTTTCCCTACGACCTCACCAGCACTTGTTGTCTTTTGACAAAGTGGACTTTCAGGCCAAAAATATTAGTAGAGATAGAGAGAGAGATTTCACAATGACAAAGGGTCAACACCAGGGAGATATAATAATTCTAATATACCTTCAAAACATATGAAGCAAGACCAATAGAACTACAAGAAAAACAAATCCACAGTCAAGGTGCGAAACTAACACCCCTCTCTTAACAGCTTGTAACATTTAAAAAACAGACACAAAATGAATAACAAGATAGAGTTGAACACCACAATTAACAAACTGGACCCAGTTAACATACAGAACATTGCACCCAGTAACTGCAAAATTCATGTTCTGTTCAAGTGACCACGTGCTGGACCGTAGAGCAAGTCTCAGCCAATTGCAAAGGGTTATAATCATATACAATGTGTTCTCTGGCCACAGTATAATAAAGCTAGAAATCAGTAACAAAAAACATAATTTCAGAATCCCTGAATGTTTGGAAATAAAGCTATACACTTCCTTAAAAAATTGCCCATGGATCAAAAAAGAACTCCCAGTGGAAATTACCAGACATTTTTAACTGAACAGTAATGAAAATACAACATATCAAAATTTATGAAATGGAGACAGAGTGGTAGTTAGAGGGGAATTTATAGCCTTAAATGCACATTTTAGAAGAAAGGAAGGTTGAAAATCAATAATTAAGTATCCACCTCAGGAAGTTAGAATAAGAAAAGCAAAATAAACTCAAAGAAAGTAGAAAGAAGGAAATAACATGAGTAAGAGCAGAAATGATTGGAACAGAAAACAAATGTACAACTGAGAAAAGTCCACAAACCCTTTCAATGGCTCCTGTTACTGTTGGAATAAAACCCAGACTCCTGCCTGGGCCTCCGAACCCAGCCGACTCCAGCCCTTGCCGACCTCCCCGGCTTCACTGAAGGGGACGTAAGGGCCGACCGATCTGCTCATCCTGGGTGACCCTAACCAGTCACGGTCATCCCCTCTGGCTTGTGAATGGCTGGTCGAGGAAGGGCCAGGCAGGAGCCAGTTCCGGCCAGCGAGGCACAAGTGGAAGTTTGCTCGGGGTGAGAGAGGGGCTGGGAAAAGTCTCCTCTCTCCTAGTTACAGCCTAATGTGTCCCCCAAAATCCCTCTGTTGAAGCCCTAACCCCTAATATGATGGCATTAAGGGGGGACCTTTGGGAGGTGATTGGGTCAGATGAGGACATGAGGGTGGATGGGATTAGTGCCCTTACAGAAGAAGAGAGACAGAGTTCTCCCTGATGTGAGGAAGCAGCGAGAAGGTGGCCGTCTGCAAGCCTGGACGAGGCCGGCACCACAACCTGCCGGTGCTGCACCCCGATCCCAGGCTCCCAGCCTCCAGGACCGTGAGAAGTGTCAGTTGTTTAAGCCACCTGGACTGTGGTATTTTACTAAAGCAGCCTGAGCAGCCTAAGACAGTCCTAGAGAGGAAAAGGGATGGTTCCTGTCTTCCTTGGAGAGCTGCTGGAGCCCGCTGTCACCCGAGGCCCATCAGAGCTGCTCCCCTGAAACCCAAACCAACCATGCAGCTTTGCAGGATGGGCCCCACCTCCTCTCTGGCCTGGTGTCCCCTCCCCTCCTTCCCGTGTTCCAGCTGCACCACCTCCTGGCTTCTCCAGCAGCCCAGCACATCCTCCTGAAGCCCCCACCCCTGGGGGTCCTTCCAACTGGATTGACCCTCCCCAACCACCCACCCAGCTCCAGCTCCGGCAGACGTCTGCTCCAATGTCCCCAAGCCCGGGAGACCACCCCGACCACTCTACATGAAGCCCACCTTTCCCATGACGTCAACGCCCTGCATATCTTACGTTCCATCACGGCACAGCCCGTGCCTGACACTCTGTGTACCTGTTTACTTGTTTGTCGTATGGCTCTTCCCACAGGAGTGACATTTCTGTGATGGAGCAATTGGTCTGTTGTGCTCACTGATGTATCCCTGGCAGGGGCTTAGTATACGTTTAGGGAATGAATGAATGAATGAATGAATGAACAATGCATTGAATGGCAGAGCAAAGAACGGAAAAGAGCCTGGGTCCGTGATAGCACCGTGGAGCTGCCAGAGCCATCATCCTGGAGGCTCCCGACCCCGGGGCTTCCGGCCAGTGGGCTCATTTGGGCCAGGGGACGGGGTGGGGGGTGTGGGGAGGAAGAGAGGGCCACACTCACCTCCCTCCTCTTCCTCACGCATCCCAGGCTCACTCTCCTTGTCTGGCGTGCGGCTCCCCCGGCACCCCACCAAGTGATCGACACCTGCTGACCATTCTGACAGCTCCAGGTGGCCTTGCGTCCCCAAGCGCAAAGTCCAAGGGCACCCTCTCCCTGCTGGTCCCTCCGTCCAGCTGACCTGCTTCGTGTCCTTCACCACACTTGCTGTTACCCAAAACCGTCCCACCGACGTGCTTACCGGGCCCTCTCTGTCTTTTTCTCTCCAGAAGAGACAGAAGCACGACAGGCAGACAGCACATCTGTCCCGTTTCTCACCACGTCCTCGGGGCCAGGGACAGCTCCAGCTCGCAGAGGTTGCTCAATAAATGTTGGTGTGTGAGTGGCTCTCAATGTCACAGGAGAGAAGACAAACCCAGAGCACCTCAGCACTACACCCAAAGTTACAGTGCGCACAGCACGCTTGGCCCCTGAGTCCAGGGCTCACGGAACCACTCGGCCCCACTGAAAACACAAAAGAAGAAAGAGCAGGGAGAACTAAGATGAGGGGCTTATGAGCTCCTGAAATCAAAATAATATTTATGGACATGTTTGGTTTGCTTGGTGTTGAGCAAAGATGTGTAAAACTATATCCACTACGTAAGTTTCTTTTATAGTGATCGATGCTGAGGACCGTGAGAATCTGGAATGCCGGGGTTGGAAGGTGCCTTCGGACCATCTACAGTAACTGCCCACTTGAGGGGCTCATCTTCCGCCCCAGGTGTGCAGAGCCAGCATGTTAGGGATCTGTTGCTTTTAATTTGCTGTACGTGACAAGATCAGGGCTAAGTTATTTCTAAAATAAAAATAAATGCCTTAGAGCAGGAGCCTGAGGGGCTCTCCATGAGTTGTAGGCATGAACCTCAGGGGGCGGGTTCTGGGCATCTGTTCGGAATGTTCCGGGGGCCTGTTTTTGTTATTTCCAGCTGTACGAGTGTTCCAGACCGAAGAGGTCAGGTGTCGCTATGGGGTTGGCTCTGTCACTGAGCCTACGTGTGTCTGTCTTTAATTTGGGGGAGGGGGGTGTTGTTACAGCCGCCATCTTCATGGGGCCCTGGAGGAGGGACATGTGCTTGTCACTTTCTTCCGCAGGTAGGAGCGTCAGCAGCATGGAGTCGGAACAGCCAGCCGCAGGTGGTGGGAAGGCTTTTTGCTGCTTCTGTGCTGCCCACAGTGACTAAGAATGTTATGCATGAGAATAGCAGCTGAAAATGTCACCACCCACCTCCCAAACTTTCCAAGAAGAAAATGAAACGTTGGCCGAGGGAACGCAGCCTGTGTGCAAAGGGAAGAAGCAACAGTTGTTTGTGACCAGGGACAAGGCTTCCCTTGGGATCACTGTTGCTCGCGACTGTCTTTGTTGGGTCCTGTGGACAAAGGGGTCCTGAGTGGGTGTCTGCGGCTAAAGCCCAGTTAATTCCATTTGGCCAGGCCCCGCCCTCCTGCCTTGGCGGGGCACAAGTGACGTGGCAGGGAAACTATAACATGCCACTCGAAACCTGTCAGCCTCGGACCCTTCATTTATGAGGAGGAGATCATTCCTGCCCGGGCTGCCTGCAGGACGGGTGTGAGCTCATGCGAACAATAAAGTGTTCTCCGTCAGTTAACCTGGACAGCGTCCCTTACCACTGCGACCTTCTGTCCTCAGGATCATATCTAATGAGTGGGGGGCTGAGCCTGCGGTCCTTTGGTCCCTACCCCCCAACAGGAACTCCCTGGCCGTCGCTGACTTGGCATCACTGGCAACGGGGTGTGTGGCCGTGTGCGGCATACTGACCAGAGTGGACCCGAATCCTAAAGGGTCAAACAAGTTATTGGAAAGTTGTTCACAAACGACTCCGGGAGCCCAGTAACCTCAGAGCGTGCAAAAGAGGCAAAAGGTGTCTGATCCACCCTGGTGCTCTGGGCGAGGCAGGCGGAGATCACCACCCTGACCTGGGGTGAGGCCGAGACGCACCGGGACCCCGCGGCACCACCCGACAACCCAGTCTCCCCCCTGGAGAAAGCCCACAAGGTTGGGCTGACCCCAAACACTGCGGTAAGACCCGTTTTCTGACTTTGAGTTGATGGAATCATTCTAAGGTCCACACCATTAGGAGGGAGCCTGCGAAACCATTCCTACCACTGGTATTAACCGGAGCGACCCGGTTGATACCCGTAGGCAGACGTGGTCCGGGAAACAGTGTGTTTCTCAGTCAGACCGAGAGGGGTGCGGAGGTCGGGGCTGGCTGCGTGGAGCGGGGCAGGCGGGCACACACTTTGCTGATGGCTTTAGTTAGAGTGAGGATTTTGGTACTGTGACAGCTGATGTTTATTTAGCTCTTACTGTGTGCCAGGCAGGTTCAAGTACTCTCTTGCCTTCGCTCATTTAGTCTGATTAGCAACAGCCTCGGGTCTCCGCACCTGCTCCTTCCCCCAGTCAGTGATGAGGAAACCCAAGCTCAGAGGCCCGAGAGCACCCTGCTAGGACGTGGTGGCGTTGTGTTTGAATGTGTGCACATGAGCTTGGGAGCCAGATTCTGTAATTATTGCTAGATTTCCAGAAGCTTCTCCTCTAATACTGTGGCCTCTGCTGTGTAATTGATGGAAATATGAATTTATGTATTTTGGATTTGTTTATTTGTTTATTACAGGTTGTTTTGACTTTCATATTGCTATGGTTTGCTTCAACTGGATTCATTAAAGGAAAAAAAATCAAGCCATAAAGATTCAAAATCCAGCAGGCGTGGGGTGTCAGGTTTGGCAGAACCCTTGGGGTTCACCTTGTGGGAGGCCTCCCCTCATCTGCAGCCTTGGGAAGCCTTGGGGTGCCGAGAGGAGGGAAGTGGGTTGGCCAAGCCAGGCCCTGCTGAGCCAGAGCCAGAGCCAGAGCCAGAGCTGAAGCTCGGCAGCTCCTGCTCCTCCGCCTCCCTAGAGGACTTTGGTCCACCCTGGACTGGGCAGTCTTCCCTCACCCCTCCTTCCCAGCTGGCCCTCCCCTCCCAGCTTGCCCCACCCACAAGACTGGCCCCGCCCCTCCATGTTGCCCCCCCCTCTTTTCTGGCCCCTCCCCTCACCACCATAAGGGTTAGTGTTAGCTGTATTTGATCAATGGCTGAAGATTCCTCTGTCTCTGTAGCTCAGACCCCTTCATTCATTCATGCTAGGGACCTTTATGAGCCCCAGCCCTGTAGGCAGCTGGCTCTGCTCCCCTCCCCGGTGGTGTCCTGCAAGCACCAAACGCTGCATCCACTTGGTTGCCCATGGTGGGAACAAGCCCCAGTGTCACACCCTGAGCTTCTTTCTTTCCCTGCCCCCTGCTCTGCCCTCCCACCAACACCCTCCATCCCACTAACTCTGCCTCTCCAGCGTTCTCTAGACCGTACACTCCTCTCCACGCCTGGAGATTCCTAATCATGTTCTTCAAGACTCATCTCAGACATCTCCACCTTCCTGGAGCATCCGCTGGCCACCCACCCTGCTCACCAGGTGAGAGTTCTCGGTTCCCCACTCTGGGCCTCCATGGTCCCTTCTTTCTGTCTCTGTCCCAGCTCTGGGTCAGGACTGTCTTCTGTAGGGAATCCTTGGGCGTCTAGCACAGACCCCCTACAAATGCTGGACAAACATATTTTAAATGAAACAATAAGTGAACGAATAGGATCTACGTCATCTGATGCTGCATAAAAGCCCTTTTATGCCACTGAATTTTCCTACATTATCATTTTCTTTGTCAAGGGTGTATGGGGAGGTATTATTGTTCCCATTTTTTAGGTGGGCTAAGTGAGCCCACTGCACAGCCCGCCCTTGTGTGTGCCTCTTTGGTCTTGCTTCTGGCTGATGGTTGGACTGGAACCACACCTGCTTGGCCCTTGGTCTCAGGGGCCACCCTGCCGCAGGTGGAGCAGTGGGGGGCAGTGCGCTCATGGGGCACACTGGAGCCAGGGCAGGGTGGGGGCTGGGCAGGCATGGCTGCTGACAGCATGGGAGGGAGGGGGAGGCCAGAGCCAGGGCGCTGTCCTTGGGGACGACAGGGTGGGGAGGATGGAGATTAGGGTGCTGGATTCCTCGGGAAGGGACGTGGGCAGAGCCTGGGCATGGAAGAGGTGGGGGGGCGTGTTACGCCCTACAGGGTCTCAGACTAGGACAACCAGGTAGGTGGCTGGCTTCGCCTTTCTTGGACACTGGATTTTTGGTGAGGGTAAGTTCAGCCCGGATACCTATATTTTGGGGGTCTTAGAGTGCTCCAGTTAGAGATTCCCCACGGGCAAGGGGTACAGCATTAAGGTGCTTCCAAATTTATATTCGCAAGTGTCTGCTGGTATCAGACTCTCAGAACCATGGGGTTATAGAACTTTATACCCAATAGGTCGTAACATCTTAACATAATTAAGAAAAGAACTAAATATACTCACCACAACATGGGTAATTGTGATTATGTTGTGCAGAAGAAGTGCACGTTGTGGTATTGCATTGACATGAAGCTCCCGGGACCGCAAAGCTGATCTATGAAGAGAGAAATCAGAACCGTGGTGCAAACAGTTAGGTCTAGGTTTTGAAATGTAAAACAGAAAAAGAAATCAGAACAGTGTTTGCCTCTGTGGGGAGTGGGGAGTGCGGGCATTGACTGGAAAATGTCAGGAAGGGAACTTTCTGGGGCGATGGAAATTTCTAGATCTTGATTGGAGTGTGGACTGCACGGGAGTGTGCATCTGTCAAAACTCACCGACGGTACTCTCAAGACCTGTGTGCTGCATGTTCACGCCTGAACTAAAAAGATGAGTAGGAGAAGCCCCACGGATCCCCTCACCTGTGGAAACATGGCGGTGACAGGAGCCCACTGCCTGCCCCAAAGGACAGTGCTGGTGCCACAGGGGCTCCCCTCTGATATGGGCTGGGGGGCGCTGGCCAGCTTCGCCTTTGCAGCCACCACCCATCTAGGTCCTCAGGGACAGGGGACCCTGGGCCACCAGGTGGGCAAGGGGCCAGCATGGCAGAAGGACAGGTGACGGGGTCTGGGGCTTGCGGGTGAGATGAGGATGCAGGACTCGAGCTGTGTCAACAGCTCCGCACTATTTATAGGGCGCTGATGGCTTCCGGGTTGTGATTCATCCTTTCTGCCTGAGTATGTCAGTATCTTTAGAACACAAAGCACAGGATTAAAAAAATTTTGCGAATGAGGAAGAAAGGTGGGCTGGGAAACCTGCCGTTTGCACCCCAGACCAGACGCCGCTGAGTTTGCGGCAATTTTTTCCACAAGAATAGAAAGCTAACACAGGCATCTTCACCCTTTAGAAAAGAGGGGCTGGGGGTCTCCACTGGCCTGTGTGTGCACTGAAACAGTCTGGGAGGAGATGTGAGAGACTAATAACGGGGCTACTCCCTGCGGGGGGTGGGAGACTGTGTCCTCTGTGCCTTTCTTTATGCTTCTGTTTTTGAAAAATGAAGATGTTGAAACTTATTCAAAAAGTGAATAAATGGATGGTGATTGTGGCAGCTGATAGTTACCGAGCTCTTCTTAAGTGCCAGGTAGCATTTTAGGCGCAGCACATGAAAGAACTCACTTAACCCTCGCCACAACCCTGTGAGGCAGGTGTAGAGAAACCGAGGCCTCCGCGCCTGTCCCCTCTGCCCTCGCTCCTGGCCGGGTCTCCCTGGACGGCGGTTGTTGGTGGAGCAGGAACAGCAGCTGGGACACAGGCGGGTAGGTGGGGCTCACCGAGAGGCCCTGGGTGCTGGGGTGGCCCCATCGGAGCATTGAAGACTCTGGATTTGGTGGCCTCCCAGTGACCTGGGAGCCATGGCACCTGGTGAGGAGGCTCCAGTCTCAGCATCTTGTTTCTGTCATTGTCCCCTTCACTTGCTCCTGAATCTCCTTTGTTAAAACTTCCAATAGAAAAGAATCTCCTTTGATTTTAAAAACCTTTGTGCTTTAAAAAGGGTTTTATGAGAAATTTCTAACCTTGTTATTCCACGTATATGAGTTAGCTTTTGTCAGCAGATTCTGTGAGTTTCTGCATTTCATTATATGAGTTTTGGAGGTTCATATGCAGAAATTATTTCACAGACACCATTTCTGATCTTAGTATGTTTTTCTTGGGTTAATAAAAACCACAGTTTATAACTCAGTCATATAAATATGACATTTCCCTCAGCTTCCAGGGTGATGCAATGATAAATTCAGTAAGTTTATGTCTTCCTTAATTATTTTCTTTTATTTCTTTGTCTAAATTTCCCTGGGGACAGCCTTCCAAATAATTCCTTTAGGAGATAAGGAGACCTGTGTTTCTGCTGTTTTATTTCCATGCCGGTACGCATCTGCAGAATATTTCCACTCTTTCACGTGTCTAGAAATCGTGAAGCGTCCTTCTTAGGTGACGAATGCTCAGGTGAACCCCCGTGTGGTTTCAAGTATACTCCCCTTCTCTCTCTTTCTCTCCGCCCCCCCCAGTGGGGCATCTTGAATGAGGATGAAAAGGGGGGAGAGCAGAGGGGCACAGAGTTGGAGACACCAAAGTTTGAGTCCTGGGTTTGTCACTCACTCCTTGGCTGTGTGTCCCTGGGTAGTTGCTAAACTTCTCTGGTGCTTGGGTTCTGCATCTCACAGTAGGATTATCTCCATATCTCTGTAGTGTTACGGGGACACAGGAAATCTTTACTAAGATAATTGCTATGAAACGTGAGCAACTGAGTGGCCCACACATACCACAGTAAGGTCTGGATTCCGAGAGGATCTGGACCCCCACCTGCACCTCGGTGCACCAGACAGCTGGCGTTGCCCTATCTTGCCTCTCTGTGGGGACTGGCAGGACAGAGCCCTCTGGGTGTTCTTATTTTTCCTGCAAGCTTAGAGAACTCATGTGTGCTATATACCTTTGCGTGTGACCTGCATAAAACCCATAACTGTGTTATTTAAAAACCAACTGTATTTCCTTTTAAACATGTTAAAGTCACTGGTCTTAATTCAGGGACTCCAGCCCCTGAGGTTTGACAGGGAGAAAGAAAAGACAAAACACTGTTTGTAGAGAGCGAGAGGCAGAGGGAGACACCTGGGGCTGGGGGAGGCCTAGGGTTCATGCCAGAGGCTGAAGCATTTCTGGCCGCCCTCTTGGAACCCTCTGCAGGAAGTCCCACTGGAGCAGGGCAGCACGTGGGACACACGGACTCTGGGCTCCCTGGGGTTTGCTTGGCAAGCCCCCAATCCCCACTCCGTATGTGGTCCCTGGGCTGTCCTAATATGTACGGCATAGGGGTCCCCCAGGAGGAGCCTGGGGTCACCACCAGGTGTATAAAGTGATCTGGGCTTGTCCAAATGGGGAATCCTAGACTCAGAACACAGAGACGGCGCGTCTCTTGTCTCCTGGGGAGCCAGCTCTTAGCGGCCCTTTCGTGCAGGTGAGCCCTGGGCCAGCGCCTTCCCCACCTGTCCTCTGCACCTTCCTCTGCACACACCATGCGTCCGGCCCAAGGTGGCCCCAGTCACCTGTAGGATGGAGGCTGACCCGTGCGGGGGGCTGCGGGCCGGCCCAGGCTGCTCCTTTCTCCCCAGCCCCATCCCTCCCCTCCCAAATGTCTGCCCTGCCCAGCTCCCCTCTCAACTTCACTTCCCGCCTCTCCTGTCCATCTGCTCCCAACTTCTCTTCCCTTCTATTTCAAAGCTCAGTATAAACACCACCCCCCTGGAAAGGCTCTCTCCGACCCCTGGATGATGTGGGGGCCCCTGACATGCTCCCATGCGCTAAGGACTCCTTATTGCCCACACCGGTAATGGGTATATTTAAAACCTGTATTTCCTTGTGTTTTTCCTTTGTTGCCCCTTCTATGCAGCTGAGGTATCCTTTGCCTCAGGGCCATTATTAATAGCATTGCTTCAGCTGGGACAGAAAGAGAAAGAATCAGTGCTTGGCTCTGTACTCAAAACAGGATTTGTTAAGCCTAGAGCAGAGTTTCTCAGCCTGGGCACTGTGGATGCTGGGGCGGGATCGTTCGTTGTGGGCCTGTCCTGTGCCGTGTAGAATTGTCACTGAACCACACTGCGGTCCACTCCCCGGTGCAGCAGAGCCAGACACTGAAGCCGAGAGTTGCAGCAGGAGAAAGAGGCATTTTACTTCATGGCACCGTGCAAGGAGAGCAGACAGTCAACACCTGAGACCGCAACTCCCCAGTGGCTCACAGGCAAGGGTTTTTAAAGGGAGGGTACATTTCAGGAGAGCAGAGTTGCAGCTAAAACTGTAAATCAATATATGGAGGTTATATTATACATTGGCCTGGCCCCATCAGATTCTTGGATTGTCGGGAAGGAAAGTTAAGATGGGCGGGACTCTCTGCAGGCCCCTCAGGGAGAAATTTAGAACAGAGAATGGTGGTTGGGTGGGTTGGGTGGCTCGCACCTGTAATCCCAGCACTCTGGGAGGCCAAGGCGGGAGCTTGAGCTCAGGAGTTTGAGACCAGCCTGAGCAAGAGCAAGACTTGGTCTCTACTAAAAATAGAAAAATTAGCCGGGCATAGTGCCGTGCACCTGTAGTCCCAGCTACTCGGGAGGCTGAGGCAGGAGGATCGCTTGAGCCCAGGAGTTTGAGGTTGCAGTGAGCTACGATGACACCACGGCACTCTACTCAAGGCGACAGAGCAAGACATTGTCTCAAAAAAAATAAAAAAAGGATGGCTGTTGGAGTTCCATTCCTCAGTGCCCCCTTATCTGCATTTTCCATCTGGTGGGGGCTTCTGAAAAACAATTCAAGATCACATGTTAAGGTGCCACCACCTTTTAGTCTATAGGGAACCACAACACCTGGTGACTCTGGCTGGCCTGGAGGGCCACTGTTCCCATCAGGGTGCCCATTCACTCTTCCAGACTAGCCAGGTGCCCAGAACGTCCCCTGAGGGGACCCAAGATTTCCCCTAACTTCCATGCTTGGGGCACCCGCAGGGACGACAAGGAGTCCCTGCCGTCTTAGGGTTCAGGCAGCACCCTGGTCTCTACCTGCTGGATAGGGAGAGCAGCCACTCCCCCTACATCCAAGGCCAGACTGTCAAAAATGTCTCCAAATGCCACCAAATGTCCCCTGAGGGCAGAATCATTGTGGTTGGGAACCTCTCATCTGGAGTAAGAAAATAGTTTTGAAAGCCACCTTTGTATTTTTTGGCAAGAAAAAGATCTGAATGGACCCAGACAGACAGGATCGTGCAGCTTCGTAAGAAACCTTCGGAAGAGACGACAAGCATCGGCTTTTGTCAGAGGGGAGAGAGGCAGAAACATCTGCCTCCGAAGGAAGAGTAGGGGGGAGACCGGTGCAGGGCCCCAGCACCCCACGTCCTGACCCTTGGCCAACACTGGGCCAGACGGCAGATCCCATACGAGAGACCCCAGACAGGCTGCGGGGGACTCTGGAAACATCCCACGTGGGAGACATCCGTCCTGGTGGGTGAGCCGGAGAGAAGCTTCCGGAGGAATGGACCTCTAGACAGAGAGGCCTGAGACTGTGCTCTGCTCTGTGCCGGGCTCACAGGAGCTCCCATGGGCCTCGGGAGATGGTGCAGCTGGTCAGGAGGCCCGAAGTCAGGGCAGAGATCTTCAGATAAGGTGCCAGCCCAGCCCAAAGTAGCTGGTGTGGGCAGCTGCCCCTCAGCAGGCACTGGGGTTCCTGGGGACGACGTTGGGTACTTGGAGAGAGACCAGAGGACACTGGGGCCAACAGGCAGCCCCGTTGCCACCTCCACCCCACTGCCATGAGGGTGCAGGGGCAACCCTTGAAAAGGACCAGTGGAAAGGCAGGGACTGCTTCCAAGAGGAGGAGCCAGCCTCATGCAAACTTGGTCTTTGGTTGATGGAGCACTTGTGCAAATGAGCTTTGGAGGAGCCCGTGTGGGCTCAATTTGCAGTTCAAATTGTTTTCTGCTGGTGGTGAAAAGGGAGTTTGTGAGCAAGATAAGATTGGTTATGGAAAATAAAGGCACTGTAAGTTTGTGCAAAGCAGCTCCCAGCACATTCTCTGCAAGTGGTGGCCCCTTGGCACCTGCCTGGAGGGTCTGCAGCCACCTGACTGCTACTGACAGTGGCGGGAAGACACTGGAGGACAGCGGGAACCCCTGAAACCGTGGGATCCCAGGGGTTGGCCAGGCCGATGCGGACAAAGAGGCACCTTGTTTTTGTTTTTGCCCCTCACTCAACAAGAAGGGCCCCCTCCCAGGTGTGTCCCCGGGGGGTGGAGTCGGGCCTCTGACGCAGGCTGTGCAGCTGGGACTCTCCCGCCTTCCCTGGCCTGGGCTCGCTCCCTCGCTGCCCACTGGCTATTTGGAGCGTGAAGGCTGTGTGGGGCCGTGGCTGGAAATTTCTGAGTGCCCATCACCCCTTGGGGGGCACCCACTGCCCCTCCTGTTTGATTAGTGAGTTTGGTTTTCCAGGCGGGCAGTTTGGAGGATGCAGGCCAGGGTGTCCCGGGTGCCCTAACTCCTCTGTGAGTGCCAGCCCCCAAGTCACTCCCGGCTCTGGGCTGGCAAAGGGTCTGAAGATTTGGGGGGGGGCAGCCCAGCACATTCTCCCTCCTAGGGTGGGGAGAGGTCACAAAACTCCCTAAGGCAGTCTGTTGGCCCCACCGGGCCTCCTCATCCTGTCTAGGCAAGTGCTGGGGGTGCGGAGGGATCATAGAGCTCGGAGGGGCCCCACCCAGCCCTAGAGACGGATTGGGGCAGCCAGGAAAGCCTCAGAGCAGGCCCTCCCTGTCCCTGTAGGCCTGCCGCGTCCCCCCTCCCTGCCAGGCCCCAAACCACATTGCTTGTTGGTTCCGGGAGCAGACAGGGCAGGCTCCATCCTGGAGCTCATCGTTGCTGCCAGCAAGGGCTCTGCGGTCCCAGCCAGAAGGTCGCCTCTGCCTTCAGGGGAAGCTCTGAGCCATGGGACCTTAGAGAGCCTCAGCGAGGGCTGCCCCTCCCCACCTGCCCTCCAGGAGCGAAGCAGGGAGGCCACCCCTGCAGGCGCTGGTCCTGCGGCCCCACCTGAAACAGCCCCTCAACCTCGTGCTGCATCCTTTATGAATAGGTGCACAGAAGCCACCGCCACCTCCCTTCTACTGCCTGGGTCCGAGGAGTTGAACAGCAAGGAGGCTGGAAGCTGTCGGAGATCGGCTGTGCTGCGAACAGCAGACATTATGTCCAGCTCAGGAGCAAAGGGCACCTGCGGGGAAGGACCGGAGCTCCCAGGTGGGTGGGAGGGACTTCGAACCTGGCTCAGAAATGGGTAGGAGGGAAGGCTGGAGGCGGGGGGAGGGGGGTGGTGCAAGGAAGCGGGTCTCCCCCAGTGTGACCTCCCTTGTCTAGTGCTCTCCCTGCCCCCACGGGCCCTCTCCTCTCCCCTGGGTGCCCCCACCCTGAACCCGCCCTGCGTTGTCCAAGGCTGCGCCTTCCTCCTTGCTGGCTCAAATCCCCCTCCTGCCCCCACACTCACACGCTCTCTGTCCATTCCCTCATCTGTGCATTCGCACCTGAGCTCCAGGCTTTCCTACCAAGCACCTTCTGTGGGCCAGCCCGTGCCAAGGACCCCTGAGGGAATCGGGCTCAGCCTGTCCTCCGCAGAAGCCTCCAGGTGGGGGGAGAGACAGGTGTGCATGGTTCTGCAGGTGGGCTGTGGAGAGTGGCCAACACCACCCTAGGGCAGGTGACACTAAAGCTGAGTTTCAGAGGGTCAGTTGGGATCCGTCAAAAACTCTTCCTCATGTACTTGGGTCCACTAGGGCCACTTTCTCATCTCAGTGCCAACGACATTTATCATCTGTTCCACAACCCGGTGTTGGGAGCCATGGGATCCTGAGCTGGAAGGCCCTCGAGGCAGCCTCCCAGCCCAGCCGGGACTCCGCTCAGAAGGCCCTGGAAAGGCTTTGCTAAAATCACTTCCTCTTCCAGCCTGGGTCCTGCTTTGTTGGCTGTGACCTGGACAGTTGCACAGGGCCTGCTCTGAGAAGGGCCCGTGCTCAGTGTAATACTATGTTACCACCACCTTGAAATTCTTAATAATTTTTGAACATGGGGCCTGCATTTTCATTTTGCATTGAACCCTGCAAATTATGTAGCCAGTCCTGGCCCAGAAGAACCCTTCCCTCCAGTGAAGACGTCTAGAAATGTACTTCACAGTTTCTTGGACATGTGACATAGTCTTAGTTAATATTTCATTGTATTTTCCGGCCTAACCATTCATCTGGCATTATTACCGCCCCTGGGAACAAAGTTTCTGGCAACAAAGACAGTCCTTGTAAGACATTCTTTATTAAGAGAGGCAATATTGTCAATGAAGATTCAAACACAGGCACCATGTGAATCAGGGAGTGATGATTCCCATTAAGAAGAGGTTCTCATTTTTAGAAAATGATTCCCTGTGGAATTCCTTTAAATAGCTGCTCTTCTAATGCATTTTTAATGTGCTTCAACATATTAAAAATTATTTACACACAGTCTTCTTAGATCTGTTCGCTGAACCAGCTCGGCTGAGCTACTGCTCTGCACCGGCCCAGAGCATGGCCTGGAAGGATCTGCAGCTGGTGGGCACGTGTCCTTCTTGCAGAGAGAAAGGGGTCGCCTTTCAGAACAGCGAGCAAGAGGAGCAGTGGGAATTCCAGCCCAGGAACAGCCACGACTGCCTACTCAATCCAGGATTGCTTCCCAAAGCAGGGGAAGTAGAGACACGGGGTCTGAAGGCTGCCCTGCAGCCAGCCAGGCAGGGAGCAGGAAAGGGAATTCCAGGGAGAGGGAAGCTTGTTTAGGGTACTGAGGTGGGAAAATCAACGGGGACTTTAGAAGAGGTCAAGTGTTCGTGGGGAGGAGGGTCGTGCTGGGAGAGGACGGGAGAGGCTTGGTTGGTGCCAGTCCAAGGAGGGAGGCCACCCTGGGCAGCAGGGAGCAGGGGAAGGTCACCATCAGAGCTGTGTTCCAGAAAGATAACCTTGGCCGCAGCAGGAAGATAGTCTGGAGCTCACAAGCCTGGAACTGGGGGTTGGGGGTGGGGGAGCTACACTGCAATGACCCCAGAGAGCAGTGTTGGGCCTGAGTGTGGCAGAGGTACTGGTGAGGGAGGGGACAGGCTCAAGAATCAGCTCTGCAGTGGCACCAGGCAGGGGACTGAGGATGGAACCAGGAGCTGGGGCCAGGGGGTGAACAACTGGCTGTTTCTAACTCGGGCAATGGGAGAAGGGCAATTGCTACGGGGTGAATGTCTGTGGCTCCCAAATTCACAGGTTAAAAACTCACCCTTAATGTGATGGTATTAAAAGGTGGGGCTTTTGGAAGTTGATTAGGTCATGATGGGGGGGTCTCAAGACTGGGATCAGGGCCCATTACAAAGAGGCCCAGGAGAGCTGCCGTGAACCTTCCACCACGTGAGGATGCAGTGAGGTGACGGCCACGTGTGGCCAGAAGGTTCGTCCTCACCAGACACCAGATCTGCCAGCGCCTTGACTCGGACTTCCCGGCCTCCAGAACAGTGAGAAACGTCTGCTGTTCCTGAGCCACCCAGTCCCTGGTATTTTGTCACAGCAGCCCAAATGCACTAAGGCCGCGCTGAGCGAGGGCAGCTGCTGGAACATTCGTGCTGACCTCAGCACCTCGTGAAGCGCTTTATACACATGTGTGGTGTGACCCTCGGCACCCGCCTCACCTCACGGACCCGGGGCTGCTGTCCAAGGGTGCACACAGCTGTGTGGGGTGCCCCTGGGCTCGCGCCCGCGTTCAGCCACTGTGCTCTCTGCCGGCAGAGAGGCCCTGCTTTCCGGAGCAGGAAGTGGTGATAAAAATAGCAGAAGGAAGAAGGAAGCTTTTGCAGGGTGCGCCTGCTCCAGCCTTCCTTTCGGCAGGTGCTCCTCTGACACGCTCCCGTTTTGAATCTTCTATAATTGGGAGTTCAAGCTGTCGGCCCAGGTGTTGTGTCGGCTCGCAGTGCGAGGCTGGGTGCGTCAGGGTCCGCAGCCCTGTCGGTGGTCCCTGTCGGCTCCCACACGCGGGGCCTGCTGCTCTGTGGACAGGCCTGGCCGGGCTGCAGGGGTTTGTTCCTTCAGCCCCATGACTCTCTCCTCTGGGCCCACGTCAGCACCCAGCCCACCGCCAGGCGAGGTGGCACCATCGTTTCCTCACACGCCAGAGAGCCCAGTCACCTGCCTGTGGTCCCTGGGGTGGAACTGGAGTCTGTGTCCTCCCGATTCAAGACCAGGACTTGCCTCACTCTGTGATCTTACCCACGCCTCTGTCACCACCGACGGAGTGCTGTCACCTGTCAATGGAACATTATCACCTGTCAATGGACTGCTGTCACTCACCAATGGAACATTGTCACTGCCAATGGAATGCTGTCACCTGTCAATGGACTGCTGTCACTCACCAATGGAACATTGTCACTGCCAATGGAACACTGTCACCTGCCAGTGGAATGCTGTCACCTGTCAATGGAAGTCTGCCATCCACCAGTGGAGCAATTTCACTGGCCAATGGAACATTGTCACAATGGAACCAATACAAAAGAGAACGAAGTTATTTTGGGGCATTCTGGCCTTGGGGCTCCAAAGGACATCCAAGCAGAGATTTAAAGTTGGCAGTGAGGTGACTGGGATTGAGGGTTTTGGCACAAGATGCATCATTACAGACTTGGCTGAGACGCCACCCCCCGGGAGAGTGTGTAGGGCAGGAGGCCCCGGTCCCAGGTCCGAGCAGGAGAACTGCAGTGCTCAGGAGCCTGAGAAAGAGCAGGGCGTGTCAGGGGACGGCCCAGGGAGGGCAGGCCTGAGGAGTGGCCCTCAGTAAAGGGAGACCACTGGTGACTCTCCAAGAGCAATTTCGGGAAGAGGAAGCTGGGAGGAAGTGGGGGAGAGGGAGGGAGCAGCAGATGATACCACAGGGAATGGGTGCCCCACGGTGCGGCCTGTGATCTCACCCCGCTGCCCCAGCACCTGACCCGAGCTGGGATACTGCTTCTGCCATCCAGGTCCGGCAGGAATGCGCTTCCTCGCCCCTTGCACACCGAGTCACCCAGCAAGGTGGGTGCAGGGGCAGGAGCGCCCAGGGTTGGGGCCAGTCCTGTGTCCAATGGCGGGAGGTACTTTGGCTGCATCTCCTACCTGCTGGGACCTTTGGCAGATCCTTTCCCCTCCTGAGCCTCGGTGTTCTGACCTGGAGGGCAGGGTCATGGGAGCCTCATCTCCCTCGAGGGATCGCTGTAAGGCCCAAACCCAGTGAGGTACCTGGGCAGTCCTGTGGGAATGTTCCAGACTGAAATCCACACAGGCTGCTCCCCAGGGGCTTTGGGCACCAGCCCACCTGCACAGAACACGGGACAGCCGCTTCCTGCGCTGGAAGCCACCGCACAGAAGAGAAGAGGCCGGGCCAGATGCAGATGTCCTTTCCCGGGGGAAATGGGCCTGGCAGATGGGAGCGTTTTCTTCTGCTTCTAAATGTTCCAGGTCAAGGAGACCCAGGAGGAGCCGCCAAGCGACTTGCTGGTGGGACGAGTATCTGTGGCTGAAGAAGAAAAAAGCATCTAGATATTGCCCAAGATCAAGGCTATTCGAGGGAGGGCCTGGGCCGGGGCCAGGGTGCACCAGCTGCGAAACGTTCTTCTAAGCAGCCTCGGATGCGACAGAGGCTTTGCAGCGTGGCTGGAAGGGGCTGCACGTGGCTGGAAGGTCCTGACTTCCACGTGGGAGAGCTGCAGAATGTGGGTGGGAGATCCGACTTTCTAGAACAAATGCCTTTTCTCCCACGGCCGAGTGGAAAGGGCACTGGGCTTGGAGCCTGGCGAAGGGGGTCCCCGCCCAGGTGCTGTAGAACCTGGGGCAGGTGGGAACCAGTGTCTGCTCAGGTGAGGTCCTGCAGCAGGTGGGTAAGGACAGAGTCCTTACAAATGCCCGTGAACTCGGAGCCATCGCCAGGACCCCGGGCCTGTAGCGGACTAGACTCCAGCTCCCGGGTCTATCCACCCCGCCTCCCAGGCCATCGCAGGGATCCAGCACCTGCGTGAGATCTGGGGCTGCTGTGGAGTCTGGCAGCCCCCTCCTCCCCAAAGGGGCACAGAGCTAACGTTTGAGTGAGTCCCTGTTAGGTACCAGGCCCTTTGCCCACTTAATTTCCTTTTGCAGAAGTGGACTTTGCTCATGTTTGCCCACCTCATTGAGGATGAGCCAGTGTGAGGCCCAGGTCTGTGTGAGTCCGGGGGCGGAACACGCGACGGGGTCAGGAGAGGCCAGACCCTGGCCAGGCCCCACCATCAGCTCACTCGGAGGAAGTCCCAGTGTCCCGGGGCCTCCGCCCCCACCTGGAGCAGGAAGTGATTCTTCCAGATTCCTCATCTCACAGCAGTACTGGGGGCTCCTAGCAAAAAGGAGGTCCCTGCTGTCTTAGGGCTTCTCAGTTCCCAAAGCACTGCTTCCCTGCAGGCCTTGCCGCACTCTGTGGGGGGAGAGGGGTGGCAGGTGCTCTCATCACCCCCTCCAGGGGCCAGGGTGGTTGGGGACAATGGCAGGCTGGCTCACCACGTCTGGGGACCGGCCCAGCCCATCAGATCCTGAGCAAGGGCCGGCCATGACGCTACCCTCTGGCACCTCACCCCGTCCTTGCCTTTCACACGCTCCACCTCTGAAGGCGGCGCCCCTCCCCTCCCCATGCGGCCCCCACAAGCGCAGATCCTGACACCACCATATACTAGCGTGTGGCCTTGGCCAATGACTTCTTTGAGCCTCAGTTTCATCATCTGTAAAGTGGGGATGAGAGGCTGTTTGAATAAAGGCTCCTATCAGGAAAATAAATCAACAAATAAACAAAGTGAGGGTGAGAACTCCGACCTGGCCGGGTGGCTATAAGGAGAGAGGCTGAATACGAAGCCCTCGCCCAGGGCCTGGCAGAGAGTTGGTGCTCGGCGCCCAGCCATTCTGGTTGGCGTTTGCAGAGGCAGAACATGCCGTGCAGGCTGCACGCGCTCTGACAGCAGCCCGGGTGACACGAGGGTCATCTGCTGCCTCCCTGCTCTCATGCATGTCTTTGGAATCATGCCCTGCAAAGTAATAAAAGGGAGTCGAGGTGCCCTTTAATAAAACATATATAACATGACCACTGAAACGGGGGGAGGAAAGAGAAACCAGAGGCCACTGGGAGAGGGTCAGCGAGAGGGTGACATTGCCTTCACTTGCAAAGGACCACGAGAGCAAAGAGCATCTTCCCTTCCATGCACTGAGTGCAGGGTCTTGCTTCCCGTGTCTGCCGTGTGGAGGACCAAGGTTCCCGGGGTGTCTCTGCTGAGGGGGTGCTCAGGGTGGTTCTAGACCTGGGAAGACTCTTCAGGACCCTTCAGGTCATCCCGCCCACTCTCCCACCTCCACGCAGGGAAGCAGCCCCCCAGGCAGGGCGGAGCGTGGCAGGACCAACCCGCAGGCCGTGAGTGGTCTGAACCCCCACACGCTTCGGTTGTGTCTGCCCCGAGGGGGCCCCCGCAAAGACATGATGACAGATTAAGAAAGCATCACTTCCGCGTGACATTTCGTCTACGGGGAATCTGCTTTGGTGAGAATTACAGTTGAAGTCTAGCGACCGGATGCCAAGTGGCGTGTGGCGGTGGTGTGCTGACGTCACTAGCCAGGGTTTGCTGCTCTCGGCCCCTGTCGGGCGGGGACTCCCGGCTAATCCACGCTCCACTCCTCCCCAAGACTCTGGTACATCACACAACTGGAATCTCAGCAGGGTTTTTTTCCCTGTAAAATATCAGTAATAACACTTTCTGTCTCCTCACAGGACTTTCTTGGCCAACGAGACAAGAAGGATGTTGAAGTATATCTTAACATGTAAAAGTGCCACCCGCGGGTGAGACGTCACCAGGCTCACTGGCCTCATACCGGAACCAATGCCTTGGGCCTGAGGGTCCCTGCCCCTGGCGATCAGTTACAGGTGAACCCTTGCGATGTGGTCCCACGTGGCAGCGCTTCAACCCTAGAGATTCCCTTCGCGATGCTTCTGTCAGGGTTTCCTCTGGGCCTTCCTCGTGACTGCGGGGCTGTCCTGTCCCTCGCGCTCCATCCACACTGCATTGCGCTTGTGAACTCTCCGCGCAGGCTGTTCCACTCCAGTAAGTGGAAAGTCGGCCGGTTTCCGCAGTTCCTTCTCCTCTCTGAGCACACATTATCACATATCCTAATATTAATACCACACAGGGAATATTACGCTGAAGATGGGGACTTTAAATAACTTAAGAACTACCAAACATCTCTGCTCCCATTTCTTTTAATAAACAGAAGTTCCTCCCTCTCCACTAAATATAGCTCAGAGAATGTCTCCACTCTGTTCATCTTGAGTTGGGAGAGAAACCCAACAACTCCGTAATGTGATTCCCCCTGTAAAATGTTGTCTTGTACGTGGGGGCTACTCCTCAAATGTTGAGCACAAACCTCAGAGTTTGGCTCCAGTGTCAGGTTTAGCCACAGTTGCTCACGGGGTGGGATTCAAGGGTCGTAAGACCCCCATCCTCCTGAGGGGACTAATATTACCTACCTCATTTGGGAAGGATTAAAATGAGACAATGTAGGAGGCCTTTAGCACAATGCCTGGCATTTAATACGCCCTCCTCCAATCAACATTGGCCAGGTGATAAGAATGATGGTGACGATGATGATTATAACTTACAATGCCATCTAGCCATTGTGGCACCTGGCGCACGGTGGGTGCCTAATCAATGCTCTTTAATCAGGATCCTGTGTGCCCAGCTGGGAAGCAGGGAGGTGTGGGCAGGCGAAACCAGGAGGCAGACACTGTTCTGTTCCGTGGCCTCGGCATTTGGCTGCCTAAAACGAGGATAAAAAGGATGTTGTCTAAAGTCCTAGAAAGTTTTCAGTGAACTATGGAAAAACAGGTGGTAAGTATGTAAATGAATAATTAGACTTGACTTTCTATGCCTCCCCACACAGGCCAGTGGAGGAAAACTAACAGGATTTGAGAACAGTCAAACATCCAGGTGGGAGACAGCACCTGCCATCCCCAACCAGAGGGGACGAGGACACCGCCCTGCTGGAGGGGAACGGGTGAGTCTAAGGAAGGCCTGGCTCTGCGGCTGGCCGGGGTGACGCTAATTACAAGAACCGGTGCAGCCTGGACTGTCCCTCAAGCAAGAAGACTTAGGACTTTGATCACAGTGGCTTGCAGAGGAGGTGGAATTCCAGATAAGCTGTGGCTCGGCTGAGGAAGACGACAGGGAGTGTGTTAGTTTCCTAGGGCTGCCGTGACAAAGCACAATCGGGTGGCTTTAAACAACAGGCGTTTATTCTCTCACAGCTCTGGAGGCCAGAAGTTGGAAATAAAGATGTCGGCGGGATGTGCTCCCTCTGAATACTCCGGGGGTGTCTGTTCTATGTCCCCCCACCCTCGGCTTCTGGTGTCGCCAGCAGTCCTCGCATTCTCTGCATTCGACATCCCCTGACGTCCTCCCCGTCTCTGTATCTCTTGTCTCCAAAAGGACACCGGTCACGTTGGATTAGGGCCCACACTAATGCAAGACAACCTCATCTTAACTTGATTACACCTGCAAAGACCCTATTTCCAAGTAAGGCCAGATTCTGAGGTTCTGGGAACGATGGGAATTGTGGGGAGATGCTGTCCATCCCAGTGCAAGGCAGAACATGAAGGGACAAGAGGGAGGGATGGTCACAGACCTCGCTTCCCCTCCCTGCCTGCCCCTGAACAGAGACCTTGCCTTTTTAAAAAAAAATAATAATTTATTTTGTAAATAATAAAATCTTTAAAATTTTGCATTCCTGTGGATGTGGTGGAATGAAGGCCAGATCCTGCCCCCCACTACTCCCCAGCAGTTACCTCCCCAGGTGCCCTTTGGCTGTGACCATGAAGCGAAGAACCAGCCATCAGGGCTAGGAAGGGAAAAAGAACTTTTACTGCTACTCTGCAGAGAGGTCTCAGGGTCAGGGTCACTGCTTGGCCAGAGCCTGGAGGTAAAAACATCACCAAAGGTGAGAAAGAAAATCAGAGAAACAATTCTGCTCTTCGGCCTCCACAGGGCCCCTCGAGGCGGAAAGGTGAGAGAAGCCAGGGCTCATCCCTCAGTGTGTTCCAGAGGAAAAACCCTT
This sequence comes from Lemur catta, assembly GCF_020740605.2. Classification (NCBI taxonomy): domain Eukaryota; kingdom Metazoa; phylum Chordata; class Mammalia; order Primates; family Lemuridae; genus Lemur; species Lemur catta. The sequence goes on from NC_059133.1 coordinate 4,264,008, forward strand.
CTTCCTTTCCAAGTGCATCCTGCATACATGTGCAACACGTTGACTCATTCTCAAAAGGAGAACTGAACGGTTGATTTGAAATCTATGGTGATGTGGGTGTGAAGTACTAATGAAGATGCTTGTGCTAATAATAGCAGCCTTGGGACAGAGATGTCCTGGGGTGTTGCTGAGGGCTGGGCTTTGTGGCGCCCACAGAGAGACTCCCCGGGCAGTGGGGGCTGCACCTCACGCTGGGTGGCCCCATCTCCCTGGCCAGACTCACTTGACCTCATCACCCGCTTCCCCGGGAGGAGGTCAAAATCCCAGAGGTAAGCACAGCCCCCACAGGCACCTGCCAGGCCTCAAACCCACTTCTGACTCCAAGGGTGGTCGGCCACCTGGGAGGGACGGAGGCCCTCCCACCTCCCGGCTCCTTCCTCTCCCCAGAGAGGCTGGGGCGGGGGGTGAGGGGGGTGGGGGAGCGGTGCAGGGATCAACCTGCAGCTGCCAACGCAGCGCCCACCACACCGCCCAGCAGAGAGACCCACGATTCGCAGACAGCACCAGGCTCCTCGCGGGCCCCTGACCTGTCTCTGCAACCCCAGTGCTGAGCCCTGGACAGCCTTCCTTTCTCTCTTCTTCCCTTGAGTTATAGAGAGCTGGTGTTTTGGGACCCGGCAGACCTGAGTTCAGATGGAGGGCTCCCAATGTGTAAGCCAGGTGCCTCTGGGCTACTTAACACCGCCACACCTCAGTTTTCTCATCTGTAAATGGGATACCGTATTAACACCTCCCAGGGCTGTTAGAAACAGACAATCAAATAACATATGTAATAGACCTGGGCAGAGCCACATGTTGAAAATGCTAGTTTTGCACAATTCTTATTCTTAAAGGGCCAGTAGCCTGGGGGAAGAGAGATGAGAACTGGGGCTGAGGCAGGGGCCAGACCTGGAGACTTCCGTACAGCACGGGAGCCTTTCTGTAACAAACTGTGCATTTAGGAATTTGCTAAGAAGTTAGATTTCATATGAAGTGCTCTCACCAAAGAAAAATACAAAAAATTTTTTTGCAAAGGTGGTGGGAGGAAACTTTTGGAGGTGATGGATAAGTTTATGGCCTGGATTATGGTCATGCTACCACGGGCATAGACTTATCTCTGACTCCTGAAGCTGCACACAGTAAATAGGTACAGGTTCCTATTTACTTCCTATCATCCCTCAGTAAAATGGTTGTATGTATAAAAGAACAGGCAGCGCAGGAGGCCCCTGGCTGGTTGCTCAGATGTCCTGTCATGTTCCCAGAGCAACTCGGAGTAGTGGAGTCAGACGCCTGCTACCATCACCATTCTGTCGCTGACAAGCTGAGCGATCGAAGGCAAGGCCCTTCCCCCTCTGTGCCTCAGTTCCCTCGTCGATGCCACGGGGACCCTAACAGCACCCTGTCATCAGTCGTGAAGATTAAACAAGAGGAGGCCGGTGGAACTCCTGGAACAGCCCGGTGCAGGGAAGCACCGTGGCCGGCACTTCCACTGTAACGGGACGTCTTGCCTCCGCCCAGGTGCGCTGCAAGGGGACGGGGCTGAGCCCCGCTCTACCACGTACACGGGTGTGCCCGGGAGATCACGTAGCCCTTCTAACTCTGTTTGCTCATCTATAGAATGGGGTGATTGTAAGGATTAAACACATTACTGTACAGAAAGCACTTCGAAGAGACCCGGCTCACGGCTCCGGCCAGCAGTATATAAACGTCAGCTATTATTAATGCTGTTTTTATTTCCACATACGTAACTCCATGTCTAACCTCCCCAGTTGAAGCTGCAAGTCTTAGGAGGAAGGACTGATGTCCCAGAGGAGGATACTTCATGAAACCAAAGAAGTTTCTCTCCACAGCTGGCCCGGCTAGACAACCTTCAGTCATGGCGAGCTCATCACTGCACTGGATCTCAGGTAGCACAGGGCAAGGCTCTAGAACATTCTTTCTAACCGTGCCACAGAGTTTTGTGGTACTGACGGTTGGGTGACAGCGTGGGTGCTCACCTGCAATTGGCCACCGGAGCTGACATGGAAAAGTCTTTCCCAGATACCCCTGGATCTGGGAGTGGTTTCTCTGGGTTGTGAATTCTGCCTTTTAACATCGTTGTTTGCAGGGGGTAAGAAAATATATTTGGGAACAGGAAAACCACCCTCCAAACGGCTTTTTGGGCCTGAACTTGTAACAACACCAAGATGGACATCAAGGGGAGGTGGCTGGGCAGGAGGAAAAGTTTGAATCCTGACTCGAGCCCACACCAGCTAAGGCCTGGGACAAATTATTAACTTCTCTGGGCTTTTTAAAAGTCCTTTAGAAACAGTGAGTACCACCCACACTCTGTACCCTCAGGCTCCACATCCACAGGGTCCACCAACCGCAGATCAAAAATATTGGGGGAAAAAAACCAATACAACAATAAAAATAATCCAAATAAAAATACAGTATGACTATTTACATAGCATTTACATTGTATTAGGTGTTTGTAAGCAATCTAGAAATGAGTTATACTGGAGGACTGCATATGTTACATTACATGTAAATACTATGCCATTTTACATAAGAGATTTTGGTATCTGCAGGGGGTCCTGGGGTCAATGCCCCTGCAGGGGGCTGTAGCTACATGTGAGGTGGTGGCAGCCTCGCAGCCTGGGATCTATGGTGATGGGTGGTCCTCCAAGCTGGCTTCCTTCCTCATCCTCTGCCTCTCAAGCGCCCAGGAGCCTCAGCCTTGGACCAGCACCCGCAGAGCCTCCCCTGCGCCCTCCCCAGCGCGCTACCGGGCACTACGGTGCCTGCGGGCCTTCACTCAGCCTCCAGATAGCTTCTCAGAGGACACCCAGGGGCCTGGCAGGATGGCAGTTCTCCCTTTCTGGTGACTTGCCCCACCCTGGGGCTATATGGGGCCCACCCTAAGTCCCCTCACTAGATAACAAAAGACGCTCCTATCACTCAGGAAATGTCAATGGTTTAAGGAGCTCTGTTCCAGGAACTAGGACAAAGACCAAATACGTTTCCTATCACACCATCAGGGGTGTATGTGATGCAGGGCCTGAGAGAGGAGAGGGTGACTCCAGGAACCACGGACGGTCGGCTGCCTGGGAGAAGGGAGCGCTGGGCAGGGGAGCTGAGCTCAGCCTGGGGCGTGTTGAGTGGAGGTGCCTGGGGTGGGGGTGGGGGGCAGCCAGTCAGGGCCTGTCGGTGCCTGGCTGACGTCTCCCTAGTGTACTGTGCAGCCTCTGTGCCGACAGGTGAGTGGCCGGACGGGGCCACCCACTTTGCAGGTAGGAGAGCAACAAACAGTCTGTGGTGGTGCAGGTGGCCCTGTGGCTGGACCCCAGTGGGACCTGAGCCCCCTGTACCAGCATCCCAGGCCCCAGACAGTGCCACTCCTGAGCTAGGCCACTGTTGCAGAACAAGGAGCACAGTGTCCGGTAAGGCAGGATGCAGGGAAGAGAGCAGGGTCTGAAGTCAAGCAAACCGGAGAGTGAATTCTGCCCCCTCCCCTACAGTTGGCTGACCACAGAATCCATCCGAGCTGGGACCCCTTTAAGAGTGAAAGGGGTACTATGAAATATAACCCCAAACAAGAGGCATAAATGGGACTGTCCTGGGCCCCTGATGTGAGTGCATGCCACATCTACAGCTGCGTGGCTGGGGAATGTCACTGAGCCACCGTGAGCCTCAGTTCATTGCGCTGACCCCACAGGATGGAATGGCAGAAAGGGTGCCGTCCAGGGGAGAGGGAGGCGGGCAAGAAGTGGCTCTTACAGCAGCAACAGTAAAGTCAAATCTGTACCCCAGCTGCAGACTTGCTCACATGGCTGAACCACGCACCGCAAGCCCAAGTCCCCTCCTGGGCCCCACCCTCCGCTTCCTCTGTGCTGGGGCTGCGACGCCCCAGGACTCTGGACCTGTCTCCTGGTCTCCTGGCCACAGGCACCTCTCTCACGGATCGTGGCCCCCCACATTCGGTTTTGCCCATGTCCCTCCCATTGCCACCAGGTAACCCCCGAGCGGAGACCTGGCCATGTCTCACAACCTGTGCAGAAACCCCTGGCAGGTGCCCCCTGCACACACAACAGATTGAAAACCCTGGCATGGCTCCACGGGCCCCCGGGGTCTGGTCCCACCATCTTTTCTGTGCTGAGTCTCTCCCCCAGTGACCACTGCAGGCCTCCGAGGGCCTGGCGACAGCCCACCTCAGGACCTGGGCTTGTGCCTTTTCCCAAACCAGAATACTCTCCCTGTCTGTGGAAACCCATCCGTCCTTCGGCCACTTGCCCGAGATCACCCAGCCCCATAGGGGGAAGGTCCCAAACAGCTACTTGGGACTCTTCTACCTTGGCCTGTGCGTCCACCGCCACCAGCAGGGCTCTTGGCAACCTGGTGCCACAAGCCTTAGTGCTCCAACCTGTGAAACACAGGCACCAGGCTGACCGCTGGGGCGCAATGAGGGCCACGAGATGCTATGTGGAGAACGCTCTGTGAATGGCGGGAACAAACAGCATCATCACCTTTGCAAGGCTCTGCTCAAATCAGTTCTTGACACGCCCCCCTCAGAGTCAGCCCTGCCCTCCGGCTTTGCCGTTTCGTTCACTCTGTGCCATTTTCAACACAGGAGCCTGGACCGATAAGTCCCTGTGCCTGGGTTGTCCCTGTGCGACCTCTCGCCACGCTGTGGCCTCCGAGGTCTGGGACCCGACTGATTGTGTATCGCATGCCAGCCGGGGTAGGGCCTTGTACACTACAGGTACATATTAAATGTGTACTGTGCTGCTTTTGAAGTCCTTCTTCAAGATTCACCTGGGCCTTTTAGAGGAACCTTTCACGCGGGGGAGGAACCGAAAGCTGGTTCTTTGGTCTGAGAATATTCCCTGGGATTTCCGGTTCGTTCTGGTGTTCTAAGGGCTCTCCAGACACTGTCTCATGAACCCTCACCAGGACCCCATGGTAAGCAGTTAGTTGTTCCCCATCCCTTCATCATGGGAGAGCAAGCACCGTCTGCCGGTTATGGGGGATGTTTTACAGTCTGCCTGGGTGGGGCCGCTGGACCCCCAGCTCTCCAACCAGCCACGGACGGGAGAGATAGTGATTTGCTCACTCCTTCCTAACTCCTGTTTCTGGTTGGTCCATGTTCATTCCACGAAGTACTAACTGCCCTGGATTTCTTATCTTTTTTTGAGGCAGGGTCTCATTCTGTTGCCCAGGCTGGAGTGCAGCAGAGCGATCACAGCTCACTGCAGCCTCCAACTCCTGGGCTCAAGCAATTCTCCTGCCTCAGCCTCCCGAGTAGCTGGGACTACAGGCATGTGCCACCATGCTTGGCTAATTTTTCTATTTTTTGTAGAGATGGAATGTCACTATGTTGCCCAGGCTGGTCTTAAACTCCTAGCCCTATGCGATCCTCCCACCTTGGCCTCCCAAAGTGCTGGAATTACAGGCCTGAGCCACTGCACCCAGCCTTCCCTTGCATTTCTGAGTTGTATTATCTAAGCCTTTGGTCGGCCACTGGGGGCCAGATCTGTGCCCAGGGGTACAAGGCTTCACTCAGAGCCAGAAGAGGAGGGAGCAGCTGACCCCTCTATGGGTCCACAGGAGTGGACTTGGGTGCTGGAGCCCATGTGGCTCCCCTATGGCAGCCCTGCTGCAAGGCCAGCCCTCACCTTCAGGCAGGCCAAGAAGTAGACGGCAACTGAAGCTCGCCTTGGCAAGTGGCCAAGGCCCAGGGGCAGGAGGAGCTGAGTGAGTCTAGGGGTTACTGTAGCTGGTTCGCTACATCCCCACCTTACATTTGAAGAAACGGAGGCTAGGAGATGTTGAATAACCTGCCCAAAGTCACGAGGCTGTTAAGGGCGGACTCCAGTCGTAAACCCAGATCTTCAAGCTCTGATCCAGCCCCCCACCCCCACCCATCCGCTTGACCACAGTGCAGGTGAGGAGAAACGTGGACACTGGAATTAACTGTAGAGACTGCTCATTTCTGTAGTCATTCCCAACAGCCCACCTTCCCTAAAACGGAACACATTCCTCAGCGTTCATTGGTTCATTCATTCACCGTCTCACTCACCCATTCATCCTTTAAGCATTTGGTCAGCTCCAGCACTCTGGCTTTCCTTGAACACAGTAATTCCGTGCTCTGCCGTAGGCCAGACTAGGGCTGGCTTGGGCCCCACTGGGGAAGAAAACTGCTGTTATTATGGGACAGAGGCCCCTACGCTAAGTCAGCTCTGCAAGGTGGGCCCCCAGAGGGAGGGAAAAAGAATTCATGCATACAAATGAGGGGGAATTTCCCAGCAAAGGCATTTGAAGTGAATTTTGGAGGATGAAGAGGATTTTTAAAAGGTGGGTTATGAGAGAAAGGGCATTCCAGGTGGAGCGCACAGCACGGGCAAAGGGAGGGAGGCCCGGCATGCAGGACAAATTCAGGGACATGCACATCTGCACAGCAGCACAGGCCTTTTCCTAAGTTGGCTTACCAGAACTTCCGATTTGGTTTTCCTCCACGTACCCAAATTAGCTAGTGGAAACTTGCAAACAACGCCTTGAAGCCTCCACCCTATCCTCTCTGGCCAGCGTCTGCCTGCGTCTGTGTGGGTCATGGATGACCTGAATATCCTCTCTGTTGATTTAATTACCATACATGGCTGATGAAATTATTCTGAATTTTTACCAAAAAGCCAGTGACATTTACAGAGATTACAGTAGGAATCCTATTCCTGCCCACATGTTTTCTCTGGTTCTCCAAACACCGGTCCCCAGGGCAGTCCACTTTACGAGGCTGGTGCCCAGCCCAGCAAAAGCATTAGGTTGGGGAGGACCCCACCCTGACTTGGGCTAACCCCAGGAATGGGAAGAGCCGGTACTCCCAGGGCACCCCGAGTCAGCCTCTTTGTTTTGCATTTGATGAACACTGCTTCTCCCTGCTTCCTGCTAGACCAAATGGATCACGAGAAGCGCTAGTTTTGCATCAGATAACAAACCCCATGAGTTAACTGGTGGTGCCAGTGATGGCTTACTCAGTACTTCTGAAGGCTAGGTGCTAAGTTAAGGAACCAGGGGTGCTCTGTGTTTGGGGGCCCAACAGCCAAGCACATAAGTCATTTCTGGAAAATGCCCTAATAGAGGCCAGAACAACATGGGGGGGGGTCCTTGCCTGGAAAAAAAGGAATTCCAATAACTTCTGACAATAGAAGACATGTGTGACCTGCTGGCATATGTTCACAGGAGCATCTGTTGATTGTCTATGTCTCGGTCCTTTCTGTGCAGAGGAGGGAGGAATGTGAAGTTGTAACGACTTATCAGTTTAAACATTTACTTTGAAATATGATCGCACCCTTTCTCCCCAGCACCTTTCAGACATGCCAGTACGCTCCCAACAGGGCACGGAGCGTTCTGACATTAATTGATGAAGATAGTAACTCCACGACGGTAATATTGACTCGGAGACATTAACCTCCTGGCTGTGGGGCTGGGAGTTTTGAAATGCGATCTCCACAGCTGCAGTTATAATTGTCTTATGTCACATTGACCGGGCATGTTTACGATTTTTAACAACAATCTTAAAAAGTTCGGTGACATCTGTTGAGAGTTTAATTGTGAGTGTAAAAAAAAATATCACCAAAGGAATAGCCAAGAGATCAATTTCCTTACTGTTTAAACAACACGGTGGCCATCAGGCGGCGGGGGAATCTGGCGACGCGACTAATTTAACCTCCCAAGTCGCAGCGCTAGTGTGCAGGCAGGAGGGGACGAAAGACAATTTAAATAAAACAGGAAAGGGAGGCGGAGGGTGGGAAGAGCGAGACAGGGAAGCGGGAGCAGCGAGAGCCAGGCAGAGAAGAAATGGGAAAAAAGACATGTATCCTCCCGTTGGAAAGTCTCGTTAACCCCGGCGTTAGACTGGGTGCCCAGAGGAGGCGGGGGCGCCCGCCCTCCCGGGGTTCGGCCGAGGGCGCGGAGAGGAGGAGGAGGACGCGCGACCCACGCCAGGCGCCGACTCCGGCGGTCCCGGGAGCGGCCGGCCCAAGCCATGCGCGGGCGACTCTGCGTCCAGCTCCGCCGCCACTTTTGTTCTCCGCCCGGGGCGCCCGGCCGCGGCGGGGCGGCAGTGCGCAGGCGCGGTCGGGGCGGGGCGGGCGGCGAGCCCCGGCCCCGCCCCCCGCCGCCCCGGCCCGCTCCATCCGGGCACTGCCGAATTAGCATCGTGCCGAGGCACAACTTTGCCGAGGCCCAGCGAGATCCAGGCGCGCGCGCCGGAGAAAATATAGTCCCTGCCGGCGGGCGACTCGCGCGAGCGGCGGGGCGGGCGCGCACAGGGCTGCGCTGGGCTCCCGGCGCCGGGGGCGGGCCATGCGCCGGGCCGCGCCGGCAGCCCGGGGACCCGGCGCAACTTGCCGGGCAGCCTGAGGAGTTGGGGCGGCCGCGGGCTCGGCGCCGCGGCACTCGGCCGCCTTTCTTCCCCTTCGCCAGCCCCCTGCCCTTTCGGCCGTGGGGGAGGGGGCTCGTGTCCCCCCTCCCCGGAGGTCCGGCCCGCCCCCGCCCGGTCGGGCCCCCGCCGAGCCGCACAACTTCCCGGGAGCCGGGGCCAAAGTGAGCGCAAAGTGCTGCCCAAGTTGCCGGGATGGAGCTGCAGAGCCGGCCCGAGGCGCTCGCCGTGGAACTCGCGCGCCACCAGGTAGGGGGCCGGGGCCGGGGCCGGGGTGGGGTGTGTGTGTGGGGGTGTGGGGATTCGTGGGACCAGAGCCCGATGTCCTCTCCTGCTAGTGTCAGGGTCTTCCTGGCTAGGGTGCCGGGAAGAGGCCCCCTGCTTGAGCCTGTCCGGGGCGAGGGGCGGTGGAAAATGCATTTGCACGGACCCTCCCTCTGTCCTCCCCCTGCGCCCCCTCCCGCTCAATCCCGCACAGTTTGGGGGGCCAAGGGCGCGTGGGACAGGAGCCTGGCATCTTCTCTTAATAAACGCAGGGTCTGCGTAACTGGGTATGCCGGAGGGGTCCCTTCGTGAGCTTGCCCCGGGGAGGGGGAGTGTGAACAGACCCCCTTCCAGCCTCCCCCTCCGGCCCCAGGCCGGGTGCGAACCTGCGCTGTTTGCAAAAGTAGTTTTGGCGATTGTTGCTCGAGCGAGCCGCGGCGTGGCGGCCGGAGCCCGAGCGGTGTTCGGCGTGCGCGTGTGTGTGTTGGGGAGATTAGGACGCGACTTGAATATTTATGAGCTTTGCTCGACACGGACTCGCCGTATTTACTTGGCTCTTTGTTCCTCCCCCCTCCCCCGGCACACACTCACACTCACACTCCCTGGCACACGCACCCCGGCCTGCAAACTTGCGCGGTCGGGGCGCGCCGCCGGGTGGCCGCGGCCCCCGCCCCGCCCCGCGAGCTGCCCCGATGAGGCGGCAGCCACAGGTAAGCGGCCCCGCGCGGCACAGCCGGCCGCCGCGCGTGCGGGACGCCGCCCGGGAAACTTGGGGCGCGCTGCGGCCGGCCTGGCCCGCGGGGCGCCGGGCGGGGAGCTGCGGCCCGCGGGGCTCGGGCGCACCTGACCCTCGGCCGGCCGGCCTGAGCCCGCTCCCCGTGTTTCCGCAGAACGGCGACCTCAAGAAGCAGCTCCACGAGAGGCAGCCGCGGATCGCAGCGCTCAGCGACAAACAAGTAAGCGCTGGGGAGCCGGGACCCCCATTGGGAGTGGGGGCGGGGCGCGGTCGCTCGCACTTCGGCGGCACCCTAAAAAGTGCCAGCCTGGGCGCCACGCGCCGGGACTCCCGAGGGGTCTGTCTCCAGTTCTCAAAGTTGCCCACCCTCCCCTCTCCTGGAAAGAAAGGGCCGGTTCTGGGGCGGGGGCGAGCGGGCGGCCGGGCGCTGGGCGCAGCGCCCCTCCAGCGGCGAGCAGCCGGCGTCCATTTTGAGGTGGTGGACACGATTTGGGAACGTGGGGATTTCTCGCGCCTGGTGCCCCCCACCCCCGCGCTGGGGTGGCAGTAGGGGTGGAGGGGGCGGTGATTTGGGTCTGGACACCGAACTACTTAGAAGCGATTTCTGGGTTCCATTGCAAACCTGGTTTAAAGACTCGTTCGCCCCCCTCCACGTCCCCAGCTTCACTTTTTATTCTTGGAACCTGACGCCAGCTCCCGGGAACAAAAGGAAGGCGCCCCCGGGACCCCCCGCTTCTGCCCCAACTTTGGGCTCCGGGCGTTGGGTGTAGATGGGGACACAGGGGAAGCCGTCCGCTGTGGGGGGGGCGCGGCCGCCCACCCCTCCCGGCTCCCTCGGGAGAGGAAAAGTTGTCCATTGTGACTTAGTTGCGCTGAGCTCAGCGCTCGAGATTTCAGCACCACGAACAGATGCCGCCGCCGGAGCCCGGCCGGCCGCGCGCCCCCGCCCCCTGCGCGCGCCCCTCCCCCGCCCCTCCCCCTCCGCCGCCGCCCCCCCCTCCCCGCGCCGCCCCAGCCGAGAACTTTGAGCGGCGCAGCCAATGGCGCTCTCGGGGCTCCGAGGTGGGCGGGGGCGGGGGCGGTGGCGCCCCTCCCTCCTCCCCTCCCCTCTCCCGCCCTGCGCCCCCGGCCATCGATCGCGCTTCCTTCGGAATGCCGGCCGCCGCCGTCGGCTCCAAACTTGGACAGCTCCCGCCCGCCGCCCCTCCCGCTCGGCCCTCCCCTCCCCCCCCCTCCGGGCCGCCGGATCCGACGCCTGCTCCCCCGAGGAATTTTCGGCGTGGGGGAGAGACGTGGACCCGGTGCCGGCGACCCGGGAGAGGGAGGATTCGGAACCGGGTGTTAATTTCGAGTCTTTAAAGTTAAAAAGTGGTGGGAGGGGGCTGCGGGAGAGGAGGGGCCTGCGCTGCTGGAAGGAAGATGGCAGTTCCGGCCGGCCCGCGCCGGGGAGGGGCGCGCGGGGGCCGCCCGGCTGGACGGAGGCCGGGACCGAGGCAGCAGCCCCTTCCTGGCGGAGCCGCGCCCCCGCCCGCTGCGCGCCCCCGTCCGCGAGTGGAAGCTTCCATTCCCGCCCGAGGGGGCGCGAGGCCCGGGAGCCGAGTTCGCGGGGGGAGGGGACCCGGCCCGCATTACCATTTTGATTGCTTTGATGCCATTTTTGGAGGGGGAGGGGTTGGAAGACCCTCTCCGCGGAGCACAAAGCTGTTTAATCACTGTGTAGAATCAAATCGGATACTTTCTTTTTAAAAAAAATCCACCACCAGATCTGGTACAGTGTGATAGCTGAGGGTTATTAAGTCCTTTTTTCCACTGGGTAAAACGGCAAGTTGTTGACTCTTATGCTCGGAGTAGAAGATTTAAAAGAGAGAGAAAGGAAAAAAAAAATCCAATAACCTAGCAGCTTTTATTGCAACAATGTCTCTTTATGTGTGCTTCTGCGTGGCAGTAGTTTTACTATTTGGAGTGGCTCTTCCAAGCTTAGGTTTGATCATTTCTTCTGTATTGTAGCAACTGTTTCAAGGCTGTTTAAATTTTTATGATGATAGTAAATGAGTAGCTATTTATTATCTGTCATGCTGGAATTTAGATAAGGCTGAAAGAAACATTTGAAAATCGCGTTTGAAGGTTGCTACCCAGCTTGGGGAAGGAGCTCTCCTGCTCCAGGCTGCCTTTGCCTTTAAATCTGAACTCCGGGAAGGATGCTTGCGAATGGACCTCCATCTTTTTGTGTGTGTGAGTGTGTGTTTGAAAAGAAAGAAAACAACAGAAACTTTTGTTCTTTGGCCTTTTAAACATGTTTCTTTTTTTAAATGACTAAAAACATCTGTTAAGCGGCCAGGATTTGGCCTGGCCATTAGAACTTGTGTTTGTAACTGCAAGTGTGTTGTTTTTCCATTTCCCTTTGTGGCATTTTATATAACAAGGGCTCATAAAAGAGGAAGGGGAGGGGGCTGAGTCGTGGTTCAGCATGCTAATAAAGCTGCCTGGTCTCTCCCGGGCTCCGCGTTGAAATCTTTCAGTAGTCACCTATGAAATGAGTTGGGTAGACTTAACATTTACTCCCTCTCTCTCCTTAGGAGAGTTAGGTGGTGATTGGCAACTTGGCTGGGGAGAGGTGAATGAACAGGCCCTTGGAGGTGACTCGGGGTTTTGGAGAGACTCTGCTTGGCCACCCCAGAACCTGCCCAGGAGGAGCTGAAATGTGGGAGTGGGGATGAAAAGGCCAGTTTGTCAGAGTTTGTTTATTAACTCAACATTCAATTAAAGGTAGAATTCCTTTATAGAATTGCTTAGGGAAAAGTTCATACCATCTCCACCTCCAGAGATTTTTGTGTGTGTGCGTGCGTCAGAATATTGGATATAAAGGTTATGTTTCAATTAAAAGTGCACATGTGGATGGCAAACTAGATAGTAAAATGAACAGTAGCTCCCTTATCCAGGTCTGTTAGAAGTATGCCAGCAGCAGAGTCATGTCTTTCGGCACCAACCATCAATTTCCCATTCATGCCCTTGGCTCTGGAATTTTTTCAGTTATTTTTAGAAACATGCACAAGTGTTTAAAGGTGTTTAAAGGACTCATAGAAGTAGATAGCTTATTGGTGAGGAGTAGATATAGATTTTCTGTGTAACTGTCCAGTTTTTCCCCACCACTGGGGATTAGGGGATAAACAGGAAATGAGCTCATATAGGCTCTTCCTATTTGAAAATGGAGTTCGTATTTTTTCCTTAAAAAAAAAAAAAAAAAAAAATATATATATATATATAAAAAGAGGCGTGGGGGAGTTGTTCAGAGCTGAGTTGTGGCTCAGCCCAGACAGGCCAAGCTGCCTCCCAGGTGTGGCTGCACCTCCATCGGTTATGATTCCCATGGAGGACAGACCCTCTTCTTTAACGAGATATGATGTGTGAAGACTCCATTAGCTGCTCCACTGGTTTTATACCATGAATTTGCAGCACATGTAGAGAGGCAGTAACATTTTTATCTAAATTGTCAAGCAACAAGCACTTCCGTGTAAATAACAGACCCAGCATAAATTCCGGAGGTTCCCCGCCCTTTGGAGTTCTCAGCACAACATTTAGATGCCACGTGTGAGCTGGCATCTCCAGACCTGAAGTTCATGCAAGTTCAGCTTTACCATAGAGTTAGAAGAGACTTCTGGTCGAATGCAGCCCATGCTGGTATGGCCTCACGGGAGAGACCCTGGAGGTGAACTTGAGGCCCTGTGCACTGCCTGACCCATCGATTTGATGGACTCTGGATTCCAAGGGGCTGTCCTAAAGCACGGCAATAAAAATATGTCTTCTTGAAAGGTATTATGTATGTGGCACTCACTCGGTCGCTGAATCATGTCTTTGCCATGATTCACTAGCTGCGTTGAACACCAGAGGGATTCTGCCTTAGAAGTATCCCCTGAATGAAGCCGTAGAGTGGATTTATTCCAGCCCCCCTAGCTGTTTGCAGTCCTTTAGTAAAAGGACATTCTGTTTTCCAAGCTCTCCTCCTAAGCCTCCAGGAGAATGAATTTTAATCTTTCTGACTTTGAGTGCTGGTTCTTGTTCTTGAAACAATTTCACTACACATTAAAGAGAAAATTAATGCCGACTCCAGTAGCTCCACACTTCATATACATGGGAAAAGCATAGGATTGAGATGGCAGAGCCCAGCCCTGGCTTCACCTCCTGCTACCTGTGGCCTTGACTGGCCCACATAGCCGGCTCTCCTTCCCAGCAGTGCTCCGGAAGCTCCTCTGTCCTTCCGTCTCTGGGGCCTGCCCACCATCCTCTCCCACCTGGAAAATTGCTGCAGCCTCTTCACTGCATCCACTTTTTTTTAGACAGCTTTATTGAGATATAATTCACCCATTTAAGGTGCACCATTCAGTGATTTTTCATATATTCACTGTTCGGTGCAACCATCACCACCATCCGTTTTAGAACATCTTCATCACCTCGAAAAGAAACCCTTTGGCTATCGCTCCCTCCCTGACCCCCCTCCCCCCCAGCCCTAAGCAGCCACCACTCCCTGTCTCTGTAGAGTTGCCTATTCTGGGCTTTCATATGAATGGAATCATACTATACTATATATCCTTTTGTGACTGGCTTCTTTTACTTAACGTCATATTTCAAGGTTCATTCAAGTTGTAGCTTGTGTCAGTACTTCGTCTGTCTTTGTGTTGGAATAAAGTCCTGTTGTGTGGACAGACCGTGTTTTTTCTGACCATCCATGCATTGGTGGATGATTAGTTGTTCCCACCGTTTGGCTCTTACGAATACTGCATCCACCGTTGCCCCTTCTCGTATGCTCTTCACCAGAGCAAGTGTCTTAAAATCTGAACACGATCACGGTGCACCTGCCCACCTTCCCGGTCCCAGCCTGGGGGCTCCACCTTGCTTCTGCACCTGGCAGGTGTGGAGACCTTGAACGCTTCCCTGCCCCTGGGAAATGCCTGGCATCGTCTGTCTTGGTCTCTCTGTGTCCGCAGTTAGTTCATTCTGCTTCCTGTGTTAGACTGTAAGCTCCCGGAGGGTGCCTGCTGGCCTCCTCTCCCCGTAGTCTCAGAGCAGGGATGGCGTGAGTATTAGCAATGACTTATTAGTGGTCCTAGTTGAGTCCCTGGGCTGTGGCAGGCATGAAGGGAATAGTAGGTTTTTAAAACCGGGTGTTTGAAGTGAGTGGACCCAGAGATGACTCAGATCAGCTCTCTGCCCTTGCAAGCATGACAGAGAGTGAGGTATGGAGAACTGTTCCAAGGAACTTCTGGAAAAGGGCTATGCAAAATCAAACTGTGGGAACACCAGCATCACTGCTGGCCTAGAGACTGAGGGTGGCTTCCTGGAGGAGGTTGTCTGGGAGACATGTCCTCAGGGCCTCCTGGGGTGGACAGGAGAGGCTGGTGGCCAAGCTGCAGGAGGAAAGTGGCCTGCAGATGGGAGGTAGGGATGTGGAGAGAGGGGCAGAGAGATGGCACAAGGTGAGCTGGGGCTGGAGCGAGGGAGGTGTCATGCGCTGGGATGGGGGGCTCTTGCCGAGGCCGAGGGCTTTGAGTGCACAAGGCAGGAAGGTGTGTGCAGTGGTCCCAGTATGGATGAGAAGGCAGGAGAGTGAAGGAGGCCCAGGCTTCCCCAGCTGCTCAGATGTTTGTCACCTGTGCAGGATTGTCATGGGGGACAGGAGGCTGGGAGGCTGCTGGACCCAGAGCCCTGGGTGATCAGGATGGAATCAGGCTTTGAGGGTGGGGGCTCCAGTTGACCCTCCTCCTGCCTTCCCCAGAGCTCCTTAGAGCCAAGAAATTAGTGGGGACACCTCTGGAAACCTCCCGAAGGTGACTCAGTGGGTAACTTTGCTCAGTTGGCTTGTGTGCTTACGTACATAAACATGCATTTATAGTTACATATATTTACCAGTTGCATTCTAGTTTTTATTGATTTTATTTTGTTGACCGTATGTAAGTATATAATGATAAATAGTGAATATATTTATGTTGACATATGCCTATAGCATAATATATGTGGAGCCTATGTAATTTATACAAAATCAGTTAATAATCTGTTACTAAAACGAGAAGAAGGATTTGTTTTTGAAGTCAGGAAGAGAATCACCATTCTCCTGCTGAAGCAAAATTTACTAAGGAAGGTGCTGCTCAACATTCTATTATTTATGTAATATTTAGAAGATAAAGAAGAATTCTACTTTTAAAAAGCTTTATTATAAAAGCAGCACATGCTTGTTGGGAAAATCACAGTACAGATTCAAATATTGTAAAACTTAAGTTCCAGTTCTCGGTTCCCCACTTCATCCTGGGGACGAGAGCAGTGATGGTTCCAAGGACTGTTGGGCAGATGTGTTTTGGATAAACACCTTTTTCTTACACAAGTAGGTGCACCAAACATGCTATTCCCAGACCTGCCTTCCATACTTGGCATGGTATTGGGGACATCTCTTGGGAGCAAGTCAGGTTAATTCCACAAACATTTAAGAAATTCCTGCCAGATATTGAGGATATGGGGCAGTGGGGGGGGGGGGGTGATGTGATGTTAGTAACAATGACGTCTCATTTTATAAAGCTTTACACTTTCAGAACGCTTCCACTTGGTCTCAGCTCACAAACATATGTAGTTGAGGGGCAGGTATATCCACTGTTACCTATCTGTCGTGGCCCAGGGAGGTATTTGCATGAGATGTCTGGCTACCAGGCTCACCCCAGCAGCAGATGGGACCATGTGCTCTGATGAGGGGTGTGGGGACAGCTCCAAGGAGGTGACATTTGTGCCAGTAGAGAAGCATGGAGGCAAACTGCACACACACACTGCCTTGGCTGTCTGCAGCACTCTCTCTTCAGTGAGTTCCCCCATCACCTCCTTGGTGGACGTCTTTTTATTTGATAGAATAATCCCATGACTTGGGTCAGGCTGGGCGGGTGAGTCTTCTCTGCTGTACAGATTGGAGAAAGGCAGCTTCCCAAGATCAGACAGCTTGGGACTGCTGATCCTGTCCCTTAGCCTGGGGTGCCCTCTGGGTCAGCCCCCGGCCTCATCTGCAGTTGGTCGCCCACCTTGTAGGGTATAATGTGATGTTGCTGGAGGGGCAGAGGCCCCAAAGTCAGTACCCCAGGGTTCCCGTCCCAGCTCCCTGCGTGCCGGCTGAGTGGCCCTGGGCAGGTCTTGCTGCCTCTGAGCTCTGTGTCCATCTGTGAAGTGGGGATGATTGTAAGACCCACCTCAGCCGGGCCCTGAGTTGAAATCAGATAACGAACGCCAGGCAGCATCTAAGCTGCGGGGTGAGCCGTGCTCGTGAGCGCTGTTGCTGTGAGGTGAGGGTTGGCATGAAGAGGATGTGTGTCGCCACTTCCCAACCGCAGGAAACCCCGCAGAGCTCTGTCCTTGGCACCCTTGCCTTGTTGCTTGTCCCCATTGGGGGTGAGCTCTTCTAAGTCAGGGTGTCATGTTGCTTGTCCCCCCATAAATGTTGACGGTGATTGTGCTGTCGCCTTCAGCCCATCGGAAGAGTTCACTTTGATACTTTAGAATCTCGGAACTGTACAATTGATTTCCATTAACTTTGAATTTTTTCAATGAGATCACTCTGATAATAACTTTGGGAGTTCCGTGCTGCCTCATTAGAGCTGCTGGCTCTGGTGATCAGCCCTGCGATTTAGCAAGTGTCCTCCAATGCCTTTGTCTCTTCAGGACCGGCGTCATGGGCGTCATGGGCGTCACGGGCGTCACGGGCTCGGTGCCTTGTGTGAGTCGATGACAAACGAGGCCGCCGCCTGCTCCGTCCACAGAAGCCGCCACTGGTCCTGGACACGACGTTCCTTCTCCAGTGGTCGAGGGTCTTGACGTGGGTAGACCCTTGGGATCTCTGGTCCCCTGAGAGGGTGGTTAGGAGACCCCTTGGGGGTGTCTGGGGGCCCAGCCCTAAGGCCCTGGCCCCAGATTTCCTCCAGGGGGCCGTTCAGAAGGCTTCTGTTAACGACTTGTGTCTGTGAGAGGCGTGTAACAAAGAGGTTTACAGCACAGGCTTTAGCACCGGGCAGGCTGGAGTCCAAGCCCGGCTCCATCCATGGCTGTTTCGTTAGGGGCCGGCCTCGCGCGTTGGAGGATCCGGTTCTGGGTTTGTAAATGCAGGTAACAGTGCGTTGCGAGTCAGACAGCGGGGTGCCTGGCTCTTGGTAAGTGCCCAAGAAACAGCACTAAAGCACCGTGGGAGGATTAACTGAGATGGTGCGTGAAGCTCTGGGAGCATCGTGAGTCCCCGTCGAGTGGGACTTCAACATTGTCTCGTGATGCACGGCCAGGGGCCACGCGTGCCTGTTGGCTGCTGACTGGCTCATTCGCTCCTCACTCAGCCCTCTGAGGGGAGCTGCTCGTTTCTGTTTTGTGCAGGAGACTGAAGCCCAGAGATGTTGAGTGGCTTGTTGCGGTCACAGAGCTGGTGAGTGGAGAAGCTGCGGTCCAGACCACTGGGCTCCCAGCTTCATGGTCTGAACCCCTCTACTCGCGGTGCGTGGGGAGAAATGACAACATTTTCTGCCAGAATTATGAAAAGTTAGGTGTGACTGTTATTCCAGGGAATATGTGCAGGTACAAATAAATGGAGTTAGGGTGAGACCATCCCCGGCAAATTTGAAACCATTGTGTTGGTAATGAGTGTGACTTTCACTCTAAAGTAGAAAGTCCAAGAACTTTCCAGGTGTCTGGACCCAGGCCCGGTCTCTGCATGTCCCGGGAGCCTGCCTGCCGGGGGCCTGGCACCGGGTTGGGGGCGTGGGGGGCTCTGCGTGTGGCACCTCGGCAGCACCTGGGGGGGGTGGGCTGACCCGGAAGTGCATCCTCCTGCCTGGGCTTGAGGGAAGACCCCTGGCTCTGCCACCTCCACCCTGAGCCCCTCGCTGTCTGGCAGCTGCCAGGCTTTTATTATTATTATTATTGATGTCATTATTTTATGCTTTAAGGTGGAGATGTTTTCTCATTTTGAAATGGCCTCTGTTTTCTGAAGGCACAAATAGGCTTCCTTAAGATTTTTTTTTTTGGCAGTCACTTACTGTTCAGTAGCAGCGATTTCCAGCCTTTGGGAGAAATTGCTGATGCAGCTTCGTTCCGGCTACAACCCCTGACTGCCGAAGGCAGCGTCCCTTGCTGTCGCAGATGGGTCGCACTTTACATATTTATTTATTGTTGGCTGGGCACTTGTACCCGTCTTCTTAAAATGCAGCAGAAAAGAGCGCGTCCAGCGGGGGATTCTCACTTCTCTGCCCAGGGTTGAGTTGAGCCCCCGGCTGGAGGACAGGAGGGCGGGCCTGGCGGGGGCCTGGTCTCACAGGGGCAGGTGCTGCTTCTCAGGCAGGGGCGTCCTGAGGGCAGAGAGGTGCAGTGTGCACCCCACATGCCGGGCGGGATGCCCCGCTGCAGCGGGAGGGCGAGTAGAGGGAGAATTCAGGAAAGAGAACGCTGGTGGGGTCCCAGAGACACAAGTGCTGTGGAATAGCAGGGAGGCATCTGTGCTTTCTGTCAGGACGGGAACCTCTGAGTTGCTTTTGGTCTCCGTAGACCGGTGTGTCCAGAGCTGGGATTCGGCCCTGGACTTTGGGTGCTGTGGGGATTGAGGGTGTACACCCCCAGACTTGGCCCACTGGCTTATGGCTAGAAGCACAAGATGTGAGGGCCAAGCCCCTCATCCACTCGTGGGAAACTGAGGCCCAGTGGGGTGTGGGGGATGGAGCTTGCACTCAGAAACCAGACAGAGCCCTGGAGACTCCAGGTCTTCCGACTGCCACGCTGGCTGTGCAGGAAGCCTGTTGTGTGTGTTTCTACAACTAGATTCACTTCACTGGGGTTTTCTTTCAGAAGCTGCTTGCCTGGAGGGCAGCCTGGGTGTGAGAGTTGCTGGGTCCTGCACAGGGTGACCTTGTGTTGGGACAACAGGGCCACCAAGAGTGGATCTGGACGACACCCCAGTGGTTTTCAGAACAGTTGTTAGACTCTCCGAGCAGTTGACTTCGGGTTTGCACAAGTAAGAGACGGAGAACTGTAGCAGGGCACAGTGCTAAACTGTCCATTTTATGAGACTTGTTGAGTCAGGTTGGCTGTAGATTTCAGGTGAAGGTGGGTTTCCTTACCTTCCGTGCACCAAACCAGCCGGGAGTACCTGCCCATGGCCACCCAGCCCCAGCACGTGCTTCTGTTTTCAGAGTCTACGCTTGGGGGCAGAGGCCAGTTGTGGGCTTGTGAGGAGAGAGTCACCCCCTAAAATACAAAAGGAGCTGAGAGATGGTGATTTGTGGGGGCCGGGCATTGTGGGGGGAATAGCGACTTTTTTGACCCCTTGATGGAGGCAGCAGAGTAACCAGAAGCTGTGGCGCCAGGGTCTGTTGGGCCCTCCCTGTGGGGACAGCCTGCGGGCTGCCCCTGGGAGAAGCTGTAGCCAATTTGGGGAGAGGCTTTTCGCCCCAGGGAAGAGAAAAGGACAGGAATGCAGGGGAGGGAGAGAGAAAGAAAAAGAGAGGGAGAAGTGTTCCTCTTTGATGTCATTGAGGCAGAAAGCCAATCTGCGCATGTAAATGAACTTGGAAATGTAATTAAAAATATATACATATTAGAGACTGTGATCCAGAATTTAACGTGAGACGCAGCTCACAAAGTGACAGGTAGCATTTCCTACAATCAGTGATGTCGACTCTTGTCTGTGATTAATGCGTCTCGGTGGTAATAAACGCTCCACAGATAAATGCCAGAATTATTTCTTAAACTGCAGTTTGACAGCCCCACTGAATGCAGAGCTCTCTTTGCCCACATGGCTGAGCCCTCCTTACAGCTGCCTCTGCAGAAAGCTCCCTCCAAGAGCTTGTCCTGGCTTGGAAGGAGAGCTGACAGAATAGCTCCTCGTGCCACTGTGGACTGAGGTCAGAGCCCTGGAGGTCGTCACAGCCACTGGCACTGGGAAATGGCAGACGTGGCACATCTTGGGGAAGTTGCCAGGAGCCATCTGTGGCCGCTGTCTCAAAGCAGGAGCTGTTGCTTGGTGGCCCAGGGTGTTCAGCGTAAGGGACTGGAGGGGACAGAGGGTGGCAGTGCTTGCTGTGGGTGTGTCCCTGGCCTTGACAGCTAGGGTGTGTCCAGAGGAGGTTGCTACGTGGTGAGGGTGCCATACCAGGATCGTGGGTGACGCTCGGCACATGCCTGCTGGGGCCCGCTCTGAGCCAGCACCGTGCGGGGGACACAGCAGTGGGTAGAAGAGGCCCCTGCGGTGCTCACAGCCTCAGAGGGGAGATGGGTGATTGGAGAGGAACGTAAGACAGGAAATGTGGAGCAGGAAGATGGTGGGGCTCTGGCGGAACACAGAGCAGGGAACGGTGTGAGTGTGCGTGTGCACGTGTGAGCTCGTGTGTGCATAGGGCAGGTGGCAGTCCTAAATAGAGCGGTACAGAGGAGAGCAGAGTTGATGGGATGGTGGAGGGGCCTCTCTGATGTGACTGACCCCCGCCATTAGATTGGCAGTGTTAATGGAGCTAAGTGCAGTTACTGAGTGCCTCTGCGAGGGCAGCTCTTCGTGGGCAGAACGTTGACTCCGTGCTAGAAGGTAGGGGAAGGCTGATTTCAGCTCCATGTGTGGCGGGATTCCCTGGCGGTGAGAGCTGGCTGGGGCTAGGGCCGGGTGAAGCCTTCACCCGCCAGACCACCACTCCGTCAGGGACGGAGAAGCACCCACAGGCAGTTGGTGGGAGATCAGGCTGGTTCTCCCTGGTGCGGAGATTCTGTGGTGCAGAAATCTTAAGGCTCACCAAGGACTGTGCCTGATTACAGTGAGTTCCTGGCTCCAGCAGGGATCGCAGACTCCAATGCCCTGGGGCCGGCGAGGGCTCCTGCTGAGGCTGGGCCAACGGAGAGAACCAGCAGGCAGCTGGATTAAGCCCCGTGTGATGACGCTGTCTGGGGGCAAGCCCAAGGGAGGACGCCAGACCCTGCCCGCGAGGTCAGGGTGACTGCCCACTTCAGCTGGGCCTGGATGATGAAGAGGAAGGAGCCAGGTGCTGTGATCTAGCAATTTCCTTCTGTGCTCACTTCCGTGTCCTCGTTCAGCATCTTGCATGGCTCCTGCATACAGAGCGCTGAACGCAGTGACCGAGTGCGTCAGACACTGACACGCTGAGATCCCACAACCTTGAGATCCTAAGACGCTAAGAGGCTGTCACAGTGAACCCCAAGAGTCAAAGACTGTAAGACTCTAGGTTCTAGAACAGTCTAAGGCTGCAAGGGTTAGCGGTTCTGTGCTCCTGCAGTGAGACCTGAACTCCTGTGAGAGGAAGACGGTCGGCTGCACGACCGGAGAGCTGCTGGAACTCTCCAGGTGTGTTTATCTCTCATTTAGATAAGCGAGCGGAGCTCAGACATATTCCTTTAAGTGGGATAGTCCCACAGCCCCCCGCATGCTCCGGCCTAAGTCAGCGTCTCGTTGGAGTTATTTTATTAACATGTTCTGCTGAGTGGCCATGAATGGGGGGCGCGGCCTCTCATATCGCAGATCTAATTATGAACATGGGACGGAACCAAATAAGCAGCCTTTGAAGGGGAAGAGTCTGGCAGCTTGGGTTAGAGCGTCCTTTAATGAACTTCTTTGGTACTTGTATCTTAGCAACGCATTTTATTACATCCCGGTGCAGCTGGACTCGCCGCGCAGCAGTGCCCCCCACTCGTGGCTGGCGGGAGGAATGTGCCCACCTCCCTCCCAGGGCTGTGTTTGCATCTCTTCTGCTTTGTTCGGTTGATGAAACAGGCAAACAGCTCCCAGAGCCGGGGACCTGGCTGGCGGGCAGGAGGCGGCACGGAGGGTGTGTGGCCCAGGCCTGAGGGGTGGGCGGTGGGCGCTGGGGCCTGGGCCGGAGTTCAGATGCTGCCACTGCAGGCCGCGGGCTGCCCGTGCACCTGCTGGTTCTCGCCCCGGCGCTCCTGGGTTTGGGTATTTTTCTCTGGACTTCTTCCTTCTGATGATAGTGAAAGTGGGGACATTGGCAAGTCTTTCGTTGTAATCGGCTGCCTTTCCGTGAGGACGTGAGGAAGGGGCCCTGTTGAAGAGAGGCCAGTCGTGGGGGAGGTGGACCCAGGGTGGGGGCAGCCGTGCGGAGAGAAGAGCGGGAGCCCGAGGAGCTGGGCTGGGCTGACCGTCCAGCGGGGCTCAGCCGCTGAGACCCGGGGATCACGGCCAGTTCCCTTCCTTCTCTGGGCCCTCAGTTTGTTCTCTGCCCTGCGAGCGTCCTGCGGCTGCTGGTGCAGACAACCACAAACTGGGTGACTTAAAACAGCTGAACTTACTGTCTCACAGTTTTGGAGGCCGGCAGTCTGAAGTTAAGGTGTCACACTCCCTCCGGAGGCTCTAGGGAGGATCCAGCTTTGGCGGCTCCTGCCATTCCTTGGCTTGCAGACACATCGCTCCGGCCTCTGCCTCCGTCCTCACATGATGTCTTCTCTTTATGTCTGTTTTTTCTCGTCATATGAGGACACAGTCATGGAACATAGGGCTTGTCCTAATCCCGAATGACCTCAGTCTATCTGCAAAGGCCCTATTTTTAAATAAAGCCACATTCCGTGGCTCCAGATGGATATGGATTTGGGGTGACACCTCAACCCAGCACAGCTTCCAGGTGAAGCCAGTCCTGGCCCCCTCAGAGTGGAGCTGGAGGATGCCCTGGGCGCACCTGGCATCGGGCACCGTAGGCGCAGTAAGTGGTGTGTTCGCAGCACTTTGCTTACAGCAGAATCGCTGAAACGGTGCATGTCGTGGGCGGCATAGCCAGCCTTCCCGAACCTGTTGCCAGGCAGGTGGTCTGAACGTTTGGAATCAGGACCAATCTGAGAAAATCTGGGCTGCACCATTTATCAGGGTTTGTGGCTCTTCAGAGGTGGAGAGTTTGCCATTGATTTGTGTGTGCAGTTCTGAAAACCAGCCAGGACTGTCGCCCCGGCTTGCTCTCATTCAGCAGTGAGGAAAGGATGCTCTAGAAGCACAGCGCATGCGAGTGGGGCTGTGCAGCTGCGGGTTGCGCTCACAGCTCCCTTGTTGCTGCTTGGCCTGCAGGCAGGCAAGGAATCCCTGGGCTGGAGCAAAGGCTCCCCTCCTAGGGACCCCTCCTAGGGGGCTTATGGCTTTGCTCATCTCCACGTGCCTCGATTTTCTCCTCTGTAGAGTGGCTGTCGTGGAGAGCCCTGCCTATACTGCACGTTGCTGTGCACAGGGGGCTTTGCAGTCATCGTCCCTCGGCTGTGGCCTGTTCTTGGGTTGACCAGCAGGCTGGGGACTGTTTAAGTCTCCCAAAGTGCCACATCCCCCGTGGGCTGCTGTAGAGGCCTCGCGGTGAGGGGATGGAGCCAGCATCTCCCTGTGACAGATGAGTGTGGCCAGGCCCCTGCGGCCTGAACTTCCAATAAGGGGTCAGAGTCAGGTCTCCGCTCTGTTCCTCCTCTTCCAGCCCTCACGACATTATCACTTATTTTGCACCTGCTGTGTGCTGGGTACCCTCGGAACGGAGCTGTCATCCCTGTTGACAGGATGGTGGGGCCTGGAGCTCCTCCTTGGACAGTGGTGGCCAGAGCTGGGCACACCCAGCCGGTGGGGACCCTGCTGGCTCTGCCTCTCACTCGCACACACTTGGAGGTTCAGTTCCTCACGTGGAAACTGTACCTCACCACGGTTCCTGTCCCCGAGCTGTGTTCTGAGGTGAGATGGGTGCCACGCTCAGTGTCACCCTGCCGTGGAGCAGGGCTTGGAAGGCAGGCCTGGTAGGAGAGCTTCTGGGAGTGACCTTCCTGTTCCTGGGACGCTGGCTGGGGGCTCAGGCAGCCCCTGCGACCCCTCCTAGTGGCCCGCTCTGGCATTCGCCCAGGCCGGGGCTCAGACCAAGCTCTGTCCTGGCGAGGAGCTCATCCCAGCTCCGGCAGCCTCATTTCAGTATGTGCCGTGTGTGCTCTTTGGGGGAGACTCAAGGAGTTTGCCGAGTGAGGCCTTGGCTTTACTTTGATCCGGGCAGCCTTGGACATCCCAGGACATGTCTCGAGGCTGCCCCTGTCCGCGGTGAGGGAGGGAAGAGAACGCACGAGACCCCCCCAGTCTGCTCCTGCCCCGGGGAGGGTGCCAGCCAGGGGCCCCCGCGAGCATCCCTGGTTGCACGTGACCGCGTTTGCTCCAGGGCCCATGCTCAGGGGCCGCGGGTGCCATCAGGGGCGGGTCCTTGGCTCAGAGGACCCCCGAGTCCCGGGGCCTGTGTGCGAGCTGGCCTCGGAGTTTGCGCCCTTGGCACACGGCGGTCACGGAATCTCCTCAGTAGGCACCGAGTAGAAACGGGGGCTCAGTTCTTCTCTTTTAAAAAAATAGTTTGTGGTAAAGTCACATAACATAGAATTTACCATTTGTAACCATTTCTTGTATCCAGCTCAGTGTCGTCAAGTACATTCACGCGACTGTGCGACCGTCACCACCCCCATCCTTGTGGCGCCTTCCTGAGAGTTTTGTGTGTCCCGGCGTCCCCGGGCAGCAGCGTCCTTCCCGCAGTGTGGCTTCACGGGGTCTCTGTTCAGACTCTTGACTTCGCCTCTGGGAGGGCGTTGGTGATGCTTTCTGCAGCCTCAGGCGTGGAGAGGGGTCAGCACAGACCTGGACGCTCAGCCTGCAGTTCTGGTAAAGAACTCCCACGAGTGAAGGTCTGAGAACAGTCTGCCCTGAGGTCACGAGCTCCCTGGCACTTGTGTTGGTCCCCAGAAGGGGTGTTTTTCTCTGGGCTTTTAGCCCGGCCAAGTGGACGCCCCTCCCACCTGGAGTCTGGGCTCCTCTGATGCCCCCAGAAGTCCATCCTGTGATTTGGCCAACAGCTTTACTTTAGTAACTGTTTCTTAGGTTATGCAGTTGACTCATTTACTGAGGGATTTTTGGAGGATACCAAAGAAAGTGAGAGTTCTGGGTAGCCCCTTCCCCCTCCAGGCCCAGCTGACCCCTCAGCCAGCCTGGGAAAGCCCATGAGGGCAGCGGCTGTCCCGTGTCCCCAGCAAGTTCTCCTGCTCATGGGCCTGGACAGACCAGCAGGGAGAGGAGGGGGCCCGACAGGACACAGAACAGAGGTGGGGACAGCAAGTGGCAGCCGGAGAGCCCTTCGTAGGGGCACAGTCCCCCATTCCAGGTCCTCTCTGGCGGTGTCCTGGCCCCTCAGGGGGATGGCAGCCATCTCTCCACGTAGGGAAGCCAGGCCCACCCCATTCTCAGCCTCTCATGTCTCTCCTGGAACCTCGCCTCCTGCCCTGAGGGGAGGGGACCCAGCAGGGTCCTCTGCAGGAGTCGTCCCTCGTCACTGGACAAGGAACTGTTGCATGCAGTGGGCATAACAGACGCCGGAATCCCATCCTCTCCGTATGCGCCTGTGCCATGGAGGATTCTGTGCCACGCCATGGAGTGGCCAAACCGCCTTGTCCTTTACCCATTAGGGAATTCTTAGCAATGTGCACATCAGGCTTTTTTGCCTTCCCAAGGAGGGTTTCCTCATTTGAACTTGACCCTCTGGGTGCATGAATGCCAACATTATGAATGTGAATGGCTGCAGGGTGCCCTAACCCAGAATGAAGCCCAGGTTGCATTTATGGGGACAGTTTGTGGAGCCTGTCCCCGCCCTTCATGGATGGGACCCTGGGGACAGCCCTGGGAGGTGGGCAGGCGGGGCTTTGATCCCCCCGCCCAGGCCCAGATGTGGGGAGCGAGGCACAGACACGCCAGGTCCCACCTTTGCTGGTTGCTCCTGTCCTCCCGGGCTGGTTCAGAGCTCACCTTGGACGTGCAGCGGGTAGATTTTTGCGTTTTTATCCCTTGTGGATACTTCCTCACTCCATTAACTAACATTGGTCAGAATTTCGTATTGTGGTAAAACATACATAACGTAAAATGTATCATCTTAACCGTTTTTCGGTGTGCGGTTCAGCAGCATGAAGCACATTCACATGGCCGTGCCGCCACCACCACCCCACCTCCAGGACTTTGTCTTCCCAAACTGGACTCTGCACCCATAATAGCTCAATTTCCTCCTCCCGGGCCCCGGCAACCATCATCTCACCTCCGTGCATCTGACTTCTGCAGGTACCTCTTGCAAGTGGAGTCACACAGCATTTGTCTTTTTGTGACTGTTTCATTTCACTGAGCGTGATGTCCTCCGGGTTCATCCGTGCTGTAGCAGGTGTCGGAGTCTCCTTCCTTTGTACTCTGACGGCCCAGCGTACGGATGTGCCACTCCGTGGGTTTCGGCTCATCTGTCAGTGGACGTTTTGGGTGTTTCCACCTTTCAGCTGCTGCGAGCGATGCTGCTGTGAGCACAGGTGTGCAAACAGTCTGCTCCAGTCCCTGCTCTCAGTTCCTTCGGGTGCGTACTTAGAAGCAGAGTTGCTAGACGGGGCTTGTGCTTTTCCTCCTGGACACACCCAGTGCAGAGGAGAAGCTGGGTTACCTGCGTTGTCCTCTCGGGTGGCCACCTTCCGTCAGACCTGCGTCCCTTGACTGAGGGAGCTGTAGTTTTGACATCACTGTCTGCTGGGGAATTTGAGTGCCTCCAGGGTGGCTTCCCGGCCCCCAGCAGGTCTCTGTCCCGGGGCTGTGGCATGGGTGGAAGTGGACCCAGCGGCAGCGTCCAGGGAGCTGTGGGCTCCATCAGGGTGCACGTGACAAAGGGGCATGACGTGCACTGAGGATTCTCCCGCTGGAGATTTGCACCAGCAGAAAACACGCGGACATTCAAAATGTAGCCCGGTTGTGGTGGCTTGTCCAGGTTCCATGAAGTCTCCTGCTCACGTGCTGCTTTACTGTGGCCTTTCAGACTGTGTTCCTGTGACCTGTTGACATGCTGTAGGCCGGGGCAGGTATGCTGCCAGGGTCTGAATGCTCGTGTCCCCCAAATTCGTATGTTGAAACCTAACCCCAAGGTGATGGTATTTGGGAGGTGATAGGACACGAGGGTTCCACCCTCATGAATGGGATTTGTGCCCTTATAAGAGAGGCTTGAGGGAGTCTGCCCCATCTGTCACGTGAGGACACAGCAACAAGGTGCCATCTTTAAAGCAGAGAGCACCCCCACCAGGCCCTGAGTTGGCCGGCACCTTGACCGTGGACTTCCCTGCCTCCAGACTATGAGCAATAACTTTCTCTTGTTTATAAGTTACTTGGTCTAAGGTATTTTGTTACAGGAGCCCCAAATGACCAAGACATACGGCATTGCCAGACTTCAACAGCAGTCCTTTCCCAGTTTGTAGGGGAAAGTGGCAATCTACAGGCCTTTCTCAACTAAACATTTTCTCCCCTGGCATTAATATTTCTTAAACCTTTGGTTCTTGGGTTCTAGCAGAGGAAAAAATGACATTGCAAATATCAGACAGAAATTTACAGTTGGTTGTGATCATTTTGAAGACTTGAGTAGACTTTTTTTTCACATGGAGTTAAATGCAGTTACGTTTTCCACAGTGAAGTTTTTCCTTGGTCGGGTCATGAGATTAGATACATGATTAGTTCTTGGTATTCTGCAACGATGTTGTCCCTAGGCCCTGCTTCCAAAATAAGCTTGAAAAATGCTGACCAGTTCCCTCCTGCTCATCCCTACTGGGTGAGTTGTTCTGTGACAGGGAGCTCACTGTGCCCAGGGCAAGTCCACGCAGGCAGGGACAGCTCTGCACTTTCTGATCTGTGTTGTGAGAGGGAGAGGGAGAGAGGGAGGGAGGGAGAAGGGGACACAGTGTGATGACCGGAGGTGACAGCCAGTGCTCTGAGTGGTCAGAGGACCATGACCATGAGATTTCTTTCTCTGAACCCTGACCCTGGACAACGGCTTTGGCTCACAGATCCCGTCACTGATCCTTGTTAGTTTTGTGGCCTTGAGCATGTTATTGAACATCCTTAAGCCTCTCTGTGCTCACGTGCGAGGTGAAGTTAGCCGGGCGCGAGCCCTGTAGACTGGAAGTATGCAGTAGAGTGGCCGTAGGCGGTCACCTTCTGCCACCAGCCTCAGAGGCACCCATCTCCCTGCCATCCTCCTGGCCTCGGTTCTTGCCTGTCCCCCAGCTCCCACCCTCACCTTGCCAGTGTCACCTGCTGAATGCTTCTCTTGCTTTTTCCCACCTCTGTCTCTGCCCCTTCCTCTCTCACGTGGGACATACTGGCAGCCCCCGGACTGGTCTCTTTACTTCCGGCGTGTGTCCCCACACTGTGACCAAGGTCGTTTCTCTAAGGTGTAGCCTTTACCTTACTCTGCTGTGCGTGAGCCCCGCAGTCTACAGCAGTGGTTTCAAGTGTTTGCTCAGCCTCTCGCCCAGGTGTGAGTCCCACGGGGGAGGAGCTGCTCTGCTCAAAGCTGGGGCCGGGGACAGAGCCCCACCTGTGCCTGCGTCTCCCGCAGCACCTGGACTGCTGGCCAGGGGGAGGTTCCTGGGGCTCCAGCGAGCACAGGTTAGAAGCCAGTGACGTGGGAATAAAGTCCAAGACCTCGTTGCAGTGGACAGACAAGGTCTTTGTCATGTGGCCTCGGGTCCCTTCAGCCTCATCTTCCAACACTGAGCTGCCGACTGTTTCCCAGACGTGCTGAACACCTGGGTCACTGGGCCTTCACCAGGGCCGCTCTCCTGCTTGGGCTGCCCCCGTCTCTTTTTGTTTTAACAAGATCTGGCCCATCCACCAAGACCCACGGCCTAATCATCTCCTCACCTTCAAGAAAGGGCCTCTGGGTTCACCTGGGTTGGCTCACGATGGTGGTAATGACAATGGTGGTGGTGGTGACCATGTGACTAAGGTGGTGATGTTTGTGGTGGTGATACTGGTGGTGGTTATTGTGGTGATGGTGACGGTAGTGAGTATCATGATGGTGGTGGCAGTGGTGGTGCTTGTGGTGACGGTGATGGTGACATCAGAGGTGCCATTGATGACCACTGCCCATGGTAGGTCTACGTGCTTTCCAAGTTACCTAATCATCACAGCACATACCTGTGGGGAAATAGGATCCCCATTATACAGTGGAGGAAACAGAGACTTAGAGTTTTTTGAGGATTAAATGTGACTTCTTGATAGATCAGGAGCTAAAGCTAGCAAGTCTTGGCTTTGCTACTTTGTGGCAAATCAGACTCCATGAGCTACAGTTTCCTTACGGGTAAAATGGAGTAAGAGTTGTTTCTGTTCTGATGCAAGGTTTTTCACGTACAGCAGTGACATTTCAATTAATGAATAGTGGGTGTGGAAGGGCCTTGGAAAGTCTTGTTGCTGTTATATTAGTAATATGTTCCTAAAGACAGTATGCTCCTGTGTGTGTGTGTGTGTGTGTGTGTGTGTGTAAGGCAGAAACAAAAGTCACTGAAGTTGACACCCCAGCAATGAAGTCCCTTGTGTTCAGAAAGATGCCCCCCCAGAACCCCTACAGAGTTAATACCAAGGTAACGTAAACAGAAAATGTTGCCAACATCACTGTTAAAGACCATGAGGCTCAATTTGCATTTTCTTGGGCAAGTACATCCTGTTGTTTTTGTAATTGTTTTGGTGACATTTGCTGTGATTTAGTGGGTCACACGAGTCCCAGGTCGGTTCTGTGATGCTGTCTGTTCCTCTTCTGCCAGGGTTTGCAGTTCTGTTGGCTGCCAATGAGTAGTGCAGGGGGTTGTAGAAGGAAACGCAGGAATAGAAAACAATCCTAGTGTGATTTTTCTTAAAAAATAAGGCTTTCCATGAAACAAACAACAGGGTACAACAATCCTACCACCTTATAAATTAAATCAATAATATGGAGGAAGATTTAAATACAAATAAGTATACATTTTAAGTACTTTCATTATAATGTCCAACAAGTATTTTAACTCTCAGGTGTACTGTCAACGGCAGTGTTTTCAGGTTCAGGATCCCCCAGAGCATCTGAGACCCCCGAGCTCCACTCACCTGTGGATGCTGGGGCCACCCCACACTTGGGGAGTCTGGGGGGAAATCTACCACTGGGCCAGGAATCTGTATATAACATGTTCCCAAAAGATTTTGGAACCCCTGAAGTTTGAGAACCAGAACGCTGGGTGAAGTTAACTTGTTACCTGGCCGCCCGACAAAATGGAAAGGCGTGAATGTCGTGTTTCTTCAGCCCTTATTGAATCTTTTGCCTCTTTTGTGATGATGACTGTGGTTATTGTGATGATAGAGATGGTGATGGTGATGATGATGATGGAGATGATGGTGATGATGATGATGATGATGATGATGGAGATGATGGTGATGATGGTGATGACAGAGACAATGATGGCAATGGAGATGATGATGATGGTGGTCGTGGTGGCTGTCATGCCTTGCTAACCTCAGGGAAAGATTGAGGACATTGGTATGTGGAAGAGGGACCCAGCTCCAAGTCCTTGGATTACTCACCTTGCACACTTGGGTAAGGCGTAGAATATTCCTGAACCTCAGTTTCCACACTTGCAAAGTGGAAATGATAATATCTTTAGAAGCTCTAAAGGCCTATGCGAATATTAGTGGCTTTGCTATTATAACTTAGAGGACTATAATGATTAGTGTTTAGACATTTCTGTTCATTTGCATTGGTTTTTGTTAGGTGAGATTTTAAAACTTATTTCTTCTACACTATTTTAAAACAAAACAAAGGCAAAAAGTACAAAACCTGATCTGAGAAGGCCCATCCTTGTGTGTTGGTGTGTGTTTGGGGTGGGCCCAGGTCCCAGCCCGTCCAGGCTGGTCTGCTGGTGCCTGCAGGTGACCCCTCCTCACGATCTTTGCTCTGGTTCGCACTCGGGGCCTCAGCCACTCGCGGGTGCTCACACCACAGCCTCTGCCTGAGCCGGGGAGCCCCCTCCCCACACCCCAGCCAGGCTGGGGATGGCAGGGCCTCCCGAGAGCCGCCAGCAGCGGCTGACTTTGTCTGCAGTGAACTCTGAGAAGTGAAAGGAGCCCAACTCTTTCCCCCTTTTAGGTTATTCAGTAGATTTCCCCCTGATTTCATCTTCTTGTGCATCTTGATCCAAATCAGATTCTGCTTTGCCACATGGAGCTTCATTTCATTTCATAATTCCGCTGGCTTTGATCTTGTCGGCACAGTTCAGACATCTTCCCTTTCCTGGCTTCTCCTCTGAGCCCCAGGTGCCTCTTCGCTGACAGAGCCTGCTGCTCCTGTAATACACACTCACCCCTAATGAGCTACTTAAAAAATAAGCATTGATTTCCAGATAAAAATCACAATTAATTTTAAATGCCCTCTGTAAACCTTGTTACAAATAATTGCCAGAAACACACAAAGTCTGAAATTAATTAAAATCGACAGCCTCGTTTGATGCGGGGTGTGCTTCCTGTTTCTTAGTCATGTCTGTGAACCATGCAGCTCTTGCTTGGGCAGAAGCAGTGGCCACGAGCTGCCAGGCGGGTGAGCTTGCCAAGGAACTTGAGCTCCTGGCCCGTGGAAGAGCGGAGAGAACACAGGCTTGGTAGTCGTCCAGACCT
The DNA here is from genome assembly GCF_020740605.2 of Lemur catta. Taxonomy (NCBI): domain Eukaryota; kingdom Metazoa; phylum Chordata; class Mammalia; order Primates; family Lemuridae; genus Lemur; species Lemur catta. The sequence continues at coordinate 4,295,925 of NC_059133.1, forward strand.
GGCTGCAGCCCTACACCCTCTGGTAGTCGGATGACCTTCCAGGCCTCTGGTTCCTCATCTGTGAAATGGGCTTAGTAATGCCAGCCTCACAGGATTGCACAAAGATGGTGCTCGATGCCTGTTGTCTTCCTGTCCACTCTCCCTGCCCCAGACCAGCCTGGAAAGGGAGTCATACTGTCTCATACATTCACTCACTCACTTCTGCAGTGAGAGCAATGGAAGCTGACAGGAAACAGGTGGCAGGGATGCCAGAGTTCCTCTCATCTGGGCAAAAACACTGAGGCTCAGAACGGGGAAGTGACTTGGTCTAGGCCCGTCCTGGCAGAGCCAGGTGAGAACCTGGGTTCCGAGACCCCCGGCCCAGCCCTGTGTCCACCTGCCACATTCCTGTTCTCCCGAGGTGGTGGGGTAATTGGGAACTGGCGCTTGCCAAGGCAGAGGGTACCAGCTGAGCTCCTGTGGTCCCCTGGCCCCCTGGGGTAGCATAAGCCCCTTTCTCAGCAGTTAGGTGTGTAGGGGTGAGTCAAGTCCTTCAGCTGGGTTGCTATGGTAACTGGATGCATTTACAGTAAGTTCCGTTCATGGTCAACCTTTTGTCAGTTTCCATTCCAGAACTCTCAGAATCACTCTGGCGTGTCCTTGAGCAGAATGCCCTGGGTATTGCTGGAGCCTGTCACGTTTCTTCTGTGGTCCCTGTGTGACTGTTGTTAAAGGGCACAGAGAAGCCAGCACCCCCTCTTCCGTCCCCTCCCTTCAGAAAGAGCACAGGTGCAGGGCCAGCCCTGCCAGGGACTAGTTCTCAGGTGCCGCCCTTCACTGACCACGGCGCTGGTCGGCCGCGTCACATCTCTCCATCCTGGTTTCCTTGTCTGCTAGATGAGAACGGTAAAATTTCCCCGATCGTCAGACTGTTCATTGGACCAGGGCTTCTTGGTCACCTGTGTCGCTCCAGGCCTTGGGTGAGGGTGCTGGGAGGACACAGACCAGCAGCACAGGGTCCCTGCCTTCCACCCGCCCGTAGCCAGGTCTGGAAACAGATCCGCACACCCCAACTCGAGTGAAACGGAGCTCGGAGGTCTCCCAGCCCAGCCAGGGGCTGCTGGAGACAGTGTCCCGGAGGAGGGTGGGGGTGACATGGGAAGGGTGCTTGGCAGGTAGTGCAGGCTCAGTTGTGACAGTCTCCTGTCTCCCTCGCTCCCTCTCGGTCCCCAGGTCTCTCCTCCCCTCCGTCTCCCTCTTCCTCCAACCCAATGGGAAGCTTTGGGCAACAGAGCCGTTCCTCACCACCTTTCCTCTATGCCTGTGGTCCCAGAGACAAACAGGACCCCCCAGCCCCCACCCATGTCTCTGCAGACAGCGGCAACAGAGAAGAGAATAAAGTTTGGGAGTTATTTATTTCTCATTTTGCAGAAATGTTTATTTGAGAGCAGCATGGCAAGGTGGAATGGTTTGATTTGATTAGCAAGTCTAAATGTATTAGCAGCAAGACAGAAACGATATTACAATTAGTGGTAATTAGCTGTGCTGATGACTCTGGGTGGCAGTGCGGGGTGACAGATGCTGCTTCCTGGTCCTGGGTTAGACAGAGAGGGCACGTCACCCTTGTGAGGGGACTCTGTTCCCCGGGGCAGGCACGGGATCCTGGCCCGGTGGTTGTCAAGTCTGAGTAACAGCTGATTAGTCACTAGACACAGCTGCCGGCACCCACGGTGTAAAGTGACTTCGTGGTGTTTGGGGCAGCATTGGGCCCGACTTCAACAGAGCTGGAACCTTCTAAGCTGCCCTGAATTCGCACTACTGATGACAGTGGCAGTACCCTCCTTTGTACCCCAGTCATCTCTTTGCGCATCTTTATCACACACGGCCCCTCCAAACCCCGTACACTCTGGCCGACTGGCGCGCTCTTCCCCCGAGCCTCGGGCCTGTGCCGCATCGCTGGGCCCTCCCGGCCTGTAGCAAGGACCCCTGCAGTGCTCAGTAGCCCTGCAAGGTGCTGGACATACGCTTGTGTGGTCACATCTCTGCACATTGGTTTACTTCTTTGTGTATTATCAGGGACTCCAGGCCCAGGGGTGGGTAGAGACGCCTGAGCCCCTGCACCTGGCCTCCAGGGGTTCGGGTCTTCCGATGGGTCCAGACACGCAGACATCCTGCAGAAAGAAGCCACGGGCTCCCTTTGGGTGATGGAAATGTTTTGGAACTAGGTAGAGGTGGTGGTTGCACAACTTTGTGAAGAGTCTAAATGCCACCGCATTGTATGCTTTAAAGTGGTTACTTTTTTGTGAATTTCACCTTGTTAAATAAAGAAGCAAAGTAAGAAGATATTTTGGAAGCCCAAACACCACACTGGGTGCGTCTCAGAGGGTTTAGAGGTAAAGTTTCTGAACAGACGGCCAGTAGGTGCAGCTGGTCACGGGAGCCAAGTCTGCCTCTGAGCGGGGAAAGAGCCAGAAGGGTAAGGAGGGGGGAGGCCTGTCTGCGAGGCCCTGGGCACATCCCAGGCTTGAGTGAGGATGTGGCTGGAGTGGGCGCTGGCAGAGATGAGACACGTTTCCTTTCTGCAGGGGCTGCAGGACAGGGATAGGGTGTGTGCACCATCCTGTGGCTGGCAGGAGGCTGGCAGCCCTGCCTGTCCTGGGGTGGCCTCCTGACCCCCCCGCACTATCCTGGGTGCACGTCAGAGACCATGGCAGCCTCAGGTGTTGGCCACACTTTCCCTGGTGTCACAGATGGATGTGGCCCTGGCAGCCGCATCGGTCAGGCAGTCAGCACTGAAGGACCAGGGCTGCTCCCCCCCATCCCCCACTGCTCCCAACCCCACTGGGAAGACCCTCTGGGCTCCAGGTCTGTGCTGGCCCGTGTGCACTGTGGGTGTGGGAGAGGGCGAGGCAGATGTGGGCTGCCCACGGGGGCTGTCAGTCCAGAGCCGCCTGAGGCTGTGGGTCTGGGCGCCAACGCTGGAGGAAATGCTTTCTGGACTCCAAGTGCAGACTCAGATCCAGGATGACTGTTGGGGGTGCGGTGGGAGCCGGGGAGATGCAGCTGCCACGGGCTCCTCACAGAGTCCATGCCCCGACGGACACACCCTTAGTTCCTCAGGATAAATCGTGGTGGTCAGAGCCTTCCAGCAGGAGCCGGGACGTTGGGCAGGCCTTCGCAGAAGAGGGAGAAAGAGTGGTCAGTCAGCGTTCAGTCAGCGTGAGAAGACACTTGACCCTCACCCGCATCAGGGCCATGTGATGAAAGCCACAGCAAGACTCCATTTTGTGCCCTCCAGATGAACACCAGTGGAGAATGGTGGCAGTGCCCGGCGCGTGGAGTGCCGGCGGGCAGGGAGGTCTCCACCTGGAAGACAACCTGGAGTCACCCTGCGAAGCTGCAGGTGGATGCGCGTGTCCTGCGGCCCACAGATCCCACTTCGGGGTATTTTCCTTGGAGGACGCTTGCACGTGTGTGCTGGGGGCCCTGAGTGTCCCTCGCAGCCAGGCGACAGCGAGGACCTAGGTGCCCGCCGACGAGGATGGGTAAATGCCACGTTCCTGTTCTGTGTCTGCTGCCGTGAGAGGAACGTGCCACGGGCGGCAACGGTGAACCGTGGGAACTTGCAGTTGAGTCCAAAAAGTTGCAGAAGGAAATTCCATATGGTTCCATTTATATAAAGTTCAAAATCGTGCAAGCAAAACATTGTACTTTTCGATATACACATGTGGTGTAAACTTAGAAGTCAGGGAAGGATAAATACAAAGTAGTATTGGTAGTTATCTGTAGTGGGGGTGGGTTTCAAAGCTGATATTCATTTTCTTGTCTTAAGCTGGTGCTGTGTACGTAGGTGCTCATGGTATTGTTGTTCTTTAAATGCTATACCTGTCGTATAACCTTTAATCTCCCTCGGTACTTAATCAAACACACGTGCATGTTTAGATTGGGCCTGCAGGCGTGGGGCTGCCTGCCTCAGACGTGGGCGTCCATGTCCAGGGAAGAGACGGGTCCAGGCTGTCCGTGGCCGGGCAGCATCCAGCCTCCCAGGGGAAGACCATCGTGTAACTCAGAAACGAGGCAGAATGGGAAAAATGCAAAAAACCAACTGTGAATTGTGAAATGTGAGTTATAATTTTGCATTTTTCCTTCTAAGGTGCATAAAGGCCACATTTTACGTTTGGGTAGGGAGAGATTGGCCAATGGCACCAAGTGACGGTTTTGGGGAATAGGTCCTGGTGTCCTGTCGCACGGCGGGGTGACTGGTTGGCAGTAGGGTGCTGCATCTTTCAAAGTATCTGGAGAAGAGGATTTTGACCGTCTCACCACGGAGAGAAACGTGGGAGGCGATGGATACGCTAAACGCCTGATACGCTTACTGCTCAGTGTACACAGGTATCAAAGCGTCGTACTCTGCCCCATAAATAGGTACGATTGTGCGTCAATTAAAAACAAATTTTTTTAAAAAGAAGAAAAAGTTCTGTTTTTAAGGAAGATGAAGTCTGAAAATGAAGCAAAACCAACTGGCGCCCTCTCCTGGGCGAGGCAGGAGTGGGAGGGCCCGCAGGTCCCCGTGCCCCGCCGGTTCAGCACCAGGGACAGCGCCCGGTGCTGGCACGGGCTCCTCTCACTGAGCTGACCGGCAGCTGTGAGGAAGAGGGTCAGAGCCTTGGCTCCCTCCTCCCTCGTAGGGGGAGGTGAGGTGGGGGAAGCTCGTGCCACAGGGTCCAGCATGTGCTTGGAGCTCCGTAAATGCTCACAAAACGCTTTCTGCCGTCGGGGGGTGGGCGGGAGTGGGGTGGCTGAAGGATGGCAGGGGCTGGGGTGACCAGGCCAGGGCAGGAAGGCACCGGTGAGTCCTTGCTGGAGTCGTGTGACACAGGAGGGACACCGGTGTGCACACACTTCCTAGGCTGGCTGGAGGCAGGGCAGGGACAGGAGCCACTCTGGGGGTCTGGGAGGCAGCCACCCACCAGCACTTCCCGCTCTGGACCAGCGTCAGGGTGGCCGGAGGGGGAGCCTGAGGCCAGGCGGGTGCTGGCATCCCCTCGGGCTCATCCTGCGGTCAGTCCCTGGAGGAAAGGTGGATTTCATACACAACAAGGTGGGTGAAGATGGTGTGGGGTCTTCTGGAAGATTCTCTGCACTCTTCCCAGTGAAATGAGAAGCAAGGCTCTCGCCTGAGGGTGTGGGCTGGGGAGCAGGTGGAGGCGCGAGAAGAGGGGAGGTGAGGGCTCGTCTGTCCAGGACGGGCCGTGGCTCCGAGCTGGGCGGAAGCAGAGACCAGTAGGCAGACCTCTGCGGATCTGCTCGGCTTTGAATTCCAGGACGTTTGCTGCTTATCATAACAACAGCCAGCTGTTAATTCACATTGCGTTCTGATTTACTTGCTCAGTGATTGGGTACTGAGCGGATTATATGATCGAAATTTTCAATAACAGAGAGAATGTCGCACCGTTCATTGAAACAAATTGGCTGGCATCTCTATCTCCATATAGTGCCCCGGTCTTATTAAATCTAAACCCCATTCACGCTCGGCAGCTCTGATTTGAGCCGTAAACCCAGCATGGGAGGAAGGGTGCCGGCTGTTTGAAGAGCGCTCGCTCTCGCTGCTCCGATTTCTGGTCTGATTGGACACACACCGTACGGCATCGGGCCACGTCTGTGAGAGCTGGTCAGGTGGCCAGGAAGTAACCAGCTGTGGGCACAGCGCATCTGTCTGGTGTTAACACTCAGAGTGAGTTTCTGGACGCAGGACTCTGTGCAGCGTGGTACCCGCACTTGTAGGTATCTAGGTTGTGCATGTGACAGTGTAAGCACGTGTCAAGTCAGGCGTGTGTGTGCAGACCCCTGTGTCTGTAAGCATGTACATGTTCACAGTATCATAACACAGACACGCCAGGCAAAGAAGGAAGCTGATACTTCATACTCTGTTGCCATGACTCCTGTGGCCCCTTCACTTGGAGAACCTGATGGGGTTTCTGAAGATAAAACCCATGAAAGTGTGGGCCCCTTCCTTAGACTGGGACCCTGCGAGTGTTTGACTCTTAAGCTCGTCCACTGTCAGCTTTCAGCAGTTTGCCGAAGTCACCTTTCAAGTGTCCCCCCTCCTCCAGCAGCTGCTGCCCGCAGTAAGCTGTGACCCTCTGTCTTTGGGGTCTGCCTCTTGTCTCTCCAGCGGTCGGGCCAGCTTTGTCCTGTGACCTCAGTTTCTTAGATCTGATGGATCTAAGAAAAGTCACTGATTTTAAGTTTGTTGTCCTTTTTTCTTGTTTCGAGGGTGGGAGTGACAACTGCTGACCCGGAAGTTGATACGTGTGGGCTGAGTGGACTTGAATGTTTCCCGTTGCTGCTGTGGAGGACCCGGGGGTGCGAAGGGGACAGGATGGAGACCAGCAGCCCCGGCTCCTCTGCCTGGGCCTGCAGACCTGGTGGGGGGAAGCCCCCCAGTGACTGTTGTGTTAAATACAAATACACAGACTCGCTAAGGCTGGGATTACTCGAGATGGGGAGTTGGTTACATTTGTGCTCAACTCTGACCACAAGCTGAGGGTTGTCAGAGCCTAGAGTGGGAACTTGTCACCTGTGTGGTTCTCTCAGCTTGGGACAGTGTGCCTCCTCAGCTCTGAGTGCCCGGTCCATCAGGTACCAGACCTGTGCTAGGGCCCGAGTTGTCTGGCAGCAAGGACAGGGTTCCTGTCTGTAGGGGACAGACACACACACAGCTCCTGTGCACACAGCTTTGCAGGAAGAAACGGGGCAGAATCATATTTGTCCCAGGAGAAGGTCAGTTCCACCAGGGCGGGGCCTGCAGGAGGGGCTCCTTCAGTGTTTGTTGACTGACTGAGTGAGGACTGTCCAGTGCCCGGCTCTGCCCGGAGCACCCCTGAGCAGATGCACGCTGAGGAGTTTGCACTCAGCAGTTTGGGCTGCAGGAGCCACCACTGGCTTCCTCAGTCCCCTCGGCAATTGTATCATCCAAGACTAGACTTCAGACTTCTTTGGCTTTTTTAAGTTTTTCCTCCCTTAAAAAAATAATGAAAATGCACAACAGGCCAAAATGCACAAATCTGCAACTCATTATACATTTTCCCAAAGTAAAAAGAAAAAGATTTCTCCTTAGTCACCTTTCATATTTTCATTAACGACATCAAAGCGGTTAGGTCTGGAAAAACCAATCTGAATCATAGTGGCATGGTAAGAAGCTGATGAAGGATGCAGAGGAATTTGAATTTCAAAGCCAAGCCTTTATCTCTCATTAATGTTTTCTGCTGTGAGAGCTCCCCCAAGACCGGGCCTGTCATCCATTAGGGGAGAGCCAGTGAGTCTGAGCTCACCCTAAAGCATCCAGTGGGGACAGTGTGGGTGACCCCACCATGAGCCCACACAACCCTGTTGCCCCCGACCCCCAGACCCGGGGACCCGAGTGGCTTAACCTCCCTGTGCTGGTTTCTTACGTGTCTGTCAGTAGCTGCAGGGCACCTGCTTCTTGCCTGACTTTGTGCTGGACCAGGTGGGGCACAAGCTAGGACAGGACACATCCGGAAGGAGCTTGAGGCCTCGCTGGGAGACAGACCCAGTCCGCGTGGAGGGTCAGCGCACGCTCACGTCAAGGCACGCCGTGACCCAGAGGAGAGCGTGCCCGGCTCTCTTGGGCACGTCCAGGGGGCTTGCTGGAGGTGGAGGCGCAGTGGGTCTTGATGGGTTGTGGGAGGGCTGAGTCTTGTGGGGGCCCGGATGGTGGGGGAAGGGGACAGAGCCGCCCAGGCACTAGAGCCCTGGAGTCACGGGAGCTTCTGCAGGAGCTCGGGAACACTGCGGTGGACACGACATAAATTGGCTACTTCATCTGAAGTCGAGCACGCCCAGAGTGGAAGGTCACAGCCCCTTCTCAGCACCTGCCCAGGTCTGTGCGTGGCGCGGGTTGCCTCGGACGCCCCCTCTCCGGCCAGCCGGAGTCCAGCCAGCCCGACTGGCCCCTGGAAGAGGCTGATGTCCTGGAACAGTGACAGGGGGTGGTGGAGCAGGGCTGTTCAGCAGGCGTGAGAGCTTGCTTTCGTCCTCTGAGAAATAGCAGAACGAATTCCAGGGAGGACAGGGAGAGCCGCAGGATGCCTTGCCGGGTGAGAGGAGGACCTCGGAGCCATCCATGCTGAACGGGCCTTGTAGCCATGCTGGGGGGCGCTGATGGTGACTTACAGGGTCATCTGCGAGCGAGGAACTCTGAGAATGATAGACTTGCTGCAGGTGCATTAGAACCCGGTCCCCATCCTGGCCTGCCCTGGGGCAAGGAGGGTGCATTGAGAGGTGAGGCTGGAGGGGCAGGACCCAGTGCAGAGGCCTTGGGCGCTAGGATAGGGCACTTGGGCGCGTGCCGAGGCTGTTGTCCCTGTGGCCAGTCTGGACGGGCTGTGCTGGAGTGGCCCAGGGAACTCTGACCACTAAGCCCATGTTTCTGGGGAGGGCCGAGTTGGGCCCGGGATCGCTGCTGTGGAAGGTGGGCAGGTGTGGGTAGGGTCCCGCTGGCCGTGGTGCCACTGCTGAGGTGGTTTAAGGGGAGCCCCTGGGGGGCTGCTGGTGGCTGTGCAGCACGGGGCTGGAGGACGGTGTGGGCTGCAGCCCTGCACACCTGGCCCCGCCCTCACCTGGCACCACGCTGCCTTTGAGGTGGCAGCTCTGGCTGACCCCCGTGGCTTTGCAGAAGGGGGTGGGAATTGCTGCGTCTCTAGCCTAAAACCGTAGTGTGCAGAAAAGATTCCCCCTGCCCTTCCCTGAGAGCAGGTCACATGGCCAGCCCAGCTTCAGAGGGTGGGGAAATACCCCCCATCTCCGGACCCTTTTAATCTTCCTCCCCAGTGGAGAGCACACGGGCCTGGGATCAAGGCAGGGATGTCGTGGGGCTCTCTGATGCGCCAGCTGTGTGGCCTGGGGCTGCCACAGCCTCTCTGGGCTCTGGGCTCCTTGAATATAGGCCACTGGGGTGGAGCTGTGATCTTGGGGCCTTTTGGAGCTTACTTCCTTTGGCTTCAAGAGCTGGTATGTTGCTGGAGGATGTGAGGATGACAGGCATGACCCTGAAGGCTGTTCAGAGCATGTGGGAAAGTGAGACAGGGTTCAAATCTCAGCCCTTAGTAGCTGGATGTCCTTGGGCCAGTTACTTAACCTCTCTGTTCCTCCCTTTCCTCATCTGTAAAATGGGGACCATACAGGCCCTTATAGAATTGTGGCCAGGATCAAATGGGGTGGTGGAAATGCAGTGCTTACGGCCGTGCCTGATGTGTACCAAACTGGCTAGGTTCTCAGCCTTTTTCATGCCTGATCTGAAATCCTCAGACAGCCCCACTTCTCAGTGGGTGAAACGGAGGCCCGGAGCTTGGGTGCCTTTCCTGCCGAGGAGCTGGTGCGGAACTCTGGTGGGGGCCCTGGAGTGCTGTGAGAACCGGGCCACTGGCTTTGGTGGAGACACCTGTCGTTTAGGGTTGTCCCACTGGCTGAGGCCGGCAGCACCAGGCCCAACACCCTTCATGTGGAGACAGGACCCCTTTGTCCTGCCGTGTAGCTCTGACCCTCTGTCAGCCCCGTGAAGCCAGCGGAGACTCTGGCCACAGGAAGGGTCAGTGTCCTTCCGTGCGGCGTGCAGACGGTGCCAGGAGCTGAGCCTGAAGGTCGCAGAGCCCCACGGTGACACTGTGTCGAAGGGGAGCAGAAGCTGGAGGGTGGGCGGGGAGTGGGGACCGACTCAGCTCAGGGTGTGGGAAGGGAGTGGGGAAGAGGCTGTCGTGGAGGGTGGATGGGACTCATCAGGCCAGCAGCTGGGGGAGTGATGGGAGCCCGGCCTGAGCAGGAGGACCAGGGCCGTCGGGGACGGAAAAGCCGGAAGTGGCAGAAGCTGTGGGGTGAGGAAGACGGCGGGCCAGGTGGTGCACTCCAGTGGGTGCAGGTAGCTACTGTGGTGGTGAGGGGGGCGTCCAGGGCTGGAGTGCAAGGCCACGGACCCCCAGGGACCTACCCAGATGGGGAGGACGCTGGGGGAGGGATCTCCAGGGAGGAGGAGTGCGGCCAGCCGTGTGCACACAGGTGTGCAGCCTGAGGCTGGACCACAGACACTGGGCCTGGCAGCTGCCCCGGACAGGTGGCCCAGGTGGGGATGTCCAGCAAAACCTCCTCCGGGGTGGTGGCTCAAGTCGAATTGAGTCCCCAGTTGAGACTCAGGGTAGCTGCAGCGTCCACACCACACGCAGGCGGCTCTGCTGGGAGACCCGCCACACCGCAGGGGACGTTCACGAGCCCCTAAGATGATCCTGTCCTGGGCATTTGATGTGTCCCAACGGCCTCATCTCTGGTGTCTGGACAGGAAGCTGAGGATCAGGGAGGTTGAGGCGCTTGCCCAGGTGCACATGTCGTGGAGCAGTGAGAGCACATGTGGTCCACGCCCTCCCCACTGAGGACTGACCTGAGAAGCAGCTTCAAACCCAGGCTAGCGTGAGTCTCCAGGGGGCCAGACCCCGGGGAGGGGGGGTGGAAGAAGAGGCTCTTATTCCTCCCAGAAAAGGAATGAATGAGTGAATGAATGAATGGAGTAGACCTGCTTCTTGTCTGAAGTCACATGAGAACATTTGCTGCAGGCAAAAACTTTCCCCCAAAGATCTCACCCTGGGAGGTATCTCCCTTTAAAATGTAGTTATTAATCACTGTAGCTGAAATTAGCATAATCGGTTCATTTAAATGCCGAGCTGCAGTGAGTGAAAATCTTCTCCCGCGGAGTCGGCTGTCTGTCGCTGCGGCGGGTCAGGGTGCAGGGGTGGGCCCCTCGTCCCGGGTGCCGGTGGGCAGGCCCGAGTTCACAGTGGGGGAGGCCAAACCCAGGGCTGCAGGAGCCGGTGCCATCGGGGACCAGGGTGGGCCACCGCGGTCCTGCCCTCTCAGGCCGAGGCTGTCAGTCGGGACTGTGGCTTAACTGTGGAGTGTGTGTCTGTGCACGCCTGTGGTTTAGGGGCAGTCGTGGTGAAATGACAATGTGGGAACACGGGGTGGGACCTCAATATCAACACTAAGGAGCACGTTAAGCCCTCCGTCATGTCTGTCACTTCTCGCTGCTGTGCCTACGTACAAGCATATGTGCACCTCATCCTCCCAGCAACCCTGCGAAACACACGCTGTCCCCAGAGAGGACACTGAGTCTTACGGGACCTGCCCGGCACACGGCTGGACGGGCCGAGGTTGGGGTTTGGTGACGGCCTCTGGCTCGGGAGCCGGTGCCCTCTGTGTGCCAGGCTTTGAACCGTCACGAGGGACCCAGCGATTTAAGCAGAAGGCAGGTTACAGATGCATCTACAAAATTACATTTAAAAATGTCTCGCGTGGCCCACACAGAGAGAGAAGCCCTGAGCAGAGGCTCAGTCCTCGTCACTGTTTCCTGACTGTGTCCCAGGCGGGGCCCAGGGCGTCGGCCCACGAAGGCCGGAGCCACAGTCTGGAAAGGCCTCAGGTTCTCGGAGTTGAAACGACGTCCGTGGGGAGCGTCCGGATGGCACCTTGCCCTTCACAGAGACCTTTGTGTCTGTTCTTTGCCTGCATCCTCCAGCAGCACTTGTTGCTGGGGATGGTGACGATGGTAACAGCGAGGATGGTGACGATTGCCAAGAAAGGCTTGGGAAACCATGGGTTGCGCCACCGTGGGGCTTTCAGACCCAGCTCTCTGACGACGGCCTCGCAGCTGTCTCTTTCTGGGTGAAAACAAGGCAGGACTCGGTCGGCACTGAAACAGTGAGAGTTGATGCCTCCTCAGTGCCTGGTGTGTCCCCAAAACACAGCCCGGCGTGACGTGTCTCCTTTCCTGGCCAGCATGTGTCCTCCTCCCTGGTCCACTGCCAGGCTGTGAGACGAGTCACCCGCCAGGCCTCCCACAGGAGGTTTCCCTTCTTGTTCCCGGACAAGGGGCGGCTGGGAAGGTCGCGCTGGCAGAGCGGAGGAGCCGAGACCTCGGTTCTGTTACAAGTGGGAGCTGGGGGGAGCCCCTGCACCCCCAGAGGACTCAGTTTCCTCACTGGTTGGTGGAGGCAGTAATGTGTGCTGCCAGGGCTGCTGGGGGAGCCGGAGGAGAGTGGGTGTGGCCAGTGCTCTGCAAACCCTGAGACGCTGCACAGCCGTAAGGAATCATCGTTAGTTGGGTCGTCGTGGTCATCGAGGTACTTGGAAGAGAGTCCTGCAGTGTGTAGCTCCGTTCCTGGTGCCAGCGAGGTGTCATTGTGAGGCCTTTAAACACACCTGCTGAGTCCTCTGGCCACATCACAGACAGGGCGTGCCCCACCCCCACCGTGGGAGCCCAAGGGCAGCTCTTGGCCACTATTGCGTCTATGCAACACCAAGTGTCCCCTCTGAGCAGGACCCTGGGTTACGTGTGACCCAGCTTCTGTTTGCTCGGGTTCTCCAGAGAAACAGAGCCAGTGGGACGTGTGTACAGGTGATCTGACTTAGGATGGTTCTACTTAACCACAATGTTTGAAGTTTACAGTGGTGTGAACGTGATGCGTGTTCAGCAGACACTGTATGTTGAATTTTGTCTTTGGCGTTTGCCCAGCCGGCAGTGTTTGGCAGGGTCCCCGCTTGTGCTGGGCAGTGGCAGCGAGCGCAGCCCCCGTCAGCCACGCCAGCGTTGTCCTGAGCACGTGCAGGGAGGCTGGGCTGTGCTGTGTCGTGGGTCCCGTGTATTAGATACATTTTCAGCCCACAGTGGGCTTATTGGGCTATAGCCCCAGGTATGTAAATGTTTATGATGAGGAATGACGAAGGCTGTTGGCACCCTGGGCCCGCAGTTGCAGGCGGAGACCCTGGAGAACCGATGGTGCAAGTTCCCGTCCAAAGGTGGCTCAAGACCCAGGAAAGGTCCCGTTTCAGTTCGAGTCCGAGGGCGGATGAGACCTGTGTCCCAGCTCAGCGCGGCCAGGCAGCAGCAGTTCGCTCTCAGACCCCTCGCCTTCCCCCGGCCGCCAGCTCGGTGGGTCAGACCCGCGCACGCTGGCCAGGACCCTGTGTTTTGCTCAGCGCAGGAACTCAGATGTTAATCTCTGCCACAAACAGCCTCACAGACACACCAGAGTGACGCGTGACCCAGTGTCTGGGCACCCCGTGGTCTGGTCACGCTGACCGGCAGTTGCCCCCACACGCTCTCGCGAGGCAGACCTGGGAAGAACCAACAGCCTGGGCAGCTCGGGCCGTTCCCTGATGCAGGGCCCGGGGTGACCTCCAGCTGGTGGACGGTGGGGGAGGGTTAGGGGAGGGGTGGCCGTGGGCCTTGGGGGGCAGAAGAAGGGACCCTGTCTGCACGGTGCTGCCAGACTGCAAGCTGCCACCCAGGGCATTTCTCACTTTAAGGCAGTTGGGGGGGGGTGTTTAAAAAAGCTGTCCTGGCATCATCTTTTAAAACCAGCATCTTAGGCAGCTGTGGAGGGAAGGGGGTGTCCCTGCGGGGCCAGGACAACTGGGAATGATTAGCAGGAAATGGAAAAATAGATCCGGGAAGTGGGTCCCTCGGCTCTGGAGGACTCGGCATCCAGGGGTTTCCTGGAGTGGTTGCTTTTTCCAGGTTTATTTAGCATCTACTATGTGCCAGGCCACGTGCTAGGCATGGCTGCGCAGTGATGGATGCTTGGGTCGCAGGGGAGGGAGGTGCGTGTGTGGACACGGCTGGTGCTGAGCGCACAGAAGAGCGTGTGCTCTCAGGGATGTGGATCGGCCCCTGCTCTGAGCCCTCCCGGGAGGGGCTCCTGCCGACTCTCGGGCCTGCCTGGGTCATCCTCCTGCCTTCCTCTGGCTCACACTGTCCCCGCCGTTGCTGCAATCTGGCCAGGGCCCACACCCAGCTGAGCACAGCGCCTGACGCACCTCTGGTCTGGAGCAGTTTCCTCTCCCGGAACGTCTGTCCCTCCCTTTCATCTGTCGGTATCTGCTCACCCCCCGGTTCTTGCTCCTCCGTGTGGATGTTCTGGGTCTCTCTTCTCCATGGTGGCCCCAGCTCCCCTCACTGATGCTTCCAGTGTGCCCGGCACAGACGTCCTTCAGCCCCTGGGCCACTTCCCTGAGGCTCAAATTACCTGCCCGTCTGCCCGGTCGTGGCTCTTCTCCAGGGCGGGAGCAGGGGTGCGCTGGTCTCTGGACCGGCCGGGTGGTGAACACTTTTCCCGGGCTCAGGGGAACGCTTGCTGGGGAGGTGTGTGCGGTTCATCCAGACCTCTGTCAGAGAGGAGGGGGAGGGCTGGGGGTGCAGGCGAAGGAGCAAAGGTGTGGAGGCCGAAGAGGCTCAGGAATGTGAGAAGTTCAGTAGTTAAAGCAGGAAACACAAAGTAGGGGTGTCGTCACTTTGTAGGAGACGTGGACTGCCCGGCACACCCGGCCCGCCAGAAGGCCCGTGTGCCTGTCCTGAAATTCGAGGGGAACTTGTAGCAAGAAAGAGACCAAGACAGACAGAAACCCAGACCTAAGAGGAAGAGGAAACCTGCAGGAAGTAGACAGATGCTTCCAGAAGTCTTGAATCGTCTGAGAAATCAGCCAATACAGTGTGTGCGCGAGGTCAGAACAGGCGCCAGGGAGGGGCCCAGCCCCAGCCCCGGCAGGAGCGTGGGAAATAAAATTCACGATCGTGCCATGGGATAATCCGCAAGATGCTGGGGGGTGGAGTGGGGGAAATCTCTGGAAGAGTAGAGTAAGATGCTCGTTAGATGGGTCTGGACGAGAGAAGTGGAGAAATCGGCAGATGTGAGGACGAGGAGTCCAGGTAAGACAGCGTCAAGGCGTGTGCACGTGCTGCCTAGGGACGGACTCGCGTTTCCAGGCTGCGGAAGCCCCAGGGCTCTCAGCACAGCTCGGGCAGGAGGTCAGAGCACGGGACTCGGGAAGACCCTCGGCACACGGCGGGGAGAGGGACGCCGAGGTCAGTTATCAAGGAACCGGGAGGGCCGCCGTGCGCTCAGAACGCCGGGGCGACTGTGGCCGACCTGGAAATCTGCTTCTAGACGTGCGAGGCCCAAACAGATCTAGGAGACCTGCGTCGTGCATTGACTTTGTCAGAAAGAAGCTGCTGGTGACATAAAGGAATTTAAGCCCAGAAAAACGGGATCTGAGTGCAGGAGAGGGAGCCTCGGCAGCCTCGAGAGAAACCCGTTTAGGTTAGAGCAGCTTCCGGGGGGAACGGCGTGTGTTTGTACGGCAAAGGGTTTTATAATTCTTCCAGGGAATTTAGGAAGAGGTAGCAAGAGGGACACGGAAAACCGAGCAAATGGAAACTCAGGGCCGGGGAAGAAAGCAGTCGTGGAAGGGGGAGGGCTGACTGGATCCTGTGCGTGCATTATTTAAATACAAATAAAATTAATTTTATCTGTCTCTGCTTTAGGACTGTTAAAAGGAAAAAAATTAATTTTAAAACTCCCGCTGGAGGCAGCACGAGGGGCGCACAGTGGAGAGGCCCCGAGGAAGGGCGCGGGGTGGGGCTGGGGGGCAGCCGGGGTTCCGCACCGGGCCGGGCGGGGCTGTGGCTGACAGGAGGCAGGGGGGTGGGGGGCACTCGGGGCTGGGACGCGCAGGTCTGAGGGCTGTGAGGGCCGCGCAGCCGTGAGCTCAGAGGGTAGATGGGGGCCGTGCTGGGTTAGCCGTGGCCGTAGGACTGCCGTGTGGGCAGTGGCCACTGGGTACCAATCCCACCAGCAGCAGCGGGGACAGGGCAAGGACTGAGCCCAGGACTGTGGCAGTGACGGCTGCCTCTTCTTCTTTCCTCACGGATGGCGGGGTGGCCGTGACCATTGTCTCTCCTCACTCGATTGGCTCTTGGCCCATCCAGGGTCAGCCGCAAGCACCTGGGATGCTGCTCCCACAAGAGCCTCCTATCCCAGCTGTTCGTGACACCAGGCAGGGGAGGGAGGGTCCCACTGGCTGGGACCGCCCACCCCTTAGTTCTGAGTGTCTTGTTTGCAGAGTGGATTCCAGAGACGGAAACCGCTGCCTTGGGTGGGCCTGGCAAGAAGTCCCCGGGGACCCTCCAGTGGCCTCAGGGTCAGGCTTGCGTTGGGCCTCGGCCTCCCTGGGCAGCAAGTGGAGGGTCCCTCGAGGTCCCCACGCTCCCCCCGGCTGCCTCTCGAGGGAAGCTCAGCAGTTCTGCGCTCCCGTAACGTGATAAATCCCAATATTTCTGCCATTAAACAATATCGTCGTGAGGGCTGAATTGCCACCTGCAATGAGTAAATTAAATATTGACGATTTCATTGACTGTGAGATTTAATTTGGAGCCATCTTGCTGGGGCTGTAATGGGGCTGGCGATGACTTACTGTTTAATCCCGGCTGTCGTCCCGTTAAGTGTTGAGTAATGAGGGAAAGATACACTTGTCGGGGCCCCTGGGTCAGGCCTCCACCTCATAAATTTGGAGCCTAAGTGCCGGGGGCCCCTCCCCCGACAGCCCTCCGCGTGGCCAGTCCCACTGAGCCTCCCCTGGGCCCCGTCCTCCCCGGGGAGTGCTCCGTCCTTTACTCCCCACGGGGGACCCTGGGTCTGCGGGCCATCGAGGCTGGCTGCTGGGACTTTTCTTTTCCAGACTTGTGCAGAGTCCCCAGGGAGCTGGTGTCCGGCTGGGGTGCTTGGCGCTGATGGCTCCACACCGTGGGGTGGGAGGGGACAGGGCTGTGTGTTTATTGCTGTGGGCACAGTGTAGCTTGGTGCCCCCCGGCACGAGCAGGGGTCATTGTACATTTATTAAATAAGGACACAAACTGAGCCTCCCTGGCAGCACTCTCCTGTCTGTGACCCTGGGCCAGGCCCAGTTCCACACACCCGTGTTAGTCGGGTTCTCCAGAGGAGCAGAATCTGCAGGACATACGTGCAGATACGGCAGAGGGGCCGTGTCATGGAAGTGGCTCATGAAATTGCTGGGGCTGGGAAGTCCTGGCGTCTGCAGGCCGGGACCAGGAGCTCCCTCGTGCAAGGGCAGGAGGAGGAGTGTGCCCTTCCTCCACCTTTTGTTCTGTCTGGGCCCTCAGCAGGTGGGGTGGTGCCCCCCCACCATGGTGATGACAGATCTTCCCTACTCAGTCTGCACACACACGCTGACATGATGTCTTACCAGCTGCCTGGGCAACCCTTAGCCCAGTCAGGTTGACACATACAGTTAACCGTCACGGTCCCTTTAGTGTGTCCTCTCACTGCATGGTCCTAACAACCCCCGTGAGTGCAGATGAGGAAACTGAAGCCCAGAGAGGTTCAGGGAGCTTCCCAAGGTCACACAGCAGAAGAGTGGTGACAAGGAGCCCGTGCAGGGCTGTTTCAGCCCAGACGCTGCTCCTGCCGAGGTGCGGGGCCGGCTGCAGGTGGCGCTGGTGATGCTGCTCGGGGGCCTCCTGCGTGGCGGGTGACACTGTGGTGCCGGGCACCTCGTGGGCACTCACAGCGCGGTGGCCGACTTCTTACTGCCAAGCGGCCACTCCCACCCTCGACCCGCTCAGGCCTGACCCAGCTGCACTGCTGGGCGCCGGCCGCATAGTGGCTGCTCTGGGCCGAGCTTGACTGTGGCCGCTGGGCTGGAGGCTCCGTCCTGCCCGACGCCCACCCCCCTGCCATGGGCTCCGCCTGCCCCAGCCTCACACCTCCGGCCTTCTCTTTCCCGTTCCTCCCCCTGGAGGGCAGTGCCCTGCGCCCTCTGTCTAGATCTCTCCGCCCTTCAGAGCCCCCTGCCCGCCCAGAGCCCATCCTCCAGGAAGCTGCAGCCCCCCAGCCCCGCCGTGCGGTGGGATCACTCCCTCCTCAAAGTCCTGGCGGTGTGGGGTGAGCGGCGAGAGGGGCTTCGGTGCGTCAAACCCGCTTTGGGTAAACTCTGGGTACTTGGTGCCCAGCCGGGTGTTGATGCCTTTGGTTAAATGATGGTTTTGTGATGTGAGTCGTAACTTCTCCATGTCTGCAGACCTGACTTGCTCAAGAGAGGCCAAGTGATTTTACGCAGAGAAGCCAGTAAAATGGGGTAGAAGATGGTAAGATTGTGGCAGCGCTTTACACAGAAACGTTCTGAGTTGCTCAGGGTGGCCGGTTGGCGGGAGGTGGCTCCGTCCCCGACACTGCCGGGGGGAGGGCAGCTGGGCATCGGTGCCCGGGCGTGCCTCCACTCAGTAGCTGTTTACCGCGCGCCTTCCCTGGA
This sequence comes from Lemur catta, assembly GCF_020740605.2. Taxonomy (NCBI): domain Eukaryota; kingdom Metazoa; phylum Chordata; class Mammalia; order Primates; family Lemuridae; genus Lemur; species Lemur catta. Next base: position 4,314,072 of record NC_059133.1, read on the forward strand.
CATGGCATTGGGACCAGCACGGGAGAGAGGAAGCTGGCAAGATCCCTGCGCCAAGAGGAAGATGAGCCCCTCTCCCTGCGCAGGTGGAAGGACTGAGGGTCACACTCGGGGCCTCAGAGCGGGGGGGCAGCGGTGTATTCCGGGGACCACGGTTCTTTCAGGAGACTGGAAAGTCCTGAACAAGCACTGGGCGCCTGCAAAAGTACTTTCCAAGGGGATTTTTAAAGAACAACAAACTGTCCCCGTGCAGTGCATTAAGAAGGAAAAGACCTTGACGGCACCGCTTCATGTAGCTGAGTCCCTGTGCGGCTTTCTTCCCCCATAAACGTGGACCCTCCAGGGGCTGAGGAATCGTCACACCCCGTTGGGGTGGTGTCCTGGGAATAGCAGGCTGGGCTACTGGTTGAGGTTGGCGCTTAGCTGCTTTCCAGGGCCTGAGCCTGGCTCCGCCTCTCCTAGCAGGGTGGTCTTGGGCAAGTTGCTTCACCACTGTGTGCCTCAGTTTGCTCATCTGTAATGTGGGTATGATAACGTTTCCTTCCTCATAGGCTTGTTTTGAAGATGAGTTAATGCTTAAAATAGTACTCAGTGCCTAATAAACTCATGAAATGTTAGGTATTATTTTATCAGCTATGCTCACATGTAACACTAATTCCAATATGTGCATTTGGACCTGATAAGGTCCAGTGCATTCTTCAGAGTTCCGCTCTGCCGTCTGCTCTGGGAGTGCATTTCTCCCGTCCTCCAGCCTCGGCCAGCAGAGTGGGACCTGGCGCGGTCCCGTGGCTGTTTCCACACTCGATTACTTAGTGTCCCGTCCTCCTTGAGCCTCCAGGCCCGTGTTCCAAATCAAGTAAGTCAGAGCCTGGAGGCAGCAGGACCCCAGCACCCAGCCCACAGCCCTGGTAGCTGTGGGTCTCAGCGGGAGGGAGTGGGGGTCTTCATCCGGGCAGGAAGTGCCCCCTCCACTCCCCCACCATGATGTACTAGGAGAGAACACGTTCAGGGATATTCGCTGTGTTAACAGATCCACTCCAGGGCTGGGATGATGTCGCAAGCAGAGAGACTAATTAATAAATTAGAGCAGGAAAAATAAAATGAAAGGGAATATGGAAAATTTGAAGTGATCACAGCAACAAAAGCTCAGCGGAGCCTGTGACTGGTTGGTTTGCGTAAGACTGAGGGGGGGGGGTACCCACGGGAGCTTCCAAGACAGGAATTGCTGTGAGTTACAATGTCTAGTTTGATGCTCCAAATTGGTTGAGCTTCTGCTTAAAACAAAACAGGCCGGGCGCGGTGGCTCACGCCTGTAATCCTAGCACTCTGGGAGGCCGAGGCGGGTGGATCGCTCGAGGTCAGGAGTTCGAGACCAGCCTGAGCAAGAGCGAGACCCCGTCTCTACTAAAACTAGAAAGAAATTATCTGGCCAACTAAAAATATATATACAAAAAAAATTAGCCGGGCATGGTGGCTCATGCCTGTAGTCCCAGCTACTCGGGAGGCTGAGGCAGTAGGATCGCTTAAGCCCAAGAGTCTGAGGTTGCTGTGAGCTAGGCTGACGCCACGGCACTCACTCCAACCCGGGCAACAGAGCGAGACTCTGTCTCAAAAAAAAAAAAATAAATAAAAATAAAAAAACAAAACAAACCGGGAAATTGTACCTCCTGCCCAGGGTGCAGGAATTGGACCCACCAGAGCCGTCTCTGCCCTAGCTGGGTCCTCAGTGTCCAGAGGAGGGTCCTGCAGGGACATTGTCCTGTGGCTCAGGGTCCGTGGGCGCTCGGCCTCAGGAGAGGAAGGGGCTGCTCAGGCCGATGCCAGCCCAGCCCACCTCCTGCCCTCCCCGGGCTGCTCTAGAAGAAATCCTGGGTCTCCAGATGGGGAGGAGCTGAGTCAGCAGGGCGGAGTTTCCCCGGGGGCTGGGGGGCGGCCAGAGGGGGCTCTGCCTGCCGCAGGAGAATCCGAGCCCACCTCCCCATTCATGCACGGGGGGCTGCCACAGTCCTTGAACCTCTGGGGCTGTTTAGAGGGGGCTCATAATAACAGGTTCTTAAAAACGTGGTAGAATCTCAGAATCACAGACTCTTACACTCTTCTTTTTTTCTGTAATTATAAAATACATATTAATTGTAGAATGTAGGGAAAGTATAGAACAGGATGAAGAAATAGAAAAACAGAAATTTATGATTTCACCCATGAGAAGCAATCACCATTAGTACTTAGACGTAATTCCCATTAGTCAAACAGCCTGGAAATTCTACGCTCGCTGTTCAGCCCACTTGAAACCGCATCTTTTATTCTACTCTGACTTTTACCCCCTAGAATGGCCAAAGGCAGTTTTCCACGTCAACACTGTTTCCAGAGACCTGGTGCCGTTGTGTTGTGGAAACGTGCCACAGTGAGCTGAGCGATTTCTCTAACGTTTTGGTTCTATTTTTTTTTTATCATATAAACAATATGCAGTGAGCACCATGATCGCAGAGTCTAACCACAGATCTCAGGATCACAGAATCTTTTCACCATAATCTCTTTTCATGGTCTCTATTTCCATTTTACTCACTGCCTCTTTCCATGAGGGATTCAGCATCGTAACGGACAAAGGTGAAAGCAAGTGAGCTGGAAAATAAGAGAAGCCGACAGAATCTGCAAAGGCTACACGTACTGCCCCTGACCCGCTCCTGGGCACAGACCCAACAGAAATGGGTGCTTGAGCCACCAAGTGATGTTCAAAACAGCGTTATCTGTTACTCGTAACAGTCCTCACTGGAAATACCCCGGGGCCTGTCCGCAGTGCACTGGGTGAGTGCACCGTTCGAGGTCTGTTGGCAGAGTGGAATACTATGCAGCAGTGAAAAAGGACACAGTCCTGCTTGGTACGACAACTTGAATGAATCTCACAGATGTTAATGTTGAGCAAATGAATCAGGACCCAAAGCGTGGGAGCTGTATGGTCCCTTTTCTGTGAAGTACAAAAGCAGACAGTGCAGTGGTACCTCGGGGGACAGCAGTTGGGGCGAGGGGGAGGGGCCCTGGAGCCTGTGTTCTGTGTCTCGAGCTCGGTGGTGATTTTCCAAGCAGGGACACTGGAGAATTCCTCCAGCTGTGCTCTAAGCCCTGTGCATGCTGCCGTCTGTAAGCTGTAGCTGGATAAGAAAGGAAAAAAGAAGGAAATACACCAAACAGAGCTCAGGCATCCAGAAGGAACCATCTGACCTTCCAGAGCCAGGTCACACCCAGGCCATCGGCCCCGTGCTTGAGGACCTATAGTCCCCTTGACCCTTGCCCTCGGGCCTTTCGTGGATGGCAATGGCAACAGCAGAAGCAGAAATCAAGCCGCTGGTCCCGCAGCCCTCGGTGGAGGGGGAGGTGTGCCCCGACACGGTTCGGAGGCGCAGTTTGGTGCCTGTGCTGGTGAGGGGCTGTGGTGAGTGGTCTGTGGCCCGGCCTCTCCCAGGAGGAGAATCTGATGCTCCTGGGGGGCCAAGCCCTTCCCTCTGCAGGGCCAGAGGCTGTACAGGGCAGGAGACTGGGCCCTGGGGCTGGCCAGAGTTCGAGGCCCCGCCAGGCACCTCCTAGCTTTGGTCCGTGGCTGAGTCAGTAACTGCCTGTGCCTCGGTCTCCTTAGGTGCAGAGTAGGCAGAGCCTGGCCTTGTGAGGTCGTTCTTAACGAGATGGTGAACATCCACAGAATGCTGGCTACGTAGTGTGCGTGCAGTGGCAGCTGTAGCAGAACGGGAGGCCGCCCCTGTGGAGGGCTGCGAGTGGTGGGGCCTCGCCGTGGGGCCAGCGCAGCTCGGCCTGCAAGGCCTGTCCTCTGGGTGGGAAGGGCGAGGGCTCTGCAGCCCACGTTCTGGATCCAGCCCCGCCACCATGCACGGTGTTAACCCCTAGTGCTTTGGTTTCCCCAAATTTAAAGGGGGTGACTAGCAGGACCTGCCTCATGGCATTGTCATTAGGCTCCAGGGCCTGGGAGGGGCTTCCTGTGGTGTTCAGTCCCTGCGAAACGCACCAGCTCTGAGCAGCTGTCCCTGACCACGCTGTCTCCGACAGGCCAGCTCGCCCGGTGCTTCTCTCCCCAGATGGGGAAGAGCCCGTGAAGGCCAAGGCCATGTCCGTTTCGTGTGTCGTTGGTGCCTGGCACAGTTCCTGCCTCATAGCGGCTGAGTAATTGTTTGTGGAGTGAGTGTGTGACTGAGGCAAAAGGCAGGGAAGAGTGATCCGGACCAAAGGAGCAATGGGGGTAACCCTGAGGACCCTCTGGAGGGCTGTAGCATCTTCCCCATTCGCTGCTGGGGGACCTGAGACCCCCGGGGTTCTGGTCCCACCAGGGAGGCCATCAGGCTTTGGCTTGTCGGGCCCTTCTGGGGCCAGGAGTCATCCCCGTGCGAGGGTCTCTGTATCAGGCTGTGTCCTGGGCTCCGAGACCCTCCTCCTTCATTGAGTCAGACTCTTTCCTCACCCAGGACCTCAGGGATCAGCCACTCCCTTCAGCCCATCCCATTATACAGATGGGAAACTGAGGTCCAGCCAGGGGTTTCCTGACTTGAGCCAGGCCCTGCGCCCCCACCTACTGGGAAGCTGGGGCAGTCCCACCCTGCACACGTCCCCTGCTGCCTGCTTGTCCTCTGGGCCTCAGCTTGGAGACCGGGCCCTGGGCCAGCTGTGGGCACCCTGAGCCTCGGCTGCGTGTTCTCGGGGACACACGCCTTGTGCCCTGTGTGCGGCAGCAGCTCTCAGGACAGTCTGGGGCACCCGGGGGCTCTGCTCAGCTGCCTGGGTCAGACCTGCCTTCCTGTGCCTCCCGGCTTGGGCAGGTCCCTGCCTCAGTTTCCCCATATGTTCAGTGGGGATGGTAACTGTGCCTCCCCCCAGGGTCGTGGGGATGGAGTGAGGGTCAGGCTTGGGGCGAGATCCTTGCGGCTGTTCTCTTGCCCTCTGGGTTGTTTGTTCCGGGTGCTCAGGAAGCCGGCAGGGCCCGTGGCAGCCCTCCAGGTGGTGCCTGGCACACACTGCAGGTGGCCTGGGTGTGGGTTCCAGCCCCCACACCATGCTCGAGATGTGCCAGGCCCTGGATTTTCTGCCCCCGCCCTAAATGTGGCTGGGAAAGGGGAGAAGGTGAACCCTCTGGTGCTGGGACAAGAGCGAATCCTGAGGCTGGTGTCTCAGGCCCTTTGGGCTCCAAACTTGCTGTCCCACTGCAGGCTGCTCCCCAAGCCCCCACTGCCACGCTCCCACACCAGACCTTGGCCCATGACGTCCCCTTTTCTTTCAGGGTGCTGCTCACTGCCACCTCCTCTGGGAAGTGCCACCTCCCTCTGCAGTCCTGCAGACGGGGTGGGGACGGGTCTGTGCCCTCTGATATGAGAGCCCCTGGAAGACCAGGCTGCTTCTGACTCAGCCCCGGGTCCCCTGTGCCTGGGACAGGCACTGCATGAGTGAAAGAGTCGATGACGGGGTGAATGCAGCTCCCGAGGGCCGGGCAGGGCCCCCCAGCCTGTGCTCTCCCTGCCCTCACCTTGGTCTGTCACCAGCAGCAGGTCTGTCTCCCCAGAACGCAGGCCCCGAGCTTGGCGCTCAGTAGGGACACAGTGGCACATTTGAGGGGCTCAAAGCCGGGGCAAGGCTGAGGCTTGTAGTGGTGGGGGCTTCTGTCCCGCTCCTCCTGCTCCCTGTTAATATGGGTGATGGCGTTCGCCAAATTTCACAATTTTACTTCCTCTGTCCACTGCACGGTCTGAGAGGTTAGGCGCCTCAGCTTGGTCCGGGGGCTGTAATCTTCACGTCTCTCTGCTCCCCCTCCTGCACCCGTGTGCCTCTGAGCAGTGGAGAGATTAAACCTAGAGCCGAAGGGGCCGTAGGAGAGGAGAAAGAGACCGAGCTTCCTCCCGAGGTGCAGCAGCCGTGTGCTGAGTCACAAAAGGCCAGGCTGACCTGACCCATCGGGGGCAGGTGGCCCCGGGAAGGCACAGCTGGCTGAAGTCTCCTGGTGCCATGCGGCCCAGGGGAGGCGGTGCAGCCCGGACCTCTGGGGCTCTGGAGTTTCCCTGGGTATCGCCGGCTGTGGCTGGGTGGTCTCAGGCAGGTCATGCAGCCTCTGGTCCTCCATTTCCTCTCGTGTAAAAGGGACAGCAACTGAGCAGCGCAGATTCTGGGAGGATCGATGGCTCAGGACTGCACTGGGACTTGGTGGATGCTGGACTGTCATCGTTCACTAATCCCTCTGCTCCTTCCGTTAATACTTGTTGAGCCTTTTGAAACTGGAACAAGTTGGAATGTTTAGAAATTGATACATTAATGCAAATTAAAATTAGACTCCATGGACGACAGTGGCTTGCCTGCTCACCTGCCCACGTGGGCCGAGGGTCCACCTCCAGGCCCGAGCCTCGTCCGCGTGGCCCTCAGACAGCCTGACAGGTGTCCCAGCCAGCAGAGCTGTTCCATCTCTTCATTCAGCCCCTTCGTTCTCTAGATGGGGAAACTGAGGCACGCCGACGTGGTCCCTGCCTCCCAGTGATTTTTGTCCGTCCACCCGTGTCTCCCACCCTCCTTTCTCTGGCGCCTGGGAGGTGCCTGCCTCCCTCCAGGTGCGCCTCCTAACCTGAGACCCAAAAATCTGAAATTGAAATCCCCCTCCATCCTGTCGGCCAGCGAGGCCTCATTATTCCATCTTATTAACACGGGGACTCGGTGGGCAAGGGGTGGCTGTGATGTGGCTCACGGCAGGCGGCAGGAGATTAGAAATGCTAATGTTGGTAATTAGGAGTGTGCGGTGGTGAGCCGGGTGCAGGCTTGCTGGCGGAATTTAAGGGCCAGATTTCATGTTTAGAGCATGGAAATAATGAAGTTGGCCGGAGGGTGTGGAGTGTGATCAGGCCTCTCGCCAAGACCAGGCGTGAATAATTTCCTAGTGACCTCATCGCGGTGCCTGGCGGGAGCTGGCGGTGTTTAAGATGCTTCTGTTTCAGGTCGATCCCCCCTTCTACAGAGGGGGAAACGCAAGGTCAGAGTGGCAGCGCCTTGCTCAAGACCCCCGCCCGCTGCCCTGGTTGTGAGTGTTTTGAGGATGTGGTATCTTTTGTCATTTCTCTGTCCTGACTCTGGGCTCCTGCTGGGTTTTCACAGCCCCTGTCCCTCTCCTGCTCAAACCCCCAGGCCCCACCAAGCCCTGCCCACGCTCCTCTCCACGCCTCACCTGTGTGCCACCCCTCCCGGCCCGCTGCCTCCGCGGTGAGGCCTCTCGTCTGTCTCACGTCATGGAGCTGTTCCTTGGCTGCCGGGCTCCCAGGTCTGCCCAGACTCCCCTCCCTGGGGTAGCCCTTGCCGCCCTCTGACCCCCTCCCCAGGCTGCTCCCACTGCCTTGCCACGACCCCTGTAGCTGTGTCCTCTGCCCCCTGGCTGATGCCGGGATGGGGGAGTTTCCATGGCATCCCCTGCCTCTGGACGTCATACTGACCCTCCAAGACTGGGCTCCAGTGTGTCCTCTGTCACCTCCTTCTCGGGCCGTCACCTCCTTCTTGGGTGTTCTCTTCACCTCCCGGCCAAACCCGTTCCTGGTAGCACCGCTTCTCACAAACCTGCCACCCCCACGTGGACAGCTCCTGGGAGGCGCAGGGGAGAGAGTGCTGGCGCCGGCTGGGGGCACAGAGCTCCCTCTGTGTTGTTGAACCTTCGTGGCCCCCTTACAAGCTGGCAGGTGAGGACTCAGGTGAGGATACCTGCCCCAGAATGGAGCCGGGTGTGTCTGATGCCAAATTCCTCCTCCTTTTCCTCTTATCTCACCGCAGCCTGGAGTCGTGGCATCTCCCCAGCCGTGGGGGAGGAGGGTTGGTTTCCTCAACGGGGTGCGCGGCTCCCCCCAGTGCCGGCCGGCCCGTCTCACAGCCACTTTTGGCTCAGCCGGGTCTCCCATCCCCTGCCCTCGGAGCCGCGCTCAGGTTTTCTGCTGGAAGCTCCTGAGAGGCCTTGGCAGAGAGCGGGACGGGCTTGCACCGGTCGGTGCCGGCTCTGAGTCCACGCACCGCAGGTGCCACATGTGCGCAGCCCAGAGGTTCTGTGAAGTTCTGGGTCTGTCTTGGTCCTCACCTGGCTCTCCTGTCTCTGTGCTCTTGGGCGCTTTCCGCGAGCATCAGAGAAGGACACTCGTCCCTAACGTCCTGCTGGTGATCAGTGAGGCCTGGGGGCGTTTTATACATGATGGCCATGTCAATTCCAGCGCTTTGCCCGGTGCTGCCAGAAATCCTTACCTATTCCTGGTCCCGGGGCCCCTCCTGGAGATGAAACCTTATTTTTTCAAGCCCTAATTGATGTAACTTGGAATATTAATTCTGTTCCGAATGAAGCAAGTTGGCTGTGAAGCTGCCAGAGGGAGGGGCTGTCAGCGCTGGCCCCGACCCAGGAGGGCGCCGATGTGGGCACCAGTGGGGCCCCTCCAGCTGCCCCCACCCCGCCTTCCCATGAGGGTTAGAGCTGCAGCTCTTGCCCTTTTAAAAATATATATTTTAAATTTGAGATAAAATTTGCATACATTGAAATTCACAATCTCAGTTGCTTACTGCTGGATGCATTTTGACAGTTGTGTACGCCCAAGTAACTTACACTCCCATCAAGATATAGAACATTTCCATCAGCCCAGAACATTCTCTCCTGCACCTGCCTCTGTTCTGAGTGCCGTCACCTCCGTGGTGTTGCGTGTGCCAGCCGTTCCTCCCTGTGCATCACTGAGTGGCATCCTGTGGCACCGGGCTACCGCAAGACATCTGTTCACCAGCGGATGGACATCTGAGTGGTTTTGACTTTTTGGTGATTGTGAATACAGCTGCCCTGATTTTCCCTGCACCTGGGGTTTTGAGGACACATGTTTTCATTTTTCTTGTGTAAATACGTAGAAGTGAAATTGCTGGGTCAGAGGGCACAGGTGTGAGTTTAATTTTGCAAAAACTATGGAACTATTTTGAAAGTGTTCGCACCACCGCCTGCCCCCACAGTGGTTTGTGAGAGTGCCGGCTGCTCCTCCGTGGCTGGGCTGCTGTCTCCTCGCCCGGCAGGGTCCCCGTCCTCGGCGGCCCTGTGCTCTGTGTGCTCCCGTGTCACACCTGGTGCCCACCCAGGTGTGACACTCCCCTCTCTGCAGGTTTGTCCAGGTTCCTTTCTCTTTGGAACCTGGTCCTTCAGGATTTTGTCATATCCACCACTCTTGGTGCTGGGGATAACTTTTATTTTGCGTGCGTGTGTCTTGATACTACCATGGAGTGAAAGTTTTTCGTCCTACTTCCTCATCTCGAGTGAAAGTCCATGGCTTTTGTCTTAAATTAGAAACATCCCTGTAGGACAGCACTGTCCAACAAAAGTATAACGGAGCCTCACATGTAAGTTTGAATCGTCTAGTAGCCACACAAAGCAGAAAGAAACAGGTGAAATTAATTTTAATAAGTGTTTTATGTAACCCAGTATGTCCAAAACATTCATTTTCATGTGTAATTAATTTTTAAAAATATTAATTAGACATTTTACTTTTTTTCCATACTAAGTTGAAATCCCACACGTTATCTTACATCTCAGTTTGGATGAGCCACTTTCAAGAGCTCACCTGCAACAGGTGGGAAAGGAGGCGGCCCCAGCACCGGGAGGCCATCCTCTCGTGAGGGCAGGTGGGGCATCCAGGTGGGATGGTGCCCCATGGTGCCCCAGTCCCCTGTCATTGAGAAGTTGTGGCTGCAGGGGGAAGGGCAGGAGCCGGCGCTCAGTGTCCACATGCCAAGATGGGACTGCTGCTGGGAGCGGGGACCAGACAGGTGGGGCCGTGCTGGAAGGGCAATGTGGGCCATGGAGGGTGTGACGCGTCAGCCTGTGATTTCTGGGTTCGCTGCCAACAACTCACAGGGCAGGAGTTCCTCAGGGCCTCACTTCCCTGTGTCTAGGGATCCGGGACCCACCTAGGTACCCTCGAGGGCTTTCCAGAAGTGGGGGACAGGCAGAGA